>NW_026989801.1:1343607-2015411 GCF_036321535.1 Camelus dromedarius
CAGAGGGGATCATGGGCTGGGGGAAATCGGAGGGGTGGGGAAGGCAGAGACTCAGGGCTGAAGGATCCTGCTAGTGGTGGCTCCTTCTCAAGGGGCTTCACAGGGAGGAAGCATTCATGGGGTAAAGGCAGAGCTCAGTTTGGGGCTCGCTGACATGGAACAGCTCATCACAGAGACGTCCAGAGTAGCTGGATATAGGGAACAAAGGTGCCACTGATATCAGGGTCAGAGCCTGAGACCCAGATGAGGTGGGGCGGTGGTGCAGGGTAAGGGGCTTGAGGATGTCAAGATGTTCATTCATTGGGGTCCTCAGGGTGGGTACCTTCATGTTCATTTCACATGGTGCCTGACAGAGCTAGACTTAGGGAGCTCACTGAGTAGACACGTGCTGACAACCTAGAGTCTCCTGTTTCCACATAAAGTCGCTGGTGTGAAACCAGCTGTCACTCTTTAGAGACATACACCCTCACCCCTGGGCTCTCTGTGTGCCTAGAGCCCAGTGGCACCTTACCTCCCACTCCCCACTGCAGGACCCTTTGCACACCTGCATTTCCACAAGCTATAAAACATCTTCTCTTGCTGTGTGTTTACCCTATGAAAACTCATTGCCCTAGGAAGAGGCCTCACATCCTGCCCTTATTAAAGTGGTAAAGCCTGTTGTTCAGAGAAGCCCCTGTCAGATCTCACAACCAACCAGGTACCTGTGCAAGAATTGATCATGCAGCCCCCTCCTCCTTGTGTGCACAGCACCCCCCCAATAACAGACCCCACACACTCAACCTTGGCCCTCGTGTAGGCACCTCTTGCCTGTGTGGCCTGATGTTGCCTATAGCAGTGTCCCTATTAAACTTTCCTAAACCCCTCTCAGACGCTGGTAATTCTTTACCAACCCAAGTAACTAGCCCGCCATTGTGCCCACAACACCTGAAAGAGAATTGGCTAAATTATGCAGATTGATGATGCAGGTTAATTTGCTATAAAGGTGAAATCAAGGTTTACAAATAAAAGCAACATACATACTCACGGCAGGACTAAGAACTCACACGGATAACTAAGACCCTCCATGCGCATCCCACTGTGGCCTCAGGGCCTTTGCGCTG
This sequence comes from Camelus dromedarius, assembly GCF_036321535.1. Taxonomy (NCBI): domain Eukaryota; kingdom Metazoa; phylum Chordata; class Mammalia; order Artiodactyla; family Camelidae; genus Camelus; species Camelus dromedarius. Next base: position 1,344,708 of record NW_026989801.1, read on the forward strand.
GCTGCTCTTTCAGCCAGGATCTCTCTCTGCCTGCTTCTTAAACACCTCCAGGAATCTGCTCAAATGTCCTCCCTGACCTTATTTTTCTCCATGGAACATATCACCTCCGGACACTGTGCATATTTTACTTAATTTTCTCTGTGTCCCCCACCTGGCTGTCTGCTGCATGAGAATGGAGACCTGCCTGCTTCACTACCTGCTGTGCCCGGTATCTGGAACCCGCCCAACACACAGTAGGACGTCAGCGAATGTGTGACGGGTGTGTGATCACTGTAGGCCACAGACAAAAGTCTTCCCAGCAGTGATGGTAAGAGTCATTCATTCTCTACTTACTGAGCCCTACTGTGCACTGGATACTGACCTGGGTGGGAGGCATGCAGTGGATGAGACACAGTGAGCACACACTTCATGTTAGCAGGGACACGTGCTCTGGAGAGCACACAGGGCTGGGGGAAGTCAGGAGTGCAGGAGTGGAGGAGAAGAGGGCCAGGTGGAGACAGTGGTGGCAGAAGAGACAGAGAGGTGGGGCCCAGGTCTTGCAGGGCTTGATGGCTCCTGTGAGGGCTTTTCCTCAGGGCAGCGGAACCATGGCTGGGCGTGGAGCAGGGGCCCGGGTCCTGAATGCTATGCAGGAAATGGAGAAGGTGTCTGCTGGGGAGATGTGCGTGGAGGAGGCTGTCCCTGTAGACTGTGCAGGCAGGGAAGGCTCCTCTGAGGGGGTGACATCTGAGCTGAGCCCTTGTATGGACCGTGTTTCCACCTTCTGTAGACTGGATTCTTTTGTCTGCCCTGCAGGCCTATGCAAGACACACCCTTTTCTCAGTCACCTGGACTTGGCCTCCTGCCTCCCTTGTGGGCCCTCCCACCCCAGAAGGAGTCCTTCTAGATCTAACGCACTACCTCCTCCACTGGACTGGGACTCACACTGAGCCACTGTCCACCTGCCCAACTCACCCAGAGTCAAGTCCAGACACTTGGGGGAGCCCCTCCACCCTAGAGCCCATGAACTTACTCAAATGGCCAGTCCTCAGCCTGCTCACATGCCTCACCCTCCCCTCCTGCAGAAACCCTGTGACAGATCCTGTCCACAGCACCCTGCTCCTCCAATCCTGACCCCAGGCTTTCCCATGGTGTGTGACCCTGCATGGGGTGCAGTCCCCTCCTCCAGTCTGGTGAGTAGAAACTACCTTTTCTTTGTTCTTTTGTTAATATATTTATTTTTTAATTTTTATTTTATTGAGTTATAGTCAGTTTGCATTGTTGTGTCAATTTCCAGCATACAGCATAATTTTGTCAATTGTGTTCACTTTTTCAAGAAACCATCTCTTGGCTTGATTTTTTCAAATTTTTCTAATTTCTCTATTTTATTTATTTCCTCCCTGATCTTTATTATTTCCTTCCTTCTGCTTACTTTTGTTATTTTTTGCTCTTCTTTTTCTAATTCTTTTAGGTGGTAAGTTTGATTGTTTATTGCAGTTTTTCCTCTTTTTTGAGGTAGACCTGATTCTCTCGCTATAAACTTCCTTCTAAGCACTGCCTTTTCTGGATCCCATAGGTTCTGTGTGGTTGTGTTTTCATCATCATTTGTCTCACTGTGTTTTTTTATTTCTTCTTTGATTTCATCATCCACCCATTTTTTTTTTAAAGTAGTATGTTGTTTAATCTCCATGGTGTCATTTATTTCTCCTTTATTTTTCTGTAGTTAATTTCTAGTTTTATAGTATTGTGTTCAGAAAAAGTTGCTTCAAATATTTTCTATCTTCTTTAAATTGTTAATGCTTCTTTTGTGCCAAAGTATATGATCTATCCTAGAAAATGTGGTACGTGCGCTTGGGAAGAATGTATATTCTATTTTAGGGAAATATAATGTTCTGAAAATATTAACCAAGGCAAATTGTTCTATTTTATCATTTAATTTCTATGTTGTCTTATTAATTTTATGTATGGAAGATCTGTCCAGTGATGTTAATGGATAGTTAAAGTCTTCTACCATGACTGTATTCCGATCAAATTTTCCCTTTTTATCTGTTATGTATTTAGGTGCTCCTATGTTGGGTTCATATATGTTAATGAGTGTAATATCTTCATCTATGACTCCTTTAATCATTATAAAATGTCCTTCTTAATCTTTCTTTATAATCTTTGTTTTAAAGTCTATTTTATTTGAAATCACTGTTGATATTCCTGCCTTCTTGTCATTTCCATTTTTGTGGAATATCTTTTTCAATCCTCTCACTTTCAATCTATTTGTGTCCTTCTCCCTAACGTGGGTCTCTTGTATACAGTGTATTGTAGATACTTGCTTTATTATCCACTCTACACTCTATATCCTTTGATTAAAGCATTTAGTCCATTGACATTTATAATAATTATTGATAGATATGTGTTTATTATATTTTGAACTTTGTTTTGCAATTGATTTTGTATTTCCTCTTTGTTCCTTTCATTTTCTTTTTGTGGTTTGATAATTTTCCTTTTTATTATATTGGTGTCTTCTTAGTTTTGTGACTCTGTTGTAACTTTTTGGCTTGTGGTTACCCTACTTTGTACATATATTAACCCATTACTATATCTGTTTGTTTTAAACAGATAGTAATATAAGCTCAAACTCATCCTACCAAGAACAAAAGAGAGAGAGAGAGAGAGAAAGAAACCTGTACATTTTCTTGTTCGCCTCCCCCACCCTTAATGATTTAGATGTCCTCTTTTATGATTTCATGTTTATTCTGTTGTAATTCATTGTAGCAATCACCTTTCCAATCATGGTTTTCTCCTTTTTGTACCATCCTGCTTCTTTTCTGTTTAGAGTAGGTCTTTCAATATTTCCTTTAGCATAGGTTTAGTGTTGCTAAATTCTTTTAGTTTTTGCTTGTCTGTGAAGTTCTTTATCTCTCCTTCTATTCTAAAGGATAGCCTTGCTGGATAAAGTATCGTAGGCTGCATCATTTTTTCATTCAGGACTTTGAATATTCCTTGCCCCTCCCTTCTGGCCTGTACTGTTTGTGTAGAGAAATCAGCTGAAAATCTTATGGGGGTTCCCTTGTATCTCATTCTTTGTTTTTCTCTTGCTGCCTTTAGAATCATTTCCTATTCTCAACCCTGGTCATCCTAATTGTAATATGTCTTGGTGTGGGTCTGTTTGGGACCTCCTTGTTTGGGACGCTCTGTGCTTCCTGTACTTGGATATCTGATTCCTTCTTTAGGTTTGGAAGTTTTCAGTCATGATTTCTTCAAATACCTTTTCAATCCCCTTTGTTCTTTCTTCTCCTTCTGGGACCCCCATTATGAGTAGGTTGGCATGCTTTATGTTATTCCATAGGTCCCTTATATTGCTTTCATTGGTTTTTATTTGTTTTCTCTCAGCTGTTCTGTTGTCCTGTCTTCTAAGTCACATATTCATTCCTCTCAATTATCTAGCCTACATTTTACAGCCTTTAGCTCAACTCTCATCTCAGCAAATGAGTTTTCCAATTTTCACTGGCTCCTCTTTAGAGTTTCAATTTCGTTTTTTGACATATTCTCTGTCTCTATAGACAATCTCTTTTAGTTTCTTCAGTACTTTGATCACTCCTTTCTTGAAATCATCTAGTAGACTATCAATGTCTATTTCATTGATTGTTCTTTCAGGGGATTTATCTTGTTCTTTTAATTGAGAGAGGTGGCTCTGCTTCTTCATCTTGCTTATATCTCTCTGGCACTATGGCTTATGGAGTATCAGTTATCTACTGTCGTCCTTTAGGAGTTTATTTATTTATATAAAGTGGATGCAGAAATAAAACTAAACACAAAGAAATTAGTTTTAAAAGCAGTATAATCAATAACAGAAGAACATATTGAAACAAGATAACAATTGAGTTGGGATGAATTTTTAAAACATTAAAGGAAGAAAAATATTTGAGAACAGAGTATCATCATAACAGAAGAACAAAACAAAGATAAAAATGAAATTGGACAAATTGAAAGATAATAATATTAGTATTTTAAAAGAAAATTTTAAAAGGGATTAAAAATAGAAATATAAAAATTATTTAAGAAGTAACATTTAAAAAGTAAAAGAAAATGGAACAGAAAAAGAAGAGAGGATGTTCCCGTGGAGATTGTGTGCCCTTAATAATTTTATCAAGAGGTCTTTCTTAAATAAGTGTGGTTGCCAAGTCTTACTTCTGTGCCTTTTGTCTGTTATCCCTTTGGTTACGGATGTGGCCGTTAACCTGTTAACCAGAGCCTACCCTGGCTATTGAATGGGGACTCCTATTTGTTTTGTGGTTGTCACAGCTCCTGCCCCTGCCTTGTTTCATGAACTCAGCTCATTGGTTCCAGAGACCCTCTGGTCACACCCTTGGTCTGTGCTGCTCCCAGTGCCTGGAGGTAGATATGTCACATCTCCTCCCAATGCTGCATCTTGGTGCTGCTCTCCTGCATGGTAGGTGGGCAGGGTGTGCCCCTTCCCAATGCCATGTCCAGGTGCAGCAGTCCTGCACAGTAGTTGGGTTGGTTGCTACCCTGTTCAGTGCTACTCCCCACTCCACATCTGTTCCACACTCTGTAGGTGGGCTTGAGGCAAATGGCCACACCAGCCCTAGTCCCTGCTCTTTGCCAGAACTCTGCTCCTTGTTCATTTGTCTTAGAGGTGCGAGTTCATAGACGCACCAGGACAGAACCTTCCTATATGTCTGGGGATGTAAACAAGTCTCAGTCCCACCTATGAGGCTGCAGAACTGCCAGGTACATATTCAGGTTTCAACCCTGCCTCTGCCTGGGTGGGTATGATGGCTGTGGCTGAGCCTCATCTCTCTTCTTCTGAGAAATCACCAGTTATGTTGCTGTGGGTCAGCAGAGACAAAGGACAAATCTCCCCTTCCCTCAGGCAAGCCAGCAGTGTTGCTTTGCTTTATTTTTTTTTCTTATTTTATGGGGGCCCCAGGCTGTTCTGATCTGTATACAATCCAAGCAGTTGTCCACAGCACACTGTAGTCCCCCAGGGTTACCTCTGTACAGTCAACCAGAGTCTGCCTGGATCCAGCAGCCTGTCCCTTCCCATCCCTAATTCACTTCTAGGTTTGGGGGTTGTTGACACACTTTGTGCCCATATAACTTAATTCTGTCAGTCAAGGGCGGTTCTGTACACATCTGAGCCTCAGAGGTTCCCTGTCCATCCTGCTGACCTCTCTGTTGGAAAGGGGGAGACCCAGCCAACCAGCACTATCCCTCGTTTGCTGCTCCCTCTTCAAAGGACCAACCCCAAGCCATTTTGCATTTCTTCCTTCTTTTTTCCGTTTCTCCTACCAGATTGGTGGCACATTTTGTCTCTTGAAAATGGCAATGTTTTATCAAAGTTCAGCAGATGTTCTGAGTGGATGGGTGTGTCTGTGAATGTCAGTCTTGGTGTATTTATTGGAGAGGATAAGATACAAGTATCCTTCTACTCCACTATCTTGGCCTTTCTCCAAGAATATGCACTCTTAATAATTTTGTCATAAGGTTGTTTTTAATTATGGGTGGTTGCCAAGTCTTCCTTCCATGCCTTTTGCCTGTTATCCCCTTTGTTGGTGGTGTGGCTGGTGTTCTGGTGACCTGAGTCTGCCCTGGCTATTGAGCAGGAGCTCCTTTTTTTCCTGTGGTTGTCACACTCCTGCCCATATCCTGCTGTGAAAACTCCACTTGCTGGTTCCAGAGGCCCTCCAGTCGTGCTCCTGGTCTGTGTCCCAGCATCAGTTTGTGGGTGGTCTGCACCCCCACCAGATGTCTGGTCCCAGCACCACACTTGTGCAAGGTAGTTGGCAGGTAGCTCCCCTGCCACATTAGGTCCATGCATCATAGGTGGACTCAGAGAAAACAGCTGCACTAGCCCTCACCCCTGCTCTGTTCCAGAACACTGCTTCTTGTCCATTTGTCTTAGAAAAGCCAATTCAGAGAGGCATCGGTGTGTAATGGTCCCCTCTGCTTGGGACTGTAAACAAATCTCAGTCCCACCTATGAGGTTGTGGAGCCCCTAGGTAGGGATTCGGCTTTTGACCCCTCCTTCACCTGGGAACCATGAACCAGAAAATATGGTGGCTATGGCTGAGCCTTGACACTCTTCTCCCAAGAAGTCTCCAATAATGGCACTGTGGGTCTGTGGACACAAAGGCTACGGATCCCCTTCCCCCCAGGGCACACCAGCAGTGTTGCTTTGCCTTTTTTTTTTTTTTTGGATTTTATGGGGGACCCAGGCTGTTCTAATCTGTATACTCTCCCAGCCATGGCACACAGAACATTGCAGTCCCCCAAGGTTTCCTCTGTACAGTCAGCCCGAATCCTCTGCTCGACTCAGACAGCCTGTCCCATCCCTCCTCTGCTGGTTCACGTCTAGGGCTGGGGATCATTGGGACTCTTTGTGCCCAATTAACTTAGTTCTGTCAGTCAAAGGCTATTCTATACAGATCCGAGCCGCAGATGTTCCCTCTCCATCTTGCTGAACTCGCCATTGGAGTTGGGTAGACCCAGTGTATTAATGCTATTACCCTTTTGCAGCTCCCTCCTCATTGGAATGGTCCTGAACTATTTTCCTTTTTCTTCTTTTCTCCTACCAGATTTGTGGAAAATTTTATCTTTTGAAGAAGGCAATATTCTGTCAAAGTTCAGCAGGTGTTCTGGGTGGTGGGTGTGTCTGTGGATGTCACTCTTGGTGAATTTGTGGGAGAGGGTGAGCTCTGAGCATCTTTTTTACTCCACCATCTTTCCTCCTCCTTCACTTTTTCTTTTGATTGGAACACTTAGTCCATTGACATTTATAGTAGTTATTTTATAGATGTGGTTTTATTGCCATTTTGAAATTTGTTTTCCAGTTGATTTGGTATTTCTTATTTGTTACTTTCTTTTAATTTTTTTTTTTCATTTTTGTCATATGATAAATTTCTTTTCTATAAGCTTGGTTTCTTTTTGGGTTTTATGACTCTTTATATACTTCTGATTTGTGGTTATCTTGTCTTTCAAGTATGGTAACCCCTTACTTCATCTGTTTGGTTTTAGTTGATAGTCATGTAGGCTCAAGTGCATCCTAAAAAGAAAGAAGACAAAAAGAAAGAAGAAAAAAAAAAAAGGGAAAAAAATCTATATTCTCTTGCTCTCCTCTTTCACCTTTTATGATTTTGCTATTCTCTCTTTCTTTCTTGCTTTCTTTATTGACTTACTGACTTATTTATATCTTCATGTTTTCCCTTGCAATTCACTGTATTTATTGCATTTCCAATTATGGTTTCCTAATTTCTATAGCTTCCTGTTTATGTTTTATTTAGATTAGAACTTTCAATTTTTTTTAGCATAGATTTAGTACTGCTGAATTCTTTTAGTTTTGCTTGTCTGTGAAATTCTTTCTCTCTCTGTTCTAAAGGAGAGTCTTTCTAGATAGAATATCCTAGTTTGCAGCCTTTTCTCATTCAGGACTTTGAATATATCTTGCCACTCCCTTCTGGCCAGAAGTTTTTATGTAGAGAAATCTGTTGAATGCTTATGGGGCTCCCTTTTAACTAACATTTTGTTTTTCTCTCACTGCCTTTAGAATATTTTCTTTATCTTTAACTTTAACCATTTCAATTATAATATGTCTTGGTGTAGGTCTGTTTGGTTTCTTCTTGTTTGGGACCCTCTGTGCCTCCTGTACTTGGATAATTCTTTCCTTCTTAAGGTTTGGAAAGTTTTCAGTCATGATTTCTTTAACTATCTTTTCAATCCCCTTTTCTCTTTCTTCTCCTTCTGGGACCCACTATTATGCATAGGCTGGCGCACTTTATATTATCTTGCTTTAATTGGTTTTTATTGGCTTTTATGTCTGCTGTATTGGGTTATTTCTTTTATCTTGTCTCCTAAGTCATTTATTCATTCCTCTGCATTATCTAGTCTGTTTTTGATTGCCTGTAGTTGAATTTTCTATTTTTAACTAGCTCTTCTTTATAGTTTAAATTTTCTTTTCAAAGTTTTCTGTCTCTATTGATAGTCTCTTTTAGTTCTTTCAGTGTGTTGATGATTCCCTTTTCGAAGTCTAGTAGACTATCAGTCTATTTTACTGTTTGTTCTTTCAGGGGATTTCTCTTGTTCTTTTAATTGAAAGTGGTTCCTCGGCTTCTTTATTTACTTATATTTCTCTGGCTCTATGTATTTCTTCTAGACCCGTTTCTGAGCTGTGGTGTGTAGTAGGCAGGGTGGGAGCACTTCAGTTGTGAAGAAAAATAGGCAGGAGATTTCCACTGGGGAGTTCCCTCTGTGGTGTTGTCTGTCACTTGTTATGCAGACTTACAAAGTACTATTTGTTGATGTTGGCTTTATCCCTGCTTTAGCTTTGGGAATGTCAGCCACCTACTCTGGTGCCCCTCAGGTTCTGAGCCCCAGGAAACATCAGTGCAGATCCAGCAGTGTCAGTCCCTTGGACCTGCCTTAGCAAGTGTGTAGTCACACACATGAATTTGTGGTCCACTACAGGTTCAGCTCAAACCCCAATCCCGCATCCACATATGGAACCATACACCACCCCGTTTTAAATACCCTCACTGGCCACCCTTCTTGAGTCAGAACTCCACTCACTACCTGTAAGTCCCAGAGGTGTGGATCCACAAAGTGACCAGAGAGAGCAAATCCACCCTCTCTGCCTGGGGCTGTAAACAAATCTCAGTCCCGCCTGTGAAGTTGCAATGGCACAGGATATGGATTCAACATTCAGCTCTGCCTTTGTGCAGCAGTGTTGGCTATGACCAAGCCCCATTTCTCTTCTCATGAGAACACACCAACAATGGAGCCAAGTGGAGAAATTGACTTTGGCCCAGCCATGCGTCATTCCTCCCCCATTATACCAACATTGGTGCTTTTTTATGAGAGTTTCAGTCTGTTCTGTTCCACACACACACACACACACACACACAGCCAGAGCTCACACTGACCTCTAGTTTCCTGATGCTGCCTCTCTGCAGTGTGACCCAGCCCTCTGCCTGGGCTCTTCACTGACTCCAGTAGCCAGTCCTGGCTCATCCCTGCTAGTTCATGTCTAGGGCTGGTCATCACAGGGACCCTCTGTGTCAGTATTCCCCAGTTCTGCCTGCCATGCAGTTGCCACTGTCTCCTCCAAACCTTGGAAGCTCTGCTTCTTTCCTAGCTGATCTCCCAGCTAGAGAGGTTGTGTCCCAGTGTGAGGGTGCCTTTCTTCCTATGCTACTTTTTCCCTGCAGGATCAGTCCTGCACTGAATTTGTCTTTCTTCTTTTTATTCCTTACCATATTTTGTGAGAATCTTCCTGTATTTCAAAATGAGAGACACTGTGCCAGAGTTCAGGAGGTTTCTGTGCAATTCAATGTTCTTGTAGATGTAATTCTTTGTGTATTTGTGGGAGAGGTCAAGCTGTGAGTCTGTCTACTCTGTCACTTTGGCTCCTTCAAATTTTAAAATAGGGCTAGGTCTTTCTTAATTACTCTCAACAAGCTGTTGTAGTTTCCAGTGTACATGTCTTGTAATTTTTCCTTGCCTCTATTGGATGCTGATTCAGAACATACACAACCTTCTAGAGAAACCTGTCCCACCCTGCCATTTGCTGCCAACTAGCTGGCCTGTGTCTGAGTCACCAAAAGGTTTTGTTCTTTATCTGATTCTTCATTCTTTAGAATTTATCATTTTACTCTCATAAATGCTGATGGTACTTGTAACAAATACTTTAAAATAAAAATAATAAACTTTATGCTGTGGATTCAATATGAATGAATCTCAAGTAACATATGCTTTAAATACCTTAGAATTAGTAAAGCAATATAGATACATTATGAACACTTGAAATGTTGCCTAAAGGAAAAGTGCAGAGATTTGCAAATCCCACCCCCAGAAGTGACCGTCATGAATGGCTTGGTGAACATCTCTCAGTCTCTATCTCTCTTATTCTCTCTGCCTCTGTCTCTCACACACCACAAGATTCATTTACATCTATGATGATTTGACACATATGTGGTCATAGATGGCATCTGGGATGTAGATGATGGATTAACAAGCATCCAAACTGAGGGCTTCCTTGACATCAGGTAAAGACCTAGCACTCATTTTTCCAGCTGCACAACAATCATTCCTCCATGTGAACCAGAACTGATGAATCCCACCCCGTCTCCATGAACATTAGTGTTGCTTCCAGTCTCCTACTAGTTAAACCAGAACTGTGATCAACATCCTTGAAAAGACGTCTTTGAAAAATTGTGCAAGAATTTTAGTATGATCAACACTAAGCATCAGCACTACTCGGAAAGGGGTGAACTTGTGGAACTGTAATTCATCCTGCATACTGTTCTCCCAGAGAGGAGTGTCTGCTCACTCTTCCCTCCAGGGGATCTACTGTGGCCTCTGCCTCCTCATGTTGTCACTAGAGCTGGTTGTCACCAGGCTAAAGTCCTGCCAGTGTGATGGTGACCAATGCTGTCTCCAAAGTGTGTACATCTGTATGCATCCTCACTTGAGAGGTCAAGCACCTCTAATATACACTGGCCACCTGCATTGCCTCTTGTTGGAATTGCATGTGTTTTTTCTGTTTCTGTTTAGAACACAGTGTTTCAAGAAGTTTTTGGACCACAGGGATGTGAAACCTTTCTCTGACTTTAGGTTATGAAAAATGATTTTTCCAGGTTGTGGTTTGTCTTTCATGGCTTTTGAATATTATTATTTTTTATTTTGTAGGTTATGTTTTGCCACAGGAAGAGCTAAGCATCTCCCTTCTGGCTCTGGTTTCACATATAGAATAGCAGTGCCTATCTCGAGATTATGCACATAGTTTCTAAAAATTTTCATTTTGTACATCTCATGTTTAATCCACCTGGGTTTCCCTTTCAAATAACCAAAATGCTACTTCAAGTAAAAAAAAAAAAAACCAGTCCCTTGTTAAAATATGAGAGCAGACACAAACAGCCACCTTTTGTATGATTTCATTGATAGGGAACATCCAGGGTAGGGAAAGACACACAGAAAGAAATAGGATTAGGGCTTGTCAGGGGCTAGGGGAGGGAGAAAAGAGAATGTGTGGTTTGGATACAGGGTTTTATTATGAGGAAAGAAACAGTCTGAAACTAGACAGTGATGATGGTTACACAGCATTGTGAATGCACTTAATGCTCCTGAATTGCACAATTTAAAATGGAAAAACATCTAAATTTTATTATTGTAAACTTAAAACATAAAAATAGATGATACTCTAAATGACATGAAAGAAAACAAGGAAATTACAGAAAAAACAAACAAAAATGATGCCAGGAGAAGGGAAGTAAAGTTTGGGTCTGGGAGTGGGTTGATTCTGAGAATTAGATGACAGTGTTGGTGTTTGCAGAGGCATCTCAGCCCGTAGGGGTGGTGATGCCTGAATTGGCTCTGGGTCTCATAGAAGTGTGTGTTTAGGTGCAGGAGGAGCTACAAGATCAGGCTCAGGGTCTCCCTGCAGGACTGGTAAAGTAACCTGTCTCTAGGTCTCCTGTAGGGCTAGTCTTACAGTCTCCCTGCAGAGCTGGTGGGATGTGATACGGTTCTGTGTTTTTTGCAGGTGCAGGTTCGGGTTCCCCTGCAGAGTTGGTAGAATGGGACCCAGTCCTGTGTCTCATGCAGGATCCAGCTCAGGATCTCATGCAAGACCAGGCTCAGGGTCTCCTTGTAAGACTTGTGGAATGAGACCCCATCCTTTTTCTCCTGCAGCAGCAGATTCATGGTGTCCCTGCAAGGTTTTGCAATTTCACCCTACTCTGTATCACCTGCAGGAGCAGGCTCAGACTGTCCCTGCTGGGTTGATGGAATATGACAAATCTCTGATTCTCTTGCAGAAGCAGGCTCAGGGTCCCTCTACAGGGCTAGTCAATTTTGTTCCAGTCCTAGGTCCCTTGCAGGTGCAGGATTGGGGTCTTCTTTCAGGGCTGGTGAAATGTGACTTAGCTGTTGGTCTCCTGCAGAAACAGGCAGAGTTTCTCCCTGCAAGCCTTGTGGAATGAGACCCAGTGCTGGGTCTCCTACAGGAGCATGCTCGGGGTCTCTATGCAGGTCTAGTGGAATTGGACCTGGCTAATGGTCTCCCTGCAGTGCTGTTGGAATTGGTCCAATTCTTAGGTGTCTTGAAGGTGCAGGCTCTAAGTCTCCCTGCATTGCTGGTGAAATGTGAGCCAGTTGTGGTTCTCCTGAAGGAACAGTCTCAGGGTTTCCCTGCAGGGCTGGTGGATGGGACATAGTCCTGGGTCTCCTGGAGGAGCAGGCTCTGGGTCATTTTAGAGCTGTTGCAATATGACCAATCTCAGGTTCTCCTGCAGGAGTAGGCTCGGGGCCTTCCTGCAGGGCTAGTGGATTTGGACACGGCTCATGGTCTCCCTGCAGTGCCATTGGAATTGGTCCAATTCTTGGGTCTTTTGAAGGTGTAGGTTCTAAGTCTCCCTGCATTGCTCATGGAATGTGACCTGACTCTGGGTCTTCTGCAGGAGCAGGCTGATAAATTACCTGTAGGGCTGGTGGAATGTGACATGGCTCTTAGTCTCCTGCCAGAGCTGATTCAATGTCTTTCCACAGGGCTGGTAGAATTGGCCCCAGGCCTGGGTCTCCTGCATGTGCAGGCTCAGGTATCCCTGCAGGGCTTGTGGAATGTGACTGGGTTTCTGTTTCCTTCAGGGGCAGGCTCAGACTCTCCTTGCAGTGTTGCTGGAATGGCACATGGCTCTGAGTTTCCTGTAACAGCAGTCTTATGTTCTTCCTACAGGGCTAGTGGAATATGACTCAGACCTTGGTCACTTGCAGGAGCAGGCTAGTTTTCTCCCTGCTGGGATGGTGGAATCAGACCCTGTCCTGGGTCTTCTGCAGAAGCAGGCTCCAGGTCTTCCTGCAGGGCTGTTGGAACATGACCCCATCACTTGTTCTGCTTCAGGAATAGGCACAGGGTCTTCTTGCAAGGATAGTGTAATTGGACCCAGCTCAGGGGTCACTACAGGGCTGATGGAATGTGACCTGGCTCTGTGGTTCCTGCAAGTGTAGGTTCTGTGTCTCCCTTCAGGGTTGGTTTAATGGGACACATTCCTGGGTCTCCTGTAGAAGTAGGCTCAGAGTCTCCCTGCAGGGCTGATGGAATGGGACCCATCTCTGGGTCACCTGCCAGAACAGATTTGGACTCTACCTTCAGGCTGGAGGAATTGGGCCTGTTCTTGCATTTCCTGCAGGAACAGGCCTTGGGTCTTCCTGGAAGAATACTGTAATATGACCCATCTCTGGTTCTCTTGCAGGAGAGGCTCATGGTCTCCCTAGAAGGTTAGCAGAATTTGTCCCATTCCTTGGTCCAAGGCTCAGGGTATCCCTGCAAGGTTGGTGGAATGGGACCTAGTCCTGTGTCTCCTGCAGCAGCAGGTTCTGTTCTCTTTGCAGGGCTGGTGGAATGTGACTCCACTCTGTAGTATTTTTTGCAGATGCAGGCTTAGGGACCCCACCAGAACTGATGGCTCTTAGTCTCCTATGGGAGCAGGTGAGGGATTCCCTGCAGAGCTGGTGGAATTCGTCCCAGTCCTCAGTCTCTTGCAATTGCAGGCTCAGTGTCTCCCTGCAGGGTTTGTGGAATATGACTTGGCTGTGGGTATCCTGCAGGAGAAAGCTCAGTGTTTCCGTGCAGGGTTGGTGGAATGAGATCTAGTTCTGGCTCTTCTACAGGAGGAAGCTGGGGTTCTCCCTGGAAAGGCTGATGGAATTGGACTGGGATGTCTGTCTCCTGCAGGAGCAAGCCTAGGGATTACCTGCAGAGCTGGTAGAATGTCACACAACTCTTGTTCTTCTGCAGGAGCTGGCTCATGTTCTCTGTGAAGGGCTTGGTCTCCCCCAGGAGCAGGTTTGTAGTCTCACTACAGGGCTGGTGTTATGTGACCCGCTCTGTGTTTTCTGCAGATGCAGTCTCAGTGTTTGACTGCAGGTTTCGTGGAATGGGACGAAGTCCTGGGTTTCCTGGAGTAGCAGGCTCACAGTCTCCCTTCTGGGGTATTGGAATGTGACCCAGTCATGTGTTTCCTGCTGAAGTGGCCTCAGGATATCCCTGCAGGGCTGTTGGAATTGTACTTTGCTCTGTATCACCTGCAGGATCAGGTTTGTGCTCTCCCAGCAAGGCTGGTGGATTTGGACCTATTCCTGGGTCTCCTGCAGGAGCAGGTTTTCAGTCTTCCTGCAGGGCTTCTGGAATATGACATATCTCTAATTTTCCTGCAGGATCAGGCTTGTGGGTCACCCAGCAAGGCTAGTGGAATTGGACCCACTTCAAGGTCTTAGTGCATGGTTGATGGAATGGGACCCAGTCCGGGGTCTCCTGCAGGAATTGGCTCAGAGTCTCCCTGCAGGACTGGTGAAATTGGACCCATTCCTGAGTCTCCTGCAGGAGGAGGCCCTGCATCTTCCTGGAGGGATGGTGGAATATGACAGAGATCTGGTTCTCCTGCAGGAATAGGCTCAAGGTCTCCCTACAAGGCTAGTGGAATTGGACACATTCCTGGATCCATTGCAAGTGAAGGCTTGGGGTTCTTCCTACACAGCTGGTGGAATGTGATTTGGCTCTGAGTCTCCTGCAGGAATAGGCTCAGGGTCTCCTTGAAAGATTGGTGAAATGGGACACAGTGCTGTGTCTCTTGCAGTAGCAGGCTCAGGTTCTCCCTACAGTGTTGGTAAAATTGGACCTGGCTCTAATTCAACTGCAGTAGCAGACTGAGGGTATACCTGCATGGCTGGTTTAGTGTGAAGGAACAGCAAGTCTTAATACATTGGCCCACTACTGGGAAAAGTATAAACAGGGCTTGGTGCATGGTCTCTTGTATTGTCTGAAAAAGCCCCTTGAGATGTGTTGATTCTGATGACATCTTCCAAGAACTTGAACACTTTTAGAATCTCTGCCAACTCATCTTGTTTAGACTGAAGGAATCTGCCTTTCATCAGTTCTTGGAATAGAGATCAACACAAAATGAAAGAGGGAAGAAAAAATTACCAATCTATCTATTGAGAAATCAGCTGAAGACATTAGAAAGTTCTCTTGCAATGCACTTGTTTCTATTTTGGTGCATTTAGAATCATTTCTTTATTATCAACTTTGTCCATTTAAATTAGTATATATATTGTTGTAGGCCTACTGGGGTTCATAATGCTTGGACCCTCTGTGCTTCCTGTGTTGAGATAGCTGGTTCTATCTTTGGTTTAAGAAAATTTCAGTCTGATTTCTTCAAATATCTTTTCAAACCATTTGTCTTTCTTCTTTTCCATGTGGGATCCCTATGAGTCATAGACTGGTATGTTTTCTCTTATCCCAGGTTTCAGTTGCATTGCTTACATTGGTTTTCACTTGCTTTTCTATGTCGTGTTCTGACTGAGTGATTGCGGTTATCCTGCTTTCGAAGTCACTTATTTGTTCCTCTGCATTATCTAGTCCGATTTGGACTGTCTTTAGCTTAGCTATTCTCACCGTTGAGTTTTCTGATTCTATTTGGCTCATCTAAAGTGTTTCTCTTTCCATTTATACTAGCCTGCATTTGTATTCATAGACTCAAGATTTCCTTCAGTGTTTTTATGTCCTCCCTTTTCAAGTCATGTTCTAGTAAATTTTGGTCTAATACATTGTATGTTCTTTCAGGAGACTCCTGTCTTTTGAAAATTTGCAATGGTTCTTTTAATTTTATTATATCTCTCTATCGCTATGGGTTAAGGATTATCAGTTATCTATTATAGACTTGAACAGCTTTTGTAAGTGAAATCATTTCTGTGCACATTTAGTATTAATGCTGTGAGGATTGTTTTTGGTATGTAATGATGCCATGCATTCCTTCTGTGTCTGTTGCCTGTTATATCTATGATTGCTAGTGTGGTTTTTGTTGTGGTGAATACAACCTATTCTAGTAAAGTTAGCAGAGTGTCATTTTGGTTAAATGCTTATCATAGCTCTGACAGTGCTGGGACTAGTAATTTTTGCTGGAATAGAGGCTTCCAAATGGTTTCTGGGCTGCCGGCTGGATATGTGGATGGGGAATGGTTCCAATACACTCTCATGGAAGTGCATTCGTCCTTACTATTGCCACGGAAAAGTCAAAATTTTATAATGGGTTCCCTCAGGTTCTCTGCAAACAAAAACAAAAGTGGAAACAAATCTAATGATGTCACACATTAGAACCTGTTGAAGCATGCAGTGCCACAGTTGGATCCTTAGTGTAGTACTGGGTCAGCACCACAACTATTGTTGCATTAGCATGTGGTAGTCAAGGCTGATGGAAAGGTTTCAAATTCACCTATTGTTCAGCAGATCTCTGCTGCAAGAACTCTTGCAATAAGGCATTGGTACTCAAAGGCAAGCATGAGGCATTTCAAAAACCTCTGCTTTGGACAATAAGAAATTTCAATCCTGCCTATGAAAGTTGCAGATCCTTGGGCTATAGAATCTGATTTCAACAATAAATTGCCCTGGATTCTAGAAACTAGATGAAGATGGCTCTGAATGAGACCCATTTCTCCTTTATGGAGAAAATGAGCAATTATACCGTGGATGTGGAAAGACTGTGACTAAGGCCCTGGGTTACTAAGATAATCCACAACACATATGCCAGCAGATTTAATATTAAGAGAGGACCCAGGCAGATCTGTTCTCTAGATAGTACCAACCACAACCCAAAACAATCTCCAAACCCCTGGGAATAAATTTGTGACATCAGCCACAGCCCTAACACACAGATTCCACAGGCAGTCCTAGCTCAAAATTAACAGGTGGAGTATTGGTCTGGGAATGAATTGCAGAGAAATTTTGTGATTATTGCTTTCAGATATGTCAACCAAACGTCCACTATGCACTCTTTTAACCCTCAGCACATTGTTTTCCATCTCAAATGGCCTGTCCACTTTAGAGTGTGCATTCCAGTAAAACACAGTTTCCCCTTTACTTTAGCAGATCCTAAAGCTTTTAATACTGATTTCAAACCCAAGGGCCACTGAATCCCTCAGACCAGATGCACGGCTTCTCTAGTTGAGCCCCACACGTGCTCTATTGGCAAAATGCCAAATTGATCCTGGGCCTGCAAGATGCAGTGAATGTGGCCATGGCACATATCGAAAAACTCAACCTCACACGCCAATGTGGTTGCTTTCTTACTGGGGTAACAGGTCGGTTTGCTCTATTGATAGAACCCACCACAACCCACAATGCACTCCAGATCCCTGAGACTCAGCGTGTGCCATTACCTGTAGCTCTATACCTCATTTTCCGCTGCCTCTGCTAGCTCAAATTGGCAGATCGGATCTTGGTCTCAGAATCAATTGTGGGGATATTTTGTGCTGATTTCTATGAGTTATGTCAGCCAAGCATCTGCTGTGCACTCTTCTAACACTCAGTGCATTACCTACAGTCCCATGTGTGCTGTCCGCTTGAGAGTGTGCGTCCAAGTAAAACAGAGTTTCACCTTTGCTGCTCCATCAGCAGAGGTCAGATCCTGCACAGATTTCCATTCTCTACTTTGCCTTCTCCTGCTTCCAGGTTTTCTGAGGAATCAGACTGTCTTTGGAAGTGACAGACCACTCTTCGGAAATTGTCCTGTGCCAAGGGCTGGGTGAGTGGAAGTTTACATTGCTGTGTACATGGGAGGGAGTGAGCGCAGGTTGCACTGGTTCTCTGCCAACTGGGCATCGATAAATCAACACTTTCCAGATGTAATTCACAGAAATATGATGTTTGTTTACCTCTGTTTTCTATAAAGCCATGGTTGGAGGGATTGTCCGAAGACTCCAATTTTGACATTGTGTTGATAACACAGTTGCAGTTTTTAAGAAGGTCAATAGAATTGATTTACATGTTTTGGGATTTAGATGAAAATGAAGTTAGTGTTTGAAACGTACTAAATTTACCTAGAAGTCAGACTTGTCAATTTTTGTAACATTATGTCAGCTCTAAGAAAAATGTAGACAGATAGAAAGTAAAACTGCAGTCCATAATGTTGAAGGGGACATGTCAACTCTTTACTATTGAAGCCTCCAACACCAACAGGAACAATGAAGTACCTATTGAAACCATGAAATAACCGAGAGACTGGTTTTCCGTTGTGCATGTGGTGCCCTATACTCCCAAAGACACATAATGTCCAATGTTGGCATTTCAAAGGGTAACATTCCTCTCTAGGAAAGTACAAGAAAAACCAAACAAAATATATACATTTAGGCTTGATTCCAAAAACATATACAGGCATTTTAGCTGTGAGAACCCTGCTGCAGTTATGCTAGGCTATTGAAAAGCAGGGGTTCTTCTATCAGTGATGAGAACGAATAATCATCCGATCATGTTGGGTAAAGCAATTTAACACAACCAAGTCTGCACCCCCAATATTTCGTGCACCCGGTGCTTGGCTGTAGAAAAAGACGGTCCACCAAAACTGTGTCTTTAAAGGATTTCACGGCTTTTACAGTTCAGGTCACTATCTGACATAATATTTACCTATACTGTCTTGAAACACTGAGGCCTAGTACATATTCAAGTTCAGTCAAAGATTCCTCTCACTTACCACACTCCCTTCACCCCAGACAAGACATAAACCCAGCATTTGCTGAATCTAGGGGAAGGTCATCATTTCTTGGTGTGAGCTAAGTATTCAATTCCCAACTATTTTAGGCGAGAGTATTTGACCTTTCAGGAGTTCACTGTTGTTCACAGAGTGTGAAGATGGAGGAACTCTGATTCTAGGAGGGGCTTGCTCTTCTCCTACTGGCTTCATTGCAGCTCAGGTTCTGATCATTTGAAATGGATGCCTGAGTGGAGGGAAGGGAAGAGCAAGTGCTTGATAGCAAGGCCCAAACCTGGGAAAAGGCTTACCTGGGCTTGGTGCATTTTGGTCTGAATGGTTTGTAAATGCCCCTTGGGACCTGTGGATTCTCATGACCTCTTCCAAGAACATGAGCGCTTTTATCATCTCTGCCATCTCTTCTCTTTTAGACGACAGGAATCTTGGAGCTGTTCTTGGAGCAGACAATTGAGTGAATTTCTCAAGTGCACGTTGACACTCCGAATGTTTCTGCCAGTAACACAGATGTTCAGTAGGTCTCATGAATGTCTTTCGAGCCTGGTATTATCTAGAGATGTCTCCATGCCGGTATTCTCCATTGTAGAGGAACAACTCTCATCAATATTTTCGCATCTCTCCTCAATCCGTGCAGCCAGCTTTTCTGCCAGCTTCTCTTCGTGTCTCCCATAAAGTCGACTTCAAAAGGACTGGGCAAGTCAGAAAGTACCTCGGAGCATCACCAGTAAGATGATGACAGGCAGATCTTCCACTGTCTGCCCTCTCAGGTTCTGGAAACTTACCCGTGAACTTAGGTCTTTGGGCAGCAGCATTATCTCGAACTTACACAGCGTCCCGAACAAAAGAACTAAGCCAATCTCCACAAAGGGCGGCAGCCCCTCCATCAAACTGATTCACCCACAGAATTCTGCCCAGTTACCTTGGATCCACCAGCCACAACAAGCCTCGCGGTACACACCAAGATTCCACCTAGAATCCAACCGGTAACTGCCATCCCCAATGGTTGCTGAATATTGTCAGTGTTGGGGGAGGGGCTGCATCAAACGAGAGGTTCCTAAGTTAAATGTGATTCTATCCACTAGCGTGTCACTGTCCTTTTATCTTCCCTCTTCCCTTTGGTTCAGATCTGTATATACAGAACACACGGAGGGAAGTGTGTCAATTTTTAGTTTATGGTATCACACGTCTTGAAACTTTCTAACAGCTCACAGTACACAGAGACCCCACTAAAGGAAACTCATGTTTGTGTAATATCCATTCAACCAGAATATATATCCGTCTGTTACTTTCTGCTGAAACACCCACGCTCTCAGTAAATGGATCCACTTTTTCATGGGGGCTGAAATTCCGAGAAATGAAACCAATCCCAATTTGCACTTTACTGTCTGACTCGTTTGCTCTTAGTACAGTTTTGCAGAGCTACTTGTCTTTGTTATAGGCTTATGCCGTTTCTTCTCTACTTAGGGTAGAATATGGCATTCATTCTTGCTGTTGGAAGAATTGTAAGTCTATATCACGGACTATGACCAAATCTTATTCAAAATCGGCATTTGGGTTAGGTCACGATATGCTCTTTTGAATCAATATTTATGAATATTAATGCACGCGTCTGTGTTCTGAATACAAGTGTGTTGAGTACATTTAAGCTGCGATACTGGGTCGGTGCGTGCTGAATGATCCTTGACATCACTTTGAGTATTTTGTTTTGAATACTCATGGTTTCTTTGTATATGTCAGCCAACCGTACCCTTTTGGTGTCTGTTTGTTTGTTTGATTGTTTGTTTGCTTGTTGTTGGTTTTGCAAACACTTTATACCATGCATCACTCCGTTTTCTTCAATCAGAAAGTCATATATGTGAATCAATTAAGATAGTGCTTAAAATCACCTATGATTTCCTGCTACCCTCTCCCATCTTATGGCTTTGATGTCCTCCTTGCCTTCTTCTTGTTTCTTGTTTGTAACTCACGCTCTTCTTGCCTTTCCCATAATGGATTTTCTTATTTCCATTTCATCTAGCTACTTTTGTATTCAGGGTAGAATTCTCAATCTTTCTTTTAGGAAAAGTTTTGAACTGCTGAATTCTTTTAAGCTTTGCTGGTCTGTGAATTTCCCTAGCTATGCCGTTATTAGAAATGGCAGTCATGTGGCATAGGCTACCCATGATTACAGCTTTTTCTCATTCAGGATATGGCCTATGTCCTTGCACTCCTCCCTGTTCTGCAATATTTCTGCCGATATATGAGTTGAAACCCCTCTGGAGGTACTGTTGTGACTAAATTGCTTTCCTCTAGATGCATTTTAAATCACTGGGGTGATCATGAACTTTGTTGATTTTAATTATACAGATGCAAGTAGGTCTATTGGGATTCCACCTCCTTTGAACGCTGTGTAGTTCCTGAAATCGTATAGATGATTCTTTCTTGTATTTCAGCATGTTTCAGTCTGACTTTTCTACAATTATCTTTTCAGGTTTTTTTTTGTTAATCTTGCTTTTCCATCTGGGACTCTTACGAATCATACTCTTTCATGCTTTGTCTTACCCGAGGCTTCAACAGCAATGTTAGCATTGGTTTGCACTTCCTTTTCTAAGCCTTATTCTGATCGAGGGATTTCTGTTCCCCTGTCTTCACAGTCTTTCACGAGTCCGTCTGCATTATCAAGTCTGCTTTGGACTGACTTTAGCCCTGGTATTGTCTCATCCTTGGGTTTTCTGGTATTATTTGGCTCGTTTTTAGAGTTTCTCTTCCCCTTTCCCGGTATACTGCCTTTTGTGATTCTGAGACACTGTTGTACTTCATGTTTTCCTCACCTCAGTTTTCAATACTTGCTCTGGTAGCGTTTTGCAGTCTGGATGTTTGAAAGCTTAATTTTTGGGCCTTCAAACTCTTTGGAAGTGAAAATGGTACTTCCTATTTCTTTTACTATACTTCTTTACATCTACTAGTCAAGTAATATCAGGTATCAAATATAGATTTCTAGGGCTTTGTTAAGTGAAAATTTTAGACCATTGTGTGTACAAACTTCCATGATATTTCTGTGAGGACAATTTTCCCTAGGCATTGATGCCATCCCCTGATCCTGTGTGTGTTGTCTGGTACATCTCTAATTGCTGGTGTTGCCTTTGTTGTGATGAGCACACCATATTATTTCAATTAGTAAAACTTCGTTTATTGCACTTACCTCACAATTCTGAAAGTGCAGAGTACACTTCCTCTTCTGGAAATGAAGCTTAAAGCTTTTCAGCTAGGCATTCTGCTGTACGTCAGATTGGAATCTTTCCAAAACAGCAAACTGAGAGTGCGCTTGTGCTTTCTATTGCCATGGGAATGTCCCAATGTTACCAGTTCTTCCCAGAGCTTCTCTGTCTACAGGAACACCAGTGGAAACGTATGTATGGATGTCATACATCAGGGCCTGCTGGAATGATCCCGCAGACCGCTCTTTGTGTCCTCTGTGCAGTACCATGTCAGTGCCATCCAAAATGTAGCATCTGCATTTGGGAGATAATGCTGAAGGAAATGCTTCAACTTCTCACGTTGTGGACTTTGACCACTCTTCCTTGATCCCTCATCCTTTGGTCATGGGTGCACGAATGCAACCACAGAGATGTACCGAATATTCCTCCTCAAACCAATCCGTAATCCCTATCCAGGTTAGGACTGTAGCAGATCCTAAAGCTTTTAATACTGATTTCAAACCCAAGGGCCACTGAATCCCTCAGACCAGATGCACGGCATCTCCGTTTGAGCCCCACACGTGCTCTATTGGCAAAATGCCAAATTGACCCTGGGCCTGCAAAATGCAGTGGATGTGGCCATGGAACATATCGAAAAACTCAACCCCACACGCCAATGTGGTTGCTTTCTTACTGGGGTAACAGTTCGGTTTGCTCTTTTGATAGAACCCACCACAACCCACAACGCACTTCAGATCCCTGAGACTCAGCGTGTGCCATTATCTGTAGCTCTAAACCTCATTTTCCGCTGCCTCTTTTAGCTCAAATTTGGCAGATCGGATCTTGGTCTCAGAATCTATTGTGGGGATATTTTGTGCTGATTTGTATGAGTTATGTCAGCCAAGCATCTGCTGTGGACTCTTCTAACACTCAGCGCATTACCTACATTCCCATGTGTGCTGTCCGCTTGAGAGTGTGCGTCCAAGTAAAACAGAGTTTCACCTTTGCTGCTCCATCAGCAGAGGTCAGATCCTGCACAGATTTCCATTATCTACTTTGCCTTCTCCTGCTTCCAGATTTTCTGAGGAATCAGACTGATTTTGGAAGTAACAGACCACTCTTCGGAAAGTGTCCTGTGCCAAGGGCTGGGTGAGTGGAAGTTTACATTGCTGTGTACATGGAAGGGAGTGAGCGCATGTTGCACTGGTTCTCTGCCAACTGGGCATCGATAAATCAACACTTTCCAGATGTAATTCACAGAAATGTGGTGTTTGTTTAGCTCTGTTTTCTATAAAGCCATGGTTGGAGGGATTGTCCGAAGACTCCAATTTTGACATTGTGTTGATAACACAGTTGCAGTTTTTAAGAAAGTCAATAGAATTGATTTACATGTTTTGGGGTTTAGATGAAAATGAAGTTAGTGTTTGAAACGTACTAAATTTACCTAGAAGTCAGACTTGTCAATTTTTGTAACATTATGTCAGCTCTAAGAAAAATGTAAACAGATAGAAAGTAAAATTGCAGTCCAAAATGTTGAAGCGGACATGTCAACTCTTTACTATTGAAGCCTCCAAGATCAACAGGAACAATGAAGTACCTATTGAAATCATGAAATAACCGAGAGCCTGGTTTTCCGTTGTGCATGTGGTGCCCTATACTCCCAATGACACATAATGTCCAATGTTGGCATTTCAAAGGGTAACATTCCTCTCTAGGAAAGTACAAGAAAAACCAAACAAAACATATACATTTAGGCTTGATTCCAAAAACATATACAGGCATTATAGCTGTGAGATCCCTGCTGCAGCTATGCTAGGCTATTGAAAAGCAGGGGTTCTTCTATCAGTGATGAGAAAGAATAATCATCCGATCATGTTGGGTAAAGCAATTTAACACAACCAAGTTTGCACCCCCAATATATCGTGCACCCGGTGCTTGACTGAAGAGAATGACGGTCCACCAAACCTTTGTCTTTAATGGCTTTCACGACTTTTACAGTTCAGGTCACTATCTGACATAATACTTACCTATACTGTCTTGAAACACTGAGGCCAAGTACATATTCAATTTCAGTCAAAGATTCCTCTCACTTACCACACTCACTTCACCCCAGACAAGACATAAACCCAGCATTTGCTGAATCTAGGGGAAGGTCATCATTTCTTTGTGTGAGCTAATTATTAGATACCCAACTATTTTAGGCGAGAGTATTTGACCTTTCAGGAGTTCACTGTTGTTCACAGAGTGTGAAGATGGAGGAACTCTGATTCTAGGAGGGGCTTGCTCTTCTCCTAATGGCTTCATTGCAGCTCAGGTTCTGATCATTTAAAATGGATGCCTGAGTGGAGGGGAGGGAAGAGCATGTGCTTGACAGCAAGGCCCAAACCTGTGAAAAGGCTAACCTGGGCTTGGTGCATTTTGGTCTGAATGGTTTGTAAATGCCCCTTGGGACCTGTGGATTCTCATGACCTCTTCCAAGAACATGAGCGCTTTTATCATCTCTGCCATCTCTTCTCTTTTAGACGTCAGGAATCTTGGAGCCGTTCTTGGAGCAGAGAATTGAGTGACTTTCTCAAGTGCACGTTGACACTCCGAATGGTTCTGCCAGTATCACAGAGGTTCAGTAGGTATCATGAATGTCTTTCGAGCCTGGTATTCTCTAGAGATATCTGCATGCCGGTATTCTCCATTGTAGAGGAACAACTCTCACCAATATTTTCGCATTTCTCCTCAATCCTTGCAGCCAGCTTTTCTGCCAGCTTCTCTTCGTGTCTCCCATAAAGTCGACTTCAACAGGACTGGGCAAGTCTGAAAGTACCTCGGAGCCTCACCAGTAAGCTGATGACAGGCAGATCTTCCACTGTCTGCCCTCTCAGGTTCTGGAAACTTACCCGTGAACTTAGGTCTTTGGGCAGCAGCATTATCTCGAACTTACACAGCGTCCCGAACAAAAGACCTAAGATAATCTCCACAAAGGGCGGCAGCCCATCCATCACACTGATCCACCCACAGAATTCTGCCCAGTTACCTTGGATCCACCAGCCACAACAAGCCTCGCGGTACACACCAAGAATCCACCTAGAATCCAACCGGTAACTGCCATCCCAAATGGTTGCTGAATATTGTCATTGTTGGGGGAGGGGCTGCATCAAACGAGAGGTTCCTAAGTTAAATGTGATTCTATCCACTAGCGTGCCACTGTCCTTTTATCTTCCCTCTTCCCTTTGGTTCAGATCTGTATATACAGTAGAAACGGTGGGAAGTGTGTCAATTTTTAGTTTATGGTATCACACGTCTTGAAACTTTCTAACAGCTCACAGTACACAGAGACCCCACTAAAGGAAACTCATGTTTGTGTAATATCCATTCACTCAGAATACTTATCCTTCTGTTGCTTTCTGCTGAAACATCCACGCTCTCAGAAAATGGATCCACTTGTTTCATGGGGGCTGAAATTCCGAGAAATGAAACCAATCCCAATGTGCACTTTACTGTCTGACTCGTTTGCTCTTAGTACAGTTTTGCAGAGCTACTTGACTTTGTTATAGGCTTATGCCATTTCTTCTCTACTTAGGGTAGAATATGGCATTCATTCTTGCTGTTGGAAGAATTGTAAGTCTATATCACGGACTATGACCAAATCATATTCAAATTCGGCATTTGGGTTAGGTCACGATATGATCTTTTGAATCAATATTTATGAATATTAATGCACGCGTCTGTGTTCTGAATACAAGTGTGTTGAGTACATTTAAGCTGCGATACTGGGTCGATGCCTGCTGAATTATCCTTGACATCACTTTGAGTATTTTGTTTTGAATACTCATGGTTTCTTTGGTATATGTCAGCCAACCGTACCCTTTTGGTGTCTGTTTGTTTGATTGTTTGTTTGCTTGTTGTTGGTTTTGCAAACACTTTAGGCCATGCATCACTCCGTTTGCTTCAATCAGAATGTCATATAAGTGAATCACTTAAGATAGTGCTTAAAATCACCTATGAGTTCCTGCTACCCTATCCCATCTTATGGCTTTGATGTCCTCCTTGCCTTCTTCTTGTTTCTTGTTTGTAACTCACGCTCTTCTTGCATTTCCAATAATGGTTTTTCTTATTTCCATTTCATCTTGCTACTTTTCTATTCAGAGTAGAATACTCAATCTTTGTTTTAGGATAAGATTTGAAGTGCTGAATTCTTTTAAGCTTTTCTGATCGGTGAATTTCCCTAGCGCTGCCGTTATTATAAATGGCAGTCATGTGGCATAGGCAACCCATGATTACAGCATTTTCTGATTCAGGATATGGCCTATGTCCTTGCACTCCTCCCTGTTCTGCAATATTTCTGCCAAGATATGAGCTGAAACCCCTCTGGAGGTTCTGTTGTGACTAAATTGCTTTCCTCTAGATGCATTTTTAATCACTGGGGTGATCATGAACTTTGTTGATTTGAATTATACAGCTGCAAGTAGGTCTATTGGTATTCCACCTCCTTTGGATGCTCTGTAGTTCCTGAATTCGTATGGATGATTCTTTCTTGTCTTTCAGAAAGTTTCAGTATGACTTTTCTACAAATATCTTTTCAGGCTTTTTTTGTTAATCTTGCTTTTCCATCTGGGACTCTTACGAATCATATTCTTTCATGCTTTGTCTTACCCCAGGCTTCAACAGCAATGTTTGCATTGGTTTCCACTTCTTTTTCTATGTCTTCTTCTGATCGAGGGATTTCTGTTCCCCTGTCTTCACAGTCTTTCACGAGTCCGTCTGCGTTATCAAGTCTGCTTTGGACTGACTTTAGCCCTGGTATTGTCTCATCCTTGGGTTTTCTGTTATTATTTGGCTCGTTTTTAGAGTTTCTCTTCCCCTTTCCCGGTATACTGCCTTTTGTGATTCTGAGACACTGTTGTACTTCATGTTTTCCTCACCTCAGATTTCAATACTTTCTCTGGTAGCGTTTTACAGTCTAGATATTTGAAAGCTTATTTTTCAGACATTCAAACTCTTTGGAACTGAAAATGGTACTTCCTGTTTCTTTTACTATACTTCTTTATATCTACTGTTCAAGTAATATCAGGTATCAAATATAGATTTCTTGGGCTTTGTTAAGTGAAAATTTAGACCATTGTGTGTACAAAGTTCCATGATATTTCTGTGAGGACAATTTTCCCTAGGCATTGATGCCATCTCCTGATCCTGTGTGTGTTGTCTGGTACATCTCTAATTGCTGGTGTTGCCTTTGTTGTGATGAGCACACAATATTATTTCAATTAGTAAAACTTCGTTTTACTGCACTTACCTCACAATTCTGAAAGTGCAGTGTACAATTCCTGTTCTGGAAATGAAGCTTAAAATTTTTCAGCTCGGCATTCTGCTGTACGTCATCTTGGAGTCTTTCCAAAATAGCAAACTGAGAGTGCGCTTGTGCTTTCTATTGCCATGGGAATGTCCCAATGTTACCAGTTCTTCCCAGAGCTTCTCTGTCTACAGAAACAGCAGTGGAAACATATGTATGGATGTCATACATGAGGGCCTGCTGGAATGATCCCGCAGACCGATCTTTGTGTCCTCTGGGCAGTACCATGTCAGTGCCATCCAAAATGTAGCATCTGCATTTGGGAGATAATGCTGAAGGAAATGCTTCAACTTTTCACAATGTGGACCTTGACCACTCTCCCTTGATCCCTCATCCTTGGGTCATGGGTGCACGAATGCAACCACAGAGCTGTACCGAATTCTCCTCCTCAAACCAATCCGTAATCCCTGTCCAGGTTATGACTGTAGCAGATCCTAAATCTTTTAATACTGATTTCAAACAGAAGGTCCACTGAATCCCTCAGACCAGATGCACGGCATCTCTGGTTGAGCCCCACACGTGCTCTATTGGCAAAATGCCAAATTGATCCTGGGCCTCCAAAATGCAGTGGATGTGGCCATGGCACATATCGAAAATCTCAACCTCACACGCCAATGTGGTTGCTTTCTTACTGGGGTAACAGGTCGGTTTGCTGTCTTGATAGAACCCACCACAACCCACAACGCACTCCAGATCCCTGAGACACAGCATGTGCCATTATCTGTAGCTCTATACCTCATTTTCCGCTGCCTCTGCTAGCTCAAATTTGGCAGATCGGATCTTGGTCTCAGAATCAATTGTGGGGATATTTTGTGCTGATTTCTATGAGTTATGTCAGCCAAGCATCTGCTGGGCACTCTTCTAACACTCAGCGCATTACCTACAGTCCCATGTGTGCTGTCCACTTGAGAGTGTGCGTCCAATTAAAACAGAGTTTCACCTTTGCTGCTCCATCAGCAGAGGTCAGATCCTGCACAGATTTCCATTCTCTACTTTGCCTTCTCCTGCTTCCATGTTTTCTGAGGCCTCAGCCTTTCCGACCACTCTTCAGAAAGTGTCCTGTGCCAAGGGCTGGGTGAGTGGAAGTTTACATTTCTGTGTATATGGTAGGGAGTGAGCGCAGGTTGCACTGGTTCTCTGCCAACTGGGCATCGATAAATCAACACATTCCAGATGTAATTCACAGAAATGTGATGTTTGTTTAGCTCTGTTTTCTATAAAGCCATGGTTGGAGGTATTGTCCGAAGACTCCAATTTTGACATTGTGTTGATAACACAGTTGCAGTTTTTAAGAAGGTCAGTAGAACTGATTTACATGATTTGGGATTTCATTTAGATGAAAATGAAGTTAGTGTTTGAAACGTACTAAATTTACCTAGAAGTCCGACTTGTCAATTTTTGTAAAATTATGTCAGCTCTAAGAAAATTGTAGACAGATAGAAAGTAAAATTGCAGTCCAAAATGTTGAAGGGGACATGTCAACCATTTACTATTGAAGCCTCAAACACCAACAGGAACCATGAAGTACCTATTGAAACCATGAAATAACCGAGAGACTGGTTTTCCGTTGTGCATGTGGTGCCCTATACTCCCAATGACACATACTGGCCAATGTTGTCATTTCAAGGGGTAAGATTCCTCTCTAGGAAAGTACAAGAAAAACCAAACAAAATATATACATTTAGGCTTGATTCCAAAGCACATACAGTCATTTTACCTGTGAGAACCCTGCTGCAGCTATTCTAGGCTACTGAAAAGCAGGTATTTTTCTATCAGTGATGAGAAATCTTAATCATCCGATCATGTTGGGTAAAGCAATTTAACACAACCGACTCTGCACCCCCAATATATCGTGCACCCGGTGCTTGGCTGAAGAGAAAGACGGTCCACCAAACCTGTGTCTTTAAAGGCTTTCAAGACTTTTACAGTTCAGGTTACTATCTGACATAATATTTACCTATACTGTCTTGAAACACTGAGGCCTAGTACATATTCAAGTTCAGTCAAGATTCCTCTCACTTACCACACTCCCTTCACCCCAGACAAGACATAAACCCAGCATTTGCTGAATCTACGGGAAGGTCATCATTTCTTTGTGTGAGCTAATTTTTCAATTCCCAACTATTAAAGGCGAGAGTATTTGACCTTTCAGGAGTTCACTGTTGTTCACAGGGTGTGAAGATGGAGGAACTCTGATTCTAGGAGGGGCTTGCTCTTCTCCTACTGGCTTCATTGCAGCTCAGGTTCTGATCTTTAAAATGGATGCCTGAGTGGAGGGGAGGGATGTGCAAGTGCTTGATAGCAAGGCCGAAACCTGGGAAAAGGCTTACCTGGGCTTGGTGCATTTTGGTCTGAATGGTTTGTAAATGCCCCTTGGGACCTGTGGATTCTTATGACCTCTTCCAAGAACATGAGCGCTTTTATCATCTCTGCCATCTCTTCTCTTTTAGACGTCAGGAATCTTGGAGCCGTTCTTGGAGCAGAGAATTGAGTGACTTTCTCAAGTGCACGTTGACACTCCGAATGGTTCTGCCAGTATCACAGACGTTCAGTAGGTCTCATGAATGTCTTTCGAGCCTGGTATTCTCTAGAGATGTCTCCATGCCGGTATTCTCCTTTGTAGCGGAACAACTCTCATCAATATGTTCGCATCTCTCCTCAATCCTTGCAGCCAGCTTTTCTGCCAGCTTCTCTTCGTGTCTCCCATAAAGTCGACTTCAACAGGACTGGGCAAGTCTGAAAGTACCTCGGAGCCTCACCAGTAAGCTGATGACAGGCAGATCTTCCACTGTCTGCCCTCTCAGGTTCTGGAATCTTACCCGTGAACTTAGGGCTTTGGGCAGCAGCATTATCTCGAACTTACACAGCGTCCCGAAAAAAAGACCTAAGCTAATCTCCAGAAAGGGCGGCAGCCCATCCATCACACTGATCCACCCACAGAATTCTTCCCAGTTACCTTGGATCCACCAGCCACAACAAGCCTCGCGGTACACAACAAGATTTCACCTAGAATCCAACCGGTAACTGACATCCCCAATGGTTGCTGAATATTGTCAGTGTTGGGGGAGGGGCTGCATCAAACGAGAGGTTCCTAAGTTAAATGTGATTCTATCCACTAGCGTGCCACTGTCCTTTTATCTTCCCTCTTCCCTTTGGTCCAGATCTGTATATACAGTACAAACGGTGGGAATTGGGTCCATTTTTAGTTTATGGTATCACACATCTTGAAACTTTCTAACAGCTCACAGTACACAGAGACCCCACTAAAGGAAACTCATGTTTGTGTAATATCCATTCACTCAGAATACTTATCCATCTGTTGCTTTCTGCTGAAACACCCACGCTCTCAGTAAATGGATCCAATTGTTTCATGGGGGCTGAAATTCCGAGAAATGAAACCAATCCCAATGTGCACATTACTGTCTGTCTCGTTTGCTCTTAGTACAGTTTTGTAGAGCTACTTGTCTTTGTTATAGGCTTATGCCGTTTCTTCTCTACTTAGGGTAGTATATGGCATTCATTCTTGTTGTTGGAAGAATTGTAAGTCTATATCACCGACTATGACCAAATCTTATTCAAAATCGGCATTTGGGTTAGGTCACGATATGCTCTTTTGAATCAATATTTATGAATATTAATGCACGCATCTGTGTTCTGAATATAAGTTTGTTGAGTATATTTAAGCTGCGATACTGGGTCGGTGCGTGCTGAATGATCCTTGACATTACTTTGAGTATTTTGTTTTGAATACTAATTTTTTCTTTGGTATATGTCAGCCTACCGTACCCTCTTGGTGTCTGTTTGTTTGTTTGATTGTTTGTTTGCTTGTTGTTGGTTTTGCAAACACTTTAGGACATGCATCACTCTGCTTCAATCAGAAAGTCATATATGTGAATCACTTAAGATAGTGCTTAAAATCACCTATGATTTCCTGCTACCCTCTCCCATCTTATGGCTTTGATGTCCTCCTTGCCTTCTTCTTGTTTCTTGTTTGTAACTCACGCTCTTCTTGCATTTCCAATAACGGTTTTTCTTATTTCCATTTCATCTTGCTACTTTTCTATTCAGGTTAGAATTCTCAATCTTTCTTTGAGGATAAGTTTTGAAGTGCAGAATTCTTTTAAGCTTTGCTGGTCTGTGAATTTCCCTAGCTCTGCCGTTATTAGATATGGCAGTCATGTGGCATAGGCTACCCATGATTACAGCATTTTCTCATTCAGGATATGGCCTATGTCCTTGCACTCCTCTCTGTTCTGCAATATTTCTACCAAGATATGAGCTGAAACCCCTCTGGAGGTTCTGTTGTGACTAAATTGCTTTCCTCTAGATGCATTTTAAATCACTGGGGTGATCATGAACTTTGTTGATTTGAATTATACAGCTGCAAGTAGGTCTATTGGGATTCCAACTCCTTTGGACGCTGTGTAGTTCCTGATTTCGTATAGATGATTCTTTCTAGTCTTTCAGCAAGTTTCAGTCTGACTTTTCTACAAATATCTTTTCAGGCTTTTTTTTTGTTAATCTTGCTTTTCCATCTGGGACTCTTACGAATCATAGTCTTTCATGCTTTGTCTTACCCCAGGCTTCAACAGCAATGTTTGCATTGGTTTGCACTTCTTTTTCTATGTCTTCTTCTGATCGAGGGATTTCTGTTCCCCTGTCTTCACAGTCTTTCATGAGTCCGTCTGCATTATCAAGTCGGCTTTGGACTGAGATTAGCCCTGGTATTGTCTCATCCTTGGGTTTTCTGGTATTATTTGGCTCGTTTTTAGAGTTTCTCTTCCCCTTTCCTGGTATACTGCCTTTTGTGATTCTGAGACACTGTTGTACTTCATGTTTTCCTCACCTCAGTTTTCAATACTTGCTCTGGTAGCGTTTTAGAGTCTAGATATTTGAAAGCTTATTTTTCAGACCTTCAAACTCTTTGGAAGTGAAAATGGTACTTCATGTTTCTTTTACTATACTTCTTTACATCTACTGGTCTAGTAATATCAGGTATCAAATATAGGTTTCTAGGGCTTTGTTAAGTGAAAATTTTAGACCATGGTGTGTACTAAGTTCCATTATATTTCTGTGAGGACAATTTTCCCTAGGCATTGATGCCATCTCCTGATCCTGTGTGTGTTGTCTGGTACATCTCTAATTGCTGGTGTTGCCTTTGTTGTGATGAGCACACCATATTATTTCAATTAGTAAAACTTCTTTTTATTGCACTTACCTCACAATTCTGAAAGTGCAGAGTACACTTCCTCTTCTTGAAATGAAACTTAAAGCTTTTCAGCTCGGCATTCTGCTGTACGTCATCTTGGAGTCTTTCCAAAACAGCAAACTGAGAAGGGGCTTGTGCTTTCTATTGCCATGGGAATGTCCCAATGTTACCAGTTCTTCCCAGAGCTTCTCTATCTACAGAAACAGCAGTGGAAGCATATGTATGGATGTCATACATCAGGGCCTGCTGGAATGATCCCGCAGATCGATCTTTGTGTCCTCTGGGCAGTACCATGTCAGTGCCATCCAAAATGTAGCATCTGCATTTGGGAGATAATGCTGAAGGAAATACTTCAACTTCTCACGTTGTGGACTTTGACCACCTTTCCTTGATCCCTCTTCCTTGGGTCATGTGTGCACAAATGCAACCACAGAGCTGTACCGAAATCTCCTTCTCAAACCAGACCGTAATCCCTGTCCAGGTTATGACTGTAGCAGATCCTAAAGCATTTAAAACTGATTTCAAAGCCAAGGGCCACTGAATCCCTCACACCAGATGCACGGCAACTCTGGTTGAGCCCCACTCGTGCTCTATTGGCAAAATGCCAAATTGATCCTGGGCCTGCAAGATGCAGTGGATGTGGCCATGGCACATATCGAAAAACTCAACCTCACATGCCAATGTGGTTGCTTTCTTACTGGGGTAACAGGTCGGTTTGCTCTCTTGATAGAACCCACCACAACCCACAACATACTCCAGAGCCCTGAGACTCAGCGTGTGCCACTATCTGTAGCTCTATACCTCATTTTCCGCTGCCTCTGCTAGCTCAAATTTGGCAGATCGGATCTTGGACTCAGAATCAATTGTGGGGATATTTTGTGCTGATTTCTAGGAGTTATTTCAGCCAAGCATCTGCTGTACACTCTTCTAAAAACCACGGCAAAACCTACAGTCCCATGTGTGCTGTCCGCTTGAGAGTGTGCGTCCTTGTAAAATAGAGTTTAACCTTTGCTGCTCCATCAGCAGAGGTCAGATCCTGCACAGATTTCCATTCTCTACTTTGCCTTCTCCTGCTTCCAGGGTTTCTGAGGCCTCAGCCTGTCTTTGGAAGTAACAGACCACACTTCGGAATTGTCCTGTGCCAAGGACTGGGTGAGTGGAAGTTTACATTGCTGTGTACATGGGAGGGAGTGAGCGCAGGTTGCACTGGTTCTCTGCCAACTGAGCATCGATAAATCAACACTTTCCAGATGTAATTCACAGAAATGTGATGTTTGTTTAGCTCTGTTTTCTATAAAGCCATGGTTGGAGGGATTGTCCGAAGACTCCAATTTTGACATTGTGTTGATAAGACAGTTGCAGTTTTTAAGAAGGTCAATAGAATTGATTTACATGTTTTGGAATTTATATGAAAATGAAGTTAGTGTTTCAAACGTACTAAATATACCTATAAGTCAGAATTGTCAAGTTTTGTAAAATTATGTCAGCTCTAAGAAATATGTAGACAGATAGAAAGTAAAATCACAGTCCAAAATTTTGAAGGGGACATGTCAACTCTTTACTGTTGAAGCCTCCAACACCAACAGGAACCATGAAGTACCTATTGAAACCATGAAATAAACGAGAGCCTGGGTTTCCGTTGTGCATGTGGTGCCCTATATTCCCAATGACACATACTGGCCAATGTTGGCATTTCAAGGGGTAACATTCCTCTCTAGGAAAGTACAAGAAAAACCAAACAAAATATATGCATTTAGGCTTGATTCCAAAAGCACATACAGGCATTTTAGCTATGAGAACCCTGCAGCAGCTCTGTTAGGCTATTGAAAATCAGGTATTCTTCTATCAGTTTTGAGAACGCTTAATCATCCGATCATGTTGGGTAAAGCAATTTAACACAACCAAGTCTGCACCCCCAATATATCGTGCACCCGGTGCTTGGCTGAAGAGAAAGACGGTCCACCAAACATGTGTCTTTAAAGGCTTTCACGTCTTTTACACTTCAGGTCTCTATCTGACATAATATTTATCTATACTGTCTTGAAATACTGAGGCCTAGTATATATTCAAGTTCAGTCAAAGTTTCCTCTCACTTACCACACTCACTTCACCCCAGACAAGACATAAACCCAGCATTTGCTGAATCTAGGGGAAGGTCATCATTTCTTTGTGTGAGCTAAGTATTCAATTCCCAACTATTTTAGGCGAGAGTATTTGACATTCAGGGGTTCACTGTTGTTCACAGAGTGTGAAGTTGGAGGAACTCTGATTCTAGGAGGGGTTGCAGTTCTCCTATTGGCTTCATTGCAGCTCAGGTTCTGATCCTTTAAAATGGATGCCTGAGTGGAGGGGAGGGAAGAATAAGTGCTTGATAGCAAGGCCCAAACCTGGGAAAATGCTTAACTGGGCTTGGTGCATTTTGGTCTGAATGGTTTGTAAATGCCCCTTGGGACCTGTGGATTCTCATGACCTCTTCCAAGAACATGAGCGCTTTTATTATCTCTGCCATCTCTTCTCTTTTAGACGTCAGGAATCTTGGAGCCGTTCTTGGAGCAGAGAATTGAGTGACTTTCTCAAGTGCACGTTGACACTCCGAATGTTTCTGCCAGTTTCACAGATGTTCAGTAGGTCTCATGAATGTCTTTCGAGCCTGGTATTCTCTAGAGATGTCCCCATGCCGGTATTCTCCTTTGTAGCGGAACAACTCTCATCAATATGTTCGCATCTCTCCTCAATCCGTGCAGCCAGCTTTTCTGCCAGCTTCTCTTCGTGTCTCCCATAAAGTCGACTTCAACAGGACTGGGCAAGTCTGAAGGTACCTCGGAGCCTCACCAGTAAGTTGATGACAGGCATATCGTGCACTGTCTGCCCTCTCAATTTCTGGAAACTTACCCGTGAACTTAGGTTTTTGGGCAGCAGCATTATCTCGAACTTACACAGCGTCCCGAACAAAAGAACTAAGCCAATCTCCACAAAGGGCGGCAGCCCCTCCATCACACTGATCCACCCACAGAATTCTGCCCAGTTACCTTGGATCCACCAGCCACAACCAGCTTCGTGGTACACACCAAGATTCCACCTAGATTCCAACCGGTAACTGCCATCCCCAATGGTTGATGAATATTGTCAGTGTTGGGGGAGGGGCTGCATCAAACGAGAGGTTACTAAGTTAAATGTGATTCTATCCACTAGCGTGCCACTGTCCTTTTATCTGCCCTCTTCCCTTTGGTTCAGATCTGTATATACAGTACAAACGGAGGGAAGTGTGTCCATTTTTAGTTTACGGTTTCACACGTCTTGAAACTTTCTAACAGCTCACATTACACTGAGACCCCACTGAAAGAAACTCATGTTTGTGTAATATCCATTCACCTAGAATACATATCCGTCTGTTGCTTTCTGCTGAAACACCCATGCTCTCAGTAAATGGATCCAATTGTTTCATGGGGGCTGAAATTCCGAGAAATTAAACCAATCCCAATGTGCACTTTACTGTCTGACTCGTTTGCTCTTAGTACAGTTTTGCAGAGCTACTTGTCTTTGTTATAGGCTTATGCCGTTTCTTCTCTACTTAGGGTAGAATATGGCATTCATTCTTGCTGTTGGAAGAATTGTAAGTCTATATCACGGACTATGAACAAATCTTATTCAAAATCGGCATTTGGGTTAAGTCACGATATGCTCTTTTGAATCAATATTTATGAATATTAATGCACGTGTCTGTGTTCTGAATACAAGTGTGTTGAGTACATTTAAGCTGCGATAGTGGGTCGGTGCGTGCTGAATGATCCTTGACATCACTTTGAGTATTTTGTTTTGAATACTCATGGTTTCTGTGGTATATGTCAGCCAACCGTACCCTTTTGGTGTCTGTTTGTTTGTTTGATTGTTTGTTTGTTTGCTTGTTGTTGGTTTTGCAAACACATTAGGCCATGCATCACTCCGTTTGCTTCAATCAGAGAGTCATATATGTGAATCACTTAAGATAGTGCTTAAAATCACCTATGATTTCCTGCTACCATCTCCCATCTTATGGCTTTGATGTCCTCCTTGCCTTCTTCTTGTTTCTTGTTTGTAACTCACGCTCTTCTTGCATTTCCAATGATGGTTTTTCTAATTTCCATTTCATCTTGCTACTTTTCTCTTCAGGGTATAATTCTCAATCATTCTTTTAGGATAAGTTTTGAACTGCTGAATTCTTTTAAGCTTTGCTGATCTGTGAATTTCCCTAGCTCTGCCGTTATTAGAAATGGCAGTCATGTGGCATAGGCTACCAATGATTACAGCTTTTTCTCATTCAGGATATTGCCTATGTCCTTGCACTCCTCCCTGTTCTGCAATATTTCTGCCGAGATATGAGCTGAAACCCCTCTGGAGGTTCTGTTGTGAATAAGTTGCTTTCCTCTAGATGCATTTTAAATCACTGGGGTGCTCATGAACTTTGTTGATTTGAATTATACAGCTGCAAGTAGGTCTATTGGGATTCCAACTCCTTTGGACGCTGTGTAGTTCCTGAAATCGTATAGATGATTCTTTCTTGTCTTTCAGCATGTTTCAGTCTGACTTTTCTACAATTATCTTTTCAGGCTTTTTTTTGTTAATCTTGATTTTCCATCTGGGACTCTTACGAATCATACTCTTTCATGCTTTTTCTTACCCCAGGCTTCAACAGCAATGTTTGCATTGATTTGCACTTCTTTTTGTATGTCTTCTTCTGATCGAGGGATTTCTGTTCCCCTGGCTTCACAGTCTTTCACGAGTCCGTCTGCATTATCAAGTCTGCTTTGGACTGACTTTAGCCCTGGTATTGTCTCATCCTTGGGTTTTCTGGTATTATTTGGCTCGTTTTTAGAGTTTCTCTTCCCCTTTCCCGGTATAATGCCTTTTGTGATTCTGAGACACTGTTGTACTTCATGTTTTCCTCACCTCAGTTTTCAATACTTGCTCTGGGAGCGTTTTGCAGCCTAGATGTTTGAAAGCTTATTTTTTGGGCCTTCAAACTCTTTGGAAATGAAAATTGTTCTTCCTGTTTCTTTTACTATACTTCTTTATCTCTACTGGTCAAGTAATATCAGGTATCTAATATAGATTTATAAGGCTTTGTTAAGTGAAAATTTTAGACCATTAGGTGTACAAAGTTCCATGATTTTTTTTGAGGATAATTTTCCCTAGGCATTGATGCCATGTCCTTTTCCTGTTTGTGTTGTCTGGTACAACTCTAAATGCTGGTGTTGCCTTTGTTGTGATGAGCCCACCATATTATTTCAATTATTAATACTTCGTTTTATTGCACTTACCTCACAATTCTGAAAGTGCAGAGTACACTTCCTCTTCTGGAAATGAAGCTTAAAGATTTTCAGCTCGGCATTCTTCTGTACGTCATCTTGGAGTCTTTCCAAAAAGCAAGCTGAGAGTGTGCTTGGGCTTTCAATTTCCATGGGAATGTCCCAATGTTTCCAGTTCTTCCCAGAGCTTCTCTGTCTACAGAAACAGCAGTGGAAACATATGTATGGATGTCATACATCAGGGCATGCTAGAATGATCCCGCAGACCGATCTTTGTGTCCTCTGGGAGTAACATGTCAGTGCCATCTAAAATGTGGCATCTGCATTTGGGAGATAATGCTGAAGGAAATTCTTCAACTTCTCACGTTGTGGACTTTGACCACTCTCCCTTGATCCCTCATCCTTGGATCATGGGTGCCCCAATGCAACCACAGAGCTGTGCCGAATTCTCCTCAAACCAATCCGTAATCCCTGTCCATGTTAATTCTGTAGCAAATCCTAAAACTTTTAATACTGATTTCAAACCCAAGGGCCACTGAATCCCTCAGACCAGATGCACGGCTTCTCTATTTGAGCCCCACACATGCTCTATTGGCAAATTGCCAAATTGATCCTGGGCCTGCAAAATGCAGTGGAAGTGGCCATGGCACATATCGAAACTCTCAACCTCACACGCCAATGTGGTTGCTTTCTTACTGGGGTAACAGGTCGGTTTGCTCTATTGATAGAACCTACCACAACCCAAAATGTACTCCAGATCCCCGAGACTCAGCGTGTGCCATTATCTGTAGCTCTATTCCTCGTATTCCACTGCCTCTGCTAGCTCAAATTTGGCAGATCGGATCTTGGTCTCAGAATCAGTTGTGGGGATATTTTGTGCTGATTTCTATGAGTTATGTCAGCCAAGCATCTGCTGTGCACTCTTCTAACACTCAGCGCATTACCTACAGTCTCATGTGTGCTGTCCGCTTGAGAGTGTGCGTCCAAGTAAAATAGAGTTTAACCTTTGCTGCTCCATCAGCAGAGGTCAGATCCTGCACAGATTTCCATTCTCTACTTTGCCTTCTCCTGCTTCCAGGGTTTCTGAGGCCTCAGCCTGTCTTTGGATGTAACAGACCACACTTCGGAATTGTCCTGTGCCAAGGGCTGGGTGAGTGGAAGTTTACAATGCTGTGTACATGGGAGGGAGTGAGCGCAGGTTGCACTGGTTCTCTGCCAACTGGGCATCGATAAATCAACACATTCCAGATGTAATTCACAGAAATGTGATGTTTGTTTAGCTCTGTTTTCTATAAAGCCATGGTTGGAGGGATTGTCTGAAGACTCCAATTTTGACATTGTGTTGATAAGACAGTTGCAGTTTTTAAGAAGGTCAATAGAATTGATTTACATGTTTTGGAATTTATATGAAAATGAAGTTAGTGTTACAAACGTACTAAATTTACCTAGAAGTCAGACTTGTCAAGTTTTGTAAAATTATGTCAGCTCTAAGAAATATGTAGACAGATAGAAAGTAAAATCACAGTCCAAAATTTTGAAGGGAACATGTCAACTCTTTATGTTGAAGCCTCCAACACCAACAGGAACCATGAAGTACCTTTTGAAACCATGAAATAAATGAGAGCCTGGGTTTCCGTTGTGCATGTGGTGCCCTATACTCCCAATGACACATACTGGCCAATGTTGGCATTTCAAGGGTAACATTCCTCTCTAGGAAAGTACAAGATAAACCAAACAAAATATATACATTTAGGCTTGATTCCAAAAGCACATACAGGCATTTTAGCTATGAGAACCCTGCAGCGGCTTTGTTAGGCTATTGAAAATCAGGTGTAATTCTATCAGTTTTGAGAACGCTTAATCATCCGATCATGTTGGGTAAAGCAATTTAACACAACCAAGTCTGCACCCCCTATATATCGTGCACCCGGTGCTTGGCTGAAGAGAAAGACGGTCCACCAAACCTGTGTCTTTAAAGGCTTTCACGTCTTTTACACTTCAGGTCACTATCTGACATAATATTTACCTATATTCTCTTGAAACACTGAGGCCTAGTATATATTCAAGTTCAGTCAAAGATTCCTCTCACTTACCACACTCCCTTCACCCCAGACAAGACATAAACCCAGCATTTGCTGAATCTAGGGGAAGGTCATCATTTCTTTGTGTGAGCTAAGTATTCAATTCCCAACTATTTTAGGCGAGAGTATTTGACATTTCAGGGTTTCACTGTTGTTCACAGAGTGTGAAGTTGGAGGAACTCTGATTCTAGGAGGGGTTGCAGTTCTCCTATTGGCTTCATTGCAGCTCAGGTTCTGATCCTTTAAAATGGATGCCTGAGTGGAGGGGAGGGAAGAATAAGTGCTTGATAGCAAGGCCCATACCTGGGAAAATGCTTAACTGGGCTTGGTGCATTTTGGTCTGAATGGTTTGTAAATGCCCCTTGGGACCTGTGGATTCTCATGACCTCTTCCAAGAACATGAGCGCTTTTATTATCTCTGCCATCTCTTCTCTTTTAGACGTCAGGAATCTTGGAGCCGTTCTTGGAGCAGAGAATTGAGTGACTTTCTCAAGTGCACGTTGACACTCCGAATGTTTCTGCCAGTTTCACAGATGTTCAGTAGGTCTCATGAATGTCTTTCGAGCCTGGTATTCTCTAGAGATGTCTCCATGCTGGTATTCTCCTTTGTAGCGGAACAACTCTCATCAATATGTTCGCATCTCTCCTCAATCCGTGCAGCCAGCTTTTCTGCCAGCTTCCCTTCGTGTCTCCCATAAAGTCGATTTCAACAGGACTGGGCAAGTCTGAAGGTACCTCGGAGCCTCACCAGTAAGTTGATGACAGGCAGATCGTGCACTGTCTGCCCTCTCAATTTCTGGAAACTTACCCGTGAACTTAGGTTTTTGGGCAGCAGCATTATCTCGAACTTACACAGCGTCCCGAACAAAAGAACTAAGCCAATCTCCACAAAGGGCGGCAGCCCCTCCATCACACTGATCCACCCACAGAATTCTGCCCAGTTACCTTGGATCCACCAGCCACAACCAGCTTCGTGGTACACACCAAGTTTCCACCTAGATTCCAACCGGGAACTGCCATCCCCAATGGTTGATGAATATTGTCAGTGTTGGGGGAGGGGCTGCATCAAACGAGAGGTTACTAAGTTAAATGTGATTCTATCCACTAGCGTGCCACTGTCCTTTTATCTGCCCTCTTCCCTTTGGTTCAGATCTGTATATACAGTACAAACGGAGGGAAGTGTGTCCATTTTTAGTTTACGGTTTCACACGTCTTGAAACTTTCTAGCAGCTCACATTACACTGAGACCCCACTGAAAGAAACTCATGTTTGTGTAATATCCATTCACCTAGAATACATATCCGTCTGTTGCTTTCTGCTGAAACACCCATGCTCTCAGTAAATGGATCCAATTGTTTCATGGGGGCTGAAATTCCGAGAAATTAAACCAATCCCAATGTGCACTTTACTGTCTGACTCGTTTGCTCTTAGTACAGTTTTGCAGAGCTACTTGTCTTTGTTATAGGCTTATGCCGTTTCTTCTCTACTTAGGGTAGAATATGGCATTCATTCTTGCTGTTGGAAGAATTGTAAGTCTATATCACGGACTATGAACAAATCTTATTCAAAATCGGCATTTGGGTTAAGTCACGATATGCTCTTTTGAATCAATATTTATGAATACTAATGCACGTGTCTGTGTTCTGAATACAAGTGTGTTGAGTACATTTAAGCTGCGATAGTGGGTCGGTGCGTGCTGAATGATCTTTGACATCACTTTGAGTATTGTGTTTTGAATAATCATGGTTTCTGTGGTATATGTCAGCCAACCGTACCCTTTTGGTGTCTGTTTGTTTGTTTGATAGTTTGTTTGTTTGCTTGTTGTTGGTTTTGCAAACACATTAGGCCATGCATCACTCCGTTTGCTTCAATCAGAGAGTCATATATGTGAATCACTTAAGATAGTGCTTAAAATCACCTATCATTTCCTGCTACCATCTCCCATCTTATGGCTTTGATGTCCTCCTTGCCTTCTTCTTGTTTCTTGTTTGTAACTCACGCTCTTCTTGCATTTCCAATGATGGTTTTTCTAATTTCCATTTCATCTTGCTACTTTTCTCTTCAGGGTATAATTCTCAATCATTCTTTTAGGATAAGTTTTGAACTGCTGAATTCTTTTAAGCTTTGCTGGTCTGTGAATTTCCCTAGCTCTGCCGTTATTAGAAATGGCAGTCATGTGGCATAGGCTACCAATGATTACAGCTTTTTCTCATTCAGGATATTGCCTATGTCCTTGCACTCCTCCCTGTTCTGCAATATTTCTGCCGAGATATGAGCTGAAACCCCTCTGGAGGTTCTGTTGTGAATAAGTTGCTTTCCTCTAGATGCATTTTAAATCACTGGGGTGCTCATGAACTTTGTTGATTTGAATTATACAGCTGCAAGTAGGACTATTGGGATTCCAACTCCTTTGGACACTGTGTAGTTCCTGAAATCATATAGATGATTCTTTCTTGTCTTTCAGCATGTTTCAGTCTGACTTTTCTACAATTATCTTTTCAGGCTTTTTTTTGTTAATCTTGATTTTCCATCTGGGACTCTTACGAATCATACTCTTTCATGCTTTGTCTTACCCCAGGCTTCAGCAGCAATGTTTACTTTGATTTGCACTTCTTTTTGTATGTCTTCTTCTGATCGAGGGATTTCTGTTCCCCTGGCTTCACAGTCTTTCACGAGTCCGTCTGCATTATCAAGTCTGCTTTGGACTGACTTTAGCCCTGGTATTGTCTCATCCTTGGGTTTTCTGGTATTATTTGGCTCGTTTTTAGAGTTTCTCTTCCCCTTTCCCGGTATAATGCCTTTTGTGATTCTGAGACACTGTTGTACTTCATGTTTTCCTCACCTCAGTTTTCAATACTAGCTCTGTTAGCGTTTTGCAGTCTAGATGTTTGAAAGCTTAATTTTTGGGCCTTCAAACTCTTTGGAACTGAAAATGGTACTTCCTGTTTCTTTTACTATACTTCTTTACCTCTACTGGTCAAGTAAAAACAGGTATCTAATATAGATGTATAGGGCTTTGTTAAGTGAAAATTTTAGACCATTGGGTGTACAAAGATCCATGATATTTTTTTGAGGATAATTTTCCCTAGGCATTGATGCCATCTCCTGTTCCTGTGTGTGTTGTCTGGTATATCTCTAAATGCTGGTGTTGCCTTTGTTGTGATGAGCCCACCATATTATTTCAATTATTAATACTTCGTTTTATTGCACTTACCTCACAATTCTGAAAGTGCAGAGTACACTTCCTCTTCTGGAAATGAAGCTTAAAGCTTTTCAGCTCGGCATTCTGCTGTACGTCATCTTGGAGTCTTTCCAAAACAGCAAGCTTAGAGTATGCTTGTGCTTTCAATTGCCATGGGAATGTCCCAAGTTACCAGTTATTGCCAGAGCTTCTCTGTCTACAGAAACAACAGTGGAAACATATGTATGGATGTCATACATCAGGGCATGCTGGAATGATCCCACAGACCGATCTTTGTGTCCTCTGGGCAGTACAATTTCAGTGCCATCCAAAATGTAGCATCTGCATTTGGGAGATAATGCTGAAGGAAATGCTTCAACTTCTCACGTTGTGGACTTTGACCACTCTCCCTTGATCCCTCATCCTTGGGTCATGGGTGCACCAATGCAACCACAGAGCTGTACCGAATTCTCCTCCTCAAACCAATCCGTAATCGCTGTCCAGGTTATTTCTGTAGCAAATCCTGAAGTTTTAATACTGATTTCAAACCCAAGGGCCACTGAATCCCTCAGACCAGATGCACGGCTTCTCTATTTGAGCCCCACACATGCTGTATTGGCAAATTGCCAAATTGATCCTGGGCCTGCAAAATGCAGTGGATGTGGCCTTGGCACATATCGAAACTCTCAACCTCACACGCCAATGTGGTTGCTTTCTTACTGGGGTAACAGGTCGGTTTGCTCTCTTGATAGAACCCACCACAACCCAAAATGGACTCCCGATCCCTGAGACTCAGCGTGTGCCATTATCTGTAGCTCTATACCTCATTTTCCGCTGCGTCTGCTAGCTCAAGTTTGGCAGATCGGATCTTGGTCTCAGAATCAGTTGTGGGGATATTTTGTGCTGATTTCTATGAGTTATGTCAGCCAAGCATCTGCTGTGCACTCTTCTAACTCTCAGCGCATTACCTACAGTCTCATGTGTGCTGTCCGCTTGAGAGTGTGCGTCCAAGTAAAATAGAGTTTAACCTTTGCTGCTCCATTAGCAGAGGTCAGATCCTGCACAGATTTCCATTCTCTACTTTGCCTTCTCCTGCTTCCAGGGTTTCTGAGGCCTCAGCCTGTCTTTGGAAGTAACAGACCACACTTCGGAATTGTCCTGTGCCAAGGGCTGGGTGAGTGGAAGTTTACATTGCTGTGTACATGGGAGGGAGTGAGCGCAGGTTGCACTGGTTCTCTGCCAACTGGGCATCGATAAATCAACACTTTCCAGATGTAATTCACAGAAATGTGATGTTTGTTTAGCTCTGTTTTCTATAAAGCCATGGTTGGAGGGATTGTCCGAAGACTCCAATTTTGACATTGTATTGATAAGACAGTTGCAGTTTTTAAGAAGGTCAATAGAATTGATTTACATGTTTTGGAATTTATATGAAAATGAAGTTAGTGTTTCAAACGTACTAAATTTACCTATAAGTCAGACTTGTCAAGTTTTGTAAAATTATGTCAGCTCTAAGAAATATGTAGACAGATAGAAAGTAAAATCACAGTCCAAAATTTTGAAGGGGACATGTCAACTCTTTACTGTTGAAGCCTCCAACACCAACAGGAAACATGAAGTACCTATTGAAACCATGAAATAAACGAGAGCCTGGGTTTCCGTTGTGCATGTGGTGCCCTATACTCCCAATGACACATACTGGCCAATGTTGGCATTTCAAGGGTAACATTCCTCTCTAGGGAAGTACAAGAAAAACCAAACAAAACATATACATTTAGGCTTGATTCCAAAAGCACATACAGGCATTTTAGCTATGAGAACCCTGCAGCAGCTCTGTTAAGCTATTGAAAATCAGGTGTTCTTCTATCAGTGTTGAGAACGCTTAATCATCCGATCACGTTGGGTAAAGCAATTTAACACATCCAAGTCTGTACCCCCAATATATCGTGCACCCAGTGCTTGGCTGAAGAGAAAGACGGTCCACCAAACCTGTGTCTTTAAAGGCTTTCACGTCTTTAAACCTTCAGGTCATTATCTGACATAATATTTACCTATACTGTCTTGAAAC
Organism: Camelus dromedarius; assembly: GCF_036321535.1. Taxonomy (NCBI): domain Eukaryota; kingdom Metazoa; phylum Chordata; class Mammalia; order Artiodactyla; family Camelidae; genus Camelus; species Camelus dromedarius. The sequence continues at coordinate 1,389,576 of NW_026989801.1, forward strand.
ACTGAGGCCCATTATATATTCAAGTTCAGTCAAAGATTCCTCTCACTTACCACACTCCCTTCACCCCAGACAAGACATAAACCCAGCATTTGCTGAATCTAGGGGAAGGTCATCATTTCTTTGTGTGAGCTAAGTATTCAATTCCCAACTATTTTAGGCGAGAGTATTTGACATTTCAGGGTTTCACTGTTGTTCACAGAGTGTGAAGTTGGAGGAACTCTGATTCTAGGAGGGGTTGCAGTTCTCCTATTGGCTTCATTGCAGCTCAGGTTCTGATCCTTTAAAATGGATGCCTGAGTGGAGGGGAGGGAAGAATAAGTGCTTGATAGCAAGGCCCAAACCTGGGAAAATGCTTAACTGGGCTTGGTGCATTTTGGTCTGAATGGTTTGTAAATGCCCCTTGGGACCTGTGGATTCTCATGACCTCTTCCAAGAACATGAGCGCTTTTATTATCTCTGCCATCTCTTCTCTTTTAGACGTCAGGAATCTTGGAGCCGTTCTTGGAGCAGAGAATTGAGTGACTTTCTCAAGTGCACGTTGACACTCCGAATGTTTCTGCCAGTTTCACAGATGTTCAGTAGGTCTCATGAATGTCTTTCGAGCCTGGTATTCTCTAGAGATGTCTCCATGCCGGTATTCTCTTTGTAGCGGAACAACTCTCATCAATATGTTCGCATCTCTCCTCAATCCGTGCAGCCAGCTTTTCTGCCAGCTTCTCTTCGTGTCTCCCATAAAGTCGACTTCAACAGGACTGGGCAAGTCTGAAGGTACCTCGGAGCCTCACCAGTAAGTTGATGACAGGCAGATCGTGCACTGTCTGCCCTCTCAATTTCTGGAAACTTACCCGTGAACTTAGGTTTTTGGGCAGCAGCATTATCTCGAACTTACACAGCGTCCCGAACAAAAGAACTAAGCCAATCTCCACAAAGGGCGGCAGCCCCTCCATCACACTGATCCACCCACAGAATTCTGCCCAGTTACCTTGGATCCACCAGCCACAACCAGCTTCGTGGTACACACCAAGATTCCACCTAGATTCCAACCGGTAACTGCCATCCCCAATGGTTGATGAATATTGTCAGTGTTGGGGGAGGGGCTGCATCAAACGAGAGGTTACTAAGTTAAATGTGATTCTATCCACTAGCGTGCCACTGTCCTTTTATCTGCCCTCTTCCCTTTGGTTCAGATCTGTATATACAGTACAAACGGAGGGAAGTGTGTCCATTTTTAGTTTACGGTTTCACACGTCTTGAAACTTTCTAACAGCTCACATTACACTGAGAACCCACTGAAAGAAACTCATGTTTGTGTAATATCCATTCACCTAGAATACATATCCGTCTGTTGCTTTCTGCTGAAACACCCATGCTCTCAGTAAATGGATCCAATTTTTTCATGGGGGCTGAAATTCCGAGAAATTAAACCAATCCCAATGTGCACTTTACTGTCTGACTCGTTTGCTCTTAGTACAGTTTTGCAGAGCTACTTGTCTTTGTTATAGGCTTATGCCATTTCTTCTCTACTTAGGGTAGAATATGGCATTCATTCTTGCTGTTGGAAGAATTGTAAGTCTATATCACGGACTATGAACAAATCTTATTCAAAATCGGCATTTGGGTTAAGTCACGATATGCTCTTTTGAATCAATATTTATGAATATTAATGCACGTGTCTGTGTTCTGAATACAAGTGTGTTGAGTACATTTAAGCTGCGATAGTTGGTCGGTGCGTGCTGAATGATCCTTGACATCACTTTGAGTATTTTGTTTTGAATACTCATGGTTTCTGTGGTATATGTCAGCCAACCGTACCCTTTTGGTGTCTGTTTGTTTGTTTGATTGTTTGTTTGTTTGCTTGTTGTTGGTTTTGCAAACACATTAGGCCATGCATCACTCCGTTTGCTTCAATCAGAGAGTCATATATGTGAATCACTTAAGATAGTGCTTAAAATCACCTATGATTTCCTGCTACCATCTCCCATCTTATGGCTTTGATGTCCTCCTTGCCTTCTTCTTGTTTCTTGTTTGTAACTCACGCTCTTCTTGCATTTCCAATGATGGTTTTTCTAATTTCCATTTCATCTTGCTACTTTTCTCTTCAGGGTATAATTCTCAATCATTCTTTTAGGATAAGTTTTGAACTGCTGAATTCTTTTAAGCTTTGCTGGTCTGTGAATTTCCCTAGCTCTGCCGTTATTAGAAGTGGCAGTCATGTGGCATAGGCTACCAATGATTACAGCTTTTTCTCATTCAGGATATTGCCTATGTCCTTGCACTCCTCCCTGTTCTGCAATATTTCTGCCGAGATATGAGCTGAAACCCCTCTGGAGGTTCTGTTGTGAATAAGTTGCTTTCCTCTAGATGCATTTTAAATCACTGGGGTGCTCATGAACTTTGTTGATTTGAATTATACAGCTGCAAGTAGGTCTATTGGGATTCCAACTCCTTTGGACGCTGTGTAGTTCCTGAAATCGTATAGATGATTCTTTCTTGTCTTTCAGCATGTTTCAGTCTGACTTTTCTACAATTATCTTTTCAGGCTTTTTTTTGTTAATCTTGATTTTCCATCTGGGACTCTTACGAATCATACTCTTTCATGCTTTGTCTTACCCCAGGCTTCAACAGCAATGTTTGCATTGATTTGCACTTCTTTTTGTATGTCTTCTTCTGATCGAGGGATTTCTGTTCCCCTGGCTTCACAGTCTTTCACGAGTCCGTCTGCATTATCAAGTCTGCTTTGGACTGACTTTAGCCCTGGTATTGTCTCATCCTTGGGTTTTCTGGTATTATTTGGCTCGTTTTTAGAGTTTCTCTTCCCCTTTCCCGGTATACTGCCATTTGTGATTCTGAGACACTGTTGTACTTCATGTTTTCCTCACCTCAGTTTTCAATACTAGCTCTGTTAGCGTTTTGCAGTCTAGATGTTTGAAAGCTTAATTTTTGGGCCTTCAAACTCTTTGGAACTCAAAATGGTACTTCCTGTTTCTTTTACTATACTTCTTTACCTCTACTGGTCAAGTAATAACAGGTATCTAATATAGATGTATAGGGCTTTGTTAAGTGAAAATTTTAGACCATTGGGTGTACAAAGATCCATGATATTTTTTTGAGGATAATTTTCCCTAGGCATTGATGCCATGTCCTTTTCCTGTGTGTGTTGTCTGGTATATCTCTAAATGCTGGTGTTGCCTTTGTTGTGATGAGCCCACCATATTATTTCAATTATTAATACTTCGTTTTATTGCACTTACCTCACAATTCTGAAAGTGCAGAGTACACTTCCTCTTCTGGAAATGAAGCTTAAAGCTTTTCAGCTCGGCATTCTGCTGTACGTCATCTTGGAGTCTTTCCAAACAGCAAGCTTAGAGTATGCTTGTGCTTTCAATTGCCATGGGAATGTCCCAAGTTACCAGTTATTGCCAGAGCTTCTCTGTCTACAGAAACAACAGTGGAAACATATGTATGGATGTCATACATCAGGGCATGCTGGAATGATCCCACAGACCGATCTTTGTGTCCTCTGGGCAGTACAATTTCAGTGCCATCCAAAATGTAGCATCTGCATTTGGGAGATAATGCTGAAGGAAATGCTTCAACTTCTCACGTTGTGGACTTTGACCACTCTCCCTTGATCCCTCATCCTTGGGTCATGGGTGCACCAATGCAACCACAGAGCTGTACCGAATTCTCCTCCTCAAACCAATCCGTAATCGCTGTCCAGGTTATTTCTGTAGCAAATCCTGAAGTTTTAATACTGATTTCAAACCCAAGGGCCACTGAATCCCTCAGACCAGATGCACGGTTTTCTCTATTTGAGCCCCACACATGCTGTATTGGCAAATTGCCAAATTGATCCTGGGCCTGCAAAATGCAGTGGATGTGGCCATGGCACATATCGAAACTCTCAACCTCACACGCCAATGTGGTTGCTTTCTTACTGGGGTAACAGGTCGGTTTGCTCTCTTGATAGAACCCACCACAACCCAAAATGGACTCCCGATCCCTGAGACTCAGCGTGTGCCATTATCTGTAGCTCTATACCTCATTTTCCGCTGCCTCTGCTAGCTCAAGTTTGGCAGATCGGATCTTGGTCTCAAAATCAGTTGTGGGGATATTTTGTGCTGATTTCTATGAGTTATGTCAGCCAAGCATCTGCTGTGCACTCTTCTAACACTCAGCGCATTACCTACATTCTCATGTGTGCTGTCCGCTTGAGAGTGTGCGTCCAAGTAAAATAGAGTTTAACCTTTGCTGCTCCATCAGCAGAGGTCAGATCCTGCACAGATTTCCATTCTCTACTTTGCCTTCTCCTGCTTCCAGGGTTTCTGAGGCCTCAGCCTGTCTTTGGAAGTAACAGACCACACTTCGGAATTGTCCTGTGCCAAGGGCTGGGTGAGTGGAAGTTTACATTGCTGTGTACATGGGAGGGAGTGAGCGCAGGTTGCACTGGTTCTCTGCCAACTGGGCATCGATAAATCAACACTTTCCAGATGTAATTCACAGAAATGTGATGTTTGTTTAGCTCTGTTTTCTATAAAGCCATGGTTGGAGGGATTGTCCGAAGACTCCAATTTTGACATTGTGTTGATAAGACAGTTGCAGTTTTTAAGAAGGTCAATAGAATTGATTTACATGTTTTGGAATTTATATGAAAATGAAGATAGTGTTTCAAACGTACTAAATTTACCTATAAGTCAGACTTGTCAAGTTTTGTAAAATTATGTCAGCTCTAAGAAATATGTAGACAGATAGAAAGTAAAATCACAGTCCAAATTTTGAAGGGGACATGTCAACTCTTTACTGTTGAAGCCTCCAACACCAACAGGAACCATGAAGTACCTATTGAAACCATGAAATAAACGAGAGCCTGGGTTTCCGTTGTGCATGTGGTGCCCTATACTCCCAATGACACATACTGGCCAATGTTGGCATTTCAAGGGTAACATTCCTCTCTAGGGAAGTAGAAGAAAAACCAAACAAAACATATACATTTAGGCTTGATTCCAAAAGCACATACAGGCATTTTAGCTATGAGAACCCTGCAGCAGCTCTGTTAGGCTATTGAAAATCAGGTGTTCTTCTATCAGTGTTGAGAACGCTTAATCATCCGATCACGTTGGGTAAAGCAATTTAACACATCCAAGTCTGTACCCCCAATATATCGTGCACCCAGTGCTTGGCTGAAGAGAAAGACGGTCCACCAAACCTGTGTCTTTAAAGGCTTTCACGTCTTTAACCCTTCAGGTCATTATCTGACATAATATTTACCTATACTGTCTTGAAACACTGAGGCCCATTATATATTCAAGTTCAGTCAAAGATTCCTCTCACTTACCACACTCCCTTCACCCCAGACAAGACATAAACCCAGCATTTGCTGAATCTAGGGGAAGGTCATCATTTCTTTGTGTGAGCTAAGTATTCAATTCCCAACTATTTTAGGCGAGAGTATTTGACATTTCAGGGTTTCACTGTTGTTCACAGAGTGTGAAGTTGGAGGAACTCTGATTCTAGGAGGGGTTGCAGTTCTCCTATTGGCTTCATTGCAGCTCAGGTTCTGATCCTTTAAAATGGATGCCTGAGTGGAGGGGAGGGAAGAATAAGTGCTTGATAGCAAGGCCCAAACCTGGGAAAATGCTTAACTGGGCTTGGTGCATTTTGGTCTGAATGGTTTGTAAATGCCCCTTGGGACCTGTGGATTCTCATGACCTCTTCCAAGAACATGAGCGCTTTTATTATCTCTGCCATCTCTTCTATTTTAGACGTCAGGAATCTTGGAGCCGTTCTTTGAGCAGAGAATTGAGTGACTTTCTCAAGTGCACGTTGACACTCCGAATGTTTCTGCCAGTTTCACAGATGTTCAGTAGGTCTCATGAATGTCTTTCGAGCCTGGTATTCTCTAGAGATGTCTCCATGCCGGTATTCTCCTTTGTAGCGGAACAACTCTCATCAATATGTTCGCATCTCTCCTCAATCCGTGCAGCCAGCTTTTCTGCCAGCTTCTCTTCGTGTCTCCCATAAAGTCGACTTCAACAGGACTGGGCAAGTCTGAAGGTACCTCGGAGCCTCACCAGTAAGTTGATGACAGGCAGATCGTGCACTGTCTGCCCTCTCAATTTCTGGAAACTTACCCGTGAACTTAGGTTTTTGGGCAGCAGCATTATCTCGAACTTACACAGCGTCCCGAACAAAAGAACTAAGCCAATCTCCACAAAGGGCGGCAGCCCCTCCATCACACTGATCCACCCACAGAATTCTGCCCAGTTACCTTGGATCCACCAGCCACAACCAGCTTCGTGGTACACACCAAGATTCCACCTAGATTCCAACCGGTAACTGCCATCCCCAATGGTTGATGAATATTGTCAGTGTTGGGGGAGGGGCTGCATCAAACGAGAGGTTACTAAGTTAAATGTGATTCTATCCACTAGCGTGCCACTGTCCTTTTATCTGCCCTCTTCCCTTTGGTTCAGATCTGTATATACAGTACAAACGGAGGGAAGTGTGTCCATTTTTAGTTTACGGTTTCACACGTCTTGAAACTTTCTAACAGCTCACATTACACTGAGAACCCACTGAAAGAAACTCATGTTTGTGTAATATCCATTCACCTAGAATACATATCCGTCTGTTGCTTTCTGCTGAAACACCCATGCTCTCAGTAAATGGATCCAATTGTTTCATGGGGGCTGAAATTCCGAGAAATTAAACCAATCCCAATGTGCACTTTACTGTCTGACTCGTTTGCTCTTAGTACAGTTTTGCAGAGCTACTTGTCTTTGTTATAGGCTTATGCCGTTTCTTCTCTACTTAGGGTAGAATATGGCATTCATTCTTGCTGTTGGAAGAATTGTAAGTCTATATCACGGACTATGAACAAATCTTATTCAAAATCGGCATTTGGGTTAAGTCACGATATGCTCTTTTGAATCAATATTTATGAATATTAATGCACGTGTCTGTGTTCTGAATACAAGTGTGTTGAGTACATTTAAGCTGCGATAGTTGGTCGGTGCGTGCTGAATGATCCTTGACATCACTTTGAGTATTTTGTTTTGAATACTCATGGTTTCTGTGGTATATGTCAGCCAACCGTACCCTTTTGGTGTCTGTTTGTTTGTTTGATTGTTTGTTTGTTTGCTTGTTGTTGGTTTTGCAAACACATTAGGCCATGCATCACTCCGTTTGCTTCAATCAGAGAGTCATATATGTGAATCACTTAAAATAGTGCTTAAAATCACCTATGATTTCCTGCTACCATCTCCCATCTTATGGCTTTGATGTCCTCCTTGCCTTCTTCTTGTTTCTTGTTTGTAACTCACGCTCTTCTTGCATTTCCAATGATGGTTTTTCTAATTTCCATTTCATCTTGCTACTTTTCTCTTCAGGGTATAATTCTCAATCATTCTTTTAGGATAAGTTTTGAACTGCTGAATTCTTTTAAGCTTTGCTGGTCTGTGAATTTCCCTAGCTCTGCCGTTATTAGAAGTGGCAGTCATGTGGCATAGGCTACCAATGATTACAGCTTTTTCTCATTCAGGATATTGCCTATGTCCTTGCACTCCTCCCTGTTCTGCAATATTTCTGCCGAGATATGAGCTGAAACCCCTCTGGAGGTTCTGTTGTGAATAAGTTGCTTTCCTCTAGATGCATTTTAAATCACTGGGGTGCTCATGAACTTTGTTGATTTGAATTATACAGCTGGAAGTAGGTCTATTGGGATTCCAACTCCTTTGGACGCTGTGTAGTTCCTGAAATCGTATAGATGATTCTTTCTTGTCTTTCAGCATGTTTCAGTCTGACTTTTCTACAATTATCTTTTCAGGCTTTTTTTTGTTAATCTTGATTTTCCATCTGGGACTCTTACGAATCATACTCTTTCATGCTTTGTCTTACCCCAGGCTTCAACAGCAATGTTTGCATTGATTTGCACTTCTTTATGTATGTCTTCTTCTGATCGAGGGATTTCTGTTCCCCTGGCTTCACAGTCTTTCACGAGTCCGTCTGCATTATCAAGTCTGCTTTGGACTGACTTTAGCCCTGGTATTGTCTCATCCTTGGGTTTTATGGTATTATTTGGCTCGTTTTTAGAGTTTCTCTTCCCCTTTCCCGGTATAATGCCTTTTGTGATTCTGAGACACTGTTGTACTTCATGTTTTCCTCACCTCAGTTTTCAATACTAGCTCTGTTAGCGTTTTGCAGTCTAGATGTTTGAAAGCTTAATTTTTGGGCCTTCAAACTCTTTGGAACTGAAAATGGTACTTCCTGTTTCTTTTACTATACTTCTTTACCTCTACTGGTCAAGTAATAACAGGTATCTAATATAGATGTATAGGGCTTTGTTAAGTGAAAATTTTAGACCATTGGGTGTACAAAGATCCATGATATTTTTTTGAGGATAATTTTCCCTAGGCATTGATGCCATCTCCTGTTCCTGTGTGTGTTGTCTGGTATATCTCTAAATGCTGGTGTTGCCTTTGTTGTGATGAGCCCACCATATTATTTCAATTATTAATACTTCGTTTTATTGCACTTACCTCACATTTCTGAAAGTGCAGAGTACACTTCCTCTTCTGGAAATGAAGCTTAAAGCTTTTCAGCTCGGCATTCTGCTGTACGTCATCTTGGAGTCTTTCCAAAACAGCAAGCTTAGAGTATGCTTGTGCTTTCAATTGCCATGGGAATGTCCCAAGTTACCAGTTATTGCCAGAGCTTCTCTGTCTACAGAAACAACAGTGGAAACATATGTATGGATGTCATACATCAGGGCATGCTGGAATGATCCCGCAGACCGATCTTTGTGTCCTCTGGGCAGTACAATTTCAGTGCCATCCAAAATGTAGCATCTGCATTTGGGAGTTAATGCTGAAGGAAATGCTTCAACTTCTCACGTTGTGGACTTTGACCACTCTCCCTTGATCCCTCATCCTTGGGTCATGGGTGCACCAATGCAACCACAGAGCTGTACCGAATTCTCCTCCTCAAACCAATCCGTAATCGCTGTCCAGGTTATTTCTGTAGCAAATCCTGAAGTTTTAATACTGATTTCAAACCCAAGGGCCACTGAATCCCTCAGACCAGATGCACGGTTTTCTCTATTTGAGCCCCACACATGCTGTATTGGCAAATTGCCAAATTGATCCTGGGCCTGCAAAATGCAGTGGATGTGGCCATGGCACATATCGAAACTCTCAACCTCACACGCCAATGTGGTTGCTTTCTTACTGGGGTAACAGGTCGGTTTGCTCTCTTGATAGAACCCACCACAACCCAAAATGGACTCCCGATCCCTGAGACTCAGCGTGTGCCATTATCTGTAGCTCTATACCTCATTTTCCGCTGCCTCTGCTAGCTCAAGTTTGGCAGATCGGATCTTGGTCTCAGAATCAGTTGTGGGGATATTTTGTGCTGATTTCTATGAGTTATGTCAGCCAAGCATCTGCTGTGCACTCTTCTAACACTCAGCGCATTACCTACATTCTCATGTGTGCTGTCCGCTTGAGAGTGTGCGTCCAAGTAAAATAGAGTTTAACCTTTGCTGCTCCATCAGCAGAGGTCAGATCCTGCACAGATTTCCATTCTCTACTTTGCCTTCTCCTGCTTCCAGGGTTTCTGAGGCCTCAGCCTGTCTTTGGAAGTAACAGACCACACTTCGGAATTGTCCTGTGCCAAGGGCTGGGTGAGTGGAAGTTTACATTGCTGTGTACATGGGAGGGAGTGAGCGCAGGTTGCACTGGTTCTCTGCCAACTGGGCATCGATAAATCAACACTTTCCAGATGTAATTCACAGAAATGTGATGTTTGTTTAGCTCTGTTTTCTATAAAGCCATGGTTGGAGGGATTGTCCGAAGACTCCAATTTTGACATTGTGTTGATAAGACAGTTGCAGTTTTTAAGAAGGTCAATAGAATTGATTTACATGTTTTGGAATTTATATGAAAATGAAGATAGTGTTTCAAACGTACTAAATTTACCTATAAGTCAGACTTGTCAAGTTTTGTAAAATTATGTCAGCTCTAAGAAATATGTAGACAGATAGAAAGTAAAATCACAGTCCAAATTTTGAAGGGGACATGTCAACTCTTTACTGTTGAAGCCTCCAACACCAACAGGAACCAGGAAGTACCTATTGAAACCATGAAATAAACGAGAGCCTGGGTTTCCGTTGTGCATGTGGTGCCCTATACTCCCAATGACACATACTGGCCAATGTTGGCATTTCAAGGGTAACATTCCTCTCTAGGGAAGTACAAGAAAAACCAAACAAAACATATACATTTAGGCTTGATTCCAAAAGCACATACAGGCATTTTAGCTATGAGAACCCTGCAGCAGCTCTGTTAGGCTATTGAAAATCAGGTGTTCTTCTATCAGTGTTGAGAACGCTTAATCATCCGATCACGTTGGGTAAAGCAATTTAACACATCCAAGTCTGTACCCCCAATATATCGTGCACCCAGTGCTTGGCTGAAGAGAAAGACGGTCCACCAAACCTGTGTCTTTAAAGGCTTTCACGTCTTTTACCCTTCAGGTCATTATCTGACATAATATTTACCTATACTGTCTTGAAACACTGAGGCCCATTATATATTCAAGTTCAGTCAAAGATTCCTCTCACTTACCACACTCCCTTCACCCCAGACAAGACATAAACCCAGCATTTGCTGAATCTAGGGGAAGGTCATCATTTCTTTGTGTGATCTAAGTATTCAATTCCCAACTATTTTAGGCGAGAGTATTTGACATTTCAGGGGTTCACTGTTGTTCACAGAGTGTGAAGTTGGAGGAACTCTGATTCTAGGAGGGGTTGCAGTTCTCCTATTGGCTTCATTGCAGCTCAGGTTCTGATCCTTTAAAATGGATGCCTGAGTGGAGGGGAGGGAAGAATAAGTGCTTGATAGCAAGGCCCAAACCTGGGAAAATGCTTAACTGGGCTTGGTGCATTTTGGTCTGAATGGTTTGTAAATGCCCCTTGGGACCTGTGGATTCTCATGACCTCTTCCAAGAACATGAGCGCTTTTATTATCTCTGCCATCTCTTCTCTTTTAGACGTCAGGAATCTTGGAGCCGTTCTTGGAGCAGAGAATTGAATGACTTTCTCAAGTGCACGTTGACACTCCGAATGTTTCTGCCAGTTTCACAGATGTTCAGTAGGTCTCATGAATGTCTTTCGAGCCTGGTATTCTCTAGAGATGTCTCCATGCCGGTATTCTCTTTGTAGCGGAACAACTCTCATCAATATGTTCGCATCTCTCCTCAATCCGTGCAGCCAGCTTTTCTGCCAGCTTCTCTTCGTGTCTCCCATAAAGTCGACTTCAACAGGACTGGGCAAGTCTGAAGGTACCTCGGAGCCTCACCAGTAAGTTGATGACAGGCAGATCGTGCACTGTCTGCCCTCTCAATTTCTGGAAACTTACCCGTGAACTTAGGTTTTTGGGCAGCAGCATTATCTCGAACTTACACAGCGTCCCGAACAAAAGAACTAAGCCAATCTCCACAAAGGGCGGCAGCCCCTCCATCACACTGATCCACCCACAGAATTCTGCCCAGTTACCTTGGATCCACCAGCCACAACCAGCTTCGTGGTACACACCAAGATTCCACCTAGATTCCAACCGGTAACTGCCATCCCCAATGGTCGATGAATATTGTCAGTGTTGGGGGAGGGGCTGCATCAAACGAGAGGTTACTAAGTTAAATGTGATTCTATCCACTAGCGTGCCACTGTCCTTTTATCTGCCCTCTTCCCTTTGGTTCAGATCTGTATATACAGTACAAACGGAGGGAAGTGTGTCCATTTTTAGTTTACGGTTTCACACGTCTTGAAACTTTCTAACAGCTCACATTACACTGAGACCCCACTGAAAGAAACTCATGTTTGTGTAATATCCATTCACCTAGAATACATATCCGTCTGTTGCTTTCTGCTGAAACACCCATGCTCTCAGTAAATGGATCCAATTGTTTCATGGGGGCTGAAATTCCGAGAAATTAAACCAATCCCAATGTGCACTTTACTGTCTGACTCGTTTGCTCTTAGTACAGTTTTGCAGAGCTACTTGTCTTTGTTATAGGCTTATGCCGTTTCTTCTCTACTTAGGGTAGAATATGGCATTCATTCTTGCTGTTGGAAGAATTGTAAGTCTATATCACGGACTATGAACAAATCTTATTCAAAATCGGCATTTGGGTTAAGTCACGATATGCTCTTTTGAATCAATATGTATGAATATTAATGCACGTGTCTGTGTTCTGAATACAAGTGTGTTGAGTACATTTAAGCTGCGATAGTTGGTCGGTGCGTGCTGAATGATCCTTGACATCACTTTGAGTATTTTGTTTTGAATAATCATGGTTTCTGTGGTATATGTCAGCCAACCGTACCCTTTTGGTGTCTGTTTGTTTGTTTGATTGTTTGTTTGTTTGCTTGTTGTTGGTTTTGCAAACACATTAGGCCATGCATCACTCCGTTTGCTTCAATCAGAGAGTCATATATGTGAATCACTTAAAATAGTGCTTAAAATCACCTATGATTTCCTGCTACCATCTCCCATCTTATGGCTTTGATGTCCTCCTTGCCTTCTTCTTGTTTCTTGTTTGTAACTCACGCTCTTCTTGCATTTCCAATGATGGTTTTTCTAATTTCCATTTCATCTTGCTACTTTTCTCTTCAGGGTATAATTCTCAATCATTTTTTTAGGATAAGTTTTGAACTGCTGAATTCTTTTAAGCTTTGCTGGTCTGTGAATTTCCCTAGCTCTGCCGTTATTAGAAGTGGCAGTCATGTGGCATAGGCTACCAATGATTACAGCTTTTTCTCATTCAGTATATTGCCTATGTCCTTGCACTCCTCCCTGTTCTGCAATATTTCTGCCGAGATATGAGCTGAAACCCCTCTGGAGGTTCTGTTGTGAATAAGTTGCTTTCCTCTAGATGCATTTTAAATCACTGGGGTGCTCATGAACTTTGTTGATTTGAATTATACAGCTGCAAGTAGGTCTATTGGGATTCCAACTCCTTTGGACGCTGTGTAGTTCCTGAAATCGTATAGATGATTCTTTCTTGTCTTTCAGCATGTTTCAGTCTGACTTTTCTACAATTATCTTTTCAGGCTTTTTTTTGTTAATCTTGATTTTCCATCTGGGACTCTTACGAATCATACTCTTTCATGCTTTGTCTTACCCCAGGCTTCAACAGCAATGTTTGCATTGATTTGCACTTCTTTTTGTATGTCTTCTTCTGATCGAGGGATTTCTGTTCCCCTGGCTTCACAGTCTTTCACGAGTCCGTCTGCATTATCAAGTCTGCTTTGGACTGACTTTAGCCCTGGTATTGTCTCATCCTTGGGTTTTCTGGTATTATTTGGCTCGTTTTTAGAGTTTCTCTTCCCCTTTCCCGGTATACTGCCTTTTGTGATTCTGAGACACTGTTGTACTTCATGTTTTCCTCACCTCAGTTTTCAATACTAGCTCTGTTAGCGTTTTGCAGTCTAGATGTTTGAAAGCTTAATTTTTGGGCCTTCAAACTCTTTGGAACTGAAAATGGTACTTCCTGTTTCTTTTACTATACTTCTTTACCTCTACTGGTCAAGTAATAACAGGTATCTAATATAGATGTATAGGGCTTTGTTAAGTGAAAATTTTAGACCATTGGGTGTACAAAGATCCATGATATTTTTTTGAGGATAATTTTCCCTAGGCATTGATGCCATCTCCTGTTCCTGTGTGTGTTGTCTGGTATATCTCTAAATGCTGGTGTTGCCTTTGTTGTGATGAGCCCGCCATATTATTTCAATTATTAATACTTCGTTTTATTGCACTTACCTCACATTTCTGAAAGTGCAGAGTACACTTCCTCTTCTGGAAATGAAGCTTAAAGCTTTTCAGCTCGGCATTCTGCTGTACGTCATCTTGGAGTCTTTCCAAAACAGCAAGCTTAGAGTATGCTTGTGCTTTCAATTGCCATGGGAATGTCCCAAGTTACCAGTTATTGCCAGAGCTTCTCTGTCTATAGAAACAACAGTGGAAACATATGTATGGATGTCATACATCAGGGCATGCTGGAATGATCCCGCAGACCGATCTTTGTGTCCTCTGGGCAGTACAATTTCAGTGCCATCCAAAATGTAGCATCTGCATTTGGGAGTTAATGCTGAAGGAAATGCTTCAACTTCTCACGTTGTGGACTTTGACCACTCTCCCTTGATCCCTCATCCTTGGGTCATGGGTGCACCAATGCAACCACAGAGCTGTACCGAATTCTCCTCCTCAAACCAATCCGTAATCGCTGTCCAGGTTATTTCTGTAGCAAATCCTGAAGTTTTAATACTGATTTCAAACCCAAGGGCCACTGAATCCCTCAGACCAGATGCACGGTTTTCTCTATTTGAGCCCCACACATGCTGTATTGGCAAATTGCCAAATTGATCCTGGGCCTGCAAAATGCAGTGGATGTGGCCATGGCACATATCGAAACTCTCAACCTCACACGCCAATGTGGTTGCTTTCTTACTGGGGTAACAGGTCGGTTTGCTCTCTTGATAGAACCCACCACAACCCAAAATGGACTCCCGATCCCTGAGACTCAGCGTGTGCCATTATCTGTAGCTCTATACCTCATTTTCCGCTGCCTCTGCTAGCTCAAGTTTGGCAGATCGGATCTTGGTCTCAGAATCAGTTGTGGGGATATTTTGTGCTGATTTCTATGAGTTATGTCAGCCAAGCATCTGCTGTGCACTCTTCTAACACTCAGCGCATTACCTACATTCTCATGTGTGCTGTCCGCTTGAGAGTGTGCGTCCAAGTAAAATAGAGTTTAACCTTTGCTGCTCCATCAGCAGAGGTCAGATCCTGCACAGATTTCCATTCTCTACTTTGCCTTCTCCTGCTTCCAGGGTTTCTGAGGCCTCAGCCTGTCTTTGGAAGTAACAGACCACACTTCGGAATTGTCCTGTGCCAAGGGCTGGGTGAGTGGAAGTTTACATTGCTGTGTACATGGGAGGGAGTGAGCGCAGGTTGCACTGGTTCTCTGCCAACTGGGCATCGATAAATCAACACTTTCCAGATGTAATTCACAGAAATGTGATGTTTGTTTAGCTCTGTTTTCTATAAAGCCATGGTTGGAGGGATTGTCCGAAGACTCCAATTTTGACATTGTGTTGATAAGACAGTTGCAGTTTTTAAGAAGGTCAATAGAATTGATTTACATGTTTTGGAATTTATATGAAAATGAAGATAGTGTTTCAAACGTACTAAATTTACCTATAAGTCAGACTTGTCAAGTTTTGTAAAATTATGTCAGCTCTAAGAAATATGTAGACAGATAGAAAGTAAAATCACAGTCCAAATTTTGAAGGGGACATGTCAACTCTTTACTGTTGAAGCCTCCAACACCAACAGGAACCAGGAAGTACCTATTGAAACCATGAAATAAACGAGAGCCTGGGTTTCCGTTGTGCATGTGGTGCCCTATACTCCCAATGACACATACTGGCCAATGTTGGCATTTCAAGGGTAACATTCATCTCTAGGGAAGTACAAGAAAAACCAAACAAAACATATACATTTAGGCTTGATTCCAAAAGCACATACAGGCATTTTAGCTATGAGAACCCTGCAGCAGCTCTGTTAGGCTATTGAAAATCAGGTGTTCTTCTATCAGTGTTGAGAACGCTTAATCATCCGATCACGTTGGGTAAAGCAATTTAACACATCCAAGTCTGTACCCCCAATATATCGTGCACCCAGTGCTTGGCTGAAGAGAAAGACGGTCCACCAAACCTGTGTCTTTAAAGGCTTTCACGTCTTTTACCCTTCAGGTCATTATCTGACATAATATTTACCTATACTGTCTTGAAACACTGAGGCCCATTATATATTCAAGTTCAGTCAAAGATTCCTCTCACTTACCACACTCCCTTCACCCCAGACAAGACATAAACCCAGCATTTGCTGAATCTAGGGGAAGGTCATCATTTCTTTGTGTGATCTAAGTATTCAATTCCCAACTATTTTAGGCGAGAGTATTTGACATTTCAGGGTTTCACTGTTGTTCACAGAGTGTGAAGTTGGAGGAACTCTGATTCTAGGAGGGGTTGCAGTTCTCCTATTGGCTTCATTGCAGCTCAGGTTCTGATCCTTTAAAATGGATGCCTGAGTGGAGGGGAGGGAAGAATAAGTGCTTGATAGCAAGGCCCAAACCTGGGAAAATGCTTAACTGGGCTTGGTGCATTTTGGTCTGAATGGTTTGTAAATGCCCCTTGGGACCTGTGGATTCTCATGACCTCTTCCAAGAACATGAGCGCTTTTATTATCTCTGCCATCTCTTCTCTTTTAGACGTCAGGAATCTTGGAGCCGTTCTTGGAGCAGAGAATTGAGTGACTTTCTCAAGTGCACGTTGACACTCCGAATGTTTCTGCCAGTTTCACAGATGTTCAGTAGGTCTCATGAATGTCTTTCGAGCCTGGTATTCTCTAGAGATGTCTCCATGCCGGTATTCTCTTTGTAGCGGAACAACTCTCATCAATATGTTCGCATCTCTCCTCAATCCGTGCAGCCAGCTTTTCTGCCAGCTTCTCTTCGTGTCTCCCATAAAGTCGACTTCAACAGGACTGGGCAAGTCTGAAGGTACCTCGGAGCCTCACCAGTAAGTTGATGACAGGCAGATCGTGCACTGTCTGCCCTCTCAATTTCTGGAAACTTACCCGTGAACTTAGGTTTTTGGGCAGCAGCATTATCTCGAACTTACACAGCGTCCCGAACAAAAGAACTAAGCCAATCTCCACAAAGGGCGGCAGCCCCTCCATCACACTGATCCACCCACAGAATTCTGCCCAGTTACCTTGGATCCACCAGCCACAACCAGCTTCGTGGTACACACCAAGATTCCACCTAGATTCCAACCGGTAACTGCCATCCCCAATGGTCGATGAATATTGTCAGTGTTGGGGGAGGGGCTGCATCAAACGAGAGGTTACTAAGTTAAATGTGATTCTATCCACTAGCGTGCCACTGTCCTTTTATCTGCCCTCTTCCCTTTGGTTCAGATCTGTATATACAGTACAAACGGAGGGAATTGTGTCCATTTTTAGTTTACGGTTTCACACGTCTTGAAACTTTCTAACAGCTCACATTACACTGAGACCCCACTGAAAGAAACTCATGTTTGTGTAATATCCATTCACCTAGAATACATATCCGTCTGTTGCTTTCTGCTGAAACACCCATGCTCTCAGTAAATGGATCCAATTGTTTCATGGGGGCTGAAATTCCGAGAAATTAAACCAATCCCAATGTGCACTTTACTGTCTGACTCGTTTGCTCTTAGTACAGTTTTGCAGAGCTACTTGTCTTTGTTATAGGCTTATGCCGTTTCTTCTCTACTTAGGGTAGAATATGGCATTCATTCTTGCTGTTGGAAGAATTGTAAGTCTATATCACGGACTATGAACAAATCTTATTCAAAATCGGCATTTGGGTTAAGTCACGATATGCTCTTTTGAATCAATATGTATGAATATTAATGCACGTGTCTGTGTTCTGAATACAAGTGTGTTGAGTACATTTAAGCTGCGATAGTTGGTCGGTGCGTGCTGAATGATCCTTGACATCACTTTGAGTATTTTGTTTTGAATACTCATGGTTTCTGTGGTATATGTCAGCCAACCGTACCCTTTTGGTGTCTGTTTGTTTGTTTGATTGTTTGTTTGTTTGCTTGTTGTTGGTTTTGCAAACACATTAGGCCATGCATCACTCCGTTTGCTTCAATCAGAGAGTCATATATGTGAATCACTTAAAATAGTGCTTAAAATCACCTATGATTTCCTGCTACCATCTCCCATCTTATGGCTTTGATGTCCTCCTTGCCTTCTTCTTGTTTCTTGTTTGTAACTCACGCTCTTCTTGCATTTCCAATGATGGTTTTTCTAATTTCCATTTCATCTTGCTACTTTTCTCTTCAGGGTATAATTCTCAATCATTTTTTTAGGATAAGTTTTGAACTGCTGAATTCTTTTAAGCTTTGCTGGTCTGTGAATTTACCTAGCTCTGCCGTTATTAGAAGTGGCAGTCATGTGGCATAGGCTACCAATGATTACAGCTTTTTCTCATTCAGGATATTGCCTATGTCCTTGCACTCCTCCCTGTTCTGCAATATTTCTGCCGAGATATGAGCTGAAACCCCTCTGGAGGTTCTGTTGTGAATAAGTTGCTTTCCTCTAGATGCATTTTAAATCACTGGGGTGCTCATGAACTTTGTTGATTTGAATTATACAGCTGCAAGTAGGTCTATTGGGATTCCAACTCCTTTGGACGCTGTGTAGTTCCTGAAATCGTATAGATGATTCTTTCTTGTCTTTCAGCATGTTTCAGTCTGACTTTTCTACAATTATCTTTTCAGGCTTTTTTTTGTTAATCTTGATTTTCCATCTGGGACTCTTACGAATCATACTCTTTCATGCTTTGTCTTACCCCAGGCTTCAACAGCAATGTTTGCATTGATTTGCACTTCTTTTTGTATGTCTTCTTCTGATCGAGGGATTTCTGTTCCCCTGGCTTCACAGTCTTTCACGAGTCCGTCTGCATTATCAAGTCTGCTTTGGACTGACTTTAGCCCTGGTATTGTCTAATCCTTGGGTTTTCTGGTATTATTTGGCTCGTTTTTAGAGTTTCTCTTCCCCTTTCCCGGTATACTGCCTTTTGTGATTCTGAGACACTGTTGTACTTCATGTTTTCCTCACCTCAGTTTTCAATACTAGCTCTGTTAGCGTTTTGCAGTCTAGATGTTTGAAAGCTTAATTTTTGGGCCTTCAAACTCTTTGGAACTGAAAATGGTACTTCCTGTTTCTTTTACTATACTTCTTTACCTCTACTGGTCAAGTAATAACAGGTATCTAATATAGATGTATAGGGCTTTGTTAAGTGAAAATTTTAGACCATTGGGTGTACAAAGATCCATGATATTTTTTTGAGGATAATTTTCCCTAGGCATTGATGCCATCTCCTGTTCCTGTGTGTGTTGTCTGGTATATCTCTAAATGCTGGTGTTGCCTTTGTTGTGATGAGCCCACCATATTATTTCAATTATTAATACTTCGTTTTATTGCACTTACCTCACATTTCTGAAAGTGCAGAGTACACTTCCTCTTCTGGAAATGAAGCTTAAAGCTTTTCAGCTCGGCATTCTGCTGTACGTCATCTTGGAGTCTTTCCAAAACAGCAAGCTTAGAGTATGCTTGTGCTTTCAATTGCCATGGGAATGTCCCAAGTTACCAGTTATTGCCAGAGCTTCTCTGTCTACAGAAACAACAGTGGAAACATATGTATGGATGTCATACATCAGGGCATGCTGGAATGATCCCACAGACCGATCTTTGTGTCCTGTGGGCAGTACAATTTCAGTGCCATCCAAAATGTAGCATCTGCATTTGGGAGATAATGCTGAAGGAAATGCTTCAACTTCTCACGTTGTGGACTTTGACCACTCTCCCTTGATCCCTCATCCTTGGGTCATGGGTGCACCAATGCAACCACAGGGCTGTACCGAATTCTCCTTCTCAAACCAATACGTAATCGCTGTCCAGGTTATTTCTGTAGCAAATCCTGAAGTTTTAATACTGATTTCAAACCCAAGGGCCACTGAATCCCTCAGACCAGATGCACGGCTTCTCTATTTGAGCCCCACACATGCTGTATTGGCAAATTGCCAAATTGATCCTGGGCCTGCAAAATGCAGTGGATGTGGCCATGGCACATATCGAAACTCTCAACCTCACACGCCAATGTGGTTGCTTTCTTACTGGGGTAACAGGTCGGTTTGCTCTCTTGATAGAACCCACCACAACCCAAAACGGACTCCCGATCCCTGAGACTCAGCGTGTGCCATTATCTGTAGCTCTATACCTCATTTTCCGCTGCCTCTGCTAGCTCAAGTTTGGCAGATCGGATCTTGGTCTCAGAATCAGTTGTGGGGATATTTTGTGCTGATTTCTATGAGTTATGTCAGCCAAGCATCTGCTGTGCACTCTTCTAACACTCAGCGCATTACCTACATTCTCATGTGTGCTGTCCGCTTGAGAGTGTGCGTCCAAGTAAAATAGAGTTTAACCTTTGCTGCTCCATCAGCAGAGGTCAGATCCTGCACAGATTTCCATTCTCTACTTTGCCTTCTCCTGCTTCCAGGGTTTCTGAGGCCTCAGCCTGTCTTTGGAAGTAACAGACCACACTTCGGAATTGTCCTGTGCCAAGGGCTGGGTGAGTGGAAGTTTACATTGCTGTGTACATGGGAGGGAGTGAGCGCAGGTTGCACTGGTTCTCTGCCAACTGGGCATCGATAAATCAACACTTTCCAGATGTAATTCACAGAAATGTGATGTTTGTTTAGCTCTGTTTTCTATAAAGCCATGGTTGGAGGGATTGTCCGAAGACTCCAATTTTGACATTGTGTTGATAAGACAGTTGCAGTTTTTAAGAAGGTCAATAGAATTGATTTACATGTTTTGGAATTTATATGAAAATGAAGATAGTGTTTCAAACGTACTAAATTTACCTATAAGTCAGACTTGTCAAGTTTTGTAAAATTATGTCAGCTCTAAGAAATATGTAGACAGATAGAAAGTAAAATCACAGTCCAAATTTTGAAGGGGACATGTCAACTCTTTACTGTTGAAGCCTCCAACACCAACAGGAACCAGGAAGTACCTATTGAAACCATGAAATAAACGAGAGCCTGGGTTTCCGTTGTGCATGTGGTGCCCTATAATCCCAATGACACATACTGGCCAATGTTGGCATTTCAAGGGTAACATTCCTCTCTAGGGAAGTACAAGAAAAACCAAACAAAACATATACATTTAGGCTTGATTCCAAAAGCACATACAGGCATTTTAGCTATGAGAACCCTGCAGCAGCTCTGTTAGGCTATTGAAAATCAGGTGTTCTTCTATCAGTGTTGAGAACGCTTAATCATCCGATCACGTTGGGTAAAGCAATTTAACACATCCAAGTCTGTACCCCCAATATATCGTGCACCCAGTGCTTGGCTGAAGAGAAAGACGGTCCACCAAACCTGTGTCTTTAAAGGCTTTCACGTCTTTTACCCTTCAGGTCATTATCTGACATAATATTTACCTATACTGTCTTGAAACACTGAGGCCTATTATATATTCAAGTTCAGTCAAAGATTCCTCTCACTTACCACACTCCCTTCACCCCAGACAAGACATAAACCCAGCATTTGCTGAATCTAGGGGAAGGTCATCATTTCTTTGTGTGAGCTAAGTATTCAATTCCCAACTATTTTAGGCGAGAGTATTTGACATTTCAGGGTTTCACTGTTGTTCACAGAGTGTGAAGTTGGAGGAACTCTGATTCTAGGAGGGGTTGCAGTCCTCCTATTGGCTTCATTGCAGCTCAGGTTCTGATCCTTTAAAATGGATGCCTGAGTGGAGGGGAGGGAAGAAAAAGTGCTTGATAGCAAGGCCCAAACCTGGGAAAATGCTTAACTGGGCTTGGTGCATTTTGGTCTGAATGGTTTGTAAATGCCCCTTGGGACCTGTGGATTCTCATGACCTCTTCCAAGAACATGAGCGCTTTTATTATCTCTGCCATCTCTTCTCTTTTAGACGTCAGGAATCTTGGAGCCGTTCTTGGAGCAGAGAATTGAGTGACTTTCTCAAGTGCACGTTGACACTCCGAATGTTTCTGCCAGTTTCACAGATGTTCAGTAGGTCTCATGAATGTCTTTCGAGCCTGGTATTCTCTAGAGATGTCCCCATGCCGGTATTCTCCTTTGTAGCGGAACAACTCTCATCAATATGTTCGCATCTCTCCTCAATCCGTGCAGCCAGCTTTTCTGCCAGCTTCTCTTCGTGTCTCCCATAAAGTCGACTTCAACAGGACTGGGCAAGTCTGAAGGTACCTCGGAGCCTCACCAGTAAGTTGATGACAGGCAGATCGTGCACTGTCTGCCCTCTCAATTTCTGGAAAATTACCCGTGAACTTAGGTTTTTGGGCAGCAGCATTATCTCGAACTTACACAGCGTCCCGAACAAAAGAACTAAGCCAATCTCCACAAAGGGCGGCAGCCCCTCCATCACACTGATCCACCCACAGAATTCTGCCCAGTTACCTTGGATCCACCAGCCACAACCAGCTTCGTGGTACACACCAAGATTCCACCTAGATTCCAACCGGTAACTGCCATCCCCAATGGTTGATGAATATTGTCAGTGTTGGGGGAGGGGCTGCATCAAACGAGAGGTTACTAAGTTAAATGTGATTCTATCCACTAGCGTGCCACTGTCCTTTTATCTGCCCTCTTCCCTTTGGTTCAGATCTGTATATACAGTACAAACGGAGGGAAGTGTGTCCATTTTTAGTTTACGGTTTCACACGTCTTGAAACATTCTAGCAGCTCACATTACACTGAGACCCCACTGAAAGAAACTCATGTTTGTGTAATATCCTTTCACCTAGAATACATATCCGTCTGTTGCTTTCTGCTGAAACACCCATGCTCTCAGTAAATGGATCCAATTGTTTCATGGGGGCTGAAATTCCGAGAAATTAAACCAATCCCAATGTGCACTTTACTGTCTGACTCGTTTGCTCTTAGTACAGTTTTGCAGAGCTACATGTCTTTGTTATAGGCTTATGCCGTTTCTTCTCTACTTAGGGTAGAATATGGCATTCATTCTTGCTGTTGGAAGAATTGTAAGTCTGTATCACGGACTATGAACAAATCTTATTCAAAATCGGCATTTGGGTTAAGTCACGATATGCTCTTTTGAATCAATATTTATGAATATTAATGCACGTGTCTGTGTTCTGAATACAAGTGTGTTGAGTACATTTAAGCTGCGATAGTTGGTCGGTGCGTGCTGAATGATCCTTGACATCACTTTGAGTATTTTGTTTTGAATACTCATGGTTTCTGTGGTATATGTCAGCCAACCGTACCCTTTTGGTGTCTGTTTGTTTGTTTGATTGTTTGTTTGTTTGCTTGTTGTTGGTTTTGCAAACACATTAGGACATGCATCACTCCGTTTGCTTCAATCAGAGAGTCATATATGTGAATCACTTAAGATAGTGCTTAAAATCACCTATGATTTCCTGCTACCATCTCCCATCTTATGGCTTTGATGTCCTCCTTGCCTTCTTCTTGTTTCTTGTTTGTAACTCACGCTCTTCTTGCATTTCCAATGATGGTTTTTCTAATTTCCATTTCATCTTGCTACTTTTCTCTTCAGGGTATAATTCTCAATCATTCTTTTAGGATAAGTTTTGAACTGCTGAATTCTTTTAAGCTTTGCTGGTCTGTGAATTTTCCTAGCTCTGCCGTTATTAGAAGTGGCAGTCATGTGGCATAGGCTACCAATGATTACAGCTTTTTCTCATTTAGGATATTGCCTATGTCCTTGCACTCCTCCCTGTTCTGCAATATTTCTGCCGAGATATGTGCTGAAACCCCTCTGGAGGTTCTGTTGTGAATAAGTTACTTTCCTCTAGATGCATTTTAAATCACTGGGGTGCTCATGAACTTTGTTGATTTGAATTATACAGCTTCAAGTAGGTCTATTGGGATTCCAACTCCTTTGGACGCTGTGTAGTTCCTGAAATCGTATAGATGATTCTTTCTTGTCTTTCAGCATGTTTCAGTCTGTCTTTTCTACAATTATCTTTTCAGGCTTTTTTTTGTTAATCTTGATTTTCCATCTGGGACTCTTACGAATCATACTCTTTCATGCTTTGTCTTACCCCAGGCTTCAACAGCAATGTTTGCATTGATTTGCACTTCTTTTTGTATGTCTTCTTCTGATCGAGGGATTTCTGTTCCCCTGGCTTCACAGTCTTTCACGAGTCCGTCTGCATTATCAAGTCTGCTTTGGACTGACTTTAGCCCTGGTATTGTCTCATCCTTGGGTTTTCTGGTATTATTTGGCTCGTTTTTAGAGTTTCTCTTCCCCTTTCCCGGTATACTGCCTTTTGTGATTCTGAGACACTGTTGTACTTCATGTTTTCCTCACCTCAGTTTTCAATACTAGCTCTGTTAGCGTTTTGCAGTCTAGATGTTTGAAAGCTTAATTTTTGGGCCTTCAAACTCTTTGGAACTGAAAATGGTACTTCTGTTTCTTTTACTATACTTCTTTACCTCTACTGGTCAAGTAATAACAGGTATCTAATATAGATGTATAGGGCTTTGTTAAGTGAAAATTTTAGACCATTGGGTGTACAAAGATCCATGATATTTTTTTGAGGATAATTTTCCCTAGGCATTGATGCCATCTCCTGTTCCTGTGTGTGTTGTCTGGTATATCTCTAAATGCTGGTGTTGCCTTTGTTGTGATGAGCCCACCATATTATTTCAATTATTAATACTTCGTTTTATTGCACTTACCTCACAATTCTGAAAGTGCAGAGTACACTTCCTCTTCTGGAAATGAAGCTTAAAGCTTTTCAGCTCGGCATTCTGCTTTACGTCATCTTGGAGTCTTTCCAAAACAGCAAGCTTAGAGTATGCTTGTGCTTTCAATTGCCATGGGAATGTCCCAAGTTACCAGTTATTGCCAGAGCTTCTCTGTCTACAGAAACAACAGTGGAAACATATGTATGGATGTCATACATCAGGGCATGCTGGAATGATCCCACAGACCGATCTTTGTGTCCTGTGGGCAGTACAATTTCAGTGCCATCCAAAATGTAGCATCTGCATTTGGGAGATAATGCTGAAGGAAATGCTTCAACTTCTCACGTTGTGGACTTTGACCACTCTCCCTTGATCCCTCATCCTTGGGTCATGGGTGCACCAATGCAACCACAGGGCTGTACCGAATTCTCCTTCTCAAACCAATACGTAATCGCTGTCCAGGTTATTTCTGTAGCAAATCCTGAAGTTTTAATACTGATTTCAAACCCAAGGGCCACTGAATCCCTCAGACCAGATGCACGGCTTCTCTATTTGAGCCCCACACATGCTGTATTGGCAAATTGCCAAATTGATCCTGGGCCTGCAAAATGCAGTGGATGTGGCCATGGCACATATCGAAACTCTCAACCTCACACGCCAATGTGGTTGCTTTCTTACTGGGGTAACAGGTCGGTTTGCTCTCTTGATAGAACCCACCACAACCCAAAACGGACTCCCGATCCCTGAGACTCAGCGTGTGCCATTATCTGTAGCTCTATACCTCATTTTCCGCTGCCTCTGCTAGCTCAAGTTTGGCAGATCGGATCTTGGTCTCAGAATCAGTTGTGGGGATATTTTGTGCTGATTTCTATGAGTTATGTCAGCCAAGCATCTGCTGTGCACTCTTCTAACACTCAGCGCATTACCTACATTCTCATGTGTGCTGTCCGCTTGAGAGTGTGCGTCCAAGTAAAATAGAGTTTAACCTTTGCTGCTCCATCAGCAGAGGTCAGATCCTGCACAGATTTCCATTCTCTACTTTGCCTTCTCCTGCTTCCAGGGTTTCTGAGGCCTCAGCCTGTCTTTGGAAGTAACAGACCACACTTCGGAATTGTCCTGTGCCAAGGGCTGGGTGAGTGGAAGTTTACATTGCTGTGTACATGGGAGGGAGTGAGCGCAGGTTGCACTGGTTCTCTGCCAACTGGGCATCGATAAATCAACACTTTCCAGATGTAATTCACAGAAATGTGATGTTTGTTTAGCTCTGTTTTCTATAAAGCCATGGTTGGAGGGATTGTCCGAAGACTCCAATTTTGACATTGTGTTGATAAGACAGTTGCAGTTTTTAAGAAGGTCAATAGAATTGATTTACATGTTTTGGAATTTATATGAAAATGAAGATAGTGTTTCAAACGTACTAAATTTACCTATAAGTCAGACTTGTCAAGTTTTGTAAAATTATGTCAGCTCTAAGAAATATGTAGACAGATAGAAAGTAAAATCACAGTCCAAATTTTGAAGGGGACATGTCAACTCTTTACTGTTGAAGCCTCCAACACCAACAGGAACCAGGAAGTACCTATTGAAACCATGAAATAAAAGAGCCTGGGTTTCCGTTGTGCATGTGGTGCCCTATAATCCCAATGACACATACTGGCCAATGTTGGCATTTCAAGGGTAACATTCCTCTCTAGGGAAGTACAAGAAAAACCAAACAAAACATATACATTTAGGCTTGATTCCAAAAGCACATACAGGCATTTTAGCTATGAGAACCCTGCAGCAGCTCTGTTAGGCTATTGAAAATCAGGTGTTCTTCTATCAGTGTTGAGAACGCTTAATCATCCGATCACGTTGGGTAAAGCAATTTAACACATCCAAGTCTGTACCCCCAATATATCGTGCACCCAGTGCTTGGCTGAAGAGAAAGACGGTCCACCAAACCTGTGTCTTTAAAGGCTTTCACGTCTTTTACCCTTCAGGTCATTATCTGACATAATATTTACCTATACTGTCTTGAAACACTGAGGCCTATTATATATTCAAGTTCAGTCAAAGATTCCTCTCACTTACCACACTCCCTTCACCCCAGACAAGACATAAACCCAGCATTTGCTGAATCTAGGGGAAGGTCATCATTTCTTTGTGTGAGCTAAGTATTCAATTCCCAACTATTTTAGGCGAGAGTATTTGACATTTCAGGGTTTCACTGTTGTTCACAGAGTGTGAAGTTGGAGGAACTCTGATTCTAGGAGGGGTTGCAGTCCTCCTATTGGCTTCATTGCAGCTCAGGTTCTGATCCTTTAAAATGGATGCCTGAGTGGAGGGGAGGGAAGAAAAAGTGCTTGATAGCAAGGCCCAAACCTGGGAAAATGCTTAACTGGGCTTGGTGCATTTTGGTCTGAATGGTTTGTAAATGCCCCTTGGGACCTGTGGATTCTCATGACCTCTTCCAAGAACATGAGCGCTTTTATTATCTCTGCCATCTCTTCTCTTTTAGACGTCAGGAATCTTGGAGCCGTTCTTGGAGCAGAGAATTGAGTGACTTTCTCAAGTGCACGTTGACACTCCGAATGTTTCTGCCAGTTTCACAGATGTTCAGTAGGTCTCATGAATGTCTTTCGAGCCTGGTATTCTCTAGAGATGTCTCCATGCCGGTATTCTCCTTTGTAGCGGAACAACTCTCATCAATATGTTCGCATCTCTCCTCAATCCGTGCAGCCAGCTTTTCTGCCAGCTTCTCTTCGTGTCTCCCATAAAGTCGACTTCAACAGGACTGGGCAAGTCTGAAGGTACCTCGGAGCCTCACCAGTAAGTTGATGACAGGCAGATCGTGCACTGTCTGCCCTCTCAATTTCTGGAAACTTACCCGTGAACTTAGGTTTTTGGGCAGCAGCATTATCTCGAACTTACACAGCGTCCCGAACAAAAGAACTAAGCCAATCTCCACAAAGGGCGGCAGCCCCTCCATCACACTGATCCACCCACAGAATTCTGCCCAGTTACCTTGGATCCACCAGCCACAACCAGCTTCGTGGTACACACCAAGATTCCACCTAGATTCCAACCGGTAACTGCCATCCCCAATGGTTGATGAATATTGTCAGTGTTGGGGGAGGGGCTGCATCAAACGAGAGGTTACTAAGTTAAATGTGATTCTATCCACTAGCGTGCCACTGTCCTTTTATCTGCCCTCTTCCCTTTGGTTCAGATCTGTATATACAGTACAAACGGAGGGAAGTGTGTCCATTTTTAGTTTACGGTTTCACACGTCTTGAAACTTTCTAGCAGCTCACATTACACTGAGACCCCACTGAAAGAAACTCATGTTTGTGTAATATCCATTCACCTAGAATACATATCCGTCTGTTGCTTTCTGCTGAAACACCCATGCTCTCAGTAAATGGATCCAATTGTTTCATGGGGGCTGAAATTCCGAGAAATTAAACCAATCCCAATGTGCACTTTACTGTCTGACTCGTTTGCTCTTAGTACAGTTTTGCAGAGCTACTTGTCTTTGTTATAGGCTTATGCCGTTTCTTCTCTACTTAGGGTAGAATATGGCATTCATTCTTGCTGTTGGAAGAATTGTAAGTCTATATCACGGACTATGAACAAATCTTATTCAAAATCGGCATTTGGGTTAAGTCACGATATGCTCTTTTGAATCAATATTTATGAATATTAATGCACGTGTCTGTGTTCTGAATACAAGTGTGTTGAGTACATTTAAGCTGCGATAGTGGGTCGGTGCGTGCTGAATGATCCTTGACATCACTTTGAGTATTTTGTTTTGAATACTCATGGTTTCTGTGGTATATGTCAGCCAACCGTACCCTTTTGGTGTCTGTTTGTTTGTTTGATTGTTTGTTTGTTTGCTTGTTGTTGGTTTTGCAAACACATTAGGCCATGCATCACTCCGTTTGCTTCAATCAGAGAGTCATATATGTGAATCACTTAAGATAGTGCTTAAAATCACCTATGATTTCCTGCTACCATCTCCCATCTTATGGCTTTGATGTCCTCCTTGCCTTCTTCTTGTTTCTTGTTTGTAACTCACGCTCTTCTTGCATTTCCAATGATGGTTTTTCTAATTTCCATTTCATCTTGCTACTTTTCTCTTCAGGGTATAATTCTCAATCATTCTTTTAGGATAAGTTTTGAACTGCTGAATTCTTTTAAGCTTTGCTGGTCTGTGAATTTCCCTAGCTCTGCCGTTATTAGAAGTGGCAGTCATGTGGCATAGGCTACCAATGATTACAGCTTTTTCTCATTCAGGATATTGCCTATGTCCTTGCACTCCTCCCTGTTCTGCAATATTTCTGCCGAGATATGAGCTGAAACCCCTCTGGAGGTTCTGTTGTGAATAAGTTGCTTTCCTCTAGATGCATTTTAAATCACTGGGGTGCTCATGAACTTTGTTGATTTGAATTATACAGCTGCAAGTAGGTCTATTGGGATTCCAACTCCTTTGGACACTGTGTAGTTCCTGAAATCGTATAGATGATTCTTTCTTGTCTTTCAGCATGTTTCAGTCTGACTTTTCTACAATTATCTTTTCAGGCTTTTTTTTGTTAATCTTGATTTTCCATCTGGGACTCTTACGAATCATACTCTTTCATGCTTTGTCTTACCCCAGGCTTCAACAGCAATGTTTGCATTGATTTGCACTTCTTTTTGTATGTCTTCTTCTGATCGAGGGATTTCTGTTCCCCTGGCTTCACAGTCTTTCACGAGTCCGTCTGCATTATCAAGTCTGCTTTGGACTGACTTTAGCCCTGGTATTGTCTCATCCTTGGGTTTTCTGGTATTATTTGGCTCGTTTTTAGAGTTTCTCTTCCCCTTTCCCGGTATACTGCCTTTTGTGATTCTGAGACACTGTTGTACTTCATGTTTTCCTCACCTCAGTTTTCAATACTAGCTCTGTTAGCGTTTTGCAGTCTAGATGTTTGAAAGCTTAATTTTTGGGCCTTCAAACTCTTTGGAACTGAAAATGGTACTTCCTGTTTCTTTTACTATACTTCTTTACCTCTACTGGTCAAGTAATAACAGGTATCTAATATAGATGTATAGGGCTTTGTTAAGTGAAAATTTTAGACCATTGGGTGTACAAAGATCCATGATATTTTTTTGAGGATAATTTTCCCTAGGCATTGATGCCATGTCCTTTTCCTGTGTGTGTTGTCTGGTATATCTCTACATGCTTGTGTTGCCTTTGTTGTGATGAGCCCACCATATTATTTCAATTATTAATACTTCGTTTTATTGCACTTACCTCACAATTCTGAAAGTGCAGAGTACACTTCCTCTTCTGGAAATGAAGCTTAAAGTTTTCAGCTCGGCATTCTGCTGTACGTCATCTTGGAGTCTTTCCAAAACAGCAAGCTTAGAGTATGCTTGTGCTTTCAATTGCCATGGGAATGTCCCAAGTTACCAGTTATTGCCAGAGCTTCTCTGTCTACAGAAACAACAGTGGAAACATATGTATGGATGTCATACATCAGGGCATGCTGGAATGATCCCGCAGACCGATCTTTGTGTCCTCTGGGCAGTACAATTTCAGTGCCATCCAAAATGTAGCATCTGCATTTGGGAGATAATGCTGAAGGAAATGCTTCAACTTCTCACGTTGTGGACTTTGACCACTCTCCCTTGATCCCTCATCCTTGGGTCATGGGTGCACCAATGCAACCACAGAGCTGTACCGAATTCTCCTCCTCAAACCAATCCGTAATCGCTGTCCAGGTTATTTCTGTAGCAAATCCTGAAGTTTTAATACTGATTTCAAACCCAAGGGCCACTGAATCCCTTAGACCAGATGCACGGCTTCTCTACTTGAGCCCCACACATGCTGTATTGGCAAATTGCCAAATTGATCCTGGGCCTGCAAAATGCAGTGGATGTGGCCATGGCACATATCGAAACTCTCAACCTCACACGCCAATGTGGTTGCTTTCTTACTGGGGTAACAGGTCGGTTTGCTCTCTTGATAGAACCCACCACAACCCAAAATGGACTCCCGATCCCTGAGACTCAGCGTGTGCCATTATCTGTAGCTCTATACCTCATTTTCCGCTGCCTCTGCTAGCTCAAGTTTGGCAGATCGGATCTTGGTCTCAGAATCAGTTGTGGGGATATTTTGTGCTGATTTCTATGAGTTATGTCAGCCAAGCATCTGCTGTGCACTCTTCTAACACTCAGCGCATTACCTACATTCTCATGTGTGCTGTCCGCTTGAGAGTGTGCGTCCAAGTAAAATAGAGTTTAACCTTTGCTGCTCCATCAGCAGAGGTCAGATCCTGCACAGATTTCCATTCTCTACTTTGCCTTCTCCTGCTTCCAGGGTTTCTGAGGCCTCAGCCTGTCTTTGGAAGTAACAGACCACACTTCGGAATTGTCCTGTGCCAAGGGCTGGGTGAGTGGAAGTTTACATTGCTGTGTACATGGGAGGGAGTGAGCGCAGGTTGCACTGGTTCTCTGCCAACTGGGCATCGATAAATCAACACTTTCCAGATGTAATTCACAGAAATGTGATGTTTGTTTAGCTCTGTTTTCTATAAAGCCATGGTTGGAGGGATTGTCCGAAGACTCCAATTTTGACATTGTGTTGATAAGACAGTTGCAGTTTTTAAGAAGGTCAATAGAATTGATTTACATGTTTCGAATTTATATGAAAATGAAGTTAGTGTTTCAAACGTACTAAATATACCTATAAGTCAGAATTGTCAAGTTTTGTAAAATTATGTCAGCTCTAAGAAATATGTAGACAGATAGAAAGTAAAATCACAGTCCAAATTTTGAAGGGGACATGTCAACTATTTACTGTTGAAGCCTCCAACACCAACAGGAACCATGAAGTACCTATTGAAACCATGAAATAAACGAGAGCCTGGGTTTCCGTTGTGCATGTGGTGCCCTATACTCCCAATGACACATACTGGCCAATGTTGGCATTTCAAGGGTAACATTCCTCTCTAGGAAAGTACAAGAAAAACCAAACAAAACATATACATTTAGGCTTGATTCCAAAAGCACATACAGGCATTTTAGCTATGAGAACCCTGCAGCAGCTCTGTTAGGCTATTGAAAATCAGGTGTTCTTCTATCAGTGTTGAGAATGCTTAATCATCCGATCACGTTGGGTAAAGCAATTTAACACATCCAAGTCTGTACCCCCAATATATCGTGCACCCAGTGCTTGGCTGAAGAGAAAGACGGTCCACCAAACCTGTGTCTTTAAAGGCTTTCACGTCTTTTACCCTTCAGGTCATTATCTGACATAATATTTACCTATACTGTCTTGAAACACTGTGGCCTATTATATATTCAAGTTCAGTCAAAGATTCCTCTCACTTACCACACTCCCTTCACCCCAGACAAGACATAAACCCAGCATTTGCTGAATCTAGGGGAAGGTCATCATTTCTTTGTGTGAGCTAAGTATTCAATTCCCAACTATTTTAGGCGAGAGTATTTGACATTTCAGGGGTTCACTGTTGTTCACAGAGTGTGAAGTTGGAGGAACTCTGATTCTAGGAGGGGTTGCAGTTCTCCTATTGGCTTCATTGCAGCTCAGGTTCTGATCCTTTAAAATGGATGCCTGAGTGGAGGGGAGGGAAGAATAAGTGCTTGATAGCAAGGCCCAAACCTGGGAAAATGCTTAACTGGGCTTGGTGCATTTTGGTCTGAATGGTTTGTAAATGCCCCTTGGGACCTGTGGATTCTCATGACCTCTTCCAAGAACATGAGCGCTTTTATTATCTCTGCCATCTCTTCTCTTTTAGACGTCAGGAATCTTGGAGCCGTTCTTGGAGCAGAGATTTGAGTGACTTTCTCAAGTGCACGTTGACACTCCGAATGTTTCTGCCAGTTTCACAGATGTTCAGTAGGTCTCATGAATGTCTTTCGAGCCTGGTATTCTCTAGAGATGTCTCCATGCCGGTATTCTCCTTTGTAGCGGAACAACTCTCATCAATATGTTCGCATATCTCTTCAATCCGTGCAGCCAGCTTTTCTGCCAGCTTCTCTTCGTGTCTCCCATAAAGTCGACTTCAACAGGACTGGGCAAGTCTGAAGGTACCTCGGAGCCTCACCAGTAAGTTGATGACAGGCAGATCGTGCACTGTCTGCCCTCTCAATTTCTGGAAACTTACCCGTGAACTTAGGTTTTTGGGCAGCAGCATTATCTCGAACTTACACAGCCTCCCGAACAAAAGAACTAAGCCAATCTCCACAAAGGGCGGCAGCCCCTCCATCACACTGATCCACCCACAGAATTCTGCCCAGTTACCTTGGATCCACCAGCCACAACCAGATTCGTGGTACACACCAAGATTCCACCTAGATTCCAACCGGTAACTGCCATCCCCAATGGTTGATGAATATTGTCAGTGTTGGGGGAGGGGCTGCATCAAACGAGAGGTTACTAAGTTAAATGTGATTCTATCCACTAGCGTGCCACTGTCCTTTTATCTGCCCTCTTCCCTTTGGTTCAGATCTGTATATACAGTACAAACGGAGGGAAGTGTGTCCATTTTTAGTTTACGGTTTCACACGTCTTGAAACTTTCTAACAGCTCACATTACACTGAGACCCCACTGAAAGAAACTCATGTTTGTGTAATATCCATTCACCTAGAATACATATCCGTCTGTTGCTTTCTGCTGAAACACCCATGCTCTCAGTAAATGGATCCAATTGTTTCATGGGGGCTGAAATTCCGAGAAATTAAACCAATCCCAATGTGCACTTTACTGTCTGACTCGTTTGCTCTTAGTACAGTTTTGCAGAGCTACTTGTCTTTGTTATAGGCTTATGCCGTTTCTTCTCTACTTAGGGTAGAATATGGCATTCATTCTTGCTGTTGGAAGAATTGTAAGTCTATATCACGGACTATGAACAAATCTTATTCAAAATCGGCATTTGGGTTAAGTCACGATATGCTCTTTTGAATCAATATTTATGAATATTAATGCACGTGTCTGTGTTCTGAATACAAGTGTGTTGAGTACATTTAAGCTGCGATAGTGGGTCGGTGAGTGCTGAATGATCCTTGACATCACTTTGAGTATTTTGTTTTGAATACTCATGGTTTCTGTGGTATATGTCAGCCAACCGTACCCTTTTGGTGTCTGTTTGTTTGTTTGATTGTTTGTTTGTTTGCTTGTTGTTGGTTTTGCAAACACATTAGGCCATGCATCACTCCGTTTGCTTCAATCAGAGAGTCATATATGTGAATCACTTAAGATAGTTCTTAAAATCACCTATCATTTCCTGCTACCATCTCCCATCTTATGGCTTTGATGTCCTCCTTGCCTTCTTCTTGTTTCTTGTTTGTAACTCACGCTCTTCTTGCATTTCCAATGATGGTTTTTCTAATTTCCATTTCATCTTGCTACTTTTCTCTTCAGGGTATAATTCTCAATCATTCTTTTAGGATAAGTTTTGAACTGCTGAATTCTTTTAAGCTTTGCTGGTCTGTGAATTTCCCTAGCTCTGCCGTTATTAGAAGTGGCAGTCTTGTGGCATAGGCTACCAATGATTACAGCTTTTTCTCATTCAGGATATTGCCTATGTCCTTGCACTCCTCCCTGTTCTGCAATATTTCTGCCGAGATATGAGCTGAAACCCCTCTGGAGGTTCTGTTGTGAATAAGTTGCTTTCCTCTAGATGCATTTTAAATCACTGGGGTGCTCATGAACTTTGTTGATTTGAATTATACAGCTGCAAGTATGTCTATTGGGATTCCAACTCCTTTGGACGCTGTGTAGTTCCTGAAATCGTATAGATGATTCTTTCTTGTCTTTCAGCATGTTTCAGTCTGACTTTTCTACAATTATCTTTTCAGGCTTTTTTTTGTTAATCTTGATTTTCCATCTGGGACTCTTACGAATCATACTCTTTCATGCTTTGTCTTACCCCAGGCTTCAACAGCAATGTTTGCATTGATTTGCACTTCTTTTTGTATGTCTTCTTCTGATCGAGGGATTTCTGTTCCCCTGGCTTCACAGTCTTTCACGAGTCCGTCTGCATTATCAAGTCTGCTTTGGACTGACTTTAGCCCTGGTATTGTCTCATCCTTGGGTTTTCTGGTATTATTTGGCTCGTTTTTAGAGTTTCTCTTCCCCTTTCCCGGTATACTGCCTTTTGTGATTCTGAGACACTGTTGTACTTCATGTTTTCCTCACCTCAGTTTTCAATACTAGCTCTGTTAGCGTTTTGCAGTCTAGATGTTTGAAAGCTTAATTTTTGGGCCTTCAAACTCTTTGGAACTGAAAATGGTACTTCCTGTTTCTTTTACTATACTTCTTTACCTCTACTGGTCAAGTAATAACAGGTATCTAATATAGATGTATAGGGCTTTGTTAAGTGAAAATTTTAGACCATTGGGTGTACAAAGATCCATGATATTTTTTTGAGGATAATTTTCCCTAGGCATTGATGCCATCTCCTGTTCCTGTGTGTGTTGTCTGGTATATCTCTAAATGCTGGTGTTGCCTTTGTTGTGATGAGCCCGCCATATTATTTCAATTATTAATACTTCGTTTTATTGCACTTACCTCACAATTCTGAAAGTGCAGAGTACACTTCCTCTTCTGGAAATGAAGCTTAAAGCTTTTCAGCTCGGCATTCTGCTGTACGTCATCTTGGAGTCTTTCCAAAACAGCAAGCTTAGAGTATGCTTGTGCTTTCAATTGCCATGGGAATGTCCCAAGTTACCAGTTATTGCCAGAGCTTCTCTGTCTACAGAAACAACAGTGGAAACATATGTATGGATGTCATACATCAGGGCATGCTGGAATGATCCCACAGACCGATCTTTGTGTCCTGTGGGCAGTACAATTTCAGTGCCATCCAAAATGTAGCATCTGCATTTGGGAGATAATGCTGAAGGAAATGCTTCAACTTCTCACGTTGTGGACTTTGACCATTCTCCCTTGATCCCTCATCCTTGGGTCATGGGTGCACCAATGCAACCACAGGGCTGTACCGAATTCTCCTTCTCAAACCAATACGTAATCGCTGTCCAGGTTATTTCTGTAGCAAATCCTGAAGTTTTAATACTGATTTCAAACCCAAGGGCCACTGAATCCCTCAGACCAGATGCACGGCTTCTCTATTTGAGCCCCAGACATGCTGTATTGGCAAATTGCCAAATTGATCCTGGGCCTGCAAAATGCAGTGGATGTGGCCATGGCACATATCGAAACTCTCAACCTCACACGCCAATGTGGTTGCTTTCTTACTGGGGTAACAGGTCGGTTTGCTCTCTTGATAGAACCCACCACAACCCAAAACGGACTCCCGATCCCTGAGACTCAGCGTGTGCCATTATCTGTAGCTCTATACCTCATTTTCCGCTGCCTCTGCTAGCTCAAGTTTGGCAGATCGGATCTTGGTCTCAGAATCAGTTGTGGGGATATTTTGTGCTGATTTCTATGAGTTATGTCAGCCAAGCATCTGCTGTGCACTCTTCTAACACTCAGCGCATTACCTACATTCTCATGTGTGCTGTCCGCTTGAGAGTGTGCGTCCAAGTAAAATAGAGTTTAACCTTTGCTGCTCCATCAGCAGAGGTCAGATCCTGCACAGATTTCCATTCTCTACTTTGCCTTCTCCTGCTTCCAGGGTTTCTGAGGCCTCAGCCTGTCTTTGGAAGTAACAGACCACACTTCGGAATTGTCCTGTGCCAAGGGCTGGGTGAGTGGAAGTTTACATTGCTGTGTACATGGGAGGGAGTGAGCGCAGGTTGCACTGGTTCTCTGCCAACTGGGCATCGATAAATCAACACTTTCCAGATGTAATTCACAGAAATGTGATGTTTGTTTAGCTCTGTTTTCTATAAAGCCATGGTTGGAGGGATTGTCCGAAGACTCCAATTTTGACATTGTGTTGATAAGACAGTTGCAGTTTTTAAGAAGGTCAATAGAATTGATTTACATGTTTTGGAATTTATATGAAAATGAAGATAGTGTTTCAAACGTACTAAATTTACCTATAAGTCAGACTTGTCAAGTTTTGTAAAATTATGTCAGCTCTAAGAAATATGTAGACAGATAGAAAGTAAAATCACAGTCCAAATTTTGAAGGGGACATGTCAACTCTTTACTGTTGAAGCCTCCAACACCAACAGGAACCAGGAAGTACCTATTGAAACCATGAAATAAACGAGAGCCTGGGTTTCCGTTGTGCATGTGGTGCCCTATAATCCCAATGACACATACTGGCCAATGTTGGCATTTCAAGGGTAACATTCCTCTCTAGGGAAGTACAAGAAAAACCAAACAAAACATATACATTTAGGCTTGATTCCAAAAGCACATACAGGCATTTTAGCTATGAGAACCCTGCAGCAGCTCTGTTAGGCTATTGAAAATCAGGTGTTCTTCTATCAGTGTTGAGAACGCTTAATCATCCGATCACGTTGGGTAAAGCAATTTAACACATCCAAGTCTGTACCCCCAATATATCGTGCACCCAGTGCTTGGCTGAAGAGAAAGACGGTCCACCAAACCTGTGTCTTTAAAGGCTTTCACGTCTTTTACCCTTCAGGTCATTATCTGACATAATATTTACCTATACTGTCTTGAAACACTGAGGCCTATTATATATTCAAGTTCAGTCAAAGATTCCTCTCACTTACCACACTCCCTTCACCCCAGACAAGACATAAACCCAGCATTTGCTGAATCTAGGGGAAGGTCATCATTTCTTTGTGTGAGCTAAGTATTCAATTCCCAACTATTTTAGGCGAGAGTATTTGACATTTCAGGGTTTCACTGTTGTTCACAGAGTGTGAAGTTGGAGGAACTCTGATTCTAGGAGGGGTTGCAGTCCTCCTATTGGCTTCATTGCAGCTCAGGTTCTGATCCTTTAAAATGGATGCCTGAGTGGAGGGGAGGGAAGAAAAAGTGCTTGATAGCAAGGCCCAAACCTGGGAAAATGCTTAACTGGGCTTGGTGCATTTTGGTCTGAATGGTTTGTAAATGCCCCTTGGGACCTGTGGATTCT
The DNA here is from genome assembly GCF_036321535.1 of Camelus dromedarius. Taxonomy (NCBI): domain Eukaryota; kingdom Metazoa; phylum Chordata; class Mammalia; order Artiodactyla; family Camelidae; genus Camelus; species Camelus dromedarius. The sequence goes on from NW_026989801.1 coordinate 1,426,990, forward strand.
CATGACCTCTTCCAAGAACATGAGCGCTTTTATTATCTCTGCCATCTCTTCTCTTTTAGACGTCAGGAATCTTGGAGCCGTTCTTGGAGCAGAGAATTGAGTGACTTTCTCAAGTGCACGTTGACACTCCGAATGTTTCTGCCAGTTTCACAGATGTTCAGTAGGTCTCATGAATGTCTTTCGAGCCTGGTATTCTCTAGAGATGTCTCCATGCCGGTATTCTCCTTTGTAGCGGAACAACTCTCATCAATATGTTCGCATCTCTCCTCAATCCGTGCAGCCAGCTTTTCTGCCAGCTTCTCTTCGTGTCTCCCATAAAGTCGACTTCAACAGGACTGGGCAAGTCTGAAGGTACCTCGGAGCCTCACCAGTAAGTTGATGACAGGCAGATCGTGCACTGTCTGCCCTCTCAATTTCTGGAAACTTACCCGTGAACTTAGGTTTTTGGGCAGCAGCATTATCTCGAACTTACACAGCGTCCCGAACAAAAGAACTAAGCCAATCTCCACAAAGGGCGGCAGCCCCTCCATCACACTGATCCACCCACAGAATTCTGCCCAGTTACCTTGGATCCACCAGCCACAACCAGCTTCGTGGTACACACCAAGATTCCACCTAGATTCCAACCGGTAACTGCCATCCCCAATGGTTGATGAATATTGTCAGTGTTGGGGGAGGGGCTGCATCAAACGAGAGGTTACTAAGTTAAATGTGATTCTATCCACTAGCGTGCCACTGTCCTTTTATCTGCCCTCTTCCCTTTGGTTCAGATCTGTATATACAGTACAAACGGAGGGAAGTGTGTCCATTTTTAGTTTACGGTTTCACACGTCTTGAAACTTTCTAGCAGCTCACATTACACTGAGACCCCACTGAAAGAAACTCATGTTTGTGTAATATCCATTCACCTAGAATACATATCCGTCTGTTGCTTTCTGCTGAAACACCCATGCTCTCAGTAAATGGATCCAATTGTTTCATGGGGGCTGAAATTCCGAGAAATTAAACCAATCCCAATGTGCACTTTACTGTCTGACTCGTTTGCTCTTAGTACAGTTTTGCAGAGCTACTTGTCTTTGTTATAGGCTTATGCCGTTTCTTCTCTACTTAGGGTAGAATATGGCATTCATTCTTGCTGTTGGAAGAATTGTAAGTCTATATCACGGACTATGAACAAATCTTATTCAAAATCGGCATTTGGGTTAAGTCACGATATGCTCTTTTGAATCAATATTTATGAATATTAATGCACGTGTCTGTGTTCTGAATACAAGTGTGTTGAGTACATTTAAGCTGCGATAGTGGGTCGGTGCGTGCTGAATGATCCTTGACATCACTTTGAGTATTTTGTTTTGAATACTCATGGTTTCTGTGGTATATGTCAGCCAACCGTACCCTTTTGGTGTCTGTTTGTTTGTTTGATTGTTTGTTTGTTTGCTTGTTGTTGGTTTTGCAAACACATTAGGCCATGCATCACTCCGTTTGCTTCAATCAGAGAGTCATATATGTGAATCACTTAAGATAGTGCTTAAAATCACCTATGATTTCCTGCTACCATCTCCCATCTTATGGCTTTGATGTCCTCCTTGCCTTCTTCTTGTTTCTTGTTTGTAACTCACGCTCTTCTTGCATTTCCAATGATGGTTTTTCTAATTTCCATTTCATCTTGCTACTTTTCTCTTCAGGGTATAATTCTCAATCATTCTTTTAGGATAAGTTTTGAACTGCTGAATTCTTTTAAGCTTTGCTGGTCTGTGAATTTCCCTAGCTCTGCCGTTATTAGAAGTGGCAGTCATGTGGCATAGGCTACCAATGATTACAGCTTTTTCTCATTCAGGATATTGCCTATGTCCTTGCACTCCTCCCTGTTCTGCAATATTTCTGCCGAGATATGAGCTGAAACCCCTCTGGAGGTTCTGTTGTGAATAAGTTGCTTTCCTCTAGATGCATTTTAAATCACTGGGGTGCTCATGAACTTTGTTGATTTGAATTATACAGCTGCAAGTAGGTCTATTGGGATTCCAACTCCTTTGGACGCTGTGTAGTTCCTGAAATCGTATAGATGATTCTTTCTTGTCTTTCAGCATGTTTCAGTCTGACTTTTCTACAATTATCTTTTCAGGCTTTTTTTTGTTAATCTTGATTTTCCATCTGGGACTCTTACGAATCATACTCTTTCATGCTTTGTCTTACCCCAGGCTTCAACAGCAATGTTTGCATTGATTTGCACTTCTTTTTGTATGTCTTCTTCTGATCGAGGGATTTCTGTTCCCCTGGCTTCACAGTCTTTCACGAGTCCGTCTGCATTATCAAGTCTGCTTTGGACTGACTTTAGCCCTGGTATTGTCTCATCCTTGGGTTTTCTGGTATTATTTGGCTCGTTTTTAGAGTTTCTCTTCCCCTTTCCCGGTATACTGCCTTTTGTGATTCTGAGACACTGTTGTACTTCATGTTTTCCTCACCTCAGTTTTCAATACTAGCTCTGTTAGCGTTTTGCAGTCTAGATGTTTGAAAGCTTAATTTTTGGGCCTTCAAACTCTTTGGAACTGAAAATGGTACTTCCTGTTTCTTTTACTATACTTCTTTACCTCTACTGGTCAAGTAATAACAGGTATCTAATATAGATGTATAGGGCTTTGTTAAGTGAAAATTTTAGACCATTGGGTGTACAAAGATCCATGATATTTTTTTGAGGATAATTTTCCCTAGGCATTGATGCCATGTCCTTTTCCTGTGTGTGTTGTCTGGTATATCTCTACATGCTTGTGTTGCCTTTGTTGTGATGAGCCCACCATATTATTTCAATTATTAATACTTCGTTTTATTGCACTTACCTCACAATTCTGAAAGTGCAGAGTACACTTCCTCTTCTGGAAATGAAGCTTAAAGCTTTTCAGCTCGGCATTCTGCTGTACGTCATCTTGGAGTCTTTCCAAAACAGCAAGCTTAGAGTATGCTTGTGCTTTCAATTGCCATGGGAATGTCCCAAGTTACCAGTTATTGCCAGAGCTTCTCTGTCTACAGAAACAACAGTGGAAACATATGTATGGATGTCATACATCAGGGCATGCTGGAATGATCCCGCAGACCGATCTTTGTGTCCTCTGGGCAGTACAATTTCAGTGCCATCCAAAATGTAGCATCTGCATTTGGGAGATAATGCTGAAGGAAATGCTTCAACTTCTCACGTTGTGGACTTTGACCACTCTCCCTTGATCCCTCATCCTTGGGTCATGGGTGCACCAATGCAACCACAGAGCTGTACCGAATTCTCCTCCTCAAACCAATCCGTAATCGCTGTCCAGGTTATTTCTGTAGCAAATCCTGAAGTTTTAATACTGATTTCAAACCCAAGGGCCACTGAATCCCTCAGACCAGATGCACGGCTTCTCTACTTGAGCCCCACACATGCTGTATTGGCAAATTGCCAAATTGATCCTGGGCCTGCAAAATGCAGTGGATGTGGCCATGGCACATATCGAAACTCTCAATCTCACACGCCAATGTGGTTGCTTTCTTACTGGGGTAACAGGTCGGTTTGCTCTCTTGATAGAACCCACCACAACCCAAAATGGACTCCCGATCCCTGAGACTCAGCGTGTGCCATTATCTGTAGCTCTATACCTCATTTTCCGCTGCCTCTGCTAGCTCAAGTTTGGCAGATCGGATCTTGGTCTCAGAATCAGTTGTGGGGATATTTTGTGCTGATTTCTATGAGTTATGTCAGCCAAGCATCTGCTGTGCACTCTTCTAACACTCAGCGCATTACCTACATTCTCATGTGTGCTGTCCGCTTGAGAGTGTGTGTCCAAGTAAAATAGAGTTTAACCTTTGCTGCTCCATCAGCAGAGGTCAGATCCTGCACAGATTTCCATTCTCTACTTTGCCTTCTCCTGCTTCCAGGGTTTCTGAGGCCTCAGCCTGTCTTTGGAAGTAACAGACCACACTTCGGAATTGTCCTGTGCCAAGGGCTGGGTGAGTGGAAGTTTACATTGCTGTGTACATGGGAGGGAGTGAGCGCAGGTTGCACTGGTTCTCTGCCAACTGGGCATCGATAAATCAACACTTTCCAGATGTAATTCACAGAAATGTGATGTTTGTTTAGCTCTGTTTTCTATAAAGCCATGGTTGGAGGGATTGTCCGAAGACTCCAATTTTGACATTGTGTTGATAAGACAGTTGCAGTTTTTAAGAAGGTCAATAGAATTGATTTACATGTTTTGGAATTTATATGAAAATGAAGTTAGTGTTTCAAACGTACTAAATATACCTATAAGTCAGAATTGTCAAGTTTTGTAAAATTATGTCAGCTCTAAGAAATATGTAGACAGATAGAAAGTAAAATCACAGTCCAAATTTTGAAGGGGACATGTCAACTATTTACTGTTGAAGCCTCCAACACCAAAAGGAACCATGAAGTACCTATTGAAACCATGAAATAAACGAGAGCCTGGGTTTCCGTTGTGCATGTGGTGCCCTATACTCCCAATGACACATACTGGCCAATGTTGGCATTTCAAGGGTAACATTCCTCTCTAGGAAAGTACAAGAAAAACCAAACAAAACATATACATTTAGGCTTGATTCCAAAAGCACATACAGGCATTTTAGCTATGAGAACCCTGCAGCAGCTCTGTTAGGCTATTGAAAATCAGGTGTTCTTCTATCAGTGTTGAGAACGCTTAATCATCCGATCACGTTGGGTAAAGCAATTTAACACATCCAAGTCTGTACCCCCAATATATCGTGCACCCAGTGCTTGGCTGAAGAGAAAGACGGTCCACCAAACCTGTGTCTTTAAAGGCTTTCACGTCTTTTACCCTTCAGGTCATTATCTGACATAATATTTACCTATACTGTCTTGAAACACTGTGGCCTATTATATATTCAAGTTCAGTCAAAGATTCCTCTCACTTACCACACTCCCTTCACCCCAGACAAGACATAAACCCAGCATTTGCTGAATCTAGGGGAAGGTCATCATTTCTTTGTGTGAGCTAAGTATTCAATTCCCAACTATTTTAGGCGAGAGTATTTGACATTTCAGGGGTTCACTGTTGTTCACAGAGTGTGAAGTTGGAGGAACTCTGATTCTAGGAGGGGTTGCAGTTCTCCTATTGGCTTCATTGCAGCTCAGGTTCTGATCCTTTAAAATGGATGCCTGAGTGGAGGGGAGGGAAGAATAAGTGCTTGATAGCAAGGCCCAAACCTGGGAAAATGCTTAACTGGGCTTGGTGCATTTTGGTCTGAATGGTTTGTAAATGCCCCTTGGGACCTGTGGATTCTCATGACCTCTTCCAAGAACATGAGCGCTTTTATTATCTCTGCCATCTCTTCTCTTTTAGACGTCAGGAATCTTGGAGCCGTTCTTGGAGCAGAGATTTGAGTGACTTTCTCAAGTGCACGTTGACACTCCGAATGTTTCTGCCAGTTTCACAGATGTTCAGTAGGTCTCATGAATGTCTTTCGAGCCTGGTATTCTCTAGAGATGTCTCCATGCCGGTATTCTCCTTTGTAGCGGAACAACTCTCATCAATATGTTCGCATCTCTCCTCAATCCGTGCAGCCAGCTTTTCTGCCAGCTTCTCTTCGTGTCTCCCATAAAGTCGACTTCAACAGGACTGGGCAAGTCTGAAGGTACCTCGGAGCCTCACCAGTAAGTTGATGACAGGCAGATCGTGCACTGTCTGCCCTCTCAATTTCTGGAAACTTACCCGTGAACTTAGGTTTTTGGGCAGCAGCATTATCTCGAACTTACACAGCCTCCCGAACAAAAGAACTAAGCCAATCTCCACAAAGGGCGGCAGCCCCTCCATCACACTGATCCACCCACAGAATTCTGCCCAGTTACCTTGGATCCACCAGCCACAACCAGCTTCGTGGTACACACCAAGATTCCACCTAGATTCCAACCGGTAACTGCCATCCCCAATGGTTGATGAATATTGTCAGTGTTGGGGGAGGGGCTGCATCAAACGAGAGGTTACTAAGTTAAATGTGATTCTATCCACTAGCGTGCCACTGTCCTTTTATCTGCCCTCTTCCCTTTGGTTCAGATCTGTATATACAGTACAAACGGAGGGAAGTGTGTCCATTTTTAGTTTACGGTTTCACACGTCTTGAAACTTTCTAACAGCTCACATTACACTGAGACCCCACTGAAAGAAACTCATGTTTGTGTAATATCCATTCACCTAGAATACATATCCGTCTGTTGCTTTCTGCTGAAACACCCATGCTCTCAGTAAATGGATCCAATTGTTTCATGGGGGCTGAAATTCCGAGAAATTAAACCAATCCCAATGTGCACTTTACTGTCTGACTCGTTTGTTCTTAGTACAGTTTTGCAGAGCTACTTGTCTTTGTTATAGGCTTATGCCGTTTCTTCTCTACTTAGGGTAGAATATGGCATTCATTCTTGCTGTTGGAAGAATTGTAAGTCTATATCACGGACTATGAACAAATCTTATTCAAAATCGGCATTTGGGTTAAGTCACGATATGCTCTTTTGAATCAATATTTATGAATATTAATGCACGTGTCTGTGTTCTGAATACAAGTGTGTTGAGTACATTTAAGCTGCGATAGTGGGTCGGTGCGTGCTGAATGATCCTTGACATCACTTTGAGTATTTTGTTTTGAATACTCATGGTTTCTGTGGTATATGTCAGCCAACCGTACCCTTTTGGTGTCTGTTTGTTTGATTGTTTGTTTGTTTGCTTGTTGTTTGTTTTGCAAACACATTAGGCCATGCATCACTCCGTTTGCTTCAATCAGAGAGTCATATATGTGAATCACTTAAGATAGTGCTTAAAATCACCTATCATTTCCTGCTACCATCTCCCATCTTATGGCTTTGATGTCCTCCTTGCCTTCTTCTTGTTTCTTATTTGTAACTCACGCTCTTCTTGCATTTCCAATGATGGTTTTTCTAATTTCCATTTCATCTTGCTACTTTTCTCTTCAGGGTATAATTCTCAATCATTCTTTTTGGATAAGTTTTGAACTGCTGAATTCTTTTAAGATTTGCTGGTCTGTGAATTTCCCTAGCTCTGCCGTTATTAGAAATGGCAGTCATGTGGCATAGGCTACCAATGATTACAGCTTTTTCTCATTCAGGATATTGCCTATGTCCTTGCACTCCTCCCTGTTCTGCAATATTTCTGCCGAGATATGAGCTGAAACCCCTCTGGAGGTTCTGTTGTGAATAAGTTGCTTTCCTCTAGATGCATTTTAAATCACTGGGGTGCTCATGAACTTTGTTGATTTGAATTATACAGCTGCAAGTAGGTCTATTGGGATTCCAACTCCTTTGGACGCTGTGTAGTTCCTGAAATCGTATAGATGATTCTTTCTTGTCTTTCAGCATGTTTCAGTCTGACTTTTCTACAATTATCTTTTCAGGCTTTTTTTTGTTAATCTTGATTTTCCATCTGGGACTCTTACGAATCATACTCTTTCATGCTTTGTCTTACCCCAGGCTTCAACAGCAATGTTTGCATTGATTTGCACTTCTTTTTGTATGTCTTTTTCTGATCGAGGGATTTCTGTTCCCCTGGCTTCAGAGTTTTTCATGAGTCCGTCTGCATTATCAAGTCTGCTTTGGACTGACTTTAGCCCTGGTATTGTCTCATCCTTGGGTTTTCTGGTATTATTTGGCTCGTTTTTAGAGTTTCTCTTCCCCTTTCCCGGTATACTGCCTTTTGTGATTCTGAGACACTGTTGTACTTCATGTTTTCCTCACCTCAGTTTTCAATACTAGCTCTGTTAGCGTTTTGCAGTCTAGATGTTTGAAAGCTTAATTTTTGGGCCTTCAAACTCTTTGGAACTGAAAATGGTACTTCCTGTTTCTTTTACTATACTTCTTTACCTCTACTGGTCAAGTAATAACAGGTATCTAATATAGATGTATAGGGCTTTGTTAAGTGAAAATTTTAGACCATTGGGTGTACAAAGATCCATGATATTTTTTTGAGGATAATTTTCCCTAGGCATTGATGCCATCTCCTGTTCCTGTGTGTGTTGTCTGGTATATCTCTAAATGCTGGTGTTGCCTTTGTTGTGATGAGCCCACCATATTATTTCAATTATTAATACTTCGTTTTATTGCACTTACCTCACATTTCTGAAAGTGCAGAGTACACTTCCTCTTCTGGAAATGAAGCTTAAAGCTTTTCAGCTCGGCATTCTGCTGTACGTCATCTTGGAGTCTTTCCAAAACAGCAAGCTTAGAGTATGCTTGTGCTTTCAATTGCCATGGGAATGTCCCAAGTTACCAGTTATTGCCAGAGTTTCTCTGTCTACAGAAACAACAGTGGAAACATATGTATGGATGTCATACATCAGGGCATGCTGGAATGATCCCGCAGACCGATCTTTGTGTCCTCTGGGCAGTACAATTTCAGTGCCATCCAAAATGTAGCATCTGCATTTGGGAGATAATGCTGAAGGAAATTCTTCAACTTCTCACGTTGTGGACTTTGACCACTCTCCCTTGATCCCTCATCCTTGGGTCATGGGTGCACCAATGCAACCACAGAGCTGTACCGAATTCTCCTCCTCAAACCAATCCGTAATCGCTGTCCAGGTTATTTCTGTAGCAAATCCTGAAGTTTTAATACTGATTTCAAACCCAAGGGCCACTGAATCCCTCAGACCAGATGCACGGCTTCTCTACTTGAGCCCCACACATGCTGTATTGGCAAATTGCCAAATTGATCCTGGGCCTGCAAAATGCAGTGGATGTGGCCATGGCAGATATCGAAACTCTCAACCTCACACGCCAATGTGGTTGCTTTGTTACTGGGGTAACAGGTCGGTTTGCTCTCTTGATAGAACCCACCACAACCCAAAATGGACTCCCGATCCCTGAGACTCAGCGTGTGCCATTATCTGTAGCTGTATACCTCATTTTCCGCTGCCTCTGCTAGCTCAAGTTTGGCAGATCGTATCTTGGTCTCAGAGTCAGTTGTGGGGATATTTTGTGCTGATTTCTATGAGTTATGTCAGCCAAGCATCTGCTGTGCACTCTTCTAACACTCAGCGCATTACCTACAGTCTCATGTGTGCTGTCCGCTTGAGAGTGTGCGTCCAAGTAAAATAGGGTTTAACCTTTGCTGCTCCATCAGCAGAGGTCAGATCCTGCACAGATTTCCATTCTCTACTTTGCCTTCTCCTGCTTCCAGGGTTTCTGAGGCCTCAGCCTGTCTTTGGAAGTAACAGACCACACTTCGGAATTGTCCTGTGCCAAGGGCTGGGTGAGTGGAAGTTTACATTGCTGTGTACATGGGAGGGAGTGAGCGCAGGTTGCACTGGTTCTCTGCCAACTGGGCATCGATAAATCAACACTTTCCAGATGTAATTCACAGAAATGTGATGTTTGTTTAGCTCTGTTTTCTATAAAGCCATGGTTGGAGGGATTGTCCGAAGACTCCAATTTTGACATTGTGTTGATAAGACAGTTGCAGTTTTTAAGAAGGTCAATAGAATTGATTTACATGTTTTGGAATTTATATGAAAATGAAGTTAGTGTTTCAAACGTACTAAATTTACCTATAAGTCAGACTTGTCAAGTTTTGTAAAATTATGTCAGCTCTAAGAAATATGTAGACAGATAGAAAGTAAAATCACAGTCCAAATTTTGAAGGGGACATGTCAACTCTTTACTGTTGAAGCCTCCAACACCAACAGGAACCATGAAGTAACTATTGAAACCATGAAATAAACGAGAGCCTGGGTTTCCGTTGTGCATGTGGTGCCCTATACTCCCAATGACACATAGTGGCCAATGTTGGCATTTCAAGGGTAACATTCCTCTCTAGGAAAGTACAAGAAAAACCAAACAAAACATATACATTTAGGCTTGATTCCAAAAGCACATACAGGCATTTTAGCTATGAGAACCCTGCAGCAGCTCTGTTAGGCTATTGAAAATCAGGTGTTCTTCTATCAGTGTTGAGAAGGCTTAATCATCCGATCACGTTGGATAAAGCAATTTAACACATCCAAGTCTGTACCCCCAATATATCGTGCACCCAGTGCTTGGCTGAAGAGAAAGACGGTCCACCAAACCTGTGTCTTTAAAGGCTTTCACGTCTTTTACCCTTCAGGTCATTATCTGACATAATATTTACTTATACTGTCTTGAAACACTGAGGCCTATTATATATTCAAGTTCAGTCAAAGATTCCTCTCACTTACCACACTCCCTTCACCCCAGACAAGACATAAACCCAGCATTTGCTGAATCTAGGGGAAGGTCATCATTTCTTTGTGTGATCTAAGTATTCAATTCCCAACTATTTTAGGCGAGAGTATTTGAAATTTCAGGGGTTCACTGTTGTTCACAGAGTGTGAAGTTGGAGGAACTCTGATTCTAGGAGGGGTTGCAGTTCTCCTATTGGCTTCATTGCAGCTCATGTTCTGATCCTTTAAAATGGATGCCTGAGTGGAGTGAAGGGAAGAATAAGTGCTTGATAGCAAGGCCCAAACCTGGGAAAATGCTTAACTGGGCTTGGTGCATTTTGGTCTGAATGGTTTGTAAATGCCCCTTGGGACCTGTGGATTCTCATGACCTCTTCCAAGAACATGAGCGCTTTTATTATCTCTGCCATCTCTTCTCTTTTAGACGTCAGGAATCTTGGAGCCGTTCTTGGAGCAGAGAATTGAGTGACTTTCTCAAGTGCACGTTGACACTCCGAATGTTTCTGCCAGTTTCACAGATGTTCAGTAGGTCTCATGAAAGTATTTCGAGCCTGGTATTCTCTAGAGATGTCTCCATGCCGGTATTCTCCTTTGTAGCGGAACAACTCTCATCAATATGTTCGCATCTCTCCTCAATCCTTGCAGCCAGCTTTTCTGCCAGCTTCTCTTCATGTCTCCCATAAAGTCGACTTCAACAGGACTGGGCAAGTCTGAAAGTACCTCGGAGCCTCACCAGTAAGTTGATGACAGGCAGATCGTGCACTGTCTGCCCTCTCAATTTCTGGAAACTTACCCGTGAACTTAGGTTTTTGGGCAGCAGCATTATCTCGAACTTACACAGCGTCCCGAACAAAAGAACTAAGCCAATCTCCACAAAGGGCGGCAGCCCCTCCATCACACTGATCCACCCACAGAATTCTGCCCAGTTACCTTGGATCCACCAGCCACAACCAGCTTCGTGGTACACACCAAGATTCCACCTAGATTCCAACCGGTAACTGCCATCCCCAATGGTTGATGAATATTGTCAGTGTTGGGGGAGGGGCTGCATCAAACGAGAGGTTACTAAGTTAAATGTGATTCTATCCACTAGCGTGCCACTGTCCTTTTATCTGCCCTCTTCCCTTTGGTTCAGATCTGTATATACAGTACAAACGGAGGGAAGTGTGTCCATTTTTAGTTTACGGTTTCACACGTCTTGAAACTTTCTAACAGCTCACATTACACTGAGACCCCACTGAAAGAAACTCATGTTTGTGTAATATCCATTCACCTAGAATACATATCCGTCTGTTGCTTTCTGCTGAAACACCCATGCTCTCAGTAAATGGATCCAATTGTTTCATGGGGGCTGAAATTCCGAGAAATTAAACCAATCCCAATGTGCACTTTACTGTCTGACTCGTTTGCTCTTAGTACAGTTTTTCAGAGCTACTTGTCTTTGTTATAGGCTTATGCCGTTTCTTCCCTTCTTAGGGTAGAATATGGCATTCATTCTTGCTTTTGGAAGAATTGTAAATCTATATCACGGACTATGACCAAATCTTATTCAAAATCGCATTTGGATTTGCTCACGATATGCTCTTTGGATCAATATTAATGAATATTAATGCACGCATCTGTGTTCTGAATACAAGTGTGTTGAGTACATTTAAGCTGAAATACTGGGTCGGTGCGTGCTGAATGATCCTTGACATCACTTTGAGTATTATGTTTTGAATACTCATGGTTTCTTTGGTATATGTCAGCCAACCGTACCCTTTTGGTGTCTCTCTGTTTGTTTGATTGTTTGTTTGTTTGCTTGTTGTTGGTTTTGCAAACACATTAGGCCATGCATCACTCCGTTTGCTTCAATCAGAGAGTCATATATGTGAATCACTTAAGATAGTGCTTAAAATCACCTATGATTTCCAGCTAACCTCTCCCATCTTATGGATTTGATGTCCTCCTTGACTTCTTCTTGTTTCTTTTTTGTAACTCACGCTCTTCTTGCATTTCCAATAATGGTTTTTCTTATTTCCATTTCATCTTGCTACTTTTCTATTCAGGGTTGAATTCTCAATCTTTCTTTTAGGATAAGTTTTGAAATGCTGAATTCTTTTAAGCTTTGCTGGTCTGTGAATTTCCCTAGCTCTGCCGTTATTAGAAATGGCAGTCATGTGGCATAGGCTACCCATGATTACTGCTTTTTCTCATTCAGGATATGGCCTATGTCCTTGCACTCCTCCCTGTTCTGCAACATTTCTGCCGAGATATGAGCTGAAACCCCTCTGGAGGTTCTGTTGTGAATAAGTTGCTTTTCTAGATGCAATTTAAATCACTGGGGTGCTCATGAACTTTGTTGATTTGAATTATACAGCTGCAAGTAGGTCTATTGGGATTCCAACTCCTTTGGACGCTGTGTAGTTCCTGAAATCGTTATAGATGATTCTTTCTTGTCTTTCAGCAAGTTTCAGTCTGACTTTTCTACAATTATCTTTTCAGGCTTTTTTTTTTTAATCTTGCTTTTCCATCTGGGAATCTTACGAATCATACTCTTTCATGCTTCGCCTTACCCCAGGCTTCAACAGCAATGTTTGCATTGGTTTGCACTTGTTTTTCTATGTCTTCTTCTGATCGAGGGATTTCTGTTCCCCTGTCTTCACAGTCTTTCACGAGTCTGTCTGCATTATCAAGTCTGCTTTGTACTGACTTTAGCCCTGGCATTGTCTCATCCTTGGGTTTTCTGATATTTTTTGTCTCGTTTTTAGAATTTCTCTTCCCCTTACATGGTATACGGCCTTTTGTGATTCTGAGACAATGTTGTACTTCATGTTTTCCTCCCCTCAGTTTTTAATACTTGCTCTGGTAGCGTTTTGCAGTCTAGAAGTTTGAAAGCTTAATTTTTGGGGCTTCAAACACTTTGGAACTGAAAATGTTGCTTCCTGTTTCTTTTACTATACTTCTTTACCTCTACTGGTCAAGTAATATCAGGTATCTAATATAGATTTATAGGGCTTTGTTAAGTGAAAATTTTAGACCATTGTGTGTACAAAGTTCCATGATATTTCTGTGAGGACAATTTTCCGTAGGCATTGATGCCATGTACTGTTCCTGTGTGTGTTGTCTGGTATATCTCTAATTGCTGGTGTTGCCTTTGTTGTGATGAGCACACCATATTATTTCAATTAGTAAAACTTCGTTTTATTGCACTTACCTCACATTTCTGAAAGTGCAGAGTACACTTCCTCTTCTGGAAATGAAACTTAAATTTTTTCAGCTTGGCATTCGGCTGTACGTCATATTGGAGTCTTTCCAAAACAGCAAACTGAGAGTGCACTTGTGCTTTCTATTGCCATGGGAATGTCCCAATGTTACCAGTTCTTCCCAGAGTTTCTCTTTATACAGAAACACCAGTGGAAACATATATATGGATGTCATATATCAGAGCCTGATGGAATGATCCCGCAGACCGATCTTTGTGTCCTCTGGGCAGTACCATGTCAGTGCCATCCAAAATGTAGCATCTGCATTTGGGAGATAATGCTGAAGGAAATGCTTGAACTTCTCACGTTGTGGACTTTGACAACCCTTCCTTGATCCCTCATCCTTGGGTCATGGGTGCACGAATGCAACCACAGAGCTGTACCGAATTCTCCTCCTCAAACCAATCCGTAATCCCTGTCCAGGTTACGACTGTAGCAAATCCTGAAGCTTTTAATACTGATTTCAAACCCAAGGGCCACTGAATCCCTCAGACCAGATGCACGACTTCTCTAGTTGAGCCCCACACGTGCTCTATTGGCAAAATGCCAAATTGATCCTTGGCCTGCAAGATGCAGTGAATGTGGCCATTGCACATATCGAAAAACTCAACCTCAACCGCCAATGTGGTTGCTTTCTTACAGGTGTAACAGGTCGGTTTGCTCTCTTGATAGAACCCACCACAAACCACAACACACTCCAGATCCCTGAGACTCAGCGTGTGACATTATCTGTAGTTCTATTACTCATTTTCCGCTGCCTCTGCTAGCTCAAATTTGGCGGATCGGATATTGGTCTCAGAATCAATTGTGGGGATATTTTGTGCTGATTTCTATGAGTTATGTCAACCAAGCATCTGCTGTGCACTCTTCTAACACTCAGCGCATTACCTACAGTCCCATGTGTGCTGTCCGCTTGAGAGTGTGCGTCCAAGTAAAACAGAATTTCACCTTTGCTGCTCCATCAGCAGAGGTCAGATCCTGCACAGATTTCCATTCTCTACTTTGCCTTCTCCTGCTCCCAGGTTTCCTGAGGCCTCAACCTGTCTTTTGAAGTAACAGACCACTATTAAGAAAGTGTCCTGTGCCAAGGGCTGGGTGAGAGGTATTTTACATTGCTTTGTACATGGGAGGGAGTGAGCACAGTTTGCACTGGTTCTTTGCCAACTGGGCATCGATAAATCAACACTTTTCAGTTGTAATTCACAGAAATGTGATGTTTGTTTAGCTCTGTTTTCTATAAAGCCATGGTTGGAGGGATTGTCCGAAGACTCCAATTTTGACCTTGTGTTGATAACACAGTTGCAGTTTTTAAGAAGGTTAATAGAATGGATTTACAAGTCTTGGGATTTATATGAAAATGAAGTTTGTGTTTGAAACGTACTAAATTTACCTAGAAGTCCGACTTGTCAATTTTTGTAATATTATGTCAGCTCTAAAAAAAATGTAGACAGATAGAAATTAAGATCGCAGTCCAAAATGTTGAAGGTGACATGTAAACTCCTTACTGTTGAAGCCTCCAACACCAATAGGAACCATGAAGTACCTATTTAAACCATGAAATAACCGAGAACCTGGGTTTCCGTTGTGCATGTGGTGCCCTATACTCCCAGTGACACATACTGGCCAATGTTGGCATTTCAAGGTTTAACATTCCTCTCTAGGAAAGTACAAGAAAAACCAAACAAAATATATATATTTAGGCTTGATTCCAAAAGCACATACAGGCATTTTATCTATGAAAACCCTGCTGCAGCTATGCTAGGCTATTGAAAAGCAGGTGTTCTTCTATCAGTGATGAGAACGCTTAATCATCGAATCATGTTGGGTAAAGCAATTTAACACAACCAAGTCTGCACCCCCAAAATATTGTGCACCCGGTGATTGACTGAAGAGAAAGACGGTGCACAATACCTGTGTCTTTAAAGGCTTTCATGACTTTTACACTTCAGGTCACTATCTGACATAATATTTACCTATATATACTGTCTTGAAAAACTGAGGCCTATTACATATGCAAATTCAGTCAAAGATTCCTCTCACTTACCACACTCCCTTCACCCCAGACAAGGCATAAATCCAGCATTTGCTGAATCTAGGGGAAGGTCATCATTTCTTGGTGTGAGCTAATTAATCAATACCCAACTATTTTAGGCGAGAGTATTTGACTTTTCAGGATTTCACTGTTTTTCACAGAGTGTGAAGTTGGAGGAACTCTGATTCTAGGAGGGGCTTGTTCTTCTCCTACTGTCTTCATTGCAGCTAAGGTTCTGAGCCTTTAAACGGATGCCTGAGTGGAGGGGAGGGAAGAGCAAGTGCTTGATAGCAAGGCCCAAACCTGGGAAAAGGCTTACCTGGGCTTGGTGCATTTTGGTCTGAATGGTTTGTAAATGCCCCTTGGGACCTGTGGATTCTCATGACCTCTTCCAAGAACATGAGTGCTTTTATCATCTCTGCCATCTCTTCTCTTTTAGACGTCAGGAATCTTGGAGCCGTTCTTGGAGCAGAGAATTGAGTGACTTTCTCAAGTGCACGTTGACACTCCGAATGTTTCTGCCAGTTTCACAGATTTTCAGTAGGTCTGATGAATGTCTTTCGAGCCTGGTATTCTCTAGAGATGTCTCCATGCCGGTATTCTTCTTTGTAGCGGAACAACTCTCATCAATATGTTCGCATCTCTCCTCAATCCGTGCAGCCAGCTTTTCTGCCAGCTTCTCTTCGTGTCTCCCATAAAGTCGACTTCAACAGGACTGGGCAAGTCTGAAGGTACCTCGGAGCCTCACCAGTAAGTTGATGACAGGCAGATCGTGCACTGTCTGCCCTCTCAATTTCTGGAAACTTACCCGTGAACTTAGGTTTTTGGGCAGCAGCATTATCTCGAACTTACACAGCGTCCCGAACAAAAGAACTAAGCCAATCTCCACAAAGGGCGGCAGCCCATCCATCACACTGATCCTCCCACAGAATTCTGCCCAGTTACCTTGGATCCACCAGCCACAACCAGCTTCGTGGTACACAACAAGATTCCACCTAGAATCCAACCGGTATCTGCCATCCCCAAAGGTTGATGAATATTGTCAGTGTTGGGGGAGGGGCTGCATCAAACGAGAGGTTCCTAAGTTAAATGTGATTCTATCCACTAGCGTGCCACTGTCCTTTTATCTGCCCTCTTCCCTTTGGTTCAGATCTGTATATACAGTACAAACGGAGGGAAGTGTGTCCATTTTTAGTTTATGGTTTCACACGTGTAGTAACTTTCTAACAGCTCACAGTACACCGAGACCCCACTAAAGGAAACTCATGTTTGTGTAATATCCATTCACCCAGAATACATATCCGTGTGTTGCTTTCTGCTGAAAGACCCACACTCTCAGAAAATGGATCCACTTGTTTCATGGGGGCTGAAATTCCGAGAAATGAAACCAATCCCAATGTGCACTTTACTGTCTGTCTCGTTTGCTCTTAGTACAGTTTTTCAGAGCTACTTGTCTTTGTTATAGGCTTATGCCGTTTCTTCCCTTCTTAGGGTAGAATATGGCATTCATTCTTGCTTTTGGAAGAATTGTAAATCTATATCACGGACTATGACCAAATCTTATTCAAAATCGCATTTGGATTTGCTCACGATATGCTCTTTGGATCAATATTAATGAATATTAATGCACGCATCTGTGTTCTGAATACAAGTGTGTTGAGTACATTTAAGCTGAAATACTGGGTCGGTGCGTGCTGAATGATCCTTGACATCACTTTGAGTATTATGTTTTGAATACTCATGGTTTCTTTGGTATATGTCAGCCAACCGTACCCTTTTGGTGTCTCTCTGTTTGTTTGATTGTTTGTTTGTTTGCTTGTTGTTGGTTTTGCAAACACATTAGGCCATGCATCACTCCGTTTGCTTCAATCAGAGAGTCATATATGTGAATCACTTAAGATAGTGCTTAAAATCACCTATGATTTCCAGCTAACCTCTCCCATCTTATGGATTTGATGTCCTCCTTGACTTCTTCTTGTTTCTTTTTTGTAACTCACGCTCTTCTTGCATTTCCAATAATGGTTTTTCTTATTTCCATTTCATCTTGCTACTTTTCTATTCAGGGTTGAATTCTCAATCTTTCTTTTAGGATAAGTTTTGAAATGCTGAATTCTTTTAAGCTTTGCTGGTCTGTGAATTTCCCTAGCTCTGCCGTTATTAGAAATGGCAGTCATGTGGCATAGGCTACCCATGATTACTGCTTTTTCTCATTCAGGATATGGCCTATGTCCTTGCACTCCTCCCTGTTCTGCAACATTTCTGCCGAGATATGAGCTGAAACCCCTCTGGAGGTTCTGTTGTGAATAAGTTGCTTTTCTAGATGCAATTTAAATCACTGGGGTGCTCATGAACTTTGTTGATTTGAATTATACAGCTGCAAGTAGGTCTATTGGGATTCCAACTCCTTTGGACGCTGTGTAGTTCCTGAAATCGTTATAGATGATTCTTTCTTGTCTTTCAGCAAGTTTCAGTCTGACTTTTCTACAATTATCTTTTCAGGCTTTTTTTTTTTAATCTTGCTTTTCCATCTGGGAATCTTACGAATCATACTCTTTCATGCTTCGCCTTACCCCAGGCTTCAACAGCAATGTTTGCATTGGTTTGCACTTGTTTTTCTATGTCTTCTTCTGATCGAGGGATTTCTGTTCCCCTGTCTTCACAGTCTTTCACGAGTCTGTCTGCATTATCAAGTCTGCTTTGTACTGACTTTAGCCCTGGCATTGTCTCATCCTTGGGTTTTCTGATATTTTTTGTCTCGTTTTTAGAATTTCTCTTCCCCTTACATGGTATACGGCCTTTTGTGATTCTGAGACAATGTTGTACTTCATGTTTTCCTCCCCTCAGTTTTTAATACTTGCTCTGGTAGCGTTTTGCAGTCTAGAAGTTTGAAAGCTTAATTTTTGGGGCTTCAAACACTTTGGAACTGAAAATGTTGCTTCCTGTTTCTTTTACTATACTTCTTTACCTCTACTGGTCAAGTAATATCAGGTATCTAATATAGATTTATAGGGCTTTGTTAAGTGAAAATTTTAGACCATTGTGTGTACAAAGTTCCATGATATTTCTGTGAGGACAATTTTCTGTAGGCATTGATGCCATGTACTGTTCCTGTGTGTGTTGTCTGGTATATCTCTAATTGCTGGTGTTGCCTTTGTTGTGATGAGCACACCATATTATTTCAATTAGTAAAACTTCGTTTTATTGCACTTACCTCACATTTCTGAAAGTGCAGAGTACACTTCCTCTTCTGGAAATGAAACTTAAATTTTTTCAGCTTGGCATTCGGCTGTACGTCATATTGGAGTCTTTCCAAAACAGCAAACTGAGAGTGCACTTGTGCTTTCTATTGCCATGGGAATGTCCCAATGTTACCAGTTCTTCCCAGAGTTTCTCTTTATACAGAAACACCAGTGGAAACATATATATGGATGTCATATATCAGAGCCTGATGGAATGATCCCGCAGACCGATCTTTGTGTCCTCTGGGCAGTACCATGTCAGTGCCATCCAAAATGTAGCATCTGCATTTGGGAGATAATGCTGAAGGAAATGCTTGAACTTCTCACGTTGTGGACTTTGACAACCCTTCCTTGATCCCTCATCCTTGGGTCATGGGTGCACGAATGCAACCACAGAGCTGTACCGAATTCTCCTCCTCAAACCAATCCGTAATCCCTGTCCAGGTTACGACTGTAGCAAATCCTGAAGCTTTTAATACTGATTTCAAACCCAAGGGCCACTGAATCCCTCAGACCAGATGCACGACTTCTCTAGTTGAGCCCCACACGTGCTCTATTGGCAAAATGCCAAATTGATCCTTGGCCTGCAAGATGCAGTGAATGTGGCCATTGCACATATCGAAAAACTCAACCTCAACCGCCAATGTGGTTGCTTTCTTACAGGTGTAACAGGTCGGTTTGCTCTCTTGATAGAACCCACCACAAACCACAACACACTCCAGATCCCTGAGACTCAGCGTGTGACATTATCTGTAGTTCTATTACTCATTTTCCGCTGCCTCTGCTAGCTCAAATTTGGCGGATCGGATATTGGTCTCAGAATCAATTGTGGGGATATTTTGTGCTGATTTCTATGAGTTATGTCAACCAAGCATCTGCTGTGCACTCTTCTAACACTCAGCGCATTACCTACAGTCCCATGTGTGCTGTCCGCTTGAGAGTGTGCGTCCAAGTAAAACAGAATTTCACCTTTGCTGCTCCATCAGCAGAGGTCAGATCCTGCACAGATTTCCATTCTCTACTTTGCCTTCTCCTGCTCCCAGGTTTCCTGAGGCCTCAACCTGTCTTTTGAAGTAACAGACCACTATTAAGAAAGTGTCCTGTGCCAAGGGCTGGGTGAGAGGTATTTTACATTGCTTTGTACATGGGAGGGAGTGAGCACAGTTTGCACTGGTTCTTTGCCAACTGGGCATCGATAAATCAACACTTTTCAGTTGTAATTCACAGAAATGTGATGTTTGTTTAGCTCTGTTTTCTATAAAGCCATGGTTGGAGGGATTGTCCGAAGACTCCAATTTTGACCTTGTGTTGATAACACAGTTGCAGTTTTTAAGAAGGTTAATAGAATGGATTTACAAGTCTTGGGATTTATATGAAAATGAAGTTTGTGTTTGAAACGTACTAAATTTACCTAGAAGTCCGACTTGTCAATTTTTGTAATATTATGTCAGCTCTAAAAAAAATGTAGACAGATAGAAATTAAGATCGCAGTCCAAAATGTTGAAGGTGACATGTAAACTCCTTACTGTTGAAGCCTCCAACACCAATAGGAACCATGAAGTACCTATTTAAACCATGAAATAACCGAGAACCTGGGTTTCCGTTGTGCATGTGGTGCCCTATACTCCCAGTGACACATACTGGCCAATGTTGGCATTTCAAGGTTTAACATTCCTCTCTAGGAAAGTACAAGAAAAACCAAACAAAATATATATATTTAGGCTTGATTCCAAAAGCACATACAGGCATTTTATCTATGAAAACCCTGCTGCAGCTATGCTAGGCTATTGAAAAGCAGGTGTTCTTCTATCAGTGATGAGAACGCTTAATCATCGAATCATGTTGGGTAAAGCAATTTAACACAACCAAGTCTGCACCCCCAAAATATTGTGCACCCGGTGATTGACTGAAGAGAAAGACGGTGCACAATACCTGTGTCTTTAAAGGCTTTCATGACTTTTACACTTCAGGTCACTATCTGACATAATATTTACCTATATATACTGTCTTGAAAAACTGAGGCCTATTACATATGCAAATTCAGTCAAAGATTCCTCTCACTTACCACACTCCCTTCACCCCAGACAAGGCATAAATCCAGCATTTGCTGAATCTAGGGGAAGGTCATCATTTCTTGGTGTGAGCTAATTAATCAATACCCAACTATTTTAGGCGAGAGTATTTGACTTTTCAGGATTTCACTGTTTTTCACAGAGTGTGAAGTTGGAGGAACTCTGATTCTAGGAGGGGCTTGTTCTTCTCCTACTGTCTTCATTGCAGCTAAGGTTCTGAGCCTTTAAACGGATGCCTGAGTGGAGGGGAGGGAAGAGCAAGTGCTTGATAGCAAGGCCCAAACCTGGGAAAAGGCTTACCTGGGCTTGGTGCATTTTGGTCTGAATGGTTTGTAAATGCCCCTTGGGACCTGTGGATTCTCATGACCTCTTCCAAGAACATGAGTGCTTTTATCATCTCTGCCATCTCTTCTCTTTTAGACGTCAGGAATCTTGGTGCCGTTCTTGGAGCAGAGAATTGAGTGATTTTCTCAAGTGCACGTTGACACTCCGAATGTTTCTGCCAGTTTCACTGATGTTCAGTAGGTCTCATGAATGTCTTTTGAGCCTGGTATTCTCTAGAGATGTCTCCATGCCGGTATTCTCCATTGTAGAGGAACAACTCTCATCAATATGTTCGCATCTCTCCTCAATCCTTGCAGCCAGCTTTTCTGCCAGCTTCTCTTCGTGTCTCCCATAAAGTCGACTTCAACAGGACTGGGCAAGTCTGAAAGTACCTCGGAGACTCACCAGTAAGCTGATGACAGGCAGATCTTCCACTGTCTGCCCTCTCAGGTTCTGGAAACTTACCCGTGAACTTAGGTCTTTAGGCAGCAGCATTATCTCGAACTTACACAGCGTTCCGAACAAAAGACCTAAGCTAATCTCCACAAAGGGCGGCAGCCCATCCATCACACTGATCCACCCACAGAATTCTGCCCAGTTAACTTGGATCCACCAGCCACAACAAGCCTCGCGGTACACACCAAGAATCCACCTAGAATCCAACCGGTAACTGCCATCCCAAATGGTTGCTGAATATTGTCATTGTTGGGGGAGGGGCTGCATCAAACGAGAGGTTCCTAAGTTAAATGTGATTCTATCCACTAGCGAGCCACTGTCCTTTTATCTTCCCTCTTCCCTTTGGTTCAGATCTGTATATACAGTAGAAACGGTGGGAAGTGTGTCAATTTTTAGTTTATGGTATCACACGTCTTGAAACTTTCTAACAGCTCACAGTACACAGAGACCCCACTAAAGGAAACTCATGTTTGTGTAATATCCATTCACTCAGAATACTTATCCGTCTGTTGCTTTCTGCTGAAACATCCACGCTCTCAGAAAATGGATCCACTTGTTTCATGGGGGCTGAAATTCCGAGAAATGAAACCAATCCCAATGTGCACTTTACTGTCTGACTCGTTTGCTCTTAGTACAGTTTTGCAGAGCTACTTGACTTTGTTATAGGCTTATGCCATTTCTTCTCTACTTAGGGTAGAATATGGCATTCATTCTTGCTGTTGGAAGAATTGTAAGTCTATATCACGGACTATGACCAAATCATATTCAAATTCGGCATTTGGGTTAGGTCACGATATGCTCTTTTGAATCAATATTTATGAATATTAATGCACGCGTCTGTGTTCTGAATACAAGTGTGTTGAGTACATTTAAGCTGCGATAGTGGGTCGGTGCCTGCTGAATTATCCTTGATATCACTTTGAGTATTTTGTTTTGAATACTCATGGTTTCTTTGGTATATGTCAGCCAACCGTACCCTTTTGGTGTCTGTTTGTTTGTTTGATTGTTTTTTTGCTTGTTGTTGGTTTTGCAAACACTTTAGTCCATGCATCACTCCGTTTGCTTCAATCAGAATGTCATATATGTGAATCACTTAAGATAGTGCTTAAAATCACCTATGAGTTCCTGCTACCCTCTCCCATCTTATGGCTTTGATGTCCTCCTTGCCTTCTTCTTGTTTCTTGTTTGTAACTCACGCTCTTCTTGCATTTCCAATAATGGTTTTTCTTATTTCCATTTCATCTTGCTACTTTTCTATTCAGGGTAGAATACTCAATCTTTCTTTTAGGATAAGTTTTGAACTGCTGAATTCTTTTAAGCTTTTCTGGTCGGTGAATTTCCCTAGCTCTGCCGTTATTATAAATGGCAGTCATGTGGCATAGGCAACCCATGATTACAGCTTTTTCTGATTCAGGATATGGCCTATGTCCTTGCACTCCTCCCTGTTCTGCAATAATTCTGCCGAGATATGAGCTGAAACCCCTCTGGAGGTTCTGTTGTGACTAAATTGCTTTCCTCTAGATGCATTTTTAATCACTGGAGTGATCATGAACTTTGTTGATTTGAATTATACAGCTGCAAGTAGGTCTATTGGGATTCCAACTCCTTTGGATGCTGTGTAGTTAATGAATTCGTATGGATGATTCTTTCTTGTCTTTCAGAAAGTTTCAGTATGACTTTTCTACAAATAACTTTTCAGGCTTTTTTTGTTAATCTTGCTTTTCCATCTGGGATTCTTACGAATCATATTCTTTCATGCTTTTTCTTACCCCAGGCTTCAACAGCAATGTTTGCATTGGTTTGCACTTCTTTTTCTATGTCTTCTTCTGATCGAGGGATTTCTGTTCCCCTGTCTTCACAGTCTTTCACGAGTCCGTGTGCGTTATCAAGTCTGCTTTGGACTGACTTTAGCCCTGGTATTGTCTCATCCTTGAGTTTTCTGTTATTATTTGGCTCGTTTTTAGATTTTTTCTTCCCCTTTCCCGGTATACTGCCTTTTGTGATTCTGAGACACTGTTGTACTTCATGTTTTCCTCACCTCATATTTCAATACTTTCTCTGGTAGCGTTTTACAGTCTAGATATTTGAAAGCTTATTTTTCAGACCTTCAAACTCTTTGGAAGTGAAAATGGTACTTCCTGTTTCTTTTACTATACTTGTTTATATCTACTGTTCAAGTAATATCAGGTATCAAATATAGATTTCTTGGGCTTTGTTAAGTGAAAATTTAGACCATTGTGTGTACAATGTTCCATGATATTTCTGTGAGGACAATTTTCCCTAGGCATTGATGCCATTTCCTGATCCTGTGTGTGTTGTCTGGTACATCTCTAATTGCTGGTGTTGCCTTTGTTGTGATGAGCACACCATATTATTTCAATTAGTAAAACTTCGTTTTACTGCACTTACCTCACAATTCTGAAAGTGCAGAGTACAAATCCTGTTCTGGAAATGAAGCTTAAAATTTTTCAGCTCGGCATTCTGCTGTACGTCATCTTGGAGTCTTTCCAAAACAGCAAACTGAGAGTGCGCTTGTGCTTTCTATTGCCATGGGAATGTCCCAATGTTACCAGTTCTTCCCAGAGCTTCTCTGTCTACAGAAACAGCAGTGGAATCATATGTATGGATGTCATACATGAGGGCCTGCTGGAATGATCCCACAGAACGATCTTTGTGTCCTCTGGGCAGTACCATGTCAGTGCCATCCAAAATGTAGCATCTGCATTTGGGAGATAATGCTGAAGGAAATGCTTCAACTTTTCACGATGTGGACTTTGACCACTCTCCCTTGATCCCTCATCCTTGGGTCATGGGTGCACGAATGCAACCACAGAGCTGTACCGAATTCTCCTCCTCAAACCAATCCGTAATCCCTGTCCAGGTTATGACTGTAGCAGATCCTAAAGCTTTTAATACTGATTTCAAACCCAAGGTCCACTGAATCCCTCAGACCAGATGCACGGCATCTCTGGTTGAGCCCTACACATGCTCTATTGGCAAAATGCCAAATTGATCCTTGGCCTGCAAAATGCAGTGGATGTGGCCATGGCACATATCGAAAATCTCAACCTCACACGCCAATGTGGTTGCTTTCTTACTGGGGTAACAGGTCGGTTTGCTGTCTTGATAGAACCCACCACAACCCACAACGCACTCCAGATCCCTGAGACACAGCATGTGCCATTATCTGTAGCTCTATACCTCATTTTCCGCTGCCTCTGCTAGCTCAAATTTGGCAGATCGGATCTTGGTCTCAGAATCAATTGTGGGATATTTTGTGCTGTTTTCTAGGGGTTATGTTAGCCAAGCATCTGCTGTGCACTCTTCTAACACTCAGCGCATTACCTACAGTCCCATGTGTGCTGTCCACTTGAGAGTGTGCGTCCAATTAAAACAGAGTTTCACCTTTGCTGCTCCATCAGCAGAGGTCAGATCCTGCACAGATTTCCATTCTCTACTTTGCCTTCTCCTGCTTCCATGTTTTCTGAGGCCTCAGCCTTTCCGACCACTCTTCAGAAAGTGTCCTGTGCCAAGGGCTAGGTGAGTGGAAGTTTACATTTCTGTGTATATGGTAGGGAGTGAGCGCAGGTTGCACTGGTTCTCTGCCAACTGGGCATCGATAAATCAACACATTCCAGATGTAATTCACAGAAATGTGATGTTTGTTTAGCACTGTTTTCTATAAAGCCATGGTTGGAGGTATTGTCCGAAGACTCCAATTTTGACATTGTGTTGATAACACAGTTGCAGTTTTTAAGAAGGTCAGTAGAACTGATTTACATGATTTGGGATTTCATTTAGATGAAAATGAAGTTAGTGTTTGAAACGTACTAAATTTACCTAGAAGTCCGACTTGTCAATTTTTGTAACATTATGTCAGCTCTAAGAAAATTGTAGACAGATAGAAAGTAAAATTGCAGTCCAAAATGTTGAAGGGGACATGTCAACCATTTACTATTGAAGCCTCAAACACCAACAGGAACAATGAAGTACCTATTGAAACCATGAAATAACCGAGAGCCTGGGTTTCCGTTGTGCATTTGGTGCCCTATACTCCCAATGACACATACTGGCCAATGTTGTCATTTCAGGGGTAAGATTCCTCTCTAGGAAAGTACAAGAAAAACCAAACAAAATATATACATTTAGGCTTGATTCCAAAGCACATACAGGCATTTTACCAGTGAGAACCCTGCTGCAGCTATTCTAGGCTACTGAAAAGCAGGTATTTTTCTATCAGTGATGAGAAATCTTAATCATCAGATCATGTTGGGTAAAGCAATTTAACACAACCAAGTCTGCACCCCCAATATATTGTGCACCCGGTGCTTGGCTGAAGAGAAAGATGGTCCACCAAACCTGTGTCTTTAAAGGCTTTCAAGACTTTTACAGTTCAGGTTACTATCTGACATAATATTTACCTATACTGTCTTGAAACACTGAGGCCTAGTACATATTCAAGTTCAGTCAAGATTCCTCTCACTTACCACACTCCCTTCACCCCAGACAAGACATAAACCCAGCATTTGCTGAATCTACGGGAAGGTCATCATTTCTTTGTGTGAGCTAATTATTCAATTCCCAACTATTAAAGGAGAGAGTATTTGACCATTCAGGAGTTCACTGTTGTTCACAGGGTGTGAAGATAGAGGAACTCTGATTCTAGGAGGGGCTTGCTCTTCTCCTACTGGCTTCACTGCAGCTCAGGTTCTGATCTTTAAAATTGATGCCTGAGTGGAGGGGAGGGAAGTGCAACTGCTTGATAGCAAGGCCCAAACCTGGGAAAAGGCTTACCTGGGCTTGGTGCATTTTGGTCTGAATGGTTTTTAAATGCCCCTTGGGACCTGTGGATTCTTATGACCTCTTCCAAGAACATGAGCGCTTTTATCATCTCTGCCATCTCTTGTCTTTTAGACGTCAGGAATCTTGGAGCCGTTCTTGGAGCAGAGAATTGAGTGACTTTCTCAAGTGCACGTTGACACTCCGAATGGTTCTGCCAGTATCACAGACGTTCAGTAGGTCTCATGAATGTCTTTCGAGCCTGGTATTCTCTAGAGATGTCTCCATGCCGGTATTCTCCATTATAGCGGAACAACTCTCATCAATATGTTCGCATCTCTCCTCAATCCTTGCAGCCAGCTTTTCTGCCGGCTTCTCTTCGTGTCTCCCATAAAGTCGACTTCAACAGGACTGGGCAAGTCTGAAGGTACCTCGGAGCCTCACCAGTAAGTTGATGACAGGCAGATCTTCCACTGTCTGCCCTCTCAATTTCTGGAAACTTACCCGTGAACTTAGGTTTTTGGGCAGCAGCATTATCTCGAAATTACACAGCGTCCCGAACAAAAGAACTAAGCCAATCTCTACAAAGGGCGGCAGCCCATCCATCACACTGATCCACCCACAGAATTCTGCCCAGTTACCTTGGATCCACCAGCCACAACCAGCTTCGTGGTACACAACAAGATTCCACCTAGAATCCAACCGGTAACTGCCATCCCCAAAAGTTGATGAATATTGTCACTGTTGGGGGAGGGGCTGCATCAAACGAGAGGTTCCTAAGTTAAATGTGATTCTATCCACTAGCGTGCCACTGTCCTTTTATCTGCCCTCTTCCCTTTGGTTCAGATCTGTATATACAGTACAAACGGAGGGAAGTGTGTCCATTTTTAGTTTATGGTTTCACACGTGTAGTAACTTTCTAACAGCTCACAGTACACCGAGACCCCACTAAAGGAAACTCATGTTTGTGTAATATCCATTCACCCAGAATACATATCCGTCTGTTGCTTTCTGCTGAAAGACCCACACTCTCAGAAAATGGATCCACTTTTTTCATGGGGGCTGAAATTCCGAGAAATGAAACCAATCCCAATGTGCACTTTACTGTCTGTCTCGTTTGCTCTTAGTACAGTTTTTCAGAGCTACTTGTCTTTGTTATAGGCTTATGCCGTTTCTTCCCTTCTTAGGGTAGAATATGGCATTCATTCTTGCTTTTGGAAGAATTGTAAATCTATATCACGGACTATGACCAAATCTTATTCAAAATCGCATTTGGATTTGCTCACGATATGCTCTTTGGATCAATATTAATGAATATTAATGCACGCATCTGTGTTCTGAATACAAGTGTGTTGAGTACATTTAAGCTGAAATACTGTGTCGGTGCGTGCTGAATGATCCTTGACATCACTTTGAGTATTTTGTTTTGAATACTCATGGTTTCTTTGGTATATGTCAGCCAACCGTACCCTTTTGGTGTCTCTCTGTTTGTTTGATTGTTTGTTTGTTTGCTTGTTGTTGGTTTTGCAAACATATTAGGCCATGCATCACTCCGTTTGCTTCAATCAGAGAGTCATATATGTGAATCACTTAAGATAGTGCTTAAAATCACCTATGATTTCCAGCTAACCTCTCCCATCTTATGGATTTGATGTCCTCCTTGACTTCTTCTTGTTTCTTTTTTGTAACTCACGCTCTTCTTGCATTTCCAATAATGGTTTTTCTTATTTCCATTTCATCTTGCTACTTTTCTATTCAGGGTTGAATTCTCAATCTTTCTTTTAGGATAAGTTTTGAAATGCTGAATTCTTTTAAGCTTTGCTGGTCTGTGAATTTCCCTAGCTCTGCCGTTATTAGAAATGGCAGTCATGTGGCATAGGCTACCCATGATTACTGCTTTTTCTCATTCAGGATATGGCCTATGTCCTTGCACTCCTCCCTGTTCTGCAACATTTCTGCCGAGATATGAGCTGAAACCCCTCTGGAGGTTCTGTTGTGAATAAGTTGCTTTTCTAGATGCAATTTAAATCACTGGGGTGCTCATGAACTTTGTTGATTTGAATTATACAGCTGCAAGTAGGTCTATTGGGATTCCAACTCCTTTGGACGCTGTGTAGTTCCTGAAATCGTATAGATGATTCTTTCTTGTCTTTCAGCAAGTTTCAGTCTGACTTTTCTACAATTATCTTTTCAGGCTTTTTTTTTTAATCTTGCTTTTCCATCTGGGAATCTTACGAATCATACTCTTTCATGCTTCGCCTTACCCCAGGCTTCAACAGCAATGTTTGCATTGGTTTGCACTTGTTTTTCTATGTCTTCTTCTGATCGAGGGATTTCTGTTCCCCTGTCTTCACAGTCTTTCACGAGTCTGTCTGCATTATCAAGTCTGCTTTGTACTGACTTTAGCCCTGGCATTGTCTCATCCTTGGGTTTTCTGATATTTTTTGTCTCGTTTTTAGAATTTCTCTTCCCCTTACATGGTATACGGCCTTTTGTGATTCTGAGACAATGTTGTACTTCATGTTTTCCTCCCCTCAGTTTTTAATACTTGCTCTGGTAGCGTTTTGCATCTAGAAGTTTGTAAGCTTAATTTTTGGGGCTTCAAACACTTTGGAACTGAAAATGTTGCTTCCTGTTTCTTTTACTATACTTCTTTACCTCTACTGGTCAAGTAATATCAGGTATCTAATATAGATTTATAGGGCTTTGTTAAGTGAAAATTTTAGACCATTGTGTGTACAAAGTTCCATGATATTTCTGTGAGGACAATTTTCCCTAGGCATTGATGCCATGTACTGTTCCTGTGTGTGTTGTCTGGTATATCTCTAATTGCTGGTGTTGCCTTTGTTGTGATGAGCACACCATATTATTTCAATTAGTAAAACTTCGTTTTATTGCACTTACCTCACATTTCTGAAAGTGCAGAGTACACTTCCTCTTCTGGAAATGAAGCTTAAAGATTTTCCGCTCGGCTTTCTGCTGTACGTCATCTTGGACTCTTTCCAAAACAGCAAACTGAGAGTGCGCTTGTGCTTTCTATTGACATGGGAATGTCCCAAAGGTACCAGTTCTTCCCAGAGCTTCTCTGTCTACAGAAACACCAGTGGAAACATATGTATGAGTGTCTTACATCAGGGCCTGCTGGAATGATCCCGCAGACCGAAGTTTGTGTCCTCTGGGCAGTAACATGTCAGTGCCATCCAAAATGTAGCATCTGCATTTTGGAGATAATGCTTAAGGAAATGCTTCAACTTCTCACGTTGTGGACTTTGACCACTTTTCCTTAATCCCTCATCGTTTTTGTCATGGGTGCACGAATGCAACCACAGAGCTGTACCGAAATCTCTACCTCAAACCAATCAGTATTCCCTGTCCAGATTATGTCTGTAGCAGATCCAAAATCTTTTAATACTGATTTCAAACACAAGGTCCACTGAATAGCTCAGACCAGATGCACGGCTTCTCTATTTGAGCCCCACACGTGCTCAAATGGCAAAATGCCAAATTGATCATTGGCCTGCAAGATGCAGTGGATGTGGCCATGGCACATATCGAAAAACTCAACCCCACACGCCAATGTGATTTCTTTCTTACTGGTGTAACAGTTCGGTTTGCTCTCTTGATAGAACCCACCACAACCCACAACGCAATCCAGATCCCTGAGACTCAGCTTGTGCCATTATCTGTAGCTCTATACCTCATTTTCCGCTGCCTCTGCTAGCTCAAATTTGGCAGATCGGATCTTGGACTCAGAATCAATTGTGGGGATATTTTGTGCTGATTTCTATGAGTTATGTCAGCCAAGCATCTGCTGTGCACTGTTCTAAAAACCAGGGCAAAACCTACAGTCCCATGTGTGCTGTCCGCTTGAGAGTGTGCGTCCTTGTAAAATAGAGTTTAACCTTTGCTGCTCCATCAGCAGAGGTCAGATCCTGCACAGATTTCCATTCTCTACTTTGCCTTCTCCTGCTTCCAGGTTTTCTGAGGCCTCAGAATGTCTTTGGAAGTAACAGACCACACTTCGGAATTGTCCTGTGCCAAGGGCTGGGTGAGTGGAAGTTTACATTGCTGTGTACATGGGAGGGAGTGAGCGCAGGTTGCACTGGTTCTCTGCCAACTGGGCATCGATAAATCAACACTTTCCAGATGTAATTCACAGAAATGTGATGTTTGTTTAGCTCTGTTTTCTATAAAGCCATGGTTGGAGGGATTGTCCGAAGACTCCAATTTTGACATTGTGTTGATAAGACAGTTGCAGTTTTTAAGAAGGTCAATAGAATTGATTTACATGTTTTGGAATTTATATGAAAATGAAGTTAGTGTTTCAAACGTACTAAATTTACCTAGAAGTCAGACTTGTCAAGTTTTGTAAACTTATGTCAGCTCTAAGAAATATGTAGACAGATAGAAAGTAAAATCACAGTCCAAAATTTTGAAGGGGACATGTCAACTCTTTACTGTTGAAGCCTCCAACACCAACAGGAACCATGAAGTACCTATTGAAACCATGAAATAAACGAGAGCCTGGGTTTCCGTTGTGCATGTGGTGCCCTATAATCCCAATGACACATACTGGCCAATGTTGGCATTTCAAGGTGTAACATTCCTCTTTAGGAAAGTACAAGAAAAACCAAACAAAATATATACATTTAGGCTTGATTCCAAAAGCACATACAGGCATTTTAGCTATGAGAACCCTGCAGCAGCTCTGTTAGGCTATTGAAAATCAGGTGTTCTTCTATCAGTTTTGAGAACGCTTAATCATCCGATCATGTTGGGTAAAGCAATTTAACACAACCAAGTCTGCACCCCCAATATATCGTGCACCCGGTGCTTGGCTGAAGAGAAAGACGGTCCACCAAACATGTGTCTTTAAAGGCTTTCACGTCTTTTACTCTTCAGGTCACTATCTGACATAATATTTACCTATACTGTCTTGAAACACTGAGGCCTAGTATATATTCAAGTTCAGTCAAAGTTTCCTCTCACTTACCACACTCACTTCACCCCAGACAAGACATAAACCCAGCATTTGCTGAATCTAGGGGAAGGTCATCATTTCTTTGTGTGAGCTAAGTATTCAATTCCCAACTATTTTAGGCGAGAGTATTTGACATTTCAGGGGTTCACTGTTTTTCACAGAGTGTGAGTTTGGAGGAACACTGATTCTAGGAGGGGTTGCAGTTCTCCTATTGGCTTCATTGCAGCTCAGGTTCTGATCCTTTAAAATGGATGCCTGAGTGGAGTGAAGGGAAGAATAAGTGCTTGATAGCAAGGCCCAAACCTGGGAAAATGCTTAACTGGGCTTGGTGCATTTTGGTCTGAATGGTTTGTAAATGCCCCTTGGGACCTGTGGATTCTCATGACCTCTTCCAAGAACATGAGCGCTTTTATTATCTCTGCCATCCCTTCTCTTTTAGACGTCAGGAATCTTGGAGCCGTTCTTGGAGCAGAGAATTGAGTGACTTTCTCAAGTGCACGTTGACACTCCGAATGTTTCTGCCAGTTTCACAGATGTTCAGTAGGTCTCATGAATGTCTTTTGAGCCTGGTATTCTCTAGAGATGTCTCCATGCCGGTATTCTCCTTTGTAGCGGAACAACTCTCATCAATATGTTCGCATCTCTCCTCAATCTGTGCAGCCAGCTTTTCTGCCAGCTTCTCTTCGTGTCTCCCATAAAGTCGACTTCAACAGGACTGGGCAAGTCTGAAGGTACCTCGGAGCCTCACCAGTAAGTTGATGACAGGCAGATCGTGCACTGTCTGCCCTCTCAATTTCTGGAAACTTACCCGTGAACTTAGGTTTTTGGGCAGCAGCATTATCTCGAACTTACACAGCGTCCCGAACAAAAGAACTAAGCCAATCTCCACAAAGGGCGGCAGCCCCTCCATCACACTGATCCACCCACAGAATTCTGCCCAGTTACCTTGGATCCACCAGCCACAACCAGCTTCGTGGTACACACCAAGATTCCACCTAGAATCCAACCGGTAACTGCCATTCCCAATGGTTGATGAATATTGTCAGTGTTGGGGGAGGGGCTGCATCAAACGAGAGGTTACTAAGTTAAATGTGATTCTATCCACTAGCGTGCCACTGTCCTTTTATCTGCCCTCTTCCCTTTGGTTCAGATCTGTA
Source organism: Camelus dromedarius (assembly GCF_036321535.1). Classification (NCBI taxonomy): domain Eukaryota; kingdom Metazoa; phylum Chordata; class Mammalia; order Artiodactyla; family Camelidae; genus Camelus; species Camelus dromedarius. Next base: position 1,459,478 of record NW_026989801.1, read on the forward strand.
TATACAGTACAAACGGAGGGAAGTGTGTCCATTTTTAGTTTACGGTTTCACACGTCTTGAAACTTTCTAACAGCTCACATTACACTGAGACCCCACTGAAAGAAACTCATGTTTGTGTAATATCCATTCACCTAGAATACATATCCGTCTGTTGCTTTCTGCTGAAACACCCATGCTCTCAGTAAATGGATCCAATTGTTTCATGGGGGCTGAAATTCCGAGAAATTAAACCAATCCCAATGTGCACTTTACTGTCTGACTCGTTTGCTCTTAGTACAGTTTTGCAGAGCTACTTGTATTTGTTATAGGCTTATGCCGTTTCTTCTCTACTTAGGGTAGAATATGGCATTCATTCTTGCTGTTGGAAGAATTGTAAGTCTATATCACGGACTATGAACTAATCTTATTCAAAATCGGCATTTGGGTTAAGTCACGATATGCTCTTTTGAATCAATATTTATGAATATTAATGCACGTGTCTGTGTTCTGAATACAAGTGTGTTGAGTACATTTAAGCTGCGATAGTGGGTCGGTGCGTGCTGAATGATCCTTGACATCACTTTGAGTATTTTGTTTTGAATACTCATGGTTTCTGTGGTATATGTCAGCCAACCGTACCCTTTTGGTGTCTGTTTGTTTGTTTGATTGTTTGTTTGTTTGCTTGTTGTTGGTTTTGCAAACACATTAGGCCATGCATCACTCCGTTTGCTTCAATCAGAGAGTCATATATGTGAATCACTTAAGATAGTGCTTAAAATCACCTATCATTTCCTGCTACCATCTCCCATCTTATGGCTTTGATGTCCTCCTTGCCTTCTTCTTGTTTCTTGTTTGTAACTCACGCTCTTCTTGCATTTCCAATGATGGTTTTTCTAATTTCCATTTCATCTTGCTACTTTTCTCTTCAGGGTATAATTCTCAATCATTCTTTTAGGATAAGTTTTGAACTGCTGAATTCTTTTAAGCTTTGCTGGTCTGTGAATTTCCCTAGCTCTGCCGTTATTAGAAATGGCAGTCATGTGGCATAGGCTACCAATGATTACAGCTTTTTCTCATTCAGGATATTGCCTATGTCCTTGCACTCCTCCCTGTTCTGCAATATTTCTGCCGAGATATGAGCTGAAACCCCTCTGGAGGTTCTGTTGTGAATAAGTTGCTTTCCTCTAGATGCATTTTAAATCACTGGGGTGCTCATGAAATTTGTTGATTTGAATTATACAGCTGCAAGTAGGTCTATTGGGATTCCAACTCCTTTGGACGCTGTGTAGTTCCTGAAATCGTATAGATGATTCTTTCTTGTCTTTCAGCATGTTTCAGTCTGACTTTTCTACAATTATCTTTTCAGGCTTTTTTTTGTTAATCTAGATTTTCCATCTGGGACTCTTACAAATCATACTCTTTCATGCTTTGTCTTACCCCAGGCTTCAACAGCAATGTTTGCATTGATTTGCACTTCTTTTTGTATGTCTTCTTCTGATCGAGGGATTTCTGTTCCCCTGGCTTCACAGTCTTTCACGAGTCCGTCTGCATTATCAAGTCTGCTTTGGACTGACTTTAGCCTTGGTATTGTCTCATCCTTGGGTTTTCTGGTATTATTTTGCTCGTTTTTAGAGTTTCTCTTCCCCTTTCCCGGTATACTGCCTTTTGTGATTCTGAGACACTGTTGTACTTCATGTTTTCCTCACCTCAGTTTTCAATACTTGCTCTGGGAGCGTTTTGCAGCCTAGATGTTTGAAAGCTTATTTTTTGGGCCTTCAAACTCTTTGGAAATGAAAATGGTACTTCCTGTTTCTTTTACTATACTTCTTTATCTCTACTGGTCAAGTAATATCAGGTATCTAATATAGATTTATAGGGCTTTGTTAAGTGAAAATTTTAGACCATTAGGTGTACAAAGTTCCATGATTTTTTTGAGGATAATTTTCCCTAGGCATTGATGCCATGTCCTTTTCCTGTGTGTTTTGTCTGGTACATCTCTAAATGCTGGTGTTGCCTTTGTTGTGATGAGCCCACCATATTATTTCAATTATTAATACTTCGTTTTATTGCACTTACCTCACAATTCTGAAAGTGCAGAGTACACTTCCTCTTCTGGAACTGAAGCTTAAAGCTTTTCAGCTCGGCATTCTTCTGTACGTCATCTTGGAGTCTTTCGAAAACAGCAAGCTGAGAGTGTGCATGGGCTTTCAATTTCCATGGGAATGTCCCAATGTTACCAGTTCTTCCCAGAGCTTCTCTGTCTACAGAAACAGCAGTGGAAACATATGTATGGATGTCATACATCAGGGCATGCTAGAATGATCCCACAGACCGATCTTTGTGTCCTCTGGGCAGTAACATGTCAGTGCCATCTAAAATGTGGTATCTGCATTTGGGAGATAATGCTGAAGGAAATTCTTCAACTTCTCACGTTGTGGACTTTGACCACTCTCACTTGATCCCTCATCCTTGGATCATGGGTGCCCCAATGCAACCAAAGAGCTGTGCCGAATTCTCCTCCTCAAACCAATCCGTAATCCCTGTCCATGTTAATTCTGTAGCAAATCCTAAAACTTTTAATACTGATTTCAAACCCAAGGGCCACTGAATCCCTCAGACCAGATGCACGGCTTCTCTATTTGAGCCCCACACATGCTCTATTGGGAAATTGCCAAATTGATCCTGGGCCTGCAAATGCAGTGGAAGTGGCGATGGCACATATCGAAACTCTCAACCACACACGCCAATGTGGTTGCTTTCTTACTGGGGTAACAGGTCGGTTTGCTCTCTTGATAGAACCTACCACAACCCACAATGTACTCCAGATCCCTGAGACTCAGCGTGTGCCATTATCTGTAGCTCTATACCTCGTAATCCGCTGCCTCTGCTAGCTCAAATTTGGCAGATCGGATCTTGGTCTCAGAATCAGTTGTGGGGATATTTTGTGCTGATTTCTATGAGTTATGTCAGCCAAGCATCTGCTGTGCACTCTTCTAACACTCAGCGCATTACCTACAATCTCATGTGTGCTGTCCGCTTGAGAGTGTGCGTCCAAGTAAAATAGAGTTTAACCTTTGCTGCTCCATCAGCAGAGGTCAGATCCTGCACAGATTTCCATTCTCTACTTTGCCTTCTCCTGCTTCCAGGGTTTCTGAGGCCTCAGCCTGTCTTTGGAAGTAACAGACCACACTTCGGAATTGTCCTGTGCCAAGGGCTGGGTGAGTGGAAGTTTACATTGCTGTGTACATGGGAGGGAGTGAGCGCAGGTTGCACTGGTTCTCTGCTAACTGGGCATCTATAAATCAACACTTTCCAGATGTAATTCACAGAAATGTGATGTTTGTTTAGCTCTGTTTTCTATAAAGCCATGGTTGGAGGGATTGTCCGAAGACTCCAATTTTGACATTGTGTTGATAAGACAGTTGCAGTTTTTAAGAAGGTCAATAGAATTGATTTACATGTTTTGGAATTTATATGAAAATGAAGTTAGTGTTTCAAACGTACTAAATTTACCTAGAAGTCAGACTTGTCAAGTTTTGTAAAATTATGTCAGCTCTAAGAAATATGTAGACAGATAGAAAGTAAAATCACAGTCCAAAATTTTGAAGGGGACATGTCAACTCTTTACTGTTGAAGCCTCCAACACCAACAGGAAACATGAAGTAGTTTTTGAAACCATGAAATAAATGAGAGCCTGGGTTTCCGTTGTGCATGTGGTGCCCTATACTCCCAATGACACATAGTGGCCAATGTTGGCTTTTCAAGGGTAACATTCCTCTCTAGGAAAGTACAAGAAAAACCAAACCAAATATATACATTTAGGCTTGATTCCAAAAGCACATACAGGCATTTTAGCTATGAGAACCCTGCAGCAGCTCTGTTAGGCTATTGAAAATCAGGTGTTCTTCTATCAGTTTTGAGAACGCTTAATCATCCGATCATGTTGGGTAAAGCAATTTAACACAACCAAGTCTGCACCCCCTATATATCGTGCACCCGGTGCTTGGCTGAAGAGAAAGACGGTCCACCAAACCTGTGTCTTTAAAGGCTTTCAAGTCTTTTACACTTCATGTCACTATCTGACATAATATTTACCTATACTGTCTTGAAACACTGAGGCCTAGTATATATTCAAGTTCAGTCAAACATTCCTCTTACTTACCACACTCACTTCACCCCAGACAAGACATAAACCCAGCATTTGCTGAATCTAGGGGAAGGTCATCATTTCTTTGTGTGAGCTAAGTATTCAATTCCCAACTATTTTAGGCGAGAGTATTTGAAATTTCAGGGTTTCACTGTTGTTCACAGAGTGTGAAGTTGGTGGAACTCTGATTCTAGGAGGGGTTGCAGTTCTCCTATTGGCTTCATTGCAGCTCAGGTTCTGATCCTTTAAAATGGATGCCTGAGTGGAGTGAAGGGAAGAATAAGTGCTTGATAGCAAGGCCCAAACCTGGGAAAATGCTTAACTGGGCTTGGTGCATTTTGGTCTGAATGGTTTGTAAATGCCCCTTGGGACCTGTGGATTCTCATGACCTCTTCCAAGAACATGAGCGCTTTTATTATCTCTGCCATCTCTTCTCTTTTAGACGTCAGGAATCTTGGAGCCGTTCTTGGAGCAGAGAATTGAGTGACTTTCTCAAGTGCACGTTGACACTCCGAATGTTTCTGCCAGTTTCACAGATGTTCAGTAGGTCTCATGAATGTCTTTCGAGCCTGGTATTCTCTAGAGATGTCTCCATGCCGGTATTCTCCTTTGTAGCGGAACAACTCTCATCAATATGTTCGCATCTCTCCTCAATCCGTGCAGCCAGCTTTTCTGCCAGCTTCTCTTCGTGTCTCCCATAAAGTCGACTTCAACAGGACTGGGCAAGTCTGAAGGTACCTCGGAGCCTCACCAGTAAGTTGATGACAGGCAGATCATGCACTGTCTGCCCTCTCAATTTCTGGAAACTTACCCGTGAACTTAGGTTTTTGGGCAGCAGCATTATCTCGAACTTACACAGCGTCCCGAAAAAAAGAACTAAGCCAATCTCCACAAAAGGCGGCAGCCCCTCCATCACACTGATCCACCCACCGAATTCTGCCCAGTTACCTTGGATCCACCAGCCACAACCAGCTTCGTGGTACACACCAAGATTCCACCTAGATTCCAACCGGTAACTGCCATCCCCAATGGTTGATGAATATTGTCAGTGTTGGGGGAGGGGCTGCATCAAACGAGAGGTTACTAAGTTAAATGTGATTCTATCCACTAGCGTGCCACTGTCCTTTTATCTGCCCTCTTCCCTTTGGTTCAGATCTGTATATACAGTACAAACGGAGGGAAGTGTGTCCATTTTTAGTTTACGGTTTCACACGTCTTGAAACTTTCTAACAGCTCACATTACACTGAGACCCCACTGAAAGAAACTCATGTTTGTGTAATATCCATTCACCTAGAATACATATCCGTCTGTTGCTTTCTGCTGAAACACCCATGCTCTCAGTAAATGGATCTAATTATTTCATGGGGTTGAAAATCCGAGAAATTAAACCAATCACTATGTGCAATTTACTGTCTGACTCGTTTGCTCTTAGTACAGTTTTGCAGAGCTACTTTTCTTTGTTATAGGCTTATGCCGTTTCTTCTCTACTTAGGGTAGAATATGGCATTCATTCTTGCTGTTGGAAGAATTGTAAGTCTATATCACGGACTATGAACAAATCTTATTCAAAATCGGCATTTGGGTTAAGTCACGATATGCTCTTTTGAATCAATATTTATGAATATTAATGCACGTGTCTGTGTTCTGAATACAAGTGTGTTGAGTACATTTAAGCTGCGATAGTGGGTCGGTGCGTGCTGAATGATCCTTGACATCACTTTGAGTATTTTGTTTTGAATACTCATGGTTTCTGTGGTATATGTCAGCCAACCGTACCCTTTTGGTGTCTGTTTGTTTGTTTGATTGTTTGTTTGTTTGCTTGTTGTTGCTTTTGCAAACACATTAGGCCATGCATCACTCCGTTTGCTTCAATCAGAGAGTCATATATGTGAATCACTTAAGATAGTGCTTAAAATCACCTATCATTTCCTGCTACCATCTCCCATCTTATGGCTTTGATGTCCTCCTTGCCTTCTTCTTGTTTCTTGTTTGTAACTCACGCTCTTCTTGCATTTCCAATGATGGTTTTTCTAATTTCCATTTCATCTTGCTACTTTTCTCTTCAGGGTATAATTCTCAATCATTCTTTTAGGATAAGTTTTGAACTGCTGAATTCTTTTAAGCTTTGCTGGTCTGTGAATTTCCCTAGCTCTGCCGTTATTAGAAATGGCAGTCATGTGGCATAGGCTACCAATGATTACAGCTTTTTCTCATTCAGGATATTGCCTATGTCCTTGCACTCCTCCCTGTTCTGCAATATTTCTGCCGAGATATGAGCTGAAACCCCTCTGGAGGTTCTGTTGTGAATAAGTTGCTTTCCTCTAGATGCATTTTAAATCACTGGGGTGCTCATGAACTTTGTTGATTTGAATTATACAGCTGCAAGTAGTTCTATTGGGATTCCCACTCCTTTGGACGCTGTGTAGTTCCTGAAATTGTATAGATGATTCTTTCTTGTCTTTCAGCATGTTTCAGTCTGACTTTTCTACAATTATCTTTACAGGCTTTTTTTTGTTAATCTTGATTTTCCATCTGGGACTCTTACGAATCATACTCTTTCATGCTTTGTCTTACCCCAGGCTTCAACAGCAATGTTTGCATTGATTTGCACTTCTTTTTGTATGTCTTCTTCTGATCGAGGGATTTCTGTTCCCCTGGCTTCACAGTCTTTCACGAGTCCGTCTGCATTATCAAGTCTGCTTTGGACTGACTTTAGCCTTGGTATTGTCTCATCCTTGGGTTTTCTGGTATTATTTTGCTCGTTTTTAGCGTTTCTCTTCCCCGTTCCCGGTATACTGCCTTTTGAGATTCTGAGACACTGTTGTACTTCATGTTTTCCTCACCTCAGTTTTCAATACTAGCTCTGTTAGCGTTTTGCAGTCTAGATGTTTGAAAGCTTAATTTTTGGGCCTTCAAACTCTTTGGAACTGAAAATGGTACTTCCTGTTTCTTTTACTATACTTCTTTACCTCTACTGGTCAAGTAATAACAGGTATCTAATATAGATGTATAGGGCTTTGTTAAGTGAAAATTTTAGACCATTGGGTGTACAAAGATCCATGATATTTCTTTGAGGATAATTTTCCCTAGGCATTGATGCCATCTCCTGTTCCTGTGTGTGTTGTCTGGTATATCTCTAAATGCTGGTGTTGCCTTTGTTGTGATAAGCCCACCATATTATTTCAATTATTAATACTTCGTTTTATTGCACTTACCTCACAATTCTGAAAGTGCAGAGTACACTTCCTCTTCTGGAAATGAAGCTTAAAGCTTTTCAGCTCGGCATTCTGCTGTACGTCATCTTGGAGTCTTTCCAAAACAGCAAGCTTAGAGTATGCTTGTGCTTTCAATTGCCATTGGAATGTCCCAAGTTACCAGTTATTGCCAGAGCTTCTCTGTCTACAGAAACAACAGTGGAATCATATGTATGGATGTCATACATCAGCGTATGCTGGAATGATCCCGCAGACCGATCTTTTTGTCCTCTGGGCAGTACAATTTCAGTGCCATCCAAAATGTAGCATCTGCATTTGGGAGTTAATGCTGAAGGAAATGCTTCAACTTCTCACGTTGTGGACTTTGACCACTCTCCCTTGATCCCTCATCCTTGGGTCATGGGTGCACCAATGCAACCACAGAGCTGTACCGAATTCTCTTCCTGAAACCAATCCGTAATCGCTGTCCAGGTTAATTCTGTAGCAAATCCTGAAGTTTTAATACTGATTTCAAACCCAAGGGCCACTGAATCCCTCAGACCAGATGCACGGCTTGTCTCTTTGAGCCCCACACATGCTGAATAGGCAAATTGCCAAATTGATCCTGGGCCTGCAAATGCAGTGGAAGTGGCCATGGCACATATCGAAACTCTCAACCACACACGCCAATGTGGTTGCTTTCTTACTGGGGTAACAGGTCGGTTTGCTCTCTTGATAGAACCTACCACAACCCACAATGTACTCCAGATCCCTGAGACTCAGCGTGTGCCATTATCTGTAGCTCTATGCCTCGTAATCCGCTGCCTCTGCTAGCTCAAATTTGGCAGATCGGATCTTGGTCTCAGAATCAGTTGTGGGGATATTTTGTGCTGATTTCTATGAGTTATGTCAGCCAAGCATCTGCTGTGCACTCTTCTAACACTCAGCGCATTACCTACAGTCTCATGTGTGCTGTCCGCTTGAGAGTGTGCGTCCAAGTAAAATAGAGTTTAACCTTTGCTGCTCCATCAGCAGAGGTCAGATCCTGCACAGATTTCCATTCTCTACTTTGCCTTCTCCTGCTTCCAGGGTTTCTGAGGCCTCAGCCTGTCTTTGGAAGTAACAGACCACACTTCGGAATTGTCCTGTGCCAAGGGCTGGGTGAGTGGAAGTTTACATTGCTGTGTACATGGGAGGGAGTGAGCGCAGGTTGCACTGGTTCTCTGCCAACTGGGCATCGATAAATCAACACTTTCCAGATGTAATTCACAGAAATGTGATGTTTGTTTAGCTCTGTTTTCTATAAAGCCATGGTTGGAGGGATTGTCCGAAGACTCCAATTTTGACATTGTGTTGATAAGACAGTTGCAGTTTTTAAGAAGGTCAATAGAATTGATTTACATGTTTTGGAATTTATATGGAAATGAAGTTAGTGTTTCAAACGTACTAAATTTACCTAGAAGTCACACTTGTCAAGTTTTGTAATATTATGTCAGCTCTAAGAAATATGTAGACAGATAGAAAGTAAAATCACAGTCCAAAATTTTGAAGGGGACATGTCAACCCTTTACTGTTGAAGCCTCCAACAGCAACAGGAACCATGAAGTACCTATTGAAACCATGAAATAAATGAGAGCCTGGGTTTCCGTTGTGCATGTGGTGCCCTATACTCCCAATGACACTTACTGGCCAATGTTGGCATTTCAAGGGGTAACATTCCTCTCTAGGAAAGTACAAGAAAAACCAAACAAAATATATACATTTAGGCTTGATTCCAAAAGCACATACAGGCATTTTATCTATGAGAACCCTGCAGCAGCTCTGTTAGGCTATTGAAAATCAGGTGTTCTTCTATCAGTTTTGAGAACGCTTTATCATCCGATCATGTTGGGTAAAGCAATTTAACACAACCAAGTCTGCACCCCCTATATATCGTGCACCCGGTGCTTGGCTGAAGAGAAAGACGGTCCACCAAACCTGTGTCTTTAAAGGCTTGCACGTCTTTTACACTTCAGGTCACTATCTGACATAATATTTACCTATACTGTCTTGAAACACTGAGGCCTAGTATATATTCAAGTTCAGTCAAAGATTCCTCTTACTTACCACACTCCCTTCACCCCAGACAAGACATAAACCCAGCATTTGCTGAATCTGGGGGAAGGTCATCATTTCTTTGTGTGAGCTAATTATTCAATTCCCAACTATTTTAGGCGAGAGTATTTGACATTTCAGGGTTTCACTGTTGTTCACAGAGTGTGAAGTTGGAGGAACTCTGATTCTAGGAGGGGTTGCAGTTCTCCTATTGGCTTCATTGCAGCTCAGGTTCTGATCCTTTAAAATGGATGCCTGAGTGGAGGGGAGGGAAGAATAAGTGCTTGATAGCAAGGCCCAAACCTGGGAAAATGCTTAACTGGGCTTGGTGCATTTTGGTCTGAATGGTTTGTAAATGCCCCTTGGGACCTGTGGATTCTCATGACCTCTTCCAAGAACATGAGCGCTTTTATTATCTCTGCCATCTCTTCTCTTTTAGACGTCAGGAATCTTGGAGCCGTTCTTGGAGCAGAGAATTGAGTGACTTTCTCAAGTGCACGTTGACACTCCGAATGTTTCTGCCAGTTTCACAGATGTTCAGTAGGTCTCATGAATGTCTTTCGAGCCTGGTATTCTCTAGAGATGTCTCCATGCCGGTATTCTCCTTTGTAGCGGAACAACTCTCATCAATATGTTCGCATCTCTCCTCAATCCGTGCAGCCAGCTTTTCTGCCAGCTTCTCTTCGTGTCTCCCATAAAGTCGACTTCAACAGGACTGGGCAAGTCTGAAGGTACCTCGGAGCCTCACCAGTAAGTTGATGACAGGCAGATCATGCACTGTCTGCCCTCTCAATTTCTGGAAACTTACCCGTGAACTTAGGTTTTTGGGCAGCAGCATTATCTCGAACTTACACAGCGTCCCGAACAAAAGAACTAAGCCAATCTCCACAAAGGGCGGCAGCCCCTCCATCACACTGATCCACCCACAGAATTCTGCCCAGTTACCTTGGATCCACCAGCCATAACCAGCTTCGTGGTACACACCAAGATTCCACCTAGATTCCAACCGGTAACTGCCATCCCCAATGTTTGATGAATATTGTCAGTGTTGGGGGAGGGGCTGCATCAAACGAGAGGTTACTAAGTTAAATGTGATTCTATCCACTAGCGTGCCACTGTCCTTTTATCTGCCCTCTTCCCTTTGGTTCAGATCTGTATATACACTACAAACGGAGGGAAGTGTGTCCATTTTTAGTTTACGGTTTCACACGTCTTGAAACTTTCTAACAGCTCACATTACACTGAGACCCCACTGAAAGAAACTCATGTTTGTGTAATATCCATTCACCTAGAATACATATCCGTCTGTTGCTTTCTGCTGAAACACCCATGCTCTCAGTAAATGGATCCAATTGTTTCATGGGGGCTGAAATTCCGAGAAATTAAAACAATCCCAATGTGCACTTTACTGTCTGACTCGTTTGCTCTTAGTACAGTTTTGCAGAGCTACTTGTCTTTGTTATAGGCTTATGCCATTTCTTCTCTACTTAGGGTAGAATATGGCATTCATTCTTGCTGTTGGAAGAATTGTAAGTCTATATCACGGACTATGAACAAATCTTATTCAAAATCGGCATTTGGGTTAAGTCACGATATGCTCTTTTGAATCAATATTTATGAATATTAATGCACGTGTCTGTGTTCTGAATACAAGTGTGTTGAGTACATTTAAGCTGCGATAGTGGGTCAGTGCGTGCTGAATGATCCTTGACATCACTTTGAGTATTTTGTTTTGAATACTCATGGTTTCTGTGGTATATGTCAGCCAACCGTACCCTTTTGGTGTCTGTTTGTTTGTTTGATTGTTTGTTTGTTTGCTTGTTGTTGGTTTTGCAAACACATTAGGCCATGCATCACTCCGTTTGCTTCAATCAGAGAGTCATATATGTGAATCACTTAAAATAGTGCTTAAAATCACCTATGATTTCCTGCTACCATCTCCCATCTTATGGCTTTGATGTCCTCCTTGCCTTCTTCTTGTTTCTTGTTTGTAACTCATGCTCTTCTTGCATTTCCAATGATGGTTTTTCTAATTTCCATTTCATCTTGCTTCTTTTCTCTTCAGGGTATAATTCTCAATCATTCTTTTAGGATAAGTTTTGAACTGCTGAATTCTTTTAAGCTTTGCTGGTCTGTGAATTTCCCTAGCTCTGCCGTTATTAGAAGTGGCAGTCATGTGGCATAGGCTACCAATGATTGCAGCTTTTTCTCATTCAGGATATTGCCTATGTCCTTGCACTCCTCCCTGTTCTGCAATATTTCTGCCGAGATATGAGCTGAAACCCCTCTGGAGGTTCTGTTGTGAATAAGTTGCTTTCCTCTAGATGCACTTTAAATCACTGGGGTGCTCATGAACTTTGTTGATTTGAATTATACAGCTGCAAGTAGTTCTATTGGGATTCCCACTCCTTTGGACGCTGTGTAGTTCCTGAAATTGTATAGATGATTCTTTCTTGTCTTTCAGCATGTTTCAGTCTGACTTTTCTACAATTATCTTTACAGGCTTTTTTTTGTTAATCTTGATTTTCCATCTGGGACTCTTACGAATCATACTCTTTCATGCTTTGTCTTACCCCAGGCTTCAACAGCAATGTTTGCATTGATTTGCACTTCTTTTTGTATGTCTTCTTCTGATCGAGGGATTTCTGTTCCCCTGGCTTCACAGTCTTTCACGAGTCCGTCTGCATTATCAAGTCTGCTTTGGACTGACTTTAGCCTTGGTATTGTCTCATCCTTGGGTTTTCTGGTATTATTTTGCTCGTTTTTAGCGTTTCTCTTCCCCGTTCCCGGTATACTGCCTTTTGAGATTCTGAGACACTGTTGTACTTCATGTTTTCCTCACCTCAGTTTTCAATACTAGCTCTGTTAGCGTTTTGCAGTCTAGATGTTTGAAAGCTTAATTTTTGGGCCTTCAAACTCTTTGGAACTGAAAATGGTACTTCCTGTTTCTTTTACTATACTTCTTTACCTCTACTGGTCAAGTAATAACAGGTATCTAATATAGATGTATAGGGCTTTGTTAAGTGAAAATTTTAGACCATTGGGTGTACAAAGATCCATGATATTTCTTTGAGGATAATTTTCCCTAGGCATTGATGCCATCTCCTGTTCCTGTGTGTGTTGTCTGGTATATCTCTAAATGCTGGTGTTGCCTTTGTTGTGATAAGCCCACCATATTATTTCAATTATTAATACTTCGTTTTATTGCACTTACCTCACAATTCTGAAAGTGCAGAGTACACTTCCTCTTCTGGAAATGAAGCTTAAAGCTTTTCACCTCGGCATTCTGCTGTACGTCATCTTGGAGTCTTTCCAAAACAGCAAGCTTAGAGTATGCTTGTGCTTTCAATTGCCATTGGAATGTCCCAAGTTACCAGTTATTGCCAGAGCTTCTCTGTCTACAGAAACAACAGTGGAATCATATGTATGGATGTCATACATCAGCGTATGCTGGAATGATCCCGCAGACCGATCTTTTTGTCCTCTGGGCAGTACAATTTCAGTGCCATCCAAAATGTAGCATCTGCATTTGGGAGTTAATGCTGAAGGAAATGCTTCAACTTCTCACGTTGTGGACTTTGACCACTCTCCCTTGATCCCTCATCCTTGGGTCATGGGTGCACCAATGCAACCACAGAGCTGTACCGAATTCTCTTCCTGAAACCAATCCGTAATCGCTGTCCAGGTTAATTCTGTAGCAAATCCTGAAGTTTTAATACTGATTTCAAACCCAAGGGCCACTGAATCCCTCAGACCAGATGCACGGCTTGTCTCTTTGAGCCCCACACATGCTGAATAGGCAAATTGCCAAATTGATCCTGGGCCTGCAAATGCAGTGGAAGTGGCCATGGCACATATCGAAACTCTCAACCACACACGCCAATGTGGTTGCTTTCTTACTGGGGTAACAGGTCGGTTTGCTCTCTTGATAGAACCTACCACAACCCACAATGTACTCCAGATCCCTGAGACTCAGCGTGTGCCATTATCTGTAGCTCTATGCCTCGTAATCCGCTGCCTCTGCTAGCTCAAATTTGGCAGATCGGATCTTGGTCTCAGAATCAGTTGTGGGGATATTTTGTGCTGATTTCTATGAGTTATGTCAGCCAAGCATCTGCTGTGCACTCTTCTAACACTCAGCGCATTACCTACAGTCTCATGTGTGCTGTCCGCTTGAGAGTGTGCGTCCAAGTAAAATAGAGTTTAACCTTTGCTGCTCCATCAGCAGAGGTCAGATCCTGCACAGATTTCCATTCTCTACTTTGCCTTCTCCTGCTTCCAGGGTTTCTGAGGCCTCAGCCTGTCTTTGGAAGTAACAGACCACACTTCGGAATTGTCCTGTGCCAAGGGCTGGGTGAGTGGAAGTTTACATTGCTGTGTACATGGGAGGGAGTGAGCGCAGGTTGCACTGGTTCTCTGCCAACTGGGCATCGATAAATCAACACTTTCCAGATGTAATTCACAGAAATGTGATGTTTGTTTAGCTCTGTTTTCTATAAAGCCATGGTTGGAGGGATTGTCCGAAGACTCCAATTTTGACATTGTGTTGATAAGACAGTTGCAGTTTTTAAGAAGTTCAATAGAATTGATTTACATGTTTTGGAATTTATATGGAAATGAAGTTAGTGTTTCAAACGTACTAAATTTACCTAGAAGTCACACTTGTCAAGTTTTGTAATATTATGTCAGCTCTAAGAAATATGTAGACAGATAGAAAGTAAAATCACAGTCCAAAATTTTGAAGGGGACATGTCAACCCTTTACTGTTGAAGCCTCCAACACCAACAGGAACCATGAAGTACCTATTGAAACCATGAAATAAATGAGAGCCTGGGTTTCCGTTGTGCATGTGGTGCCCTATACTCCCAATGACACTTACTGGCCAATGTTGGCATTTCAAGGGGTAACATTCCTCTCTAGGAAAGTACAAGAAAAACCAAACAAAATATATACATTTAGGCTTGATTCCAAAAGCACATACAGGCATTTTAGCTATGAGAACCCTGCAGCAGCTCTGTTAGGCTATTGAAAATCAGGTGTTCTTCTATCAGTTTTGAGAACGCTTTATCATCCGATCATGTTGGGTAAAGCAATTTAACACAACCAAGTCTGCACCCCCTATATATCGTGCACCCGGTGCTTGGCTGAAGAGAAAGACGGTCCACCAAACCTGTGTCTTTAAAGGCTTGCACGTCTTTTACACTTCAGGTCACTATCTGACATAATATTTACCTATACTGTCTTGAAACACTGAGGCCTAGTATATATTCAAGTTCAGTCAAAGATTCCTCTTACTTACCACACTCCCTTCACCCCAGACAAGACATAAACCCAGCATTTGCTGAATCTGGGGGAAGGTCATCATTTCTTTGTGTGAGCTAATTATTCAATTCCCAACTATTTTAGGCGAGAGTATTTGACATTTCAGGGTTTCACTGTTGTTCACAGAGTGTGAAGTTGGTGGAACTCTGATTCTAGGAGGGGTTGCAGTTCTCCTATTGGCTTCATTGCAGCTCATGTTCTGATCCTTTAAAATGGATGCCTGAGTGGAGGGGAGGGAAGAATAAGTGCTTGATAGCAAGGCCCAAACCTGGGAAAATGCTTAACTGGGCTTGGTGCATTTTGGTCTGAATGGTTTGTAAATGCCCCTTGGGACCTGTGGATTCTCATGACCTCTTCCAAGAACATGAGCGCTTTTATTATCTCTGCCATCTCTTCTCTTTTAGACGTCAGGAATCTTGGAGCCGTTCTTGGAGCAGAGAATTGAGTGACTTTCTCAAGTGCACGTTGACACTCCGAATGTTTCTGCCAGTTTCACAGATGTTCAGTAGGTCTCATGAATGTCTTTCGAGCCTGGTATTCTCTAGAGATGTCTCCATGCCGGTATTCTCCTTTGTAGCGGAACAACTCTCATCAATATGTTCGCATCTCTCCTCAATCCGTGCAGCCAGCTTTTCTGCCAGCTTCTCTTCGTGTCTCCCATAAAGTCGACTTCAACAGGACTGGGCAAGTCTGAAGGTACCTCGGAGCCTCACCAGTAAGTTGATGACAGGCAGATCATGCACTGTCTGCCCTCTCAATTTCTGGAAACTTACCCGTGAACTTAGGTTTTTGGGCAGCAGCATTATCTCGAACTTACACAGCGTCCCGAACAAAAGAACTAAGCCAATCTCCACAAAGGGCGGCAGCCCCTCCATCACACTGATCCACCCACAGAATTCTGCCCAGTTACCTTGGATCCACCAGCCACAACCAGCTTCGTGGTACACACCAAGATTCCACCTAGATTCCAACCGGTAACTGCCATCCCCAATGGTTGATGAATATTGTCAGTGTTGGGGGAGGGGCTGCATCAAACGAGAGGTTACTAAGTTAAATGTGATTCTATCCACTAGCGTGCCACTGTCCTTTTATCTGCCCTCTTCCCTTTGGTTCAGATCTGTATATACACTACAAACGGAGGGAAGTGTGTCCATTTTTAGTTTACGGTTTCACACGTCTTGAAACTTTCTAACAGCTCACATTACACTGAGACCCCACTGAAAGAAACTCATGTTTGTGTAATATCCATTCACCTAGAATACATATCCGTCTGTTGCTTTCTGCTGAAACACCCATGCTCTCAGTAAATGGATCCAATTGTTTCATGGGGGCTGAAATTCCGAGAAATTAAAACAATCCCAATGTGCACTTTACTGTCTGACTCGTTTGCTCTTAGTACAGTTTTGCAGAGCTACTTGTCTTTGTTATAGGCTTATGCCATTTCTTCTCTACTTAGGGTAGAATATGGCATTCATTCTTGCTGTTGGAAGAATTGTAAGTCTATATCACGGACTATGAACAAATCTTATTCAAAATCGGCATTTGGGTTAAGTCACGATATGCTCTTTTGAATCAATATTTATGAATATTAATGCACGTGTCTGTGTTCTGAATACAAGTGTGTTGAGTACATTTAAGCTGCGATAGTGGGTCAGTGCGTGCTGAATGATCCTTGACATCACTTTGAGTATTTTGTTTTGAATACTCATGGTTTCTGTGGTATATGTCAGCCAACCGTACCCTTTTGGTGTCTGTTTGTTTGTTTGATTGTTTGTTTGTTTGCTTGTTGTTGGTTTTGCAAACACATTAGGCCATGCATCACTCCGTTTGCTTCAATCAGAGAGTCATATATGTGAATCACTTAAAATAGTGCTTAAAATCACCTATGATTTCCTGCTACCATCTCCCATCTTATGGCTTTGATGTCCTCCTTGCCTTCTTCTTGTTTCTTGTTTGTAACTCATGCTCTTCTTGCATTTCCAATGATGGTTTTTCTAATTTCCATTTCATCTTGCTTCTTTTCTCTTCAGGGTATAATTCTCAATCATTCTTTTAGGATAAGTTTTGAACTGCTGAATTCTTTTAAGCTTTGCTGGTCTGTGAATTTCCCTAGCTCTGCCGTTATTAGAAATGGCAGTCATGTGGCATAGGCTACCAATGATTGCAGCTTTTTCTCATTCAGGATATTGCCTATGTCCTTGCACTCCTCCCTGTTCTGCAATATTTCTGCCGAGATATGAGCTGAAACCCCTCTGGAGGTTCTGTTGTGAATAAGTTGCTTTCCTCTAGATGCATTTTAAATCACTGGGGTACTCATGAACTTTGTTGATTTGAATTATACAGCTGGAAGTAAGTCTATTGGGATTCCAACTCCTTTGGACGCTGTGTAGTTCCTGAAATCGTATAGATGATTCTTTCTTGTCTTTCAGCATGTTTCAGTCTGACTTTTCTACAATTATCTTTTCAGGCTTTTTTTTGTTAATCTTGATTTTCCATCTGGGACTCTTACGAATCATACTCTTTCATGCTTTGTCTTACCCCAGGCTTCAACAGCAATGTTTGCATTGATTTGCACTTCTTTTTGTATGTCTTCTTCTGATCGAGGGATTTCTGTTCCCCTGGCTTCACAGTCTTTCACGAGTCCGTCTGCATTATCAAGTCTGCTTTGGACTGACTTTAGCCCTGGTATTGTCTCATCCTTGGGTTTTCTGGTATTATTTGGCTCGTTTTTAGAGTTTCTCTTCCCCTTTCCCGGTATAATGCCTTTTGTGATTCTGAGACACTGTTGTACTTCATGTTTTCCTCACCTCAGTTTTCAATACTAGCTCTGTTAGCGTTTTGCAGTCTAGATGTTTGAAAGCTTAATTTTTGGGCCTTCAAACTCTTTGGAACTGAAAATGGTACTTCCTGTTTCTTTTACTATACTTCTTTACCTCTACTGGTCAAGTAATAACAGGTATCTAATATAGATGTATAGGGCTTTTTTAAGTGAAAATTTTAGACCATTGGGTGTACAAAGATCCATGATATTTTTTTGAGGATAATTTTCCCTAGGCATTGATGCCATGTCCTTTTCCTGTGTGTTTTGTCTGGTACATCTCTAAATGCTGGAGTTGTCTTTGTTGTGATGAGCCCACCATATTATTTCAATTATTAATACTTCGTTTTATTGCACTTACCTCACAATTCTGAAAGTGCAGAGTACACTTCCTCTTCTGGAACTGAAGCTTAAAGCTTTTCAGCTCGGCATTCTTCTGTACGTCATCTTGGAGTCTTTCCAAAACAGCAAGCTGAGAGTGTGCATGGGCTTTCAATTTCCATGGGAATGTCCCAATGTTACCAGTTCTTCCCAGAGCTTCTCTGTCTACAGAAACAGCAGTGGAAACATATGTATGGATGTCATACATCAGGGCATGCTAGAATGATCCCACAGACCGATCTTTGTGTCCTCTGGGCAGTAACATGTCAGTGCCATCTAAAATGTGGTATCTGCATTTGGGAGATAATGCTGAAGGAAATTCTTCAACTTCTCACGTTGTGGACTTTGACCACTCTCCCTTGATCTCTCATCCTTGGATCATGGGTGCCCCAATGCAACCACAGTGCTGTGCCGAATTCTCCTCCTCAAACCAATCCGTAATCCCTGTCCATGTTAATTCTGTAGCAAATCCTAAAACTTTTAATACTGATTTCAAACCCAAGGGCCACTGAATCCCTCAGACCAGATGCACGGCTTCTCTATTTGAGCCCCACACATGCTCTATTGGGAAATTGCCAAATTGATCCTGGGCCTGCAAATGCAGTGGAAGTGGCCATGGCACATATCGAAACTCTCAACCACACACGCCAATGTGGTTGCTTTCTTACTGGGGTAACAGGTCGGTTTGCTCTCTTGATAGAACCTACCACAACCCACAATGTACTCCAGATCCCTGAGACTCAGCGTGTGCCATTATCTGTAGCTCTATACCTCGTAATCCGCTGCCTCTGCTAGCTCAAATTTGGCAGATCCGATCTTGGTCTCAGAATCAGTTGTGGGGATATTTTGTGCTGATTTCTATGAGTTATGTCAGCCAAGCATCTGCTGTGCACTCTTCTAACACTCAGCGCATTACCTACAATCTCATGTGTGCTGTCCGCTTGAGAGTGTGCGTCCAAGTAAAATAGAGTTTAACCTTTGCTGCTCCATCAGCAGAGGTCAGATCCTGCACAGATTTCCATTCTCTACTTTGCCTTCTCCTGCTTCCAGGGTTTCTGAGGCCTCAGCCTGTCTTTGGAAGTAACAGACCACACTTCGGAATTGTCCTGTGCCAAGGGCTGGGTGAGTGGAAGTTTACATTGCTGTGTACATGGGAGGGAGTGAGCGCAGGTTGAACTGGTTCTCTGCTAACTGGGCATCTATAAATCAACACTTTCCAGATGTAATTCACAGAAATGTGATGTTTGTTTAGCTCTGTTTTCTATAAAGCCATGGTTGGAGGGATTGTCCGAAGACTCCAATTTTTACATTGTGTTGATAAGACAGTTGCAGTTTTTAAGAAGGTCAATAGAATTGATTTACATGTTTTGGAATTTATATGAAAATGAAGTTAGTGTTTCAAACGTACTAAATTTACCTAGAAGTCAGACTTGTCAAGTTTTGTAAAATTATGTCAGCTCTAAGAAATATGTAGACAGATAGAAAGTAAAATCACAGTCCAAAATTTTGAAGGGGACATGTCAACTCTTTACTGTTGAAGCCTCCAACACCAACAGGAACCATGAAGTACTTTTTGAAACCATGAAATAAATGAGAGCCTGGGTTTCTGTTGTGCATGTGGTGCCCTATACTCCCAATGACACATAGTGGCCAATGTTGGCATTTCAAGGGTAACATTCCTCTCTAGGAAAGTACAAGAAAAACCAAACAAAATATATACATTTAGGCTTGATTCCAAAAGCACATACAGGCATTTTAGCTATGAGAACCCTGCAGCAGCTCTGTTAGGGTATTGAAAATCAGGTGTTCTTCTATCAGTTTTGAGAACGCTTAATCATCCGATCATGTTGGGTAAAGCAATTTAACACAACCAAGTCTGCACCCCCTATATATCGTGCACCCGGTGCTTGGCTGAAGAGAAAGACGGTCCACCAAACCTGTGTCTTTAAAGGCTTTCAAGTCTTTTACACTTCATGTCACTATCTGACATAATATTTACCTATACTGTCTTGAAACACTGAGGCCTAGTATATATTCAAGTTCAGTCAAACATTCCTCTTACTTACCACACTCCCTTCACCCCAGACAAGACATAAACCCAGCATTTGCTGAATCTAGGGGAAGGTCATCATTTCTTTGTGTGAGCTAAGTATTCAATTCCCAACTATTTTAGGCGAGAGTATTTGAAATTTCAGGGTTTCACTGTTGTTCACAGAGTGTGAAGTTGGTGGAACTCTGATTCTAGGAGGGGTTGCAGTTCTCCTATTGGCTTCATTGCAGCTCAGGTTCTGATCCTTTAAAATGGATGCCTGAGTGGAGTGAAGGGAAGAATAAGTGCTTGATAGCAAGGCCCAAACCTGGGAAAATGCTTAACTGGGCTTGGTGCATTTTGGTCTGAATGGTTTGTAAATGCCCCTTGGGACCTGTGGATTCTCATGACCTCTTCCAAGAACATGAGCGCTTTTATTATCTCTGCCATCTCTTCTCTTTTAGACGTCAGGAATCTTGGAGCCGTTCTTGGAGCAGAGAATTGAGTGACTTTCTCAAGTGCACGTTGACACTCCGAATGTTTCTGCCAGTTTCACAGATGTTCAGTAGGTCTCATGAAAGTCTTTCGAGCCTGGTATTCTCTAGAGATGTCTCCATGCCGGTATTCTCCTTTGTAGCGGAACAACTCTCATCAATATGTTCGCATCTCTCCTCAATCCGTGCAGCCAGCTTTTCTGCCAGCTTCTCTTCGTGTCTCCCATAAAGTCGACTTCAACAGGACTGGGCAAGTCTGAAGGTACCTCGGAGCCTCACCAGTAAGTTGATGACAGGCAGATCGTGCACTCTCTGCCCTCTCAATTTCTGGAAACTTACCCGTGAACTTAGGTTTTTGGGCAGCAGCATTATCTCGAACTTACACAGCGTCCCGAACAAAAGAACTAAGCCAATCTCCACAAAGGGCGGCAGCCCCTCCATCACACTGATCCACCCACAGAATTCTGCCCAGTTACCTTGGATCCACCAGCCACAACCAGCTTCGTGGTACACACCAAGATTCCACCTAGATTCCAACCGGTAACTGCCATCCCCAATGGTTGACGAATATTGTCAGTGTTGGGGGAGGGGCTGCATCAAACGAGAGGTTACTAAGTTAAATGTGATTCTATCCACTAGCGTGCCACTGTCCTTTTATCTGCCCTCTTCCCTTTGGTTCAGATCTGTATATACACTACAAACGGAGGGAAGTGTGTCCATTTTTAGTTTACGGTTTCACACGTCTTGAAACTTTCTAACAGCTCACATTACACTGAGACCCCACTGAAAGAAACTCATGTTTGTGTAATATCCATTCACCTAGAATACATATCCGTCTGTTGCTTTCTGCTGAAACACCCATGCTCTCAGTAAATGGATCCAATTGTTTCATGGGGGCTGAAATTCCGAGAAATTAAAACAATCCCAATGTGCACTTTACTGTCTGACTCGTTTGCTCTTAGTACAGTTTTGCAGAGCTACTTGTCTTTGTTATAGGCTTATGCCATTTCTTCTCTACTTAGGGTAGAATATGGCATTCATTCTTGCTGTTGGAAGAATTGTAAGTCTATATCACGGACTATGAACAAATCTTATTCAAAATCGGCATTTGGGTTAAGTCACGATATGCTCTTTTGAATCAATATTTATGAATATTAATGCACGTGTCTGTGTTCTGAATACAAGTGTGTTGAGTACATTTAAGCTGCGATAGTGGGTCAGTGCGTGCTGAATGATCCTTGACATCACTTTGAGTATTTTGTTTTGAATACTCATGGTTTCTGTGGTATATGTCAGCCAACCGTACCCTTTTGGTGTCTGTTTGTTTGTTTGATTGTTTGTTTGTTTGCTTGTTGTTGGTTTTGCAAACACATTAGTCCATGCATCACTCCGTTTGCTTCAATCAGAGAGTCATATATGTGAATCACTTAAAATAGTGCTTAAAATCACCTATGATTTCCTGCTACCATCTCCCATCTTATGGCTTTGATGTCCTCCTTGCCTTCTTCTTGTTTCTTGTTTGTAACTCATGCTCTTCTTGCATTTCCAATGATGGTTTTTCTAATTTCCATTTCATCTTGCTACTTTTCTCTTCAGGGTATAATTCTCAATCATTCTTTTAGGATAAGTTTTGAACTGCTGAATTCTTTTAAGCTTTGCTGGTCTGTGAATTTCCCTAGCTCTGCCGTTATTAGAAATGGCAGTCATGTGGCATAGGCTACCAATGATTGCAGCTTTTTCTCATTCAGGATATTGCCTATGTCCTTGCACTCCTCCCTGTTCTGCAATATTTCTGCCGAGATATGAGCTGAAACCCCTCTGGAGGTTCTGTTGTGAATAAGTTGCTTTCCTCTAGATGCATTTTAATTCACTGGGGTACTCATGAACTTTGTTGATTTGAATTATACAGCTGCAAGTAGGTCTATTGGGATTCCAACTCCTTTGGACGCTGTGTAGTTCCTGAAATCGTATAGATGATTCTTTCTTGTCTTTCAGCATGTTTCAGTCTGACTTTTCTACAATTATCTTTTCAGGCTTTTTTTTGTTAATCTTGATTTTCCATCTGGGACTCTTACGAATCATACTCTTTCATGCTTTGTCTTACCCCAGGCTTCAACAGCAATGTTTGCATTGATTTGCACTTCTTTTTGTATGTCTTCTTCTGATCGAGGGATTTCTGTTCCCCTGGCTTCACAGTCTTTCACGAGTCCGTCTGCATTATCAAGTCTGCTTTGGACTGACTTTAGCCCTGGTATTGTCTCATCCTTGGGTTTTCTGGTATTATTTGGCTCGTTTTTAGAGTTTCTCTTCCCCTTTCCCGGTATAATGCCTTTTGTGATTCTGAGACACTGTTGTACTTCATGTTTTCCTCACCTCAGTTTTCAATACTAGCTCTGTTAGCGTTTTGCAGTCTAGATCTTTGAAAGCTTAATTTTTGGGCCTTCAAACTCTTTGGAACTGAAAATGGTACTTCCTGTTTCTTTTACTATACTTCTTTACCTCTACTGGTCAAGTAATAACAGGTATCTAATATAGATGTATAGGGCTTTGTTAAGTGAAAATTTTAGACCATTGGGTGTACAAAGATCCATGATATTTTTTTGAGGATAATTTTCCCTAGGCATTGATGCCATGTCCTTTTCCTGTGTGTTTTGTCTGGTACATCTCTAAATGCTGGAGTTGCCTTTGTTGTGATGAGCCCACCATATTATTTCAATTATTAATACTTCGTTTTATTGCACTTACCTCACAATTCTGAAAGTGCAGAGTACACTTCCTCTTCTGGAACTGAAGCTTAAAGCTTTTCAGCTCGGCATTCTTCTGTACGTCATCTTGGAGTCTTTCCAAAACAGCAAGCTGAGAGTGTGCATGGGCTTTCAATTTCCATGGGAATGTCCCAATGTTACCAGTTCTTCCCAGAGCTTCTCTGTCTACAGAAACAGCAGTGGAAACATATGTATGGATGTCATACATCAGGGCATGCTAGAATGATCCCACAGACCGATCTTTGTGTCCTCTGGGCAGTAACATGTCAGTGCCATCTAAAATGTGGTATCTGCATTTGGGAGATAATGCTGAAGGAAATTCTTCAACTTCTCACGTTGTGGACTTTGACCACTCTCCCTTGATCCCTCATCCTTGGATCATGGGTGCCCCAATGCAACCACAGTGCTGTGCCGAATTCTCCTCCTCAAACCAATCCGTAATCCCTGTCCATGTTAATTCTGTAGCAAATCCTAAAACTTTTAATACTGATTTCAAACCCAAGGGCCACTGAATCCCTCAGACCAGATGCACGGCTTCTCTATTTGAGCCCCACACATGCTCTATTGGGAAATTGCCAAATTGATCCTGGGCCTGCAAATGCAGTGGAAGTGGCCATGGCACATATCGAAACTCTCAACCACACACGCCAATGTGGTTGCTTTCTTACTGGGGTAACAGGTCGGTTTGCTCTCTTGATAGAACCCACCACAACCCACAATGTACTCCAGATCCCTGAGACTCAGCGTGTGCCATTATCTGTAGCTCTATACCTCGTAATCCGCTGCCTCTGCTAGCTCAAATTTGGCAGATCGGATCTTGGTCTCAGAATCAGTTGTGGGGATATTTTGTGCTGATTTCTATGAGTTATGTCAGCCAAGCATCTGCTGTGCACTCTTCTAACACTCAGCGCATTACCTACAATCTCATGTGTGCTGTCCGCTTGAGAGTGTGCGTCCAAGTAAAATAGAGTTTAACCTTTGCTGCTCCATCAGCAGAGGTCAGATCCTGCACAGATTTCCATTCTCTACTTTGCCTTCTCCTGCTTCCAGGGTTTCTGAGGCCTCAGCCTGTCTTTGGAAGTAACAGACCACACTTCGGAATTGTCCTGTGCCAAGGGCTGGGTGAGTGGAAGTTTACATTGCTGTGTACATGGGAGGGAGTGAGCGCAGGTTGCACTGGTTCTCTGCTAACTGGGCATCTATAAATCAACACTTTCCAGATGTAATTCACAGAAATGTGATGTTTGTTTAGCTCTGTTTTCTATAAAGCCATGGTTGGAGGGATTGTCCGAAGACTCCAATTTTGACATTGTGTTGATAAGACAGTTGCAGTTTTTAAGAAGGTCAATAGAATTGATTTACATATTTTGGAATTTATATGAAAATGAAGATAGTGTTTCAAACGTACTAAATTTACCTAGAAGTCAGACTTGTCAAGTTTTGTAAAATTATGTCAGCTCTAAGAAATATGTAGACAGATAAAAAGTAAAATCACAGTCCAAAATTTTGAAGGGGACATGTCAACTCTTTACTGTTGAAGCCTCCAACACCAACAGGAACCATGAAGTACTTTTTGAAACCATGAAATAAATGAGAGCCTGGGTTTCTGTTGTGCATGTGGTGCCCTATACTCCCAATGACACATAGTGGCCAATGTTGGCATTTCAAGGGTAACATTCCTCTCTAGGAAAGTACAAGAAAAACCAAACAAAATATATACATTTAGGCTTGATTCCAAAAGCACATACAGGCATTTTAGCTATGAGAACCCTGCAGCAGCTCTGTTAGGCTATTGAAAATCAGGTGTTCTTCTATCAGTTTTGAGAACGCTTAATCATCCGATCATGTTGGGTAAAGCAATTTAACACAACCAATTCTGCACCCCCTATATATCGTGCACCCGGTGCTTGGCTGAAGAGAAAGACGGTCCACCAAACCTGTGTCTTTAAAGGCTTTCAAGTCTTTTACACTTCATGTCACTATCTGACATAATATTTACCTATACTGTCTTGAAACACTGAGGCCTAGTATATATTCAAGTTCAGTCAAACATTCCTCTTACTTACCACACTCCCTTCACCCCAGACAAGACATAAACCCAGCATTTGCTGAATCTAGGGGAAGGTCATCATTTCTTTGTGTGAGCTAAGTATTCAATTCCCAACTATTTTAGGCGAGAGTATTTGAAATTTCAGGGTTTCACTGTTGTTCACAGAGTGTGAAGTTGGTGGAACTCTGATTCTAGGAGGGGTTGCAATTCTCCTATTGGCTTCATTGCAGCTCAGGTTCTGATCCTTTAAAATGGATGCCTGAGTGGAGTGAAGGGAAGAATAAGTGCTTGATAGCAAGGCCCAAACCTGGGAAAATGCTTAACTGGGCTTGGTGCATTTTGGTCTGAATGGTTTGTAAATGCCCCTTGGGACCTGTGGATTCTCATGACCTCTTCCAAGAACATGAGCGCTTTTATTATCTCTGCCATCTCTTCTCTTTTAGACGTCAGGAATCTTGGAGCCGTTCTTGGAGCAGAGAATTGAGTGACTTTCTCAAGTGCACGTTGACACTCCGAATGTTTCTGCCAGTTTCACAGATGTTCAGTAGGTCTCATGAATGTCTTTTGAGCCTGGTATTCTCTAGAGATGTCTCCATGCCGGTATTCTCCTTTGTAGCGGAACAACTCTCATCAATATGTTCGCATCTCTCCTCAATCTGTGCAGCCAGCTTTTCTGCCAGCTTCTCTTCGTGTCTCCCATAAAGTCGACTTCAACAGGACTGGGCAAGTCTGAAGGTACCTCGGAGCCTCACCAGTAAGTTGATGACAGGCAGATCGTGCACTGTCTGCCCTCTCAATTTCTGGAAACTTACCCGTGAACTTAGGTTTTTGGGCAGCAGCATTATCTCGAACTTACACAGCGTCCCGAACAAAAGAACTAACCCAATCTCCACAAAAGGCGGCAGCCCCTCCATCACACTGATCCACCCACAGAATTCTGCCCAGTTACCTTGGATCCACCAGCCACAACCAGCTTCGTGGTACACACCAAGATTCCACCTAGATTCCAACCGGTAACTGCCATCCCCAATGGTTGATGAATATTGTCAGTGTTGGGGGAGGGGCTGCATCAAACGAGAGGTTACTAAGTTAAATGTGATTCTATCCACTAGCGTGCCACTGTCCTTTTATCTGCCCTCTTCCCTTTGGTTCAGATCTGTATATACAGTACAAACGGAGGGAAGTGTGTCCATTTTTAGTTTACGGTTTCACACGTCTTGAAACTTTCTAACAGCTCACATTACACTGAGACCCCACTGAAAGAAACTCATGTTTGTGTAATATCCATTCACCTAGAATACATATCCGTCTGTTGCTTTCTGCTGAAACACCCATGCTCTCAGTAAATGGATCCAATTGTTTCATGGGGGCTGAAATTCCGAGAAATTAAACCAATCCCAATGTGCACTTTACTGTCTGACTCGTTTGCTCTTAGTACAGTTTTGCAGAGCTAATTGTCTTTGTTATAGGCTTATGCCGTTTCTTCTCTACTTAGGGTAGAATATGGCATTCATTCTTGCTGTTGGAAGAATTGTAAGTCTATATCACGGACTATGAACAAATCTTATTCAAAATCGGCATTTGGGTTAAGTCACGATATGCTCTTTTGAATCAATATTTATGAATATTAATGCACGTGTCTGTGTTCTGAATACAAGTGTGTTGAGTACATTTAAGCTGCGATAGTGGGTCGGTGCGTGCTGAATGATCCTTGACATCACTTTGAGTATTTTGTTTTGAATACTCATGGTTTCTGTGGTATATGTCAGCCAACCGTACCCTTTTGGTGTCTGTTTGTTTGTTTGATTGTTTGTTTGTTTGCTTGTTGTTGGTTTTGCAAACACATTAGGTCATGCATCACTCCGTTTGCTTCAATCAGAGAGTCATATATGTGAATCACTTAAGATAGTGCTTAAAATCACCTATGATTTCCTGCTACCATCTCCCATCTTATGGCTTTGATGTCCTCCTTGCCTTCTTCTTGTTTCTTGTTTGTAACTCACGCTCTTCTTGCATTACCAATGATGGTTTTTCTAATTTCCTTTTAATCTTGCTACTTTCCTTTTCAGGGTATAATTCTCAATCATTCTTTTTGGATAAGTTTTGAACTGCTGAATTCTTTTAAGCTTTGCTGGTCTGTGAATTTCCCTAGCTCTGCCGTTATTAGAAATGGCAGTCATGTGGCATAGGATACCAATGATTACAGCTTTTTCTCATTCAGGATATTGCCTATGTCCTTGCACTCCTCCCTGTTCTGCAATATTTCTGCCGAGATATGAGCTGAAACCCCTCTGGAGGTTCTGTTGTGAATAAGTTGCTTTCCTCTAGATGCATTTTAAATCACTGGGGTGCTCATGAACTTTGTTGATTTGAATTATACAGCTGGAAGTAGGTCTATTGGGATTCCAACTCCTTTGGACACTGTGTAGTTCCTGAAATCGTATAGATGATACTTTCTTGTCTTTCAGCATGTTTCAGTCTGACTTTTCTACAATTATCTTTTCAGGCTTTTTTTTGTTAATCTTGATTTTCCATCTGGGACTCTTACGAATCATACTCTTTCATGCTTTGTCTTACCCCAGGCTTCAACAGCAATGTTTGCATTGATTTGCACTTCTTTTTGTATGTCTTCTTCTGATCGAGGGATTTCTGTTCCCCTGGCTTCACAGTCTTTCACGAGTCCGTCTGCATTATCAAGTCTGCTTTGGACTGACTTTAGCCCTGGTATTGTCTCATCCTTGGGTTTTCTGGTATTATTTGGCTCGTTTTTAGAGTTTCTCTTCCCCTTTCCCGGTATACTGCCTTTTGTGATTCTGAGACACTGTTGTACTTCATGTTTTCCTCACCTCAGTTTTCAATACTAGCTCTGTTAGCGTTTTGCAGTCTAGATGTTTGAAAGCTTAATTTTTGGGCCTTCAAACTCTTTGGAACTGAAAATGGTACTTCCTGTTTCTTTTACTATACTTCTTTACCTCTACTGGTCAAGTAATAACAGGTATCTAATATAGATGTATAGGGGTTTGTTAAGTGAAAATTTTAGACCATTGGGTGTAGAAAGATCCATGATATTTTTTTGAGGATAATTTTCCCTAGGCATTGATGCCATGTCCTTTTCCTGTGTGTGTTGTCTGGTATATCTCTAAATGCTGGTGTTGCCTTTGTTGTGATGAGCCCACCATATTATTTCAATTATTAATACTTCGTTTTATTGCACTTACCTCACATTTCTGAAAGTGCAGAGTACACTTCCTCTTCTGGAACTGAAGCTTAAAGCTTTTCAGCTCGGCATTCTGCTGTACGTCATCTTGGAGTCTTTCCAAAACAGCAAGCTTAGAGTATGCTTGTGCTTTCAATTGCCATGGGAATGTCCCAAGTTACCAGTTATTGCCAGAGCTTCTCTGTCTACAGAAAGAACAGTGGAAACATATGTATGGATGTCATACATCAGGGCATGCTGGAATGATCCCGCAGACCGATCTTTGTGTCCTCTGGGCAGTACAATTTCAGTGCCATCCAAAATGTAGCATCTTCATTTGGGAGATAATGCTGAAGGAAATGCTTCAACTTCTCACGTTGTGGACTTTGACCACTCTCCCTTGATCCCTCATCCTTGGGTCATGGGTGCACCAATGCAACCACAGAGCTGTACCGAATTCTCTTCCTGAAACCAATCCGTAATCGCTGTCCAGGTTAATTCTGTAGCAAATCCTGAAGTTTTAATACTGATTTCAAACCCAAGGGCCACTGAATCCCTCAGACCAGATGCACGGCTTGTCTCTTTGAGCCCCACACATGCTGAATTGGCAAATTGCCAAATTGATCCTGGGCCTGCAAATGCAGTGGAAGTGGCCATGGCACATATCGAAACTCTCAACCACACACGCCAATGTGGTTGCTTTCTTACTGGGGTAACAGGTCGGTTTGCTCTCTTGATAGAACCTACCACAACCCACAATGTACTCCAGATCCCTGAGACTCAGCGTGTGCCATTATCTGTAGCTCTATGCCTCGTAATCCGCTGCCTCTGCTAGCTCAAATTTGGCAGATCGGATCTTGGTCTCAGAATCAGTTGTGGGGATATTTTGTGCTGATTTCTATGAGTTATGTCAGCCAAGCATCTGCTCTGCACTCTTCTAACACTCAGCGCATTACCTACAGTCTCATGTGTGCTGTCCGCTTGAGAGTGTGCGTCCAAGTAAAATAGAGTTTAACCTTTGCTGCTCCATCAGCAGAGGTCAGATCCTGCACAGATTTCCATTCTCTACTTTGCCTTCTCCTGCTTCCAGGGTTTCTGAGGCCTCAGCCTGTCTTTGGAAGTAACAGACCACACTTCGGAATTGTCCTGTGCCAAGGGCTGGGTGAGTGGAAGTTTACATTGCTGTGTACATGGGAGGGAGTGAGCGCAGGTTGCACTGGTTCTCTACCAACTGGGCATCGATAAATCAACACTTTCCAGATGTAATTCACAGAAATGTGATGTTTGTTTAGCTCTGTTTTCTATAAAGCCATGGTTGGAGGGATTGTCCGAAGACTCCAATTTTGACATTGTGTTGATAAGACAGTTGCAGTTTTTAAGAAGGTCAATAGAATTGATTTACATGTTTTGGAATTTATATGAAAATGAAGTTAGTGTTTCAAACGTACTAAATTTACCTATAAGTCAGAATTGTCAAGTTTTGTAAAATTATGTCAGCTCTAAGAAATATGTAGACAGATAGAAAGTAAAATCACAGTCCAAATTTTGAAGGGGACATGTCAACCCTTTACTGTTGAAGCCTCCAACACCAACAGGAACCATGAAGTACCTATTGAAACCATGAAATAAACGAGAGCCTGGTTTTCCGTTGTGCATGTGGTGCCCTATACTCCCAATGACACATACTGGCCAATGTTGGCATTTCAAGGGTTAACATTCTTCTCTAGGAAAGTACAAGAAAAACCAAACAAAATATATACATTTAGGCTTGATTCCAAAAGCACATACAGGCATTTTAGCTATGAGAACCCTGCAGCAGCTCTGTTAGGCTATTGAAAATCAGGTGTTCTTCTATCAGTTTTGAGAACGCTTAATCATCCGATCATGTTGGGTAAAGCAATTTAACACAACCAAGTCTGCACCCCCAATATATCGTGCACCCGGTGCTTGGCTGAAGAGAAAGACGGTCCACCAAACCTGTGTCTTTAAAGGCTTGCACGTCTTTTACACTTCAGGTCACTATCTGACATAATATTAACCTATACTGTCTTGAAACACTGAGGCCTAGTATATATTCAAGTTCAGTCAAAGATTCCTCTTACTTACCACACTCCCTTCACCCCAGACAAGACATAAACCCAGCATTTGCTGAATCTGGGGGAAGGTCATCATTTCTTTGTGTGAGCTAATTATTCAATTCCCAACTATTTTAGGCGAGAGTATTTGACATTTCAGGGTTTCACTGTTGTTCACAGAGTGTGAAGTTGGAGGAACTCTGATTCTAGGAGGGGTTGCAGTTCTCCTATTGGTTTCATTGCAGCTCAGGTTCTGATCCTTTAAAATGGATGCCTGAGTGGAGGGGAGGGAAGAATAAGTGCTTGATAGCAAGGCCCAAACCTGGGAAAATGCTTAACTGGGCTTGGTGCATTTTGGTCTGAATGGTTTGTAAATGCCCCTTGGGACCTGTGGATTCTCATGACCTCTTCCAAGAACATGAGCGCTTTTATTATCTCTGCCATCTCTTCTCTTTTAGACGTCAGGAATCTTGGAGCCGTTCTTGGAGCAGAGAATTGAGTGACTTTCTCAAGTGCACGTTGACACTCCGAATGTTTCTGCCAGTTTCACAGATGTTCAGTAGGTCTCATGAATGTCTTTCGAGCCTGGTATTCTCTAGAGATGTCTCCATGCCGGTATTCTCCTTTGTAGCGGAACAACTCTCATCAATATGTTCGCATCTCTCCTCAATCTGTGCAGCCAGCTTTTCTGCCAGCTTCTCTTCGTGTCTCCCATAAAGTCGACTTCAACAGGACTGGGCAAGTCTGAAGGTACCTCGGAGCCTCACCAGTAAGTTGATGACAGGCAGATCGTGCACTGTCTGCCCTCTCAATTTCTGGAAACTTACCCGTGAACTTAGGTTTTTGGGCAGCAGCATTATCTCGAACTTACACAGCGTCCCGAACAAAAGAACTAAGCCAATCTCCACAAAGGGCGGCAGCCCCTCCATCACACTGATCCACCCACAGAATTCTGCCCAGTTACCTTGGATCCACCAGCCATAACCAGCTTCGTGGTACACACCAAGATTCCACCTAGATTCCAACCGGTAACTGACATCCCCAATGGTTGATGAATATTGTCAGTGTCGGGGGAGGGGCTGCATCAAACGAGAGGTTACTAAGTTAAATGTGATTCTATCCACTAGCGTGCCACTGTCCTTTTATCTGCCCTCTTCCCTTTGATTCAGATCTGTATATACAGTACAAACGGAGGGAAGTGTGTCCATTTTTAGTTTACGGTTTCACACGTCTTGAAACTTTCTAACAGCTCACATTACACTGAGACCCCACTGAAAGAAACTCATGTTTGTGTAATATCCATTCACCTAGAATACATATCCGTCTGTTGCTTTCTGCTGAAACACCCATGCTCTCAGTAAATGGATCCAATTGTTTCATGGGGGCTGAAATTCCGAGAAATTAAAACAAACCCAATGTGCACTTTACTGTCTGACTCGTTTGCTCTTAGTACAGTTTTGCAGAGCTACTTGTCTTTGTTATAGGCTTATGCCATTTCTTCTCTACTTAGGGTAGAATATGGCATTCATTCTTGCTTTTGGAAGAATTGTAAGTCTATATCACGGACTATGAACAAATCTTATTCAAAATCGGCATTTGGGTTAAGTCACGATATGCTCTTTTGAATCAATATTTATGAATATTAATGCACGTGTCTGTGTTCTGAATACAAGTGTGTTGAGTACATTTAAGCTGCGATAGTGGGTGAGTGCGTGCTGAATGATCCTTGACATCACTTTGAGTATTTTGTTTTGAATACTCATGGTTTCTGTGGTATATGTCAGCCAACCGTACCCTTTTGGTGTCTGTTTGTTTGTTTGATTGTTTGTTTGTTTGCTTGTTGTTGGTTTTGCAAACACATTAGGCCATGCATCACTCCGTTTGCTTCAATCAGATAGTCATATATGTGAATCACTTAAAATAGTGCTTAAAATCACCTATGATTTCCTGCTACCATCTCCCATCTTATGGCTTTGATGTCCTCCTTGCCTTCTTCTTGTTTCTTGTTTGTAACTCATGCTCTTCTTGCATTTCCAATGATGGTTTTTCTAATTTCCATTTCATCTTGCTACTTTTCTCTTCAGGGTATAATTCTCAATCATTCTTTTAGGATAAGTTTTGAACTGCTGAATTCTTTTAAGCTTTGCTGGTCTGTGAATTTCCCTAGCTCTGCCGTTATTAGAAATGGCAGTCATGTGGCATAGGCTACCAATGATTGCAGCTTTTTCCCATTCAGGATATTGCCTATGTCCTTGCACTCCTCCCTGTTCTGCAATATTTCTGCCGAGATATGAGCTGAAACCCCTCTGGAGGTTCTGTTGTGAATAAGTTGCTTTCCTCTAGATGCATTTTAAATCACTGGGGTACTCATGAACTTTGTTGATTTGAATTATACAGCTGGAAGTAGGTCTATTCGGATTCCAACTCCTTTGGATGCTGTGTAGTTCCTGAAATCGTATAGATGATTCTTTCTTGCCTTTCAGCATGTTTCAGTCTGACTTTTCTACAATTATCTTTTCAGGCTTTTTTTTGTTAATCTTGATTTTCCATCTGGGACTCTTACGAATCATACTCTTTCATGCTTTGTCTTACCCCAGGCTTCAACAGCAATGTTTGCATTGATTTGCACTTCTTTTTGTATGTCTTCTTCTGATCGAGGGATTTCTGTTCCCCTGGCTTCACAGTCTTTCACGAGTCCGTCTGCATTATCAAGTCTGCTTTGGACTGACTTTAGCCCTGGTATTGTCTCATCCTTGGGTTTTCTGGTATTATTTGGCTCGTTTTTAGAGTTTCTCTTCCCCTTTCCCGGTATAATGCCTTTTGTGATTCTGAGACACTGTTGTACTTCATGTTTTCCTCACCTCAGTTTTCAATACTAGCTCTGTTAGCGTTTTGCAGTCTAGATGTTTGAAAGCTTAATTTTTGGGCCTTCAAACTCTTTGGAACTGAAAATGGTACTTCCTGTTTCTTTTACTATACTTCTTTACCTCTACTGGTCAAGTAATAACAGGTATCTAATATAGATGTATAGGGCTTTGTTAAGTGAAAATTTTAGACCATTGGGTGTACAAAGATCCATGATATTTTTTTGAGGATAATTTTCCCTAGGCATTGATGCCATGTCCTTTTCCTGTGTGTGTTGTCTGGTATATCTCTAAATGCTGGTGTTGCCTTTGTTGTGATGAGCCCACCATATTATTTCAATTATTAATACTTCGTTTTATTGCACTTACCTCACAATTCTGAAAGTGCAGAGTACACTTCCTCTTCTGGAACTGAAGCTTAAAGCTTTTCAGCTCGGCATTCTGCTGTACGTCATCTTGGAGTCTTTCCAAAACAGCAAGCTTAGAGTATGCTTGTGCTTTCAATTGCCATGGGAATGTCCCAAGTTACCAGTTATTGCCAGAGCTTCTCTGTCTACAGAAAGAACAGTGGAAACATATGTATGGATGTCATACATCAGGGCATGCTGGAATGATCCCGCAGACCGATCTTTGTGTCCTCTGGGCAGTACAATTTCAGTGCCATCCAAAATGTAGCATCTGCATTTGGGAGATAATGCTGAAGGAAATGCTTCAACTTCTCACGTTGTGGACTTTGACCACTCTCCCTTGATCCCTCATCCTTGGGTCATGGGTGCACCAATGCAACCACAGAGCTGTACCGAATTCTCTTCCTGAAACCAATCCGTAATCGCTGTCCAGGTTATTTCTGTAGCAAATCCTGAAATTTTAATACTGATTTCAAACCCAAGGGCCACTGAATCCCTCAGACCAGATGCACGGCTTCTGTATTTGAGCCCCACACATGCTGTATTGGCAAATTGCCAAATTGATCCTGGGCCTGCAAAATGCAGTGGATGTGGCCATGGCACATATCAAAACTCTCAACCTCACACGCCAATGTGGTTGCTTTCTTACTGGGGTAACAGGTCGGTTTGCTCTCTTGATAGAACCCACCACAACCCAAAATGGACTCCCGATCCCTGAGACTCAGCGTGTGCCATTATCTGTAGCTGTATACCTCATTTTCCGCTGCCTCTGCTAGCTCAAGTTTGGCAGATAGGATCTTGGTCTCAGAATCAGTTGTGGGGATATTTTGTGCTGATTTCTATGAGTTATGTCAGCCAAGCATCTGCTGTGCACTCTTCTAACACTCAGCGCATTACCTACAGTCTCATGTGTGCTGTCCGCTTGAGAGTGTGCGTCCAAGTAAAATAGAGTTTAACCTTTGCTGCTCCATCAGCAGAGGTCAGATCCTGCACAGATTTCCATTCTCTACTTTGCCTTCTCCTGCTTCCAGGGTTTCTGAGGCCTCAGCCTGTCTTTGGAAGTAACAGACCACACTTCGGAATTGTCCTGTGCCAAGGGCTGGGTGAGTGGAAGTTTACATTGCTGTGTACATGGGAGGGAGTGAGCGCAGGTTGCACTGGTTCTCTGCCAACTGGGCATCGATAAATCAACACTTTCCAGATGTAATTCACAGAAATGTGATGTTTGTTTAGCTCTGTTTTCTATAAAGCCATGGTTGGAGGGATTGTCCGAAGACTCCAATTTTTACATTGTGTTGATAAGACAGTTGCAGTTTTTAAGAAGGTCAATAGAATTGATTTACATGTTTTGGAATTTATATGAAAATGAAGTTAGTGTTTCAAACGTACTAAATTTACCTATAAGTCAGAATTGTCAAGTTTTGTAAAATTATGTCAGCTCTAAGAAATATGTAGACAGATAGAAAGTAAAATCACAGTCCAAATTTTGAAGGGGACATGTCAACTCTTTACTGTTGAAGCCTCCAACACCAACAGGAACCATGAAGTACCTATTAAAACCATGAAATAAACGAGAGCCTGGGTTTCCGTTGTGCATGTGGTGCCCTATACTCCCAATGACACATACTGGCCAATGTTGGCATTTCAAGGGTAACATTCCTCTCTAGGAATGTAGAAGAAAAACCAAACAAAATATATACATTTAGGCTTGATTCCAAAAGCACATACAGGCATTTTAGCTATGAGAACCCTGCAGCAGCTCTGTTAGGGTATTGAAAATCAGGTGTTCTTCTATCAGTTTTGAGAACGCTTAATCATCCGATCATGTTGGGTAAAGCAATTTAACACAACCAAGTCTGCACCCCCTATATATCGTGCACCCGGTGCTTGGCTGAAGAGAAAGACGGTCCACCAAACCTGTGTCTTTAAAGGCTTTCAAGTCTTTTACACTTCATGTCACTATCTGACATAATATTTACCTATACTGTCTTGAAACACTGAGGCCTAGTATATATTCAAGTTCAGTCAAACATTCCTCTTACTTACCACACTCCCTTCACCCCAGACAAGACATAAACCCAGCATTTGCTGAATCTAGGGGAAGGTCATCATTTCTTTGTGTGAGCTAAGTATTCAACTCCCAACTATTTTAGGCGAGAGTATTTGAAATTTCAGGGTTTCACTGTTGTTCACAGAGTGTGAAGTTGGTGGAACTCTGATTCTAGGAGGGGTTGCAGTTCTCCTATTGGCTTCATTGCAGCTCAGGTTCTGATCCTTTAAAATGGATGCCTGAGTGGAGTGAAGGGAAGAATAAGTGCTTGATAGCAAGGCCCAAACCTGGGAAAATGCTTAACTGGGCTTGGTGCATTTTGGTCTGAATGGTTTGTAAATGCCCCTTGGGACCTGTGGATTCTCATGACCTCTTCCAAGAACATGAGCGCTTTTATTATCTCTGCCATCTCTTCTCTTTTAGACGTCAGGAATCTTGGAGCCGTTCTTGGAGCAGAGAATTGAGTGACTTTCTCAAGTGCACGTTGACACTCCGAATGTTTCTGCCAGTTTCACAGATGTTCAGTAGGTCTCATGAATGTCTTTCGAGCCTGGTATTCTCTAGAGATGTCTCCATGCCGGTATTCTCCTTTGTAGCGGAACAACTCTCATCAATATGTTCGCATCTCTCCTCAATCCGTGCAGCCAGCTTTTCTGCCAGCTTCTCTTCGTGTCTCCCATAAAGTCGACTTCAACAGGACTGGGCAAGTCTGAAGGTACCTCGGAGCCTCACCAGTAAGTTGATGACAGGCAGATCGTGCACTGTCTGCCCTCTCAATTTCTGGAAACTTACCCGTGAACTTAGGTTTTTGGGCAGCAGCATTATCTCGAACTTACACAGCGTCCCGAACAAAAGAACTAAGCCAATCTCCACAAAGGGCGGCAGCCCCTCCATCACACTGATCCACCCACAGAATTCTGCCCAGTTACCTTGGATCCACCAGCCACAACCAGCTTCGTGGTACACACCAAGATTCCACCTAGATTCCAACCGGTAACTGCCATCCCCAATGGTTGATGAATATTGTCAGTGTTGGGGGAGGGGCTGCATCAAACGAGAGGTTACTAAGTTAAATGTGATTCTATCCACTAGCGTGCCACTGTCCTTTTATCTGCCCTCTTCCCTTTGGTTCAGATCTGTATATACAGTACAAACGGAGGGAAGTGTGTCCATTTTTAGTTTACGGTTTCACACGTCTTGAAACTTTCTAACAGCTCACATTACACTGAGAACCCACTGAAAGAAACTCATGTTTGTGTAATATCCATTCACCTAGAATACATATCCGTCTGTTGCTTTCTGCTGAAACACCCATGCTCTCAGTAAATGGATCCAATTGTTTCATGGGGTTGAAAATCCGAGAAATTAAACCAATCCCTATGTGCAATTTACTGTCTGACTCGTTTGCTCTTAGTACAGTTTTGCAGAGCTACTTGTCTTTGTTATAGGCTTATGCCGTTTCTTCTCTACTTAGGGTAGAATATGGCATTCATTCTTGCTGTTGGAAGAATTGTAAGTCTATATCACGGACTATGAACAAATCTTATTCAAAATCGGCATTTGGGTTAAGTCACGATATGCTCTTTTGAATCAATATTTATGAATATTAATGCACGTGTCTGTGTTCTGAATACAAGTGTGTTGAGTACATTTAAGCTGCGATAGTGGGTCGGTGCGTGCTGAATGATCCTTGACATCACTTTGAGTATTTTGTTTTGAATACTCATGGTTTCTGTGGTATATGTCAGCCAACCGTACCCTTTTGGTGTCTGTTTGTTTGTTTGATTGTTTGTTTGTTTGCTTGTTGTTGGTTTTGCAAACACATTAGGCCATGCATCACTCCGTTTGCTTCAATCAGAGAGTCATATATGTGAATCACTTAAGATAGTGCTTAAAATCACCTATGATTTCCTGCTACCATCTCCCATCTTATGGCTTTGATGTCCTCCTTGCCTTCTTCTTGTTTCTTGTTTGTAACTCACGCTCTTCTTGCATTTCCAATGATGGTTTTTCTAATTTCCATTTCATCTTGCTAATTTTCTCTTCAGGGTATAATTCTCAATCATTCTTTTTGGATAAGTTTTGAACTGCTGAATTCTTTTAAGCTTTGCTGGTCTGTGAATTTCCCTAGCTCTGCCGTTATTAGAAATGGCAGTCATGTGGCATAGGCTACCAATGATTACAGCTTTTTCTCATTCAGGATATTGCCTATGTCCTTGCACTCCTCCCTGCTCTGCAATATTTCTGCCGAGATATGAGCTGAAACCCCTCTGGAGGTTCTGTTGTGAATAAGTTGCTTTCCTCTAGATGCATTTTAAATCACTGGGGTGCTCATGAACTTTGTTGATTTGAATTATACAGCTGCAAGTAGGTCTATTGGGATTCCAACTCCTTTGGACGCTGTGTAGTTCCTGAAATCGTATAGATGATTCTTTCTTGTCTTTCAGCATGTTTCAGTCTGACTTTTCTACAATTATCTTTTCAGGCTTTTTTTTGTTAATCTTGATTTTCCATCTGGGACTCTTACGAATCATACTCTTTCATGCTTTGTCTTACCCCAGGCTTCAACAGCAATGTTTGCATTGATTTGCACTTCTTTTTGTATGTCTTCTTCTGATCGAGGGATTTCTGTTCCCCTGGCTTCACAGTCTTTCACGAGTCCGTCTGCATTATCAAGTCTGCTTTGGACTGACTTTAGCCTTGGTATTGTCTCATCCTTGGGTTTTGTGGTATTATTTTGCTCGTTTTTAGCGTTTCTCTTCCCCGTTCCCGGTATACTGCCTTTTGAGATTCTGAGACACTGTTGTACTTCATGTTTTCCTCACCTCAGTTTTCAATACTAGCTCTGTTAGCGTTTTGCAGTCTAGATGTTTGAAAGCTTAATTTTTGGGCCTTCAAACTCTTTGGAACTGAAAATGGTACTTCCTGTTTCTTTTACTATACTTCTTTACCTCTACTGGTCAAGTAATAACAGGTATCTAATATAGATGTATAGGGCTTTGTTAAGTGAAAATTTTAGACCATTGGGTGTACAAAGATCCATGATATTTCTTTGAGGATAATTTTCCCTAGGCATTGATGCCATCTCCTTTTCCTGTGTGTGTTGTCTGGTATATCTCTAAATGCTGGTGTTGCCTTTGTTGTGATAAGCCCACCATATTATTTCAATTATTAATACTTCGTTTTATTGCACTTACCTCACAATTCTGAAAGTGCAGAGTACACTTCCTCTTCTGGAAATGAAGCTTAAAGCTTTTCAGCTCGGCATTCTGCTGTACGTCATCTTGGAGTCTTTCCAAAACAGCAAGCTTAGAGTATGCTTGTGCTTTCAATTGCCATTGGAATGTCCCAAGTTACCAGTTATTGCCAGAGCTTCTCTGTCTACAGAAACAACAGTGGAATCATATGTATGGATGTCATACATCAGCGTATGCTGGAATGATCCCGCAGACCGATCTTTTTGTCCTCTGGGCAGTACAATTTCAGTGCCATCCAAAATGTAGCATCTGCATTTGGGAGTTAATGCTGAAGGAAATGCTTCAACTTCTCACGTTGTGGACTTTGACCACTCTCCCTTGATCCCTCATCCTTGGGTCATGGGTGCACCAATGCAACCACAGAGCTGTACCGAATTATCTTCCTGAAACCAATCCGTAATCGCTGTCCAGGTTAATTCTGTAGCAAATCCTGAAGTTTTAATACTGATTTCAAACCCAAGGGCCACTGAATCCCTCAGACCAGATGCACGGCTTGTCTATTTGAGACCCACACATGCTGAATTGGCAAATTGCCAAATTGATCCTGGGCCTGCAAATGCAGTGGAAGT
This sequence comes from Camelus dromedarius, assembly GCF_036321535.1. NCBI lineage: Eukaryota > Metazoa > Chordata > Mammalia > Artiodactyla > Camelidae > Camelus > Camelus dromedarius. Next base: position 1,499,170 of record NW_026989801.1, read on the forward strand.
GGCCATGGCACATATCGAAACTCTCAACCACACACGCCAATGTGGTTGCTTTCTTACTGGGGTAACAGGTCGGTTTGCTCTCTTGATAGAACCTACCACAACCCACAATGTACTCCAGATCCCTGAGACTCAGCGTGTGCCATTATCTGTAGCTCTATGCCTCGTAATCCGCTGCCTCTGCTAGCTCAAATTTGGCAGATCGGATCTTGGTCTCAGAATCAGTTGTGGGGATATTTTGTGCTGATTTCTATGAGTTATGTCAGCCAAGCATCTGCTGTGCACTCTTCTAACACTCAGCGCATTACCTACAGTCTCATGTGTGCTGTCCGCTTGAGAGTGTGCGTCCAAGTAAAATAGAGTTTAACCTTTGCTGCTCCATCAGCAGAGGTCAGATCCTGCACAGATTTCCATTCTCTACTTTGCCTTCTCCTGCTTCCAGGGTTTCTGAGGCCTCAGCCTGTCTTTGGAAGTAACAGACCACACTTCGGAATTGTCCTGTGCCAAGGGCTGGGTGAGTGGAAGTTTACATTGCTGTGTACATGGGAGGGAGTGAGCGCAGGTTGCACTGGTTCTCTGCCAACTGGGCATCGATAAATCAACACTTTCCAGATGTAATTCACAGAAATGTGATGTTTGTTTAGCTCTGTTTTCTATAAAGCCATGGTTGGAGGGATTGTCCGAAGACTCCAATTTTTACATTGTGTTGATAAGACAGTTGCAGTTTTTAAGAAGGTCAATAGAATTGATTTACATGTTTTGGAATTTATATGAAAATGAAGTTAGTGTTTCAAACGTACTAAATTTACCTATAAGTCAGAATTGTCAAGTTTTGTAAAATTATGTCAGCTCTAAGAAATATGTAGACAGATAGAAAGTAAAATCACAGTCCAAAATTTTGAAGGGGACATGTCAACCCTTTACTGTTGAAGCCTCCAACACCAACAGGAACCATGAAGTACCTATTGAAACCATGAAATAAACGAGAGCCTGGGTTTCCGTTGTGCATGTGGTGCCCTATACTCCCAATGACACATACTGGCCAATGTTGGCATTCCAAGGGGTAACATTCCTCTCTAGGAAAGTACAAGAAAAACCAAACAAAATATATACATTTAGGCTTGATTCCAAAAGCACATACAGGCATTTTAGCTATGAGAACCCTGCAGCAGCTCTGTTAGGCTATTGAAAATCAGGTGTTCTTCTATCAGATTTGAGAACGCTTAATCATCCGATCATGTTGGGTAAAGCAATTTAACACAACCAAGTCTGCACCCCCTATATATCGTGCACCCGGTGCTTGGCTGAAGAGAAAGACGGTCCACCAAACCTGTGTCTTTAAAGGCTTGCACGTCTTTTACACTTCAGGTCACTATCTGACATAATATTTACCTATACTGTCTTGAAACACTGAGGCCTAGTATATATTCAAGTTCAGTCAAAGATTCCTCTTACTTACCACACTCCCTTCACCCCAGACAAGACATAAACCCAGCATTTGCTGAATCTGGGGGAAGGTCATCATTTCTTTGTGTGAGCTAATTATTCAATTCCCAACTATTTTAGGCGAGAGTATTTGACATTTCAGGGTTTCACTGTTGTTCACAGAGTGTGAAGTTGGAGGAACTCTGATTCTAGGAGGGGTTGCAGTTCTCCTTTTGGCTTCATTGCAGCTCAGGTTCTGATCCTTTAAAATGGATGCCTGAGTGGAGGGGAGGGAAGAATAAGTGCTTGATAGCAAGGCCCAAACCTGGGAAAATGCTTAACTGGGCTTGGTGCATTTTGGTCTGAATGGTTTGTAAATGCCCCTTGGGACCTGTGGATTCTCATGACCTCTTCCAAGAACATGAGCGCTTTTATTATCTCTGCCATCTCTTCTCTTTTAGACGTCAGGAATCTTGGAGCCGTTCTTGGAGCAGAGAATTGAGTGACTTTCTCAAGTGCACATTGACACTCCGAATGTTTCTGCCAGTTTCACAGATGTTCAGTAGGTCTCATGAATGTCTTTCGAGCCTGGTATTCTCTAGAGATGTCTCCATGCCGGTATTCTCCTTTGTAGCGGAACAACTCTCATCAATATGTTCGCATCTCTCCTCAATCCGTGCAGCCAGCTTTTCTGCCAGCTTCTCTTCGTGTCTCCCATAAAGTCGACTTCAACAGGACTGGGCAAGTCTGAAGGTACCTCGGAGCCTCACCAGTAAGTTGATGACAGGCAGATCGTGCACTGTCTGCCCTCTCAATTTCTGGAAACTTACCCGTGAACTTAGGTTTTTGGGCAGCAGCATTATCTCGAACTTACACAGCGTCCCGAACAAAAGAACTAAGCCAATCTCCACAAAGGGCGGCAGCCCCTCCATCACACTGATCCACCCACAGAATTCTGCCCAGTTACCTTGGATCCACCAGCCATAACCAGCTTCGTGGTACACAACAAGATTCCACCTAGATTCCAACCGGTAACTGACATCCCCAATGGTTGATGAATATTGTCAGTGTCGGGGGAGGGGCTGCATCAAACGAGAGGTTACTAAGTTAAATGTGATTCTATCCACTAGCGTGCCACTGTCCTTTTATCTGCCCTCTTCCCTTTGGTTCAGATCTGTATATACAGTACAAACGGAGGGAAGTGTGTCCATTTTTAGTTTACGGTTTCACACGTCTTGAAACTTTCTAACAGCTCACATTACACTGAGACCCCACTGAAAGAAACTCATGTTTGTGTAATATCCATTCACCTAGAATACATATCCGTCTGTTGCTTTCTGCTGAAACACCCATGCTCTCAGTAAATGGATCCAATTGTTTCATGGGGGCTGAAATTCCGAGAAATTAAAACAATCCCAATGTGCACTTTACTGTCTGACTCGTTTGCTCTTAGTACAGTTTTGCAGAGCTACTTGTCTTTGTTATAGGCTTATGCCGTTTCTTCTCTACTTAGGGTAGAATATGGCATTCATTCTTGCTGTTGGAAGAATTGTAAGTCTATATCACGGACTATGAACAAATCTTATTCAAAATCGGCATTTGGGTTAAGTCACGATATGCTCTTTTGAATCAATATTTATGAATATTAATGCACGTGTCTGTGTTCTGAATACAAGTGTGTTGAGTACATTTAAGCTGCGATAGTGGGTCAGTGCGTGCTGAATGATCCTTGACATCACTTTGAGTATTTTGTTTTGAATACTCATGGTTTCTGTGGTATATGTCAGCCAACCGTACCCTTTTGGTGTCTGTTTGTTTGTTTGATTGTTTGTTTGTTAGCTTGTTGTTGGTTTTGCAAACACATTAGGCCATGCATCACTCCGTTTGCTTCAGTCAGATAGTCATATATGTGAATCACTTAAAATAGTGCTTAAAATCACCTATGATTTCCTGCTACCATCTCCCATCTTATGGCTTTGATGTCCTCCTTGCCTTCTTCTTGTTTCTTGTTTGTAACTCATGCTCTTCTTGCATTTCCAATGATGGTTTTTCTAATTTCCATTTCATCTTGCTACTTTTCTCTTCAGGGTATAATTCTCAATCATTCTTTTAGGATAAGTTTTGAACTGCTGAATTCTTTTAAGCTTTGCTGGTCTGTGAATTTCCCTAGCTCTGCCGTTATTAGAAATGGCAGTCATGTGGCATAGGCTACCAATGATTGCAGCTTTTTCTCATTCAGGATATTGCCTATGTCCTTGCACTCCTCCCTGTTCTGCAATATTTCTGCCGAGATATGAGCTGAAACCCCTCTGGAGGTTCTGTTGTGAATAAGTTGCTTTCCTCTAGATGCATTTTAATTCACTGGGGTACTCATGAACTTTGTTGATTTGAATTATACAGCTGCAAGTAGGTCTATTGGGATTCCAACTCCTTTGGACGCTGTGTAGTTCCTGAAATCGTATAGATGATTCTTTCTTGTCTTTCAGCATGTTTCAGTCTGACTTTTCTACAATTATCTTTTCAGGCTTTTTTTTGTTAATCTTGATTTTCCATCTGGGACTCTTACGAATCATACTCTTTCATGCTTTGTCTTACCCCAGGCTTCAACAGCAATGTTTGCATTGATTTGCACTTCTTTTTGTATGTCTTCTTCTGATCGAGGGATTTCTGTTCCCCTGGCTTCACAGTCTTTCACGAGTCCGTCTGCATTATCAAGTCTGCTTTGGACTGACTTTAGCCCTGGTATTGTCTCATCCTTGGGTTTTCTGGTATTATTTGGCTCGTTTTTAGAGTTTCTCTTCCCCTTTCCCGGTATAATGCCTTTTGTGATTCTGAGACACTGTTGTACTTCATGTTTTCCTCACCTCAGTTTTCAATACTAGCTCTGTTAGCGTTTTGCAGTCTAGATGTTTGAAAGCTTAATTTTTGGGCCTTCAAACTCTTTGGAACTGAAAATGGTACTTCCTGTTTCTTTTACTATACTTCTTTACCTCTACTGGTCAAGTAATAACAGGTATCTAATATAGATGTATAGGGCTTTGTTAAGTGAAAATTTTAGACCATTGGGTGTACAAAGATCCATGATATTTTTTTGAGGATAATTTTCCCTAGGCATTGATGCCATGTCCTTTTCCTGTGTGTGTTGTCTGGTATATCTCTAAATGCTGGTGTTGCCTTTGTTGTGATGAGCCCACCATATTATTTCAATTATTAATACTTCGTTTTATTGCACTTACCTCACAATTCTGAAAGTGCAGAGTACACTTCCTCTTCTGGAACTGAAGCTTAAAGCTTTTCAGCTCGGCATTCTGCTGTACGTCATCTTGGAGTCTTTCCAAAACAGCAAGCTTAGAGTATGCTTGTGCTTTCAATTGCCATGGGAATGTCCCAAGTTACCAGTTATTGCCAGAGCTTCTCTGTCTACAGAAAGAACAGTGGAAACATATGTATGGATGTCATACATCAGGGCATGCTGGAATGATCCCGCAGACCGATCTTTGTGTCCTCTGGGCAGTACAATTTCAGTGCCATCCAAAATGTAGCATCTGCATTTGGGAGATAATGCTGAAGGAAATGCTTCAACTTCTCACGTTGTGGACTTTGACCACTCTCCCTTGATCCCTCATCCTTGGGTCATGGGTGCACCAATGCAACCACAGAGCTGTACCGAATTCTCTTCCTGAAACCAATCCGTAATCGCTGTCCAGGTTATTTCTGTAGCAAATCCTGAAATTTTAATACTGATTTCAAACCCAAGGGCCACTGAATCCCTCAGACCAGATGCACGGCTTCTGTATTTGAGCCCCACACATGCTGTATTGGCAAATTGCCAAATTGATCCTGGGCCTGCAAAATGCAGTGGATGTGGCCATGGCACATATCAAAACTCTCAACCTCACACGCCAATGTGGTTGCTTTCTTACTGGGGTAACAGGTCGGTTTGCTCTCTTGATAGAACCCACCACAACCCAAAATGGACTCCCGATCCCTGAGACTCAGCGTGTGCCATTATCTGTAGCTGTATACCTCATTTTCCGCTGCCTCTGCTAGCTCAAGTTTGGCAGATAGGATCTTGGTCTCAGAATCAGTTGTGGGGATATTTTGTGCTGATTTCTATGAGTTATGTCAGCCAAGCATCTGCTGTGCACTCTTCTAACACTCAGCGCATTACCTACAGTCTCATGTGTGCTGTCCGCTTGAGAGTGTGCGTCCAAGTAAAATAGAGTTTAACCTTTGCTGCTCCATCAGCAGAGGTCAGATCCTGCACAGATTTCCATTCTCTACTTTGCCTTCTCCTGCTTCCAGGGTTTCTGAGGCCTCAGCCTGTCTTTGGAAGTAACAGACCACACTTCGGAATTGTCCTGTGCCAAGGGCTGGGTGAGTGGAAGTTTACATTGCTGTGTACATGGGAGGGAGTGAGCGCAGGTTGCACTGGTTCTCTGCCAACTGGGCATCGATAAATCAACACTTTCCAGATGTAATTCACAGAAATGTGATGTTTGTTTAGCTCTGTTTTCTATAAAGCCATGGTTGGAGGGATTGTCCGAAGACTCCAATTTTTACATTGTGTTGATAAGACAGTTGCAGTTTTTAAGAAGGTCAATAGAATTGATTTACATGTTTTGGAATTTATATGAAAATGAAGTTAGTGTTTCAAACGTACTAAATTTACCTATAAGTCAGAATTGTCAAGTTTTGTAAAATTATGTCAGCTCTAAGAAATATGTAGACAGATAGAAAGTAAAATCACAGTCCAAATTTTGAAGGGGACATGTCAACTCTTTACTGTTGAAGCCTCCAACACCAACAGGAACCATGAAGTACCTATTAAAACCATGAAATAAACGAGAGCCTGGGTTTCCGTTGTGCATGTGGTGCCCTATACTCCCAATGACACATACTGGCCAATGTTGGCATTTCAAGGGTAACATTCCTCTCTAGGAAAGTAGAAGAAAAACCAAACAAAATATATACATTTAGGCTTGATTCCAAAAGCACATACAGGCATTTTAGCTATGAGAACCCTGCAGCAGCTCTGTTAGGGTATTGAAAATCAGGTGTTCTTCTATCAGTTTTGAGAACGCTTAATCATCCGATCATGTTGGGTAAAGCAATTTAACACAACCAAGTCTGCACCCCCTATATATCGTGCACCCGGTGCTTGGCTGAAGAGAAAGACGGTCCACCAAACCTGTGTCTTTAAAGGCTTTCAAGTCTTTTACACTTCATGTCACTATCTGACATAATATTTACCTATACTGTCTTGAAACACTGAGGCCTAGTATATATTCAAGTTCAGTCAAACATTCCTCTTACTTACCACACTCCCTTCACCCCAGACAAGACATAAACCCAGCATTTGCTGAATCTAGGGGAAGGTCATCATTTCTTTGTGTGAGCTAAGTATTCAATTCCCAACTATTTTAGGCGAGAGTATTTGAAATTTCAGGGTTTCACTGTTGTTCACAGAGTGTGAAGTTGGTGGAACTCTGATTCTAGGAGGGGTTGCAGTTCTCCTATTGGCTTCATTGCAGCTCAGGTTCTGATCCTTTAAAATGGATGCCTGAGTGGAGTGAAGGGAAGAATAAGTGCTTGATAGCAAGGCCCAAACCTGGGAAAATGCTTAACTGGGCTTGGTGCATTTTGGTCTGAATGGTTTGTAAATGCCCCTTGGGACCTGTGGATTCTCATGACCTCTTCCAAGAACATGAGCGCTTTTATTATCTCTGCCATCTCTTCTCTTTTAGACGTCAGGAATCTTGGAGCCGTTCTTGGAGCAGAGAATTGAGTGACTTTCTCAAGTGCACGTTGACACTCCGAATGTTTCTGCCAGTTTCACAGATGTTCAGTAGGTCTCATGAATGTCTTTCGAGCCTGGTATTCTCTAGAGATGTCTCCATGCCGGTATTCTCCTTTGTAGCGGAACAACTCTCATCAATATGTTCGCATCTCTCCTCAATCCGTGCAGCCAGCTTTTCTGCCAGCTTCTCTTCGTGTCTCCCATAAAGTCGACTTCAACAGGACTGGGCAAGTCTGAAGGTACCTCGGAGCCTCACCAGTAAGTTGATGACAGGCAGATCGTGCACTGTCTGCCCTCTCAATTTCTGGAAACTTACCCGTGAACTTAGGTTTTTGGGCAGCAGCATTATCTCGAACTTACACAGCGTCCCGAACAAAAGAACTAAGCCAATCTCCACAAAGGGCGGCAGCCCCTCCATCACACTGATCCACCCACAGAATTCTGCCCAGTTACCTTGGATCCACCAGCCACAACCAGCTTCGTGGTACACACCAAGATTCCACCTAGATTCCAACCGGTAACTGCCATCCCCAATGGTTGATGAATATTGTCAGTGTTGGGGGAGGGGCTGCATCAAACGAGAGGTTACTAAGTTAAATGTGATTCTATCCACTAGCGTGCCACTGTCCTTTTATCTGCCCTCTTCCCTTTGGTTCAGATCTGTATATACACTACAAACGGAGGGAAGTGTGTCCATTTTTAGTTTACGGTTTCACACGTCTTGAAACTTTCTAACAGCTCACATTACACTGAGAACCCACTGAAAGAAACTCATGTTTGTGTAATATCCATTCACCTAGAATACATATCCGTCTGTTGCTTTCTGCTGAAACACCCATGCTCTCAGTAAATGGATCCAATTGTTTCATGGGGTTGAAAATCCGAGAAATTAAACCAATCCCTATGTGCAATTTACTGTCTGACTCGTTTGCTCTTAGTACAGTTTTGCAGAGCTACTTGTCTTTGTTATAGGCTTATGCCGTTTCTTCTCTACTTAGGGTAGAATATGGCATTCATTCTTGCTGTTGGAAGAATTGTAAGTCTATATCACGGACTATGAACAAATCTTATTCAAAATCGGCATTTGGGTTAAGTCACGATATGCTCTTTTGAATCAATATTTATGAATATTAATGCACGTGTCTGTGTTCTGAATACAAGTGTGTTGAGTACATTTAAGCTGCGATAGTGGGTCGGTGCGTGCTGAATGATCCTTGACATCACTTTGAGTATTTTGTTTTGAATACTCATGGTTTCTGTGGTATATGTCAGCCAACCGTACCCTTTTGGTGTCTGTTTGTTTGTTTGATTGTTTGTTTGTTTGCTTGTTGTTGGTTTTGCAAACACATTAGGCCATGCATCACTCCGTTTGCTTCAATCAGAGAGTCATATATGTGAATCACTTAAGATAGTGCTTAAAATCACCTATGATTTCCTGCTACCATCTCCCATCTTATGGCTTTGATGTCCTCCTTGCCTTCTTCTTGTTTCTTGTTTGTAACTCACGCTCTTCTTGCATTTCCAATGATGGTTTTTCTAATTTCCATTTCATCTTGCTAATTTTCTCTTCAGGGTATAATTCTCAATCATTCTTTTTGGATAAGTTTTGAACTGCTGAATTCTTTTAAGCTTTGCTGGTCTGTGAATTTCCCTAGCTCTGCCGTTATTAGAAATGGCAGTCATGTGGCATAGGCTACCAATGATTACAGCTTTTTCTCATTCAGGATATTGCCTATGTCCTTGCACTCCTCCCTGTTCTGCAATATTTCTGCCGAGATATGAGCTGAAACCCCTCTGGAGGTTCTGTTGTGAATAAGTTGCTTTCCTCTAGATGCATTTTAAATCACTGGGGTGCTCATGAACTTTGTTGATTTGAATTATACAGCTGCAAGTAGGTCTATTGGGATTCCAACTCCTTTGGACGCTGTGTAGTTCCTGAAATCGTATAGATGATTCTTTCTTGTCTTTCAGCATGTTTCAGTCTGACTTTTCTACAATTATCTTTTCAGGCTTTTTTTTGTTAATCTTGATTTTCCATCTGGGACTCTTACGAATCATACTCTTTCATGCTTTGTCTTACCCCAGGCTTCAACAGCAATGTTTGCATTGATTTGCACTTCTTTTTGTATGTCTTCTTCTGATCGAGGGATTTCTGTTCCCCTGGCTTCACAGTCTTTCACGAGTCCGTCTGCATTATCAAGTCTGCTTTGGACTGACTTTAGCCTTGGTATTGTCTCATCCTTGGGTTTTGTGGTATTATTTTGCTCGTTTTTAGCGTTTCTCTTCCCCGTTCCCGGTATACTGCCTTTTGAGATTCTGAGACACTGTTGTACTTCATGTTTTCCTCACCTCAGTTTTCAATACTAGCTCTGTTAGCGTTTTGCAGTCTAGATGTTTGAAAGCTTAATTTTTGGGCCTTCAAACTCTTTGGAACTGAAAATGGTACTTCCTGTTTCTTTTACTATACTTCTTTACCTCTACTGGTCAAGTAATAACAGGTATCTAATATAGATGTATAGGGCTTTGTTAAGTGAAAATTTTAGACCATTGGGTGTACAAAGATCCATGATATTTCTTTGAGGATAATTTTCCCTAGGCATTGATGCCATCTCCTTTTCCTGTGTGTGTTGTCTGGTATATCTCTAAATGCTGGTGTTGCCTTTGTTGTGATAAGCCCACCATATTATTTCAATTATTAATACTTCGTTTTATTGCACTTACCTCACAATTCTGAAAGTGCAGAGTACACTTCCTCTTCTGGAAATGAAGCTTAAAGCTTTTCAGCTCGGCATTCTGCTGTACGTCATCTTGGAGTCTTTCCAAAACAGCAAGCTTAGAGTATGCTTGTGCTTTCAATTGCCATTGGAATGTCCCAAGTTACCAGTTATTGCCAGAGCTTCTCTGTCTACAGAAACAACAGTGGAATCATATGTATGGATGTCATACATCAGCGTATGCTGGAATGATCCCGCAGACCGATCTTTTTGTCCTCTGGGCAGTACAATTTCAGTGCCATCCAAAATGTAGCATCTGCATTTGGGAGTTAATGCTGAAGGAAATGCTTCAACTTCTCACGTTGTGGACTTTGACCACTCTCCCTTGATCCCTCATCCTTGGGTCATGGGTGCACCAATGCAACCACAGAGCTGTACCGAATTATCTTCCTGAAACCAATCCGTAATCGCTGTCCAGGTTAATTCTGTAGCAAATCCTGAAGTTTTAATACTGATTTCAAACCCAAGGGCCACTGAATCCCTCAGACCAGATGCACGGCTTGTCTATTTGAGACCCACACATGCTGAATTGGCAAATTGCCAAATTGATCCTGGGCCTGCAAATGCAGTGGAAGTGGCCATGGCACATATCGAAACTCTCAACCACACACGCCAATGTGGTTGCTTTCTTACTGGGGTAACAGGTCGGTTTGCTCTCTTGATAGAACCTACCACAACCCACAATGTACTCCAGATCCCTGAGACTCAGCGTGTGCCATTATCTGTAGCTCTATGCCTCGTAATCCGCTGCCTCTGCTAGCTCAAATTTGGCAGATCGGATCTTGGTCTCAGAATCAGTTGTGGGGATATTTTGTGCTGATTTCTATGAGTTATGTCAGCCAAGCATCTGCTGTGCACTCTTCTAACACTCAGCGCATTACCTACAGTCTCATGTGTGCTGTCCGCTTGAGAGTGTGCGTCCAAGTAAAATAGAGTTTAACCTTTGCTGCTCCATCAGCAGAGGTCAGATCCTGCACAGATTTCCATTCTCTACTTTGCCTTCTCCTGCTTCCAGGGTTTCTGAGGCCTCAGCCTGTCTTTGGAAGTAACAGACCACACTTCGGAATTGTCCTGTGCCAAGGGCTGGGTGAGTGGAAGTTTACATTGCTGTGTACATGGGAGGGAGTGAGCGCAGGTTGCACTGGTTCTCTGCCAACTGGGCATCGATAAATCAACACTTTCCAGATGTAATTCACAGAAATGTGATGTTTGTTTAGCTCTGTTTTCTATAAAGCCATGGTTGGAGGGATTGTCCGAAGACTCCAATTTTTACATTGTGTTGATAAGACAGTTGCAGTTTTTAAGAAGGTCAATAGAATTGATTTACATGTTTTGGAATTTATATGAAAATGAAGTTAGTGTTTCAAACGTACTAAATTTACCTATAAGTCAGAATTGTCAAGTTTTGTAAAATTATGTCAGCTCTAAGAAATATGTAGACAGATAGAAAGTAAAATCACAGTCCAAATTTTGAAGGGGACATGTCAACTCTTTACTGTTGAAGCCTCCAACACCAACAGGAACCATGAAGTACCTATTAAAACCATGAAATAAACGAGAGCCTGGGTTTCCGTTGTGCATGTGGTGCCCTATACTCCCAATGACACATACTGGCCAATGTTGGCATTTCAAGGGTAACATTCCTCTCTAGGAAAGTAGAAGAAAAACCAAACAAAATATATACATTTAGGCTTGATTCCAAAAGCACATACAGGCATTTTAGCTATGAGAACCCTGCAGCAGCTCTGTTAGGGTATTGAAAATCAGGTGTTCTTCTATCAGTTTTGAGAACGCTTAATCATCCGATCATGTTGGGTAAAGCAATTTAACACAACCAAGTCTGCACCCCCTATATATCGTGCACCCGGTGCTTGGCTGAAGAGAAAGACGGTCCACCAAACCTGTGTCTTTAAAGGCTTTCAAGTCTTTTACACTTCATGTCACTATCTGACATAATATTTACCTATACTGTCTTGAAACACTGAGGCCTAGTATATATTCAAGTTCAGTCAAACATTCCTCTTACTTACCACACTCCCTTCACCCCAGACAAGACATAAACCCAGCATTTGCTGAATCTAGGGGAAGGTCATCATTTCTTTGTGTGAGCTAAGTATTCAATTCCCAACTATTTTAGGCGAGAGTATTTGACATTTCAGGGTTTCACTGTTGTTCACAGAGTGTGAAGTTGGTGGAACTCTGATTCTAGGAGGGGTTGCAGTTCTCCTATTGGCTTCATTGCAGCTCAGGTTCTGATCCTTTAAAATGGATGCCTGAGTGGAGTGAAGGGAAGAATAAGTGCTTGATAGCAAGGCCCAAACCTGGGAAAATGCTTAACTGGGCTTGGTGCATTTTGGTCTGAATGGTTTGTAAATGCCCCTTGGGACCTGTGGATTCTCATGACCTCTTCCAAGAACATGAGCGCTTTTATTATCTCTGCCATCTCTTCTCTTTTAGACGTCAGGAATCTTGGAGCCGTTCTTGGAGCAGAGAATTGAGTGACTTTCTCAAGTGCACGTTGACACTCCGAATGTTTCTGCCAGTTTCACAGATGTTCAGTAGGTCTCATGAATGTCTTTCGAGCCTGGTATTCTCTAGAGATGTCTCCATGCCGGTATTCTCCTTTGTAGCGGAACAACTCTCATCAATATGTTCGCATCTCTCCTCAATCCGTGCAGCCAGCTTTTCTGCCAGCTTCTCTTCGTGTCTCCCATAAAGTCGACTTCAACAGGACTGGGCAAGTCTGAAGGTACCTCGGAGCCTCACCAGTAAGTTGATGACAGGCAGATCGTGCACTGTCTGCCCTCTCAATTTCTGGAAACTTACCCGTGAACTTAGGTTTTTGGGCAGCAGCATTATCTCGAACTTACACAGCGTCCCGAACAAAAGAACTAAGCCAATCTCCACAAAGGGCGGCAGCCCCTCCATCACACTGATCCACCCACAGAATTCTGCCCAGTTACCTTGGATCCACCAGCCACAACCAGCTTCGTGGTACACACCAAGATTCCACCTAGATTCCAACCGGTAACTGCCATCCCCAATGGTTGATGAATATTGTCAGTGTTGGGGGAGGGGCTGCATCAAACGAGAGGTTACTAAGTTAAATGTGATTCTATCCACTAGCGTGCCACTGTCCTTTTATCTGCCCTCTTCCCTTTGGTTCAGATCTGTATATACAGTACAAACGGAGGGAAGTGTGTCCATTTTTAGTTTACGGTTTCACACGTCTTGAAACTTTCTAACAGCTCACATTACACTGAGAACCCACTGAAAGAAACTCATGTTTGTGTAATATCCATTCACCTAGAATACATATCCGTCTGTTGCTTTCTGCTGAAACACCCATGCTCTCAGTAAATGGATCCAATTGTTTCATGGGGTTGAAAATCCGAGAAATTAAACCAATCCCTATGTGCAATTTACTGTCTGACTCGTTTGCTCTTAGTACAGTTTTGCAGAGCTACTTGTCTTTGTTATAGGCTTATGCCGTTTCTTCTCTACTTAGGGTAGAATATGGCATTCATTCTTGCTGTTGGAAGAATTGTAAGTCTATATCACGGACTATGAACAAATCTTATTCAAAATCGGCATTTGGGTTAAGTCACGATATGCTCTTTTGAATCAATATTTATGAATATTAATGCACGTGTCTGTGTTCTGAATACAAGTGTGTTGAGTACATTTAAGCTGCGATAGTGGGTCGGTGCGTGCTGAATGATCCTTGACATCACTTTGAGTATTTTGTTTTGAATACTCATGGTTTCTGTGGTATATGTCAGCCAACCGTACCCTTTTGGTGTCTGTTTGTTTGTTTGATTGTTTGTTTGTTTGCTTGTTGTTGGTTTTGCAAACACATTAGGCCATGCATCACTCCGTTTGCTTCAATCAGAGAGTCATATATGTGAATCACTTAAGATAGTGCTTAAAATCACCTATGATTTCCTGCTACCATCTCCCATCTTATGGCTTTGATGTCCTCCTTGCCTTCTTCTTGTTTCTTGTTTGTAACTCACGCTCTTCTTGCATTTCCAATGATGGTTTTTCTAATTTCCATTTCATCTTGCTAATTTTCTCTTCAGGGTATAATTCTCAATCATTCTTTTTGGATAAGTTTTGAACTGCTGAATTCTTTTAAGCTTTGCTGGTCTGTGAATTTCCCTAGCTCTGCCGTTATTAGAAATGGCAGTCATGTGGCATAGGCTACCAATGATTACAGCTTTTTCTCATTCAGGATATTGCCTATGTCCTTGCACTCCTCCCTGTTCTGCAATATTTCTGCCGAGATATGAGCTGAAACCCCTCTGGAGGTTCTGTTGTGAATAAGTTGCTTTCCTCTAGATGCATTTTAAATCACTGGGGTGCTCATGAACTTTGTTGATTTGAATTATACAGCTGCAAGTAGGTCTATTGGGATTCCAACTCCTTTGGACGCTGTGTAGTTCCTGAAATCGTATAGATGATTCTTTCTTGTCTTTCAGCATGTTTCAGTCTGACTTTTCTACAATTATCTTTTCAGGCTTTTTTTTGTTAATCTTGATTTTCCATCTGGGACTCTTACGAATCATACTCTTTCATGCTTTGTCTTACCCCAGGCTTCAACAGCAATGTTTGCATTGATTTGCACTTCTTTTTGTATGTCTTCTTCTGATCGAGGGATTTCTGTTCCCCTGGCTTCACAGTCTTTCACGAGTCCGTCTGCATTATCAAGTCTGCTTTGGACTGACTTTAGCCTTGGTATTGTCTCATCCTTGGGTTTTGTGGTATTATTTTGCTCGTTTTTAGCGTTTCTCTTCCCCGTTCCCGGTATACTGCCTTTTGAGATTCTGAGACACTGTTGTACTTCATGTTTTCCTCACCTCAGTTTTCAATACTAGCTCTGTTAGCGTTTTGCAGTCTAGATGTTTGAAAGCTTAATTTTTGGGCCTTCAAACTCTTTGGAACTGAAAATGGTACTTCCTGTTTCTTTTACTATACTTCTTTACCTCTACTGGTCAAGTAATAACAGGTATCTAATATAGATGTATAGGGCTTTGTTAAGTGAAAATTTTAGACCATTGGGTGTACAAAGATCCATGATATTTCTTTGAGGATAATTTTCCCTAGGCATTGATGCCATCTCCTTTTCCTGTGTGTGTTGTCTGGTATATCTCTAAATGCTGGTGTTGCCTTTGTTGTGATAAGCCCACCATATTATTTCAATTATTAATACTTCGTTTTATTGCACTTACCTCACAATTCTGAAAGTGCAGAGTACACTTCCTCTTCTGGAAATGAAGCTTAAAGCTTTTCAGCTCGGCATTCTGCTGTACGTCATCTTGGAGTCTTTCCAAAACAGCAAGCTTAGAGTATGCTTGTGCTTTCAATTGCCATTGGAATGTCCCAAGTTACCAGTTATTGCCAGAGCTTCTCTGTCTACAGAAACAACAGTGGAATCATATGTATGGATGTCATACATCAGCGTATGCTGGAATGATCCCGCAGACCGATCTTTTTGTCCTCTGGGCAGTACAATTTCAGTGCCATCCAAAATGTAGCATCTGCATTTGGGAGTTAATGCTGAAGGAAATGCTTCAACTTCTCACGTTGTGGACTTTGACCACTCTCCCTTGATCCCTCATCCTTGGGTCATGGGTGCACCAATGCAACCACAGAGCTGTACCGAATTATCTTCCTGAAACCAATCCGTAATCGCTGTCCAGGTTAATTCTGTAGCAAATCCTGAAGTTTTAATACTGATTTCAAACCCAAGGGCCACTGAATCCCTCAGACCAGATGCACGGCTTGTCTATTTGAGACCCACACATGCTGAATTGGCAAATTGCCAAATTGATCCTGGGCCTGCAAATGCAGTGGAAGTGGCCATGGCACATATCGAAACTCTCAACCACACACGCCAATGTGGTTGCTTTCTTACTGGGGTAACAGGTCGGTTTGCTCTCTTGATAGAACCTACCACAACCCACAATGTACTCCAGATCCCTGAGACTCAGCGTGTGCCATTATCTGTAGCTCTATGCCTCGTAATCCGCTGCCTCTGCTAGCTCAAATTTGGCAGATCGGATCTTGGTCTCAGAATCAGTTGTGGGGATATTTTGTGCTGATTTCTATGAGTTATGTCAGCCAAGCATCTGCTGTGCACTCTTCTAACACTCAGCGCATTACCTACAGTCTCATGTGTGCTGTCCGCTTGAGAGTGTGCGTCCAAGTAAAATAGAGTTTAACCTTTGCTGCTCCATCAGCAGAGGTCAGATCCTGCACAGATTTCCATTCTCTACTTTGCCTTCTCCTGCTTCCAGGGTTTCTGAGGCCTCAGCCTGTCTTTGGAAGTAACAGACCACACTTCGGAATTGTCCTGTGCCAAGGGCTGGGTGAGTGGAAGTTTACATTGCTGTGTACATGGGAGGGAGTGAGCGCAGGTTGCACTGGTTCTCTGCCAACTGGGCATCGATAAATCAACACTTTCCAGATGTAATTCACAGAAATGTGATGTTTGTTTAGCTCTGTTTTCTATAAAGCCATGGTTGGAGGGATTGTCCGAAGACTCCAATTTTTACATTGTGTTGATAAGACAGTTGCAGTTTTTAAGAAGGTCAATAGAATTGATTTACATGTTTTGGAATTTATATGAAAATGAAGTTAGTGTTTCAAACGTACTAAATTTACCTATAAGTCAGAATTGTCAAGTTTTGTAAAATTATGTCAGCTCTAAGAAATATGTAGACAGATAGAAAGTAAAATCACAGTCCAAAATTTTGAAGGGGACATGTCAACCCTTTACTGTTGAAGCCTCCAACACCAACAGGAACCATGAAGTACCTATTGAAACCATGAAATAAACGAGAGCCTGGGTTTCCGTTGTGCATGTGGTGCCCTATACTCCCAATGACACATACTGGCCAATGTTGGCATTCCAAGGGGTAACATTCCTCTCTAGGAAAGTACAAGAAAAACCAAACAAAATATATACATTTAGGCTTGATTCCAAAAGCACATACAGGCATTTTAGCTATGAGAACCCTGCAGCAGCTCTGTTAGGCTATTGAAAATCAGGTGTTCTTCTATCAGATTTGAGAACGCTTAATCATCCGATCATGTTGGGTAAAGCAATTTAACACAACCAAGTCTGCACCCCCTATATATCGTGCACCCGGTGCTTGGCTGAAGAGAAAGACGGTCCACCAAACCTGTGTCTTTAAAGGCTTGCACGTCTTTTACACTTCAGGTCACTATCTGACATAATATTTACCTATACTGTCTTGAAACACTGAGGCCTAGTATATATTCAAGTTCAGTCAAAGATTCCTCTTACTTACCACACTCCCTTCACCCCAGACAAGACATAAACCCAGCATTTGCTGAATCTGGGGGAAGGTCATCATTTCTTTGTGTGAGCTAATTATTCAATTCCCAACTATTTTAGGCGAGAGTATTTGACATTTCAGGGTTTCACTGTTGTTCACAGAGTGTGAAGTTGGAGGAACTCTGATTCTAGGAGGGGTTGCAGTTCTCCTTTTGGCTTCATTGCAGCTCAGGTTCTGATCCTTTAAAATGGATGCCTGAGTGGAGGGGAGGGAAGAATAAGTGCTTGATAGCAAGGCCCAAACCTGGGAAAATGCTTAACTGGGCTTGGTGCATTTTGGTCTGAATGGTTTGTAAATGCCCCTTGGGACCTGTGGATTCTCATGACCTCTTCCAAGAACATGAGCGCTTTTATTATCTCTGCCATCTCTTCTCTTTTAGACGTCAGGAATCTTGGAGCCGTTCTTGGAGCAGAGAATTGAGTGACTTTCTCAAGTGCACATTGACACTCCGAATGTTTCTGCCAGTTTCACAGATGTTCAGTAGGTCTCATGAATGTCTTTCGAGCCTGGTATTCTCTAGAGATGTCTCCATGCCGGTATTCTCCTTTGTAGCGGAACAACTCTCATCAATATGTTCGCATCTCTCCTCAATCCGTGCAGCCAGCTTTTCTGCCAGCTTCTCTTCGTGTCTCCCATAAAGTCGACTTCAACAGGACTGGGCAAGTCTGAAGGTACCTCGGAGCCTCACCAGTAAGTTGATGACAGGCAGATCGTGCACTGTCTGCCCTCTCAATTTCTGGAAACTTACCCGTGAACTTAGGTTTTTGGGCAGCAGCATTATCTCGAACTTACACAGCGTCCCGAACAAAAGAACTAAGCCAATCTCCACAAAGGGTGGCAGCCCCTCCATCACACTGATCCACCCACAGAATTCTGCCCAGTTACCTTGGATCCACCAGCCATAACCAGCTTCGTGGTACACACCAAGATTCCACCTAGATTCCAACCGGTAACTGACATCCCCAATGGTTGATGAATATTGTCAGTGTCGGGGGAGGGGCTGCATCAAACGAGAGGTTACTAAGTTAAATGTGATTCTATCCACTAGCGTGCCACTGTCCTTTTATCTGCCCTCTTCCCTTTGGTTCAGATCTGTATATACAGTACAAACGGAGGGAAGTGTGTCCATTTTTAGTTTACGGTTTCACACGTCTTGAAACTTTCTAACAGCTCACATTACACTGAGACCCCACTGAAAGAAACTCATGTTTGTGTAATATCCATTCACCTAGAATACATATCCGTCTGTTGCTTTCTGCTGAAACACCCATGCTCTCAGTAAATGGATCCAATTGTTTCATGGGGGCTGAAATTCCGAGAAATTAAAACAATCCCAATGTGCACTTTACTGTCTGACTCGTTTGCTCTTAGTACAGTTTTGCAGAGCTACTTGTCTTTGTTATAGGCTTATGCCGTTTCTTCTCTACTTAGGGTAGAATATGGCATTCATTCTTGCTGTTGGAAGAATTGTAAGTCTATATCACGGACTATGAACAAATCTTATTCAAAATCGGCATTTGGGTTAAGTCACGATATGCTCTTTTGAATCAATATTTATGAATATTAATGCACGTGTCTGTGTTCTGAATACAAGTGTGTTGAGTACATTTAAGCTGCGATAGTGGGTCAGTGCGTGCTGAATGATCCTTGACATCACTTTGAGTATTTTGTTTTGAATACTCATGGTTTCTGTGGTATATGTCAGCCAACCGTACCCTTTTGGTGTCTGTTTGTTTGTTTGATTGTTTGTTTGTTAGCTTGTTGTTGGTTTTGCAAACACATTAGGCCATGCATCACTCCGTTTGCTTCAGTCAGATAGTCATATATGTGAATCACTTAAAATAGTGCTTAAAATCACCTATGATTTCCTGCTACCATCTCCCATCTTATGGCTTTGATGTCCTCCTTGCCTTCTTCTTGTTTCTTGTTTGTAACTCATGCTCTTCTTGCATTTCCAATGATGGTTTTTCTAATTTCCATTTCATCTTGCTACTTTTCTCTTCAGGGTATAATTCTCAATCATTCTTTTAGGATAAGTTTTGAACTGCTGAATTCTTTTAAGCTTTGCTGGTCTGTGAATTTCCCTAGCTCTGCCGTTATTAGAAATGGCAGTCATGTGGCATAGGCTACCAATGATTGCAGCTTTTTCTCATTCAGGATATTGCCTATGTCCTTGCACTCCTCCCTGTTCTGCAATATTTCTGCCGAGATATGAACTGAAACCCCTCTGGAGGTTCTGTTGTGAATAAGTTGCTTTCCTCTAGATGCATTTTAAATCACTGGGGTACTCATGAACTTTGTTGATTTGAATTATACAGCTGGAAGTAGGTCTATTGGGATTCCAACTCCTTTGGACGCTGTGTAGTTCCTGAAATCGTATAGATGATTCTTTCTTGTCTTTCAGCATGTTTCAGTCTGACTTTTCTACAATTATCTTTTCAGGCTTTTTTCTGTTAATCTTGATTTTCCATCTGGGACTCTTACGAATCATACTCTTTCATGCATTGTCTTACCCCAGGCTTCAACAGCAATGTTTGCATTGATTTGCACTTCTTTTTGTATGTCTTCTTCTGATCGAGGGATTTCTGTTCCCCTGGCTTCACAGTCTTTCACGAGTCCGTCTGCATTATCAAGTCTGCTTTGGACTGACTTTAGCCCTGGTATTGTCTCATCCTTGGGTTTTCTGGTATTATTTGGCTCGTTTTTAGAGTTTCTCTTCCCCTTTCCCGGTATAATGCCTTTTGTGATTCTGAGACACTGTTGTACTTCATGTTTTCCTCACCTCAGTTTTCAATACTAGCTCTGTTAGCGTTTTGCAGTCTAGATGTTTGAAAGCTTAATTTTTGGGCCTTCAAACTCTTTGGAACTGAAAATGGTACTTCCTGTTTCTTTTACTATACTTCTTTACCTCTACTGGTCAAGTAATAACAGGTATCTAATATAGATGTATAGGGCTTTGTTAAGTGAAAATTTTAGACCATTGGGTGTACAAAGATCCATGATATTTTTTTGAGGATAATTTTCCCTAGGCATTGATGCCATCTCCTGTTCCTGTGTGTGTTGTCTGGTATATCTCTAAATGCTGGTGTTGCCTTTGTTGTGATGAGCCCACCATATTATTTCAATTATTAATACTTCGTTTTATTGCACTTACCTCACAATTCTGAAAGTGCAGAGTACACTTCCTCTTCTGGAAATGAAGCTTAAAGCTTTTCAGCTCGGCATTCTGCTGTACGTCATCTTGGAGTCTTTCCAAAACAGCAAGCTTAGAGTATGCTTGTGCTTTCAATTGCCATGGGAATGTCCCAAGTTACCAGTTATTGCCAGAGCTTCTCTGTCTACAGAAAGAACAGTGGAAACATATGTATGGATGTCATACATCAGGGCATGCTGGAATGATCCCGCAGACCGATCTTTGTGTCCTCTGGGCAGTACAATTTCAGTGCCATCCAAAATGTAGCATCTGCATTTGGGAGATAATGCTGAAGGAAATGCTTCAACTTCTCACGTTGTGGACTTTGACCACTCTCCCTTGATCCCTCATCCTTGGGTCATGGGTGCACCAATGCAACCACAGAGCTGTACCGAATTCTCTTCCTGAAACCAATCCGTAATCGCTGTCCAGGTTATTTCTGTAGCAAATCCTGAAGTTTTAATACTGATTTCAAACCCAAGGGCCACTGAATCCCTCAGACCAGATGCACGGCTTCTCTATTTGAGCCCCACACATGCTGTATTGGCAAATTGCCAAATTGATCCTGGGCCTGCAAAATGCAGTGGATGTGGCCATGGCACATATCGAAACTCTCAACCTCACACGCCAATGTGGTTGCTTTCTTACTGGGGTAACAGGTCGGTTTGCTCTCTTGATAGAACCCACCACAACCAAAATTGGACTCCCGATCCCTGAGACTCAGCGTGTGCCATTATCTGTAGCTGTATACCTCATTTTCCGCTGCCTCTGCTACCTCAAGTTTGGCAGATCGGATCTTGGTCTCAGAATCAGTTGTGGGGATATTTTGTGCTGATTTCTATGAGTTATGTCAGCCAAGCATCTGCTGTGCACTCTTCTAACACTCAGCGCATTACCTACAGTCTCATGTGTGCTGTCCGCTTGAGAGTGTGCGTCCAAGTAAAATAGAGTTTAACCTTTGCTGCTCCATCAGCAGAGGTCAGATCCTGCACAGATTTCCATTCTCTACTTTGCCTTCTCCTGCTTCCAGGGTTTCTGAGGCCTCAGCCTGTCTTTGGAAGTAACAGACCACACTTCGGAATTGTCCTGTGCCAAGGGCTGGGTGAGTGGAAGTTTACATTGCTGTGTACATGGGAGGGAGTGAGCGCAGGTTGCACTGGTTCTCTGCCAACTGGGCATCGATAAATCAACACTTTCCAGATGTAATTCACAGAAATGTGATGTTTGTTTAGCTCTGTTTTCTATAAAGCCATGGTTGGAGGGATTGTCCGAAGACTCCAATTTTGACATTGTGTTGATAAGACAGTTGCAGTTTTTAAGAAGGTCAATAGAATTGATTTACATGTTTTGGAATTTATATGAAAATGAAGTTAGTGTTTCAAACGTACTAAATTTACCTATAAGTCAGAATTGTCAAGTTTTGTAAAATTATGTAGCTCTAAGAAATATGTAGACAGATAGAAATTAAAATCACAGTCCAAATTTTGAAGGGGACATGTCAACTCTTTACTGTTGAAGCCTCCAACACCAACAGGAACCATGAAGTACCTATTAAAACCATGAAATAAACGAGAGCCTGGGTTTCCGTTGTGCATGTGGTGCCCTATACTCCCAATGACACATACTGGCCAATGTTGGCATTTCAAGGGTAACATTCCTCTCTAGGAAAGTACAAGAAAAACCAAACAAAACATATACATTTAGGCTTGATTCCAAAAGCACATACAGGCATTTTAGCTATGAGAACCCTGCAGCAGCTCTGTTAGGCTATTGAAAATCAGGTGTTCTTCTATCAGTGTTGAGAACGCTTAATCATCCGATCACGTTGGGTAAAGCAATTTAACACATCCAAGTCTGTACCCCCAATATATCGTGCACCCAGTGCTTGGCTGAAGAGAAAGACGGTCCACCAAACATGTGTCTTTAAAGGCTTTCACGTCTTTTACCCTTCAGGTCATTATCTGACATAATATTTACCTATACTGTCTTGAAACACTGAGGCCTATTATATATTCAAGTTCAGTCAAAGATTCCTCTCACTTACCACACTCCCTTCACCCCAGACAAGACATAAACCCAGCATTTGCTGAATCTAGGGGAAGGTCATCATTTCTTTGTGTGAGCTAAGTATTCAATTCCCAACTATTTTAGGCGAGAGTATTTGAAATTTCAGGGGTTCACTGTTGTTCACAGAGTGTGAAGTTGGAGGAACTCTGATTCTAGGAGGGGTTGCAGTTCTCCTATTGGCTTCATTGCAGCTCAGGTTCTGATCCTTTAAAATGGATGCCTGAGTGGAGGGGAGGGAAGAATATGTGCTTGATAGCAAGGCCCAAACCTGGGAAAATTCTTAACTGGGCTTGGTGCATTTTGGTCTGAATGGTTTGTAAATGCCCCTTGGGACCTGTGGATTCTCATGACCTCTTCCAAGAACATGAGCGCTTTTATTATCTCTGCCATCTCTTCTCTTTTAGACGTCAGGAATCTTGGAGCCGTTCTTGGAGCAGAGAATTGAGTGACTTTCTCAAGTGCACGTTGACACTCCGAATGTTTCTGCCAGTTTCACAGATGTTCAGTAGGTCTCATGAATGTCTTTCGAGCCTGGTATTCTCTAGAGATGTCTCCATGCCGGTATTCTCCTTTGTAGCGGAACAACTCTCATCAATATGTTCGCATCTCTCCTCAATCCGTGCAGCCAGCTTTTCTGCCAGCTTCTCTTCGTGTCTCCCATAAAGTCGACTTCAACAGGACTGGGCAAGTGTGAAGGTACCTCGGAGCCTCACCAGTAAGTTGATGACAGGCAGATCGTGCACTGTCTGCCCTCTCAATTTCTGGAAACTTACCCGTGAACTTAGGTTTTTGGGCAGCAGCATTATCTCGAACTTACACAGCGTCCCGAACAAAAGAACTAAGCCAATCTCCACAAAGGGCGGCAGCCCCTCCATCACACTGATCCACCCACAGAATTCTGCCCAGTTACCTTGGATCCACCAGCCACAACCAGCTTCGTGGTACACACCAAGATTCCACCTAGATTCCAACCGGTAACTGCCATCCCCAATGGTTGATGAATATTGTCAGTGTTGGGGGAGGGGCTGCATCAAACGAGAGGTTACTAAGTTAAATGTGATTCTATCCACTAGCGTGCCACTGTCCTTTTATCTGCCCTCTTCCCTTTGGTTCAGATCTGTATATACACTACAAACGGAGGGAAGTGTGTCCATTTTTAGTTTACGGTTTCACACGTCTTGAAACTTTCTAACAGCTCACATTACACTGAGACCCCACTGAAAGAAACTCATGTTTGTGTAATATCCATTCACCTAGAATACATATCCGTCTGTTGCTTTCTGCTGAAACACCCATGCTCTCAGTAAATGGATCCAATTGTTTCATGGGGGCTGAAATTCCGAGAAATTAAACCAATCCTAATGTGCACTTTACTGTCTGTCTCGTTTGCTCTTAGTACAGTTTTGCAGAGCTACTTGTCTTTGTTATAGGCTTATGCCGTTTCTTCTCTACTTAGGGTAGAATATGGCATTCATTCTTGCTGTTGGAAGAATTGTAAGTCTATATCACGGACTATGAACAAATCTTATTCAAAATCGGCATTTGGGTTAAGTCACGATATGCTCTTTTGAATCAATATTTATGAATATTAATGCACGTGTCTGTGTTCTGAATACAAGTGTGTTGAGTACATTTAAGCTGCGATAGTGGGTCGGTGCGTGCTGAATGATCCTTGACATCACTTTGAGTATTTTGTTTTGAATACTCATGGTTTCTGTGGTATATGTCAGCCAACCGTACCCTTTTGGTGTCTGTTTGTTTGTTTGATTGTTTGTTTGTTTGCTTGTTGTTGGTTTTGCAAACACATTAGGCCATGCATCACTCCGTTTGCTTCAATCAGAGAGTCATATATGTGAATCACTTAAGATAGTGCTTAAAATCACCTATGATTTCCTGCTACCATCTCCCATCTTATGGCTTTGATGTCCTCCTTGCCTTCTTCTTGTTTCTTGTTTGTAACTCACGCTCTTCTTGCATTTCCAATGATGGTTTTTCTAATTTCCATTTCATCTTGCTACTTTTCTCTTCAGGGTATAATTCTCAATCATTCTTTTTGGATAAGTTTTGAACTGCTGAATTCTTTTAAGCTTTGCTGGTCTGTGAATTTCCCTAGCTCTGCCGTTATTAGAAATGGCAGTCATGTGGCATAGGCTACCAATGATTACAGCTTTTTCTCATTCAGGATATTGCCTATGTCCTTGCACTCCTCCCTGTTCTGCAATATTTCTGCCGAGATATGAGCTGAAACCCCACTGGAGGTTCTGTTGTGAATAAGTTGCTTTCCTCTAGATGCATTTTAAATCACTGGGGTGCTCATGAACTTTGTTGATTTGAATTATACAGCTGCAAGTAGGTCTATTGGGATTCCAACTCCTTTGGACGCTGTGTAGTTCCTGAAATCGTATAGATGATTCTTTCTTGTCTTTCAGCATGTTTCAGTCTGACTTTTCTACAATTATCTTTTCAGGCTTTTTTTGTTAATCTTGATTTTCCATCTGGGACTCTTACGAATCATACTCTTTCATGCTTCGCCTTACCCCAGGCTTCAACAGCAATGTTTGCATTGGTTTGCACTTGTTTTTCTATGTCTTCTTCTGATCGAGGGATTTCTGTTCCCCTGTCTTCACAGTCTTTCACGAGTCTGTCTGCATTATCAAGTCTGCTTTGTACTGACTTTAGCCCTGGCATTGTCTCATCCTTGGGTTTTCTGATATTGTTTGACTCGTTTTTAGAATTTCTCTTCCCCTTACATGGTATACGGCCTTTTGTGATTCTGAGACAATGTTGTACTTCATGTTTTCCTCCCCTCAGTTTTTAATACTTGCTCTGGTAGCGTTTTGCAGTCTAGAAGTTTGAAAGCTTAATTTTTGGGGCTTCAAACACTTTGGAACTGAAAATGTTGCTTCCTGTTTCTTTTACTATACTTCTTTACCTCTACTGGTCAAGTAATATCAGGTATCTAATATAGATTTATAGGGCTTTGTTAAGTGAAAATTTTAGACCATTGTGTGTACAAAGTTCCATGATATTTCTGTGAGGACAATTTTCCCTAGGCATTGATGCCATGTACTGTTCCTGTGTGTGTTGTCTGGTATATCTCTAATTGCTGGTGTTGCCTTTGTTGTGATGAGCACACCATATTATTTCAATTAATAAAACTTCGTTTTATTGCACTTACCTCACATTTCTGAAAGTGCAGAGTACACTTCCTCTTCTGGAAATGAAGCTTAAAGCTTTTCAGCTCGGCATTCTGCTGTACGTCATCTTGGAGTCTTTCCAAAACAGCAAGCTTAGAGTATGCTTGTGCTTTCAATTGCCATGGGAATGTCCCAAGATACCAGTTATTGCCAGAGCTTCTCTGTCTACAGAAACAACAGTGGAAACATATGTATGGATGTCATACATCAGGGCATGCTGGAATGATCCCGCAGACCGATCTTTGTGTCCTCTGGGCAGTACAATTTCAGTGCCATCCAAAATGTAGCATCTGCATTTGGGAGATAATGCTGAAGGAAATGCTTCAACTTCTCACGTTGTGGACTTTGACCACTCTCCCTTGATCCCTCATCCTTGGGTCATGGGTGCACCAATGCAACCACAGAGCTGTACCGAATTCTCCTCCTCAAACCAATCCGTAATCTCTGTCCAGGTTATTTCTGTAGAAAATCCTGAAGTTTTAATACTGATTTCAAACCCAAGGGCCACTGAATCCCTCAGACCAGATGCACGGCTTCTCTATTTGAGCCCCACACATGCTGTATTGGCAAATTGCCAAATTGATCCTGGGCCTGCAAAATGCAGTGGATGTGGTCATGGCACATATCAAAACTCTCAACCACACACACCAATGTGGTTGCTTTCTTACTGGGGTAACAGGTCGGTTTGCTCTCTTGATAGAACCCACCACAACCCAAAATGGACCCCCGATCCCTGAGACTCAGCGTGTGCCATTATCTGTAGCTGTATACCTCATTTTCCGCTGCCTCTGCTAGCTCAAGTTTGGCAGATCGGATCTTGGTCTCAGAATCAGTTGTGGGGATATTTTGTGCTGATTTCTATGAGTTATGTCAGCCAAGCATCTGCTGTGCACTCTTCTAACACTCAGCGCATTACCTACATTCTCATGTGTGCTGTCCGCTTGAGAGTGTGCGTCCAAGTAAAATAGAGTTTAACCTTTGCTGCTCCATCAGCAGAGGTCAGATCCTGCACAGATTTCCATTCTCTACTTTGCCTTCTCCTGCTTCCAGGGTTTCTGAGGCCTCAGCCTGTCTTTGGAAGTAACAGACCACACTTCGGAATTGTCCTGTGCCAAGGGCTGGGTGAGTGGAAGTTTACATTGCTGTGTACATGGGAGGGAGTGAGCGCAGGTTGCACTGGTTCTCTGCCAACTGGGCATCAATAAATCAACACTTTCCAGATGTAATTCACAGAAATGTGATGTTTGTTTAGCTCTGTTTTCTATAAAGCCATGGTTGGAGGGATTGTCCGAAGACTCCAATTTTGACATTGTGTTGATAAGACAGTTGCAGTTTTTAAGAAGGTCAATAGAATTGATTTACATGTTTTGGAATTTATATGAAAATGAAGATAGTGTTTCAAACGTACTAAATTTACCTATAAGTCAGAATTGTCAAGTTTTGTAAAATTATGTCAGCTCTAAGAAATATGTAGACAGATAGAAAGTAAAATCACAGTCCAAATTTTGAAGGGGACATGTCAACTCTTTACTGTTGAAGCCTCCAACACCAACAGGAACCATGAAGTACCTATTAAAACCATGAAATAAACGAGAGCCTGGATTTCCGTTGTGCATGTGGTGCCCTATACTCCCAATGACACATACTGGCCAATGTTGGCATTTCAAGGGGTAACATTCCTCTCTAGGAAAGTACAAGAAAAACCAAACAAAACATATACATTTAGGCTTGATTCCAAAAGCACATACAGGCATTTTAGCTATGAGAACCCTGCAGCAGCTCTGTTAGGCTATTGAAAATCAGGTGTTCTTCTATCAGTGTTGAGAACGCTTAATCATCCGATCACGTTGGGTAAAGCAATTTAACACATCCAAGTCTATACCCCCAATATATCGTGCACCCAGTGCTTGGCTGAAGAGAAAGACGGTCCACCAAACCTGTGTCTTTAAAGGCTTTCACGTCTTTTACCCTTCAGGTCATTATCTGACATAATATTTACCTATACTGTCTTGAAACACTGAGGCCTATTATATATTCAAGTTCAGTCAAAGATTCCTCTCACTTACCACACTCCCTTCACCCCAGACAAGACATAAACCCAGCATTTGCTGAATCTAGGGGAAGGTCATCATTTCTTTGTGTGAGCTAAGTATTCAATTCCCAACTATTTTAGGCGAGAGTATTTGAAATTTCAGGGGTTCACTGTTGTTCACAGAGTGTGAAGTTGGAGGATCTCTGATTCTAGGAGGGGTTGCAGTTCTCCTATTGGCTTCATTGCAGCTCAGGTTCTGATCCTTTAAAATGGATGCCTGAGTGGAGGGGAGGGAAGAATAAGTGCTTGATAGCAAGGCCCAAACCTGGGAAAATGCTTAACTGGGCTTGGTGCATTTTGGTCTGAATGGTTTGTAAATGCCCCTTGGGACCTGTGGATTCTCATGACCTCTTCCAAGAACATGAGTGCTTTTATTATCTCTGCCATCTCTTCTCTTTTAGACGTCAGGAATCTTGGAGCCGTTCTTGGAGCAGAGAATTGAGTGACTTTCTCAAGTGCACGTTGACACTCCGAATGTTTCTGCCAGTTTCACAGATGTTCAGTAGGTCTCATGAATGTCTTTCGAGCCTGGTATTCTCTAGAGATGGCTCCATGCCGGTATTCTCCTTTGTAGCGGAACAACTCTCATCAATATGTTCGCATCTCTCCTCAATCCGTGCAGCCAGCTTTTCTGCCAGCTTCTCTTCGTGTCTCCCATAAAGTCGACTTCAACAGGACTGGGCAAGTCTGAAGGTACCTCGGAGCCTCACCAGTAAGTTGATGACAGGCAGATCGTGCACTGTCTGCCCTCTCAATTTCTGGAAACTTACCCGTGAACTTAGGTTTTTGGGCAGCAGCATTATCTCGAACTTACACAGCGTCCCGAACAAAAGAACTAAGCCAATCTCCACAAAGGGCGGCAGCCCCTCCATCACACTGATCCACCCACAGAATTCTGCCCAGTTACCTTGGATCCACCAGCCACAACCAGCTTCGTGGTACACACCAAGATTCCACCTAGATTCCAACCGGTAACTGCCATCCCCAATGGTTGATGAATATTGTCAGTGTTGGGGGAGGGGCTGCATCAAACGAGAGGTTACTAAGTTAAATGTGATTCTATCCACTAGCGTGCCACTGTCCTTTTATCTGCCCTCTTCCCTTTGGTTCAGATCTGTATATACAGTACAAACGGAGGGAAGTGTGTCCATTTTTAGTTTACGGTTTCACACGTCTTGAAACTTTCTAACAGCTCACATTACACTGAGAACCCACTGAAAGAAACTCATGTTTGTGTAATATCCATTCACCTAGAATACATATCCGTCTGTTGCTTTCTGCTGAAACACCCATGCTCTCAGTAAATGGATCTAATTGTTTCATGGGGGCTGAAATTCCGAGAAATTAAACCAATCCCAATGTGCACTTTACTGTCTGACTCGTTTGCTCTTAGTACAGTTTTGCAGAGCTACTTGTCTTTGTTATAGGCTTATGCCGTTTCTTCTCTACTTAGGGTAGAATATGGCATTCATTCTTGCTGTTGGAAGAATTGTAAGTCTATATCACGGACTATGAACAAATCTTATTCAAAATCGGCATTTGGGTTAAGTCACGATATGCTCTTTTGAATCAATATTTATGAATATTAATGCACGTGTCTGTGTTCTGAATACAAGTGTGTTGAGTACATTTAAGCTGCGATAGTGGGTCGGTGCGTGCTGAATGATCCTTGACATCACTTTGAGTATTTTGTTTTGAATACTCATGGTTTCTGTGGTATATGTCAGCCAACCGTACCCTTTTGGTGTCTGTTTGTTTGTTTGATTGTTTGTTTGTTTGCTTGTTGTTGGTTTTGCAAACACATTAGGCCATGCATCACTCCGTTTGCTTCAATCAGAGAGTCATATATGTGAATCACTTAAGATAGTGCTTAAAATCACCTATGATTTCCTGCTACCATCACCCATCTTATGGCTTTGATGTCCTCCTTGCCTTCTTCTTGTTTCTTGTTTGTAACTCACGCTCTTCTTGCATTTCCAATGATGGTTTTTCTAATTTCCATTTCATCTTGCTACTTTTCTCTTCAGGGTATAATTCTCAATCATTCTTTTAGGATAAGTTTTGAACTGCTGAATTCTTTTAAGCTTTGCTGGTCTGTGAATTTCCCTAGCTCTGCCGTTATTAGAAATGGCAGTCATGTGGCATAGGCTACCAATGATTACAGCTTTTTCTCATTCAGGATATTGCCTATGTCCTTGCACTCCTCCCTGTTCTGCAATATTTCTGCCGAGATATGAGCTGAAACCCCTCTGGAGGTTCTTTTGTGAATAAGTTGCTTTCCTCTAGATGCATTTTAAATCACTGGGGTGCTCATGAACTTTGTTGATTTGAATTATACAGCTGCAAGTAGGTCTATTGGGATTCCAACTCCTTTGGACGCTGTGTAGTTCCTGAAATCGTATAGATGATTCTTTCTTGTCTTTCAGCATGTTTCAGTCTGACTTTTCTACAATTATCTTTTCAGGCTTTTTTTTGTTAATCTTGATTTTCCATCTGGGACTCTTACGAATCATACTCTTTCATGCTTCGCCTTACCCCAGGCTTCAACAGCAATGTTTGCATTGGTTTGCACTTGTTTTTCTATGTCTTCTTCTGATCGAGGGATTTCTGTTCCCCTGTCTTCACAGTCTTTCACGAGTCTGTCTGCATTATCAAGTCTGCTTTGTACTGACTTTAGCCCTGGCATTGTCTCATCCTTGGGTTTTCTGATATTTTTTTCTCGTTTTTAGAATTTCTCTTCCCCTTACATGGTTTACGGCCTTTTGTGATTCTGAGACAATGTTGTACTTCATGTTTTCCTCCCCTCAGTTTTTAATACTTGCTCTGGTAGCGTTTTGCAGTCTAGAAGTTTGAAAGCTTAATTTTTGGGGCTTCAAACACTTTGGAACTGAAAATGTTGCTTCCTGTTTCTTTTACTATACTTCTTTACCTCTACTGGTCAAGTAATATCAGGTATCTAATATAGATTTATAGGGCTTTGTTAAGTGAAAATTTTAGACCATTGTGTGTACAAAGTTCCATGATATTTCTGTGAGGACAATTTTCCCTAGGCATTTATGCCATGTACTGTTCCTGTGTGTGTTGTCTGGTATATCTCTAATTGCTGGTGTTGCCTTTGTTGTGATGAGCACACCATATTATTTCAATTAATAAAATTTCATTTTATTGCACTTACCTCACATTTCTGAAAGTGCAGAGTACACTTCCTCTTCTGGAAATGAATCTTAAATTTTTTCAGCTTGGCATTCGGCTGTACGTCATATTGGAGTCTTTCCAAAACAGCAAACTGAGAGTGCACTTGTGCTTTCTATTGCCATGGGAATGTCCCAATGTTACCAGTTCTTCCCAGAGTTTCTCTTTATACAGAAACACCAGTGGAAACATATATATGGATGTCATATATCAGGGCCTGATGGAATGATCCCGCAGACCGATCTTTGTGTCCTCTGGGCAGTACCATGTCAGTGCCATCCAAAATGTAGCATCTGCATTTGGGAGATAATGCTGAAGGAAATGCTTGAAATTCTCACGTTGTGGACTTTGACAACCATTCCTTGATCCCTCATCCTTGGGTCATGGGTGCACGAATGCAACCACAGAGCTGTACCGAATTCTCTTCCTCAAACCAATCCGTAATCCCTGTCCAGGTTACGACTGTAGCAAATCCTGAAGCTTTTAATACTGATTTCAAACCCAAGGGCCACTGAATCCCTCAGACCAGATGCACGACTTCTCTAGTTGAGCCCCACACGTGCTCTATTGGCAAAATGCCAAATTGATCCTTGGCCTGCAAGATGCAGTGAATGTGGCCATTGCACATATCGAAAAACTCAACCTCAACCGCCAATGTGGTTGCTTTCTTACTGGGGTAACAGGTCGGTTTGCTCTCTTGATAGAACCCACCGCAAACCACAACACACTCCAGATCCCTGAGACTCAGCGTGTGCCATTATCTGTAGTTCTATAACTCATTTTCCGCTGCCTCTGCTAGCTCAAATTTGTCGGATCGGATATTGGTCTCAGAATCAATTGTGGGGATATTTTGTGCTGATTTCTATGAGTTATGTCAACCAAGCATCTGCTGTGCACTCTTCTAACACTCAGCGCATTACCTACAGTCCCATGTGTGCTGTCCGCTTGAGAGTGTGCGTCCAAGTAAAACAGAATTTCACCTTTGCTGCTCCATCAGCAGAGGTCAGATCCTGTACAGATTTCCATTCTCTACTTTGCCTTCTCCTGCTCCCAGGTTTCCTGAGGCCTCAACCTGTCTTTTGAAGTAACAGACCACTATTAAGAAAGTGTCCTGTGCCAAGGGCTGGGTGAGAGGTATTTTACATTGCTTTGTACATGGGAGGGAGTGAGCACAGTTTGCACTGGTTCTCTGCCAACTGGGCATCGATAAATCAACACTTTTCAGTTGTAATTCACAGAAATGTGATGTTTGTTTAGCTCTGTTTTCTATAAAGCCATGGTTGGAGGGATTGTCCGAAGACTCCAATTTTGACCTTGTGTTGATAACACAGTTGCAGTTTTTAAGAAGGTAAATAGAATTGATTTACATGTTTTGGGATTTATATGAAAATGAAGTTAGTGTTTGAAACGTACTAAATTTACCTAGAAGTCCGACTTGTCAATTTTTGTAATATTATGTCAGCTCTAAAAAAAATGTAGACAGATAGAAATTAAGATCGCAGTCCAAAATGTTGAAGGTGACATGTAAACTCCTTACTGTTGAAGCCTCCAACACCAATAGGAACCATGAAGTACCTTTTTAAACCATGAAATAACCGAGAACCTGGGTTTCCGTTGTGCATGTGGTGCCCTATACTCCCAGTGACACATACTGGCCAATGTTGGCATTTCAAGGTTTAACATTCCTCTCTAGGAAAGTACAAGAAAAACCAAACAAAATATATATATTTAGGCTTGATTGCAAAAGCACATACAGGCATTTTATCTATGAAAACCCTGCTGCAGCTATGCTAGGCTATTGAAAAGCAGGTGTTCTTCTATCAGTGATGAGAACGCTTAATCATCGAATCATGTTGGGTAAAGCAATTTAACACAACCAAGTCTGCACCCCCAAAATATCGTGCACCCGATGTTTGACTGAAGAGAAAGACGGTGCACAATACCTGTGTCTTTAAAGGCTTTCATGACTTTTACACTTCAGGTCACTATCTGACATAATATTTACCTATATATACTGTCTTGAAAAACTGAGGCCTACTACATATTCAAATTCAGTCAAAGATTCCTCTCACTTACCACACTCCCTTCACCCCAGACAAGACATAAATGCAGCATTTGCTGAATCTAGGGGAAGGTCATCATTTCTTGGTGTGAGCTAATTAACCAATACCCAACTATTTTAGGCGAGAGTATTTGACTTTTCAGGATTTCACTGTTTTTCACAGAGTGTGAAGTTGGAGGAACTCTGATTCTAGGAGGGGCTTGTTCTTCTCCTACTGTCTTCATTGCAGCTAAGGTTCTGAGCCTTTAAACGGATACCTGAGTGGAGGGGAGGGAAGAGCAAGTGCTTGATAGCAAGGCCCAAACCTGGGAAAAGGCTTACCTGGGCTTGGTGCATTTTGGTCTGAATGGTTTGTAAATGCCCCTTGGGAACTGTGGATTCTCATGACCTCTTCCAAGAACATGAGCGCTTTTATCATCTCTGCCATCTCTTCTCTTTTAGACGTCAGGAATCTTGGAGCCGTTCTTGGAGCAGAGAATGGAGTGACTTTCTCAAGTGCACGTTGACACTCCGAATTGTTCTGCCAGTATCACAGAGGTTCAATAGGTCCCATGAATTTCTTTTGAGCCTTGTATTCTCTAGAGATGTCTCCATGCCGGTATTCTCCATTGTAGTGGAATAACTCTCATCAATATGTTCGCATCTCACCTCAATCCGTGCAGCCAGCTTTTCTGCCAGCTTCTCTTCGTGTCTCCCATAAGGTCGACTTCAACAGGACTGGGCAAGTCTGAAAGTACCTCGGAGCCTCACCAGTAAGCTGATGACAGGCAGATCTTCCACTCTCTGCCCTCTCATATTCTGGAAACTTACCCGTGATCTTAGGTCTTTGGGCAGCAGAATGTCGAACTTACACAGTGTCCTGATCAAAAGACCTAAGCCAATCTCCACAAAGGGCGGCAGCCCCTCCATCACACTGATCCACCCACAGAATTCTGCCCAGTTACCTTGGATTCATAAGCCACAAGAAGCCTCACGGTACACACCAATATTCCACCTAGAATCCAACCGGTAACTGCCATCCCCAATGGTTGCTGAATATTGTCAGTGTTGGGGGAGGGGCTGCATCAAACGAGGGGTTCCTAAGTTAAATGTGATTCTATCCACTAGAGTTCCATTGTAATTTTTTCTTCCCACTTTCCTTTGGTTCAGATCTGTGTATACAGTACAAACGGTGGGAAGTGTGTCCAATTTTAGCTTAGGGTTTCACACGTCTTGAAACTTTCTAACAGCTCACAGTACACAGAGATCCCACTAAATGAAAGTCATGTTTGTGTAATATCCATTCAACCATAATACATATCCGTCTGTTGCTTTCTGCTGAAACACCCACTCTCTCAGAAAATGGATCCATTTATTTCATGGGGGCTGAAATTCCGAGAAATGAAACCAATCCCAATGTGCACTTTACTGTCTGTCTCGTTTGCTCTTAGTACTGTTTTGCAGAGCTACTTGTCTTTGTTATAGGCTTATGACGTTTCTTCTCTACTTAGGGTAGAATATGGCATTCATTCTTGCTGTTGGAAGAATTGTAAGTCTATATCACGGACTATGACCAAATCATATTCAAAATCGTCATTTGGTTCAGGTCACGATATGCTCTTTTGAATCAATATTTATGAATATTAATGCACGTGTCTGTGTTCTGAATACAAGTGTGTTGAGTACATTTAAGCTGCGATACTGGGTCGGTGCGTGCTGAATGATCCTTGACATCACTTTGAGTATTTTGTTTTGAATACTCATGGTTTCTGTGGTATATGTCTGCCAACCGTATCCTTTTGGTGTCTCTCTGTTTGTTTTATTGTTTGTTTTTTTGCTTGTTGTTGGTTTTGCAAACTCTTTAGGCCATGCATCACTCCGTTTGCTTCAATCAGAGAGTCATATATGTGAATCACTTAAGATAGTGCTTAAAATCACCTATGATTTCCTGCTACCCTCTCCCATCTTATGGCTTTGATGTCCTCCTTGCCTTCTTCTTGTTTCTTGTTTGTAACTCACGCTCTTATTGCATTTCCAATAATGGATTTTCTTATTCCCATTTCATCTTGCTACTTTTCTATTCAGGGTAGAATTCTCAATCTTTCTTTTAGGATAAGTTTTGAACTGCTGAATTCTTTTAAGCTTTGCTGGTCTGTGAATTTCACTAGCTCTGCCGTTATTAGATATGTCAGTTATGTGGCATAGGCTACCCATGATTACAGCTTTTTCTCATTCAGGATATGGCCTATGTCCTTGCACTCCTCCCTGTTCTGCAATATTTCTGCCGAGATATGAGCTGAAACCCCTCTGGAGGTTCTGTTGTGACTAAATTGCTTTCCTCTAGATGCATTTTAAATCACTGGGGTGATCATGAACTTTGTTGATTTGAATTATACAGCTGCAATTAGGTCTATTGGGATTCCAACTCCTTGGGACGCTTTTTAGATACTGAATTCGTATAGATGATACTTTCTTGTCTTTCAGAATGTATCAGCCTGAATGTTCTACAATTATCTTTTCAGGATTTTTTTGTTAATCTTGCTTTTCCATCTGGGTCTCTTACGAAACATACTCTTTCATGCTTTGTCTTACCCCAGGCTTCAACAGCATTGTTTGCATAGGTTTGCACTTCATTTCCCTATATCTTCTTCTGATCGAGGAATTTCTGTTCCCCTGACTTCACAGACTTTCACGAGTCCATCTGCATTATCAAGTCTGCTTTGGACTGACTTTAGCCCTGGTATTGTCTCATCCATGGGTTTTCTGATATTGTTTGGCTAGTTTTTAGAGTTTCTCTTCCCTTTCCCGGTATACTGCCTTTTGTGATTCTGAGACACTGTTGTACTTCATGTTTTCCTCACCTGAGGTTTCAATACTTGCTCTGGTAGCTTTTTGCAGCCTAGATATTTGAAAGCTTATTTTTTAGGCCTTCAAACTCTTTGGAACTGAAAATGGTACTTCCTGTTTCTTTTACTATACTTCTTTATCTCTACTGGTCAAGTAATATCAGGTATCTATTATAGAATTATAGGGCTTTGATAAGTGAAAATTTTAGACAATTGGGTGTACAAAGTTCCATGATATTTCTGTGAGGACAATTTTCCCTAGGCATTGATGCCATGTACTGTTCCTGTGTGTGTTGTCTGGTATATCTCTAATTGCTGGTGTTGCCTTTGCTGTGATGAGCACACCATATTATTTCAATTAGTAAAACTTCGTTTTATTGCACTTACCTCACAATTCTGAAAGTGCAGAGTACACTTCCTCTTCTGGAAATGAAGCTTAAACATTTTCAGCTCGGCATTCGGCTGTATGTCATATTGGAGTCTTTCCAAAACAGCAAACTGAGAGTGCGCTTGTGCTTTCTATTGCCATGGGAATGTCCCAATGTTACCAGATCTTCCCAGGAATTCTCGGTCTACAGAAACAGCAGTGGAAACATATGTATTGATGTCATATATCAGGGCCTGCTGGAATGATGCCGCAGACCGAACTTTGTGTCCTCTGGGCAGTACCATGTCAGTGCCATCCAAAATGTAGCATCTGCATTTGGGAGATAATGCTGAAGGAAATGCTTCAACTTCTCACATTGTGGACTTTGACCACTCGTCCTTGATCCCTCATCCTTGGGTCATGGGTGCACGAATGCAACCACAGAGCTGTACCGAATTCTCTTCCTCAAACCAATCCGTAATCCCTGTCCAGGTTAAGACTGTAGCAGATCCTGAAGCTTTTAGTACTGATTTCAAACCCAAGGGCCACTGAATCCCTCAGACCAGATGCACGGCTTCTGTAGTTGAGCCCCACACGTGCTCTATTGGCAAAATGCCAAATTGATCCTGGGCCTGCAAGATGCAGTGAATGTGGGCATGGCACATATCGAAAAACTCAAACTCACACGCCAATGTGTTTGCGTTCTTACTGGGGTAACAAGTCCGTTTGCTCTCTTGATAGAACCCACCACAACCCACAACGCACTCCAGATCCCTGAGACACTGCGTGTGTCATTATCTGTAGCTCTATACCTCATTTTCCACTGCCTCTGCTAGCTCTAATTTGGTAGATCGGATCTTGGTCTCAGAATCAATTGTGGGGATATTTTGTGCAGATTTCTAGGAGTTATGTCAGCCAAGCATCTGCTGTGCACTCTTCTAACACTCAGCACATTACCTACAGTCCCATGTGTGCTGTCCGCTTGAGAGTGTGCGTCCAAGTAAAACAGTGTTTCACCTTTGCTGCTCCATCAGCAGAGGTCAGATCCTGTACAGATTTCCATTCTCTACTTTGCCTTCTCCTGCTTCCAGGTTACCTGAGGCCTCATCCTGACTTTGGAAGTAACAGACCACTCTTCAGAAAGTGTCCTGTTCCAAGGCCTGGGTGAGTGTGAGTTTACATTGCGGTGTACATGCGAGGGAGTGTGCGCAATTTGCACTGGTTCTCTGCCAACTGGGCATCGACAAAACAACACTTTCCAGATGTAATTCACAGAAATGTGATGTTTGTTTAGCTCTGTTTTCTATAAAGCCATGGTTGGAGGGATTGTCCGAAGACTCCAATTTTGACATTGTGTTGATAAGACAGTTGCAGTTTTTAAGAAGGTAAATAGAATTGATTTACATGTTTTGGGATTTATATGAAAATGAAGTTAGTGTATGAAACGTACTAAATTTACCTAGAATTCTTACTTGTCAATTTTTGTAACACTTTGTCAGCTCTAAGAAAAATGTAGACAGATAGAAAGTGAAATCGCAGCCCAAATTTTGAAGGGGACATGTCAACTCTTTACAGTTGAAGCCTTCAACACCGACAGGAACCATGATGTACCTATTGAAACCATGAAATAACCGAGAACCTGGGTTTCCGTTGTGCAAGTGGTGCCCTATACTCCCAATGACACATACTGGCAAATGTTAGAATTTCAAGGGGTAACATTTCTCTCTAGGAAAGTACAAGTAATACCAAACAAAATATATACATTTAGCCTTGATTCCAAAAGCACATACGGGCATTTTAGCAATGAGAACCCTGCTGCAGCTAAGTTAGGCTATTGAAAAACAGGTGTTCTTCTATCAGTGATGAGAACGCTTAATCATCCGATCATGTTGGTTAAAGCAATTTAACACAACCAAGTCTGGACCCCCAGTATATCGTGCACCCGGTGCTTGACTGAAGAGGAAGATTGTCCACAAAACCTGTGTCTTTAAAGTCTTTCACGTATTTTACAGTTCAGGTCACTATCTGACCTAATATTTACCTATATATACTGTGTTGAAAAACTGAGGCCTAGTACATATTCAAGTTCAGTCAAAGATTCCTCTCACTTACCACACTCCCTTCACCCCAGACAAGACATAAACCCAGCATTTGCTGAATCTAGGGGAAGGTCATCATTTCTTGGTGTGAGCTAAGTATTCAATACCCAACTATTTTGGCGAGAGTATTTGACCTTTCAGGATTTCACTGTTGTTCACAGATTGTGAAGATGGAGGAACTCTGATTCTAGGAGGGGCTTATTCTTCTCCTAATGTCTTCATTGCAGCTAAGGTTCTGAGCCTTTAAAACGGATGCATGAGTGGAGGGGAGGGAAGAGCATGTGTTTGATAGCAAGGCCCAAACCTGAGAAAAGGCTTACCTGGGCTTGGTGCATTTTGGTCTGAATGGTTTGTAAATGCCCCTTGGGACCTGTGGATTCTCATGACCTCTTCCAAGAACATGAGCGCTTTTATCATCTCTGCCATCTCTTCTCTTTTACACGTCAGGAATCTTGGAGCTGTTCTTGGAGCAGAGAATGGAGTGACTTTCTCAAGTGCACGTTGACAATCCGAATGTTTCTGCCAGTATCACAGAGGTTCAGTATGTCTCATGAAAGTCTTTCGAGCCTGCTATTCTCTAGAGATGTCTCCCTGCCGGTATTCTCCATTGTAGCGGAAAAACTCTCATCAATATTTTCGCATCTATCCTCAATCCTTGCAGCCAGCTTTTCTGCCAGCTTCTCTTCGTGTCTCCCATAAAGTCGACTTCAACAGGACTGGGCAAGTCTGAAAGTACCTCGGAGCCACACCAGTAAGCTGATGACAGGCAGATCTTCCACTCTCTGCCCTCTCAGGTTCTGGAAACTTACCCGTGAACTTAGGTCTTTGGGCAGCATCATTATCTCAAAATTACACAGCATCCTGAAAAAAAGACCTAAGCCAATCTCCAGAAAGGGCGGCAGCCCCTCCATCACTCTGATCCACCCACAGAATTCTGCCCAGTTACCTTGGATCCACCACCCACAACAAGCCTCGCGGTACACAACAAGGGCCAACATAGAATCCAACCGGTAACTGCCATCCGCAATGGTTGCTGAATATTGTCAGTGTTGGGGGAGGGGCTGCATCAAACGAGAGGTTCTTAAGTTAAATATGATTCTATCCACTAGCGTGCCATTGTCCTTTTATCTTCCCTCTTTCCTTTGGTTCAGATCTGTGTATACAGTACACACGGTGGGAAGTGTTTCCATTTTTAGTTTATGGTTTCACACGTCTTGAAACTTTCTAACAGCTCACAGTACACAGAGACCCCACTAAAGGAAACTCATGTTTGTGTAATATCCTTTCACCCAGAATACATATCCGTCTGTTGCTTTCTGCTGAAACACCCACGCTCTCAGAAAATGGATCCACTTTTTTCATGGGGGCTGAAATTCCGAGAAATGAAACCAATCCCAATGTGCACTTTACTGTCTGTCTCGTTTGCTCTTAGTACACTTTTGCAGAGCTACTTTTCTTTGTTATAGTCTTATGCCATTTCTTCTCTACTTAGGGTAGAATATGGCATTCATTCTTGCTGTTGGAAGAATTGTAAGTCTATATCACGTACTTTGACCGAATCTTATTCAATATCGGCATTTGGGTTAGGTCACGATATGCTCTTTTGTATCAATATTTATGAATATTAATGCACGTGTCTGTGTTCTGAATACAAGTTTGTTGAGTACATTTAAGCTGCGATACTGGGTCAGTGCGTGCTGAATTTTCATTGACATCACTTTGAGTATTTTGTTTTGAATACTCATGTTTTCCTTGGTATATGTCAGCCAACCGTACCCTTTGGGTGTCTCTCTGTTTGTTTGATTGTTTGTTTGTTTGCTTATTGTTGGTTTTCAAACACATTAGTCCATGCATCACTCCGTTTGCTTCAATCAGAGAGTCATATATGTGAATCACTTAAGATAGTGCTTAAAATCACCTATGATTTCCTGCTACCCTCTCCCATCTTATGACTTTGATGACCTCCTTGCCTTCTTCTTGTTTCTTTTTTGTAACTCACGCTCTTCTTGCATTTCCAGTGATGGTTTTTCTTATTTCCATTTCATCTTGCTACTTTTCTATTCAGGGTAGAATTCTCAATCTTTCTTTTAGGATAAGTTTTGAACTGCTTAATTCTTTTAAGCTTTGCTGGTCTGTGAATTTCCCTAGCTCTGCCGTTATTAGATATGGCAGTCATGTGGCATAGGCTACCCATGATTACAGCTTTTTCTCCTTCAGGATATGGCCTATGTCCTTGCACTCCTCCCTTTTTTGCAATATTTCGGCCGAGATATGAGCTGAAACCCCTCTGGAGGTTCCGTTGTGACTAAATTACTTTCCTCTAGATGCATTTTAAATCACTGGTTTGATCATGAACTTTGTTGATTTGAATTATACAGCTGCAAGTAGGTCTATTGGGATTCCACCTCCTTTGGACGCTGTGTAGATCCTGAATTCGTATAGATGATTCTTTCTTTTCTTTCAGCGAGTTTCAGTCTGATGTTTCTACCATTATCTTTTCAAGCTTTTTTTTGTTAATCTTGCTTTTCCATCTGAGACTCTTACGAACCATACTCTTTCATGCTTTGTCTTACCCCAGGCTTCAACAGCAATGTCTGCATTGTTTTTCACTTCTTTTTCTATGTCTTCTTGTGATCGAGGGATTTCTGTTCCCCTGTCTTCACAGTTTTTCACGAGTCCGTCTGCATTATCAAGTCTGCTTTGGTCTAACTTTTGCCCTTGTATTGTCACATCATTGGGTTTTCTGCTATTATTTGGCTCGTTTTTAGGGTTTCTCTACCCCTTTCCTGGTATACTGCCTTTTGTGATTCTGAGACACTGTTGTACTTCATGTTTTCCTCACCTCAGTTTTCAATACTTTTCTGGTAGCGTTTTGCATTCTAGATGTTTGAAAGCTTATTTTTTTGGGCCTTCAAACTCTTTGGAACTGAAAATTGTACTTCCTGTTTCTTTTACTATACTTCTTTATCTCTACTGGTCAAGTAATATCAGGTATCTAATATAGATTTATAGGGCTTTTTAAGTGAAAATTTTAGACAATTGTGTGTACAGAGTTCCATGATATTTCTGTGAGGACAATTATCCCTAGGCATTGATACCAAGTCCTGTTCCTGTGTGTGTTGTCTGGTATACCTCTAATTTCAGGTTTTGCCTTTGTTGTGATGAGCACACCATATTATTTCAATTAGTAAATCTTATTTTTATTGCACTTACCTCACAATTCTGAGAATGCAGTGTACACTTCCTCTTCTGGAAATGAAGCTTAAACATTTTCAGCTCGGCATTCTGCTGTACGTCATCTTGGAGTCTTTCCAAAACAGCAAACTGAGAGTGCGCTTGTGCTTTCTATTGCCATGGGAATGTCCCAATGTTACCAGTTCTTCACAGAGCTTCTCTGTCTACAGAAACACCAGTGGAAACATATGTATGGATGTCATACATCAGGGCCTGCTGGAATGATCCCGCAGACCGATCTTTGTGTCCTCTGGGCAGTACCATGTCAGTGCCGTCCAAAATGTAGCATCTGCATTTGGGAGATAATGCTGAAGGAAATGCTTCAACTTCTCACGTTGTGGACTTTGACCACTCGTCCTTGATCCCTCATCTTTGAGTCATGGGTGCACGAATGCAACCACAGAGCTGTACCGAATTCTCTTCCTCAAACCAATCCGTAATCCCTGTTCAGATTACGACTGTAGCAGATCCTGAAGCTTTTAATACTGATTTCAAACCCAAGGGCCACTGAATCTCTCAGACCGGATGCACGACTTCTCTATTTGATCCCCACACGTGCTCTATTGGCAAAATGCCAAATTGATCCCAGGCCTGATAGATGCAGTGGATGTGGCCCTGGCACATATCGAAAAACTCAAA
Source organism: Camelus dromedarius (assembly GCF_036321535.1). Taxonomy (NCBI): domain Eukaryota; kingdom Metazoa; phylum Chordata; class Mammalia; order Artiodactyla; family Camelidae; genus Camelus; species Camelus dromedarius. The sequence continues at coordinate 1,541,497 of NW_026989801.1, forward strand.
CTCACATGCCAATGTGGTTGCTTTCTTACTGGGGTAACAGTTCGGTTTGCTCTCCTGATAGAACCCAACACAACCCTCAACACACTCCACAGCCCTGAGACTCAGCGTGTGCCATTATCTGTAGCTCTATACCTCATTTTCCGCTGCCTCTACTAGCTAAACTTTGCAGATCGGATCTTGGTGTCAGAATCAATTGTGGGGATATTTTGTGCAGATTTCTAGGAGTTATGTCAGCCAAGCATCTGCTGTGCACTCTTCTAACACTCAGCGCATTACCTAGAGTCCCATGTGTTCTGTCCGCTTGAGAGTGTGCGTCCAAGTAAAACAGAGTTTCACCTTTGCTGCTCCATCAGCAGAGGTCAGATCCTGCACAGATTTCCATTCTCTACTTTGCCTTCTCCTGATTCCAGGTTTCCTGAAGCCTCATCCTGTCCTTGGAAGTAACAGGCCACCTTTCATATAGTGTCCTGTGACAAGGGCTGTGTGAGTGGAAGTTTACATTGCTTTCTACATGCAAGGGAGTGAGCGCAGGTTGCACTGGTTCTCTGCCAACTGTGCATCGATAAATCAACACTTTCCAGATGTACTTCACAGAAATGTGATGTTTGTTTAGCTCTGTTTTCTATAAAGCCATGGTTGGAGGTATTGTCCGAAGACTCCAATTTTGACATTGTGTTGATAACAGAGTTGCAGTTTTTAAGAAGGTTAATAGAATTGATTTACATGTTTTGGGATTTATATGAAAATGATGTTAGTGTTTAAAACATACTAAATTTACCTAGAAGTCCGACTTGTCAATTTGTGTAACATTATTTCAGCTCTAAGAAAAATGTAGACAGATAGAAATTAAAATCGCTTTCCAAAATGTTGAAGGGGAAATGTCAACTCTTTTCTTTTGAAGCCTCCAACACCAACAGGAACCATGAAGTACCTACTGAAACCATAAAATAACCGAGAACCTGGTTTTCCGTTGTGCATGTGGTGCCCTATAATCCCAAAGACACATACTGGACAATGTTTGCATTTCAAGAGTTAACATTCCTCTCTAGGAAAGTACAAGAAAAACCAAACAAAATATATACATTTAGGCTTGTTTCCAAAAGCACATACAGGCATTTTAGCTATGAGAACCCTGCTGCAGCTATGCTAGGCTATTGAAAACAGGTGTTCTTCTATCAGTGATGAGAACGCTTAATCATCCGATCATGTTGGGTAAAGCAATTTAACACACCCGTGTGCACTCCCAAGATTTCGTGAACCCGGGGGTTGATTGATAAGAAAGATGTTCCAAATAACATGAGTCTTTAATGTCATTCACTATTTTACAGTTGAGTTCACTATCTGACATATAATATTTGAGTATACTGTCTTGAAATACTGAGGCATAATACATATTCAACTACAGTCAAATACTCCCCTCACTTACAACCCTCCCTTCACCCCAAAGAAGACATAAAAAAAGCATTTGCTCAATCTAGGGAAAGGTCATCATTTCTTTGTTTGAGCTGATTACTCAATTCCTATCTATCTTAGTCAAAAATATTTGACCTTTCAGGAGTTCACTGTAGTTCACAGAGTGTGAAGATGGAGGAACTCTGATTCTAGGAGGGGCTTGCTCTTCTCCTACTGTCTTCATTGCAGCTCAGTATCTGATCCTTTATAATGGATGCCTGAGTGGAGGGGAGGGAAGAATAAGTGCTTGATAGCAATGCCCCAACCTGGGAAAAGGCTTACCTGGGCTTGGTGCATTTTGGTCTGAATGGTTTTTAAATGCCCCTTGGGACCTGTGGATTCTCATGACCTCTTCCAAGAACATGAGCACTTTTATCATCTCTGCCATCTCTTCTCTTTTAGACGTCAGGAATCTTGGAGCCATTCTTGGATCAGAGAATAGAGTGACATTCTCAAGTGCACGTTGACACTCCGAATGTTTCTGCCGGTATCACAGAAGTTCAGAAGGTCTCATGAATGTCTTTCGAGCCTGGTATTCTCTAGAGATGTCTCCCTGCCGGTATTCTCCTTTGTAGCGGAACAACTCTCATCAATATGTTCGCATCTCTCCTCAATCCGTGCAGCCAGCTTTTCTGCCAGCTTCTCTTCGTGTCTCCCATAAAGTCGACTTCAACAGGACTGGGCAAGACAGAAAGTACCTCGGAGCCTCACCAGTAAGCTGATGAAAGGCAGTTCTTCCACTCTCTGCCCTTTCAGCTTCTGGAAACTTACCCGTGAACTTAGGTCTTTGGGCAGCAGCATTATCTCGAACTTACACAGCTTCCTGATCAAAAGACCTAAGCCAATCTCCACATAGGGCGGCAGCTCCCCCATCACACTGATCCACCCACACAATTCTGCCCACTTACCTTGGATCCACCAACCACAACAAGCCTCACGGTACACATCAATATTCCACCTGGAATCAAACCGGTAACTGCCATCCCCAATGGTTGCTGAATATTGTCAGTGTTGGGGGAGGGGCTGCATTAAACGAGAGGTTCCTAATTTAAATGTGATTCTATCCACTAGCGTGCCACTCTCCTTTTATCTTCCCTCTTCCCTTTGGTACAGATCTGTATATACAGTACAAACGGAGGGAAGTGTGCCCATTTTTAGTTTATGGTTTCACACGTTTTGAAACTTTCTAACAGTTCACAGTTCACAGACACTCCACTAAAGGAAACTCATGTTTGTGTAATATCCATTCACCCAGAATACATTTCCGTCTGTTGCTTTCTGCTGAAACACCCACGCTCTCAGGAAATGGATCCATTTTTTCATGGGGGCTGAAATTCCGAGAAATGAAACCAGTCCCATTGTGCACTTTACTGTCTGTCTCGTTTGCTCTTAGTACAGTTTTGAAGGGCTACTTGCTTTGCTGTAGGCTTATGCCGTTTCTTCTCTACGTAGGGTAGAATATGGCATTCATTCTTGCTGTTGGAAGAATTGTAAGTCTATATCACGGACTATGACCAAATCTTATTCAAAATCGGCATTTGGGTTAGGTCACTATATGCTCTTTTGAATCAATATTTATGAATATTAATGCACACGTCTGTGTTCTGAATACAAGTGTGTTGAGTACATTTAAGCTGCGATACTGGTTCGATGCATGCTGAAAGATCCTTGACAACCTTTTTAGTATTTTGTTTTGAATACTCATGGTTTCTTTGGTATATGTCAGCCAACCGTACCCTTTTGGTGTCACTCTGTTTGATTGATTGCTTGTTTGTTTGCTTGTTGTTGGTTTTGCAAACACATTAGGCCATGCATCACTCCGTTTGCTTCAATCAGAGAGTCATATATGTGAATCACTTAAGATAGTTCTTAAAATCACCTATGATTTCCTGCTACCCTCTCCCATCTTATGGCTTTGATGTCCTCCTAGCCTTCTTCTTGTTTCTTGTTTGTAACTCACGCTCTTCTTGCATTTCCAATAATGGTTTTTCTTATTTCCATTTCATCTTGCTACTTTTCTATTCAGGGTAGAATTCTCAATCTTTCTTTTAGGATAAGTTTTGAACTGCTGAATTCTTTTAAGCTTTGCTGGTCTGTGAATTTCCCTAGCTCTGCCGTTATTAGAAATGGCAGTCATTTGGCATAGGCTACCCATGATTACAGCTTTTTCTCATTCAGGATATGGCCTATGTCCTTGCACTCCTCCCTGTTCTGCAATATTTCGGCCGTGATATGAGCTAAAACCCCTCTGGAGGTTCTGTTGTGGCTAAATTGCTTTCCTCTAGATGCATTTTTAATCACTGGTTTGATCATGAACTTTGTTGATTTGAATTATACAGCTGCAAATAGGTGTATTGGGATTTCAACTGCTTTGGACGCTGTGTATTTCCTGAAATCGTATAGATGAACCTTTCTTGGCTTTCAGCATGTTTCATTGTGATTTTTCTTCAAATAGCTTTTCAGAATTTTTTTTTTATCTCTTGCTTTTCCATTTATGACACTTGTGAATACTATTCTTTCATTCTTTGTCTTACCCCAGGATTCAACCTCGATGTTTGCATTGGTTTGCACTTGCTTTTCTATGTCTTCTTCTGATCGGGGGATTTCTGTTCCCCTGTCTTCACAGTCATTCACGAGTCCCTCTGCATTATCTAGTCTGCTTAGGACTGACTTTAGCCCAGTTATTATCTCATCCATTGAGTTTTCTTATATTATTTGGTTCTTCTTTAGAGTTTCCCTTCCCCTTTTCGTGTATTCTGCCTTTTGTGATTCTGAGACACTGTTGTTCTTCAGCGTTTTCCTCACCTCCGTTTTCAATGCTTGCTCTGGTAGCATTTTTCCGTCTAGTTGCTTGAAACTTATTGTTTGGGCCTTCAAACTCTCTGGTACTGAAATGGTACTTTTGGTTTCTTTTCCTATACTTCTTTTTCTCTACATGTCAAGTACTATCTGTTAACTAATATACACTTACAAGGCTTGGTTAAGTGAAAACTTTAGACTTTGGTGTATGCAATTCCATGATATTTATGTGAAGACAATTTCCCTAGACATTGATGCCATGTCCTGTTCCTGTGTGTGTTGTCTGGTATATCTCTAATAGCTGGTGATGACTTTGTTGTGATGAACACAGCATAATATTTCAATTAGTATATCCTCATTTGTATTATGCTAATCTCACATCTGAAATTGCACAGGGCACTTCCTCTAGTGGAAATGAAGCTTCTGGAGGTTTTCAGCTCTGCATTCTTCTGTATGTCATATTGGTGTGTTTCAAACCCAGCCAACAGACAGTGTGCTTGTAATTTTTATTTTCATGGGATTGTCCCAATGTTACCAGTTCTTCCCAGAGCTTCCATGTCTTCAGAAAAACAAGTGGAAACATATGTATGGATGTCATACTTCAAGGCCTGCTGGAATGATCCCACAGAATGACCTATGTGCCCTCTGTGCAGTACCATATCAATGCCATCCAAAATGTAGCTTCTTCATTTGGTAGATAATGCTGAAGGATATGCTTCATCTTCTCACACTGTGGAATTAGACCACTCTTCCTTGTTCTCTCATCCTTGTGTCATGAGTTCACGAAGGCAACCACAGAGCTTTTCCACATACTCTGCCTCAAACCAGACCATAATCCCAGTCCAGGTTACGAATGTAGCTTATCCTAAATCTTTTAACAGTGATTTCAACCCCAACGCCTCTGTAAACCTCAGACTAGATGCATGATAATGCTGATTGAGCTGCACACGTTCTCTATTTGAAAAATGCCAAATTGGTCCCTTATACTGTGGATGCAGTGGATGAGGCTATAGGACATATTGATAAACTCAACCGCACACGCCAGTGTGGTTGATTTCTCACTGAGGTCACAGTTCTGTTTGCTGTCTTGATAGGACCCACCATAACCCACAACGCACTCTAGATCCCTGAGTTCTCCGTGTGAAGTCATCCATAGCCCTATCCCCCTTTTTCCGCTGCGTCTGCTAGCTCAAATTTGGCAGTTCGGATCTTGGTCTCAGATTCAATTGTGGGGATATATTGTGCTGATTGCTTTGAGTTCTGTCAGCCAAGCATCTGCTGTGCACTCTTCTAACACTCAGCGCATCACCTTCAATCCCATGTGTGCTGCCCGCTTGAGAGTGTGCGTCCAAGTAAAACAAAGTTTCACCACTGATGCTCCATTACCAGAGGTCAGATCCTGCACTGGTTTCCATTCTCTACATTGCCTTTTCCTGCTTCCAGGTTTTCTGAGGCTTCATCCTGTCTTTCGATATAACAGACCATCCTTCGGCAAGTTTCCTGTGCCAAGGGCTGGGTGAGTAGATGTTTACATTTCTGTGTACATGGGAGGGAGTGAGCACAGGATACACTTGTTCTATGCTAACTGAGCATTGATAAATCAACACATTCCTGATATAATTCAAAGAAATGTGATGTTTGATTAGCTCTGTTTTCTTTACAGCCATGGTGGGTGGGTTTGTTCGTAGACTTCAATTTTGACAAGTGTTGATAACTCAGTTGCTGTTTTTAAGAATGTTAATAGAATTGATTTACATGTTTTGGGATTTATAAGAAAATGAAGTTAGAATGTGAAACATACTAAATCCACCTAGATGCCAGACATGTCAATTTTGTAAGATTATGTCAACTCTAAGAAAAATATAGAAAGAAATAAAGTAAAAATGCTGTCCAATATGTTGAAGGGGATATGTCAACTCTTTACTGTTGAAGCCTCCAACACCAACCAGAACCATGAAGTATCTATTGGAACCATGAAATAACCGAGAACCTGGGTTTCCCTTGTGCATGTGGTTCCCTTTACTCCCAATGACACATACTGGCCAATGTTGGAATATCAAGGGTAACATTATTCTTTAGGGAAATACAACAAAAACCAAACAATATATATACATTTAGGCTTGATTCCAAAAGCACCTACAGGCATTTTAGCTATGAGAATCCTGATGCACCTATGCTAGGCAATTGAGAACCAGGTGTTCTTGTATCATTGATGAGAACGTTTAATCATCCCATCATATTGCATACAGCAATTTAACTAAACCAAGTGTGGACCCCCATGATATCGTGCACCCGGGTCTTGACAGAAGTCTAAGATGCTCTACAAAAGCTGTGTCTTTAATGTCTTTCAAAACTTTTACAATTCAGTTCACTATCTGTCTTATAATATTCCTCTATACTTTATAAAAACATGAGGCCGAATACATATTCAAGTTCAGTCAAAGTTTCCCCTCACTTACCACACTCCCTTCACCCCAAAGAATACATAACCCCAGCATTTGCTGAATCTAGGGGTAGGCCATCATTTCTTTGTGTGAGCTAAGTATTCAATTCCTATCTATTTAATCGAGAGTATTTGACCTTTAAGGAGATCACCGTTGTTCAAAGAGAGTGAATTTGGAGGAACTCTGATTCTAGGAGGGGCTTGCTCTTCTCCTACTGGCTTCATTGCAGCTCAGGTTCTGATCTTTTAAAATGGATGCCTGAGTGGAGGGGAGGGAAGAGCAAGTGCTTGATAGCAAGGCCCAAACCTGGGAAAAGGCTTACCTGGGCTTGGTGCATTTTGGTCTGAATGGATGTAAATGCCCCTTGGGACCTGTGGATTCTCATGACCTCTTCCAAGAACATGAGCGCTTTTATCATCTCTACTATCTCTTCTCTTTTAGACGTCAGGAATCTTGGACCCGTTCTTGGAGCAGGGAATTGAGTAAATTTCTCTAGTGCACGTTGACACTCCGTATATTTCTACCAGTATCACTGAGGTTCAGTAGGTCTCATGAAAGGCTTTCGAGCCTGTATTCTCTAGAGATGTCTCCATGCCGGTATTCTCCATTGTAGCAGAACAACTCTCATCAATATGTTCGCATCTCAGCTCAATCCGTCCAGCCAGCTTTTCTGCCAGGTTCTCTTCGTGTCTTCCATAAAGTTGACTTCAACAGGACTGGGAAGTCTGAAAGTAACTCGGAGCCTCACCAGTAATCTGATGATAGGCAGATCTTTCACTGTCTGCCCTTTCAGTTTCTGGAAACTTACCCTTGAACTCCGGTCTTAGGGCAGCAGCAGTAACTCGAACTAACACAGATTCCTGAGAAAAAGACAAAAGCCAATCTCCACAGAGGGCAGCAACCCATCCATCACACTGATCCACCGACCGAATTCTGCCCAGTTACTTTGGATCCACCAGCCACAAAAAGCCTCGCTGTACACACCAACATTCCATCTGGAATTCCATCCGACAAATGCCTTCCCCAATGTTTGCTGCACATTTACAGTGATTGGGGAAGGGCTGCATTTAAATAGAGGTTCCTAAGTGATATGTGATTCAATCCACTAGCGTCCCATGGTCCTTTTTTCTTCCCTCTTTCCTTTGTCCCAATCTTTTTACTCTGTACAAACTGAAGGAATTGTGTTCATTTACAGTTTACGGTTTCACACATCTTGAAACATTCTAACAGTTCACAGTACAAAGAGACCCACTAAAGAAAACTCATGTTTGTGTAAAATCCATTCACCCAGAATACATATCCTTCTGTTGCTTTCTGCTGAAACACCCACACTCTCAGAACATGGATCCATTTTTTTCATGGGTGTGAAATTCCAAGAAGTGAAACCAATCCCAATGTGCACTTTACTGTCTGTCTCGTTTGCTCTTAGTACAGTTTTGCAGAGCTACTTGTCTTTGCTATACTCTTATGCCATTTATTCTTTAAGTAGGGTAGAATATGGCCTTCGTTCATTCTGTTGGAAGACTTGTAAGCCTTTATCATGTTCTATGACCCAATATTATTCAAAACCGTCATTTGATTTGGGTCATGATGTGCACTTATGAATCAATATTTATGAATATTAATGCACGCATCTGTTTTTGAATACAAGTGTGTTGAGTACATGCTAGCCGCCATACTGGGTTGATGCATGCTGAATGATCCTTGACATCACTTTGAGTATTTTGTATTGAATATCTATGGTTATTTGGTATATGTCAGCAAACTTTAACCTTTTGGTGTTTGTTTGTTTGTTTGATTGTTTGTTTTGCAAACACATTAGGCCATGCATCTCTCCTTTTGCTTCAGACAGTCATATAAGATGATTCACTTAAGATAGTCCTTAAAATCACCTATGATTTCCTGCTAAAATCTCCCATGTTTAGGATTGTGATGTCCTCTTTGCCTTCTTCCTGTATCTTCTTTGCAACTCATGCTCTTCTTGCGTTTCCAATAATGGTTTTCTTATTTCCATTTCATCTTGCTACTTTTTTTTTCAGGGAAGGATTCTCAACTAGTTTTTTAGGATCAGTTTCAAACTGCTGAATTCTTTTAAGGTTTGCCAGTCAGTGAAATTCCCTAGCTCTGCCGTTCTTATTAATGGCGATCATTTGGCATTGGCTACCCTAGATTGCAGCTTTTTCTCATTCAGGATATGGCCTATGTCCTGGCACTCCTCCCAGTTTTGCAAAATTTCTGCCGAGATATGAGCTGAAATGCCTCTGGAGGTTCTGTTGTGACTAAGTTGCTTTCCTCAAGGTGCATTTTAGATCACTGGGATGATCATGAACTTTGTTTATTTGAATTCTACAGCTGATTGTTTGTCTATTGCTATTTCACTTACTTTGGATAATTTGTAATTCCTGAATTCGTATAGATGATCCTTTCTTGGCTTTCAGCATGCTTCATTGTGATTTTTGTACAAATACCTTTTCAGAATTTTTTATTTCATCTATTTCTTTTCCACTTGGGACTCTTATGAATCCTATTCTTCCATTCATTTTCTTACCCCAGGATTCAACAGCGATGTTAGCGTTGGTTTGCACTTGGTTTTCTATGTCTTCTTCTGATCGAAGGATTTCTTTTCCCCTGTCTTCACAGTCATTCACGAGTCCCTCTGCATTATCTAGTCTGCTTAGGACTGACTTTAGCCCAGTTATTATCTCATCCATTGAGTTTTCTGATATTATTTGATTCTTCTTTAGAGTTTCCCTTCCCCTTTTCGTGTATTCTGCCTTTTGTGATTCTGAGACACAGTTTTTTATACTGTGTTTTCCTCACCTCCATTTTCAATGCTTGATCTGGTAGCATTTTGCCATCCAGATGCTTGAAAGCTTATTGTTTGGGCCTTCAGTCTCTTTGGAACTGAAATTGTACTTCCTGTTTCTTTTACTATACTTCTATTTCTCTACTGGTCAAGTACTATCAGGTATCTAATATAGACTTAAAAGGCTTGGATAAGTGAAAACTTTAGACTCTTTGGTGTACACAATTCCATGATATTTCTGTGAGGACAATTTTCCCTAGACATTGATGCCATGTCCTATTCCTCTGTGTGTTGTCTGGTATATCTCTAATTCCTGGTGTTGCATTTGTTGTGATGAACACACCATACTATTTCAATTAGTATAACCTCTGTTTTATTATGCTAATCTCACAGTTCAGAAAGTGCACATGGCACTTCCTCTAGTGGAAATGAAACTTCTAAAGAGTTTCAGCTCTGCATTCTTCTGTATGTCATATTGGTGTGTTTCCAACACAGCCAACAGACATTGCACTTGTAAGTTTTATTTCCATGGGAATGTCCCAATGTTACCAGTTCTTCACAGAGCTTCCCTGTCTTCAGAAACACCAGTGGAAACATATGTATGGATGTCATACTTCAGGGCCTGCTGGAATGATCCCACAGACCGACCTATGTTTCCTCTGTGCAGTACCATGTCAGTGCCATCCAAAATGTAGCTTCTGCATTTGGGAGATAATGCTGAAGGAAATGCTTCATCTTCTCACTCTGTGGAATTTGAACACACTTCCTTGTTCTCTCATCCTTGTGTCTTGGGTTCTCGAAGGCAACCACAGAGCTGTTCAGCATCGTCTGCCTGAAACCAGAACGTAATCCCAGTCCACGTTACGAATGTAGCTTATCCTAAATTATTTAATACTGATTTCAGCCCCAACGCCCCCTGGAACACTCAGATCAGATGCATGATATCTCTGATTGATCCCCACATGTGCTCTATTTGCAAAATGCAAAATTGGTCCCTGGTCATGCAGATGCAGTGGATGAGGCAATAGGACATATTGATAAACTCAACCTCATACGCCAGTGTGGTTGATTTGTCACTGAGGTCATAGTTCTGTTTGCTCTTTTTATAGGACCCACCATAAACCACAGTGCACTCTAGATCCCTGAGTTCTGCGTGTGCCGTCATCCGTAGCCCTATCCCTCTTTTTCTGCTGCCTCTGCTAGCTCAAATTTGGCAGCTCGAATCTTGGTCTCAGATTCAATTGTGGGGATATTTTGTGTTGATTTCTTTGAGTTCTGTCAGCCAAGCATCTGCTGTGTACGCTTCTAACACTCAGGGCATCACCTTCAATCCCAAGTTTGCTGCCGGCTTGAGAGTGTGCGTCCGAGTAATACTGAGTATCACCTTTTATGCTCCATTACCAGAGGTCAGATCCTGCACTGGTTTGCATTCTCTACTTTGCCGTCTCCTGCTTCAATGTTTTCTCAGGCCTCATCCTGTCTTTGGATGTAACAGACCAATCTTCGGCAAGTTTCCTGTGCCAAGGGCTTGGTGAGTGGATGTTTACATTGCTGTGTACATGGGAGTGAGAGTGCACAGGTTACACTGGTACTCTGCCAATTGAGCATTGATAAATCAACACTTTCCTGATATAATTCACAGAAATGTGATGTTTGTTTAGCTCTGTTTTCTATACACCCATCATGGGAGGGTTTGTCCGTAGACCCCAGTTTTGATATTGTGTTGATAACTCAGTTGCAGTTTTTAAGAAGGTTAATAGAATTGATTTACATGTTTTGGGATTTATAAGAAAATGAAGTTAGTTTTTGTAACATACTAAATCCACCTAGATTCCAGACTTGTCAATTTGTAACATTTTGTCAACTCTAAGAAAAATATAGACAGTTAGAAAGTAAAATCGGAGTCCAAAATGTTGAAGGGGAAATGTCAACTCTTTACTGTTGAAACCTCCAACACCAACAGGAACCATGAAGTTCCTATAGGAACCATGAAATAGCTGAGAACCTGTGTTTCCCTTGTGCATGTGGTTCCCTTTATTCCCAATGACACATACTGGCCAACGTTGGCATTTCATGGGGTAACATACCTCTTTAGGAAAATACAAGTAAAACCAACAAAATATACAAATTTAGGCTTGATTCCAAAAGCACATACAGGCATTTTAGCTATGAGAACCCTGATGCAGCTATGCTAGGCAATTGAGAACCAGGTGTTCTTCTATCATTGATGAGAATGCTTAATCATCCAATCATATTGGGTAAAGCAATTTCACACAACCAAGTGTGCACCCCCATGATATCGTGCACCCGGGGATTGACAGAAGCATAAGACTCTCTATATAACCTGTGTCTTTAAAGTATTTCATGAATTTTACAGTTCAGTTCACTATCTGACTTATAATATTTGACTATACTGTCGTGAAAAACTGAAGGCCGAATACATATTCAAGTTCAGTCAAAGATTCCCCTCACTTATCACACTCCCTTCACCCCAAACTAGAAATAACCCCAGCATTTGCTGAATCTAGGGGAAGGTCATCATTTCTTTGTGTGAGCTAAGTATTCAATTCCTATCTATTTTAGTCGAGAGTATTTGACTTTAAGGAGTTCTCCGTTGTTCACACAGTGTGAATTTGGAGGAACTCTGATTCTAGGAGGGGCTTGCTCTTCTCCTACTGGCTTCATTGCATCTCAGGTTCTGATCCTTTAAAATAGATGACTGAGTGGAGGGGAGGGAAGAGCAAGCGCTTGATAGCTATGCACAAAACTGGGAAAAGGCTTACATGGGCTTGGTTCATTTTGGTCTGAATGGTTTGTAAATGCCCCTTGGGACCTGTGGATTCTCATGACCTCTTCCATGAACATGAGTGCTTTTATCATCTCTGCCATCTCTTCTCTTTTAGACTTCAGGAATCTTGGACCCGTTCTTGGAGCAGGGAATTGAGTAAATTTCTCCAGTGCACGTTGACACTCTGTATATTTCTACCAGTATCACCGAGGTTTAGTAGGTCTCATGAAAGAATTTCGAGCCTGGTATCCTCTAGAGATGTCTCCATGCCGGTATTCTCCATTGTAGAAGAACAACTCTCATCAATATGTTCGCATCTCTGCTAAATCCATGCAGCCAGCTTTTCGGCCAGGTTCTCTTCGTGTCTCCCATAAAGTCGACTTCAACAAGACTGGGAAGTCTGAATGTACCTCGGAGCCTCACCAGTAATCTGATGACAGGCAGATCTTCCACTGTCTGCCCTTTCAGATTCTGGAAACTTACACTTGAACTCAGGTCTTAGGGCAGCAGCAGTAACTCGAACTTATAAAGCTTCCCGAGCAAAAGACAAAAGCCAGTCTCCACAGAGTGTGGCAGCCCCTCCATCATACGGATCCACCCAGAGAATTCTGCCCAGTTACCTTGGATCCACCAGCCACAAGAAGCCTTATGGTACACACAAACTTTCCATCTGGAATTCCATCCGGTACCTGCCGTCCCCAATGTTTGCTGCATTATTTCATTGATGGGGGGGTCTGCATTAAAACAGAGGTTCCTAAGGGAAATATGATTCAATCCACTAGCGTCCCATGGTCCTTTTTTCTTCCCTCTCTCCTTTGGTCCAGTTCTTTATACATAGAACAAACAGAGGGAACTGTGTCCATTTTTAGTTTACGGTTTCACACGTCTTGAAACTTTCTAACATTTCACAGTACACAGAGACCCACTAAATGAAACTCATGTTTGTGTAATATCCACTCACCCAGAATACATATCCTTCTGTTGCTTTCTGCTGAAACACCCACACTCTCAAAACATGCATCCATTTGTTTCATGGGGGTGAAAATCCAAGAAGTGAAACCAATCCCATTGTGCAGTTTCCTGTCTGTCTCTTTTTCTCTTAGTATAGTTTTGCAGAGCTACTTGTCTTTGCTATATTCTTATGCCGTTTCTTCTCTATGTAGGGCAGAGTATGACATTCGTTCATCCTGTTGGAAGGCTTGTAAGTCTATATCACGTTCTATGACCCAATCTTATTTAAAACCGTCATTTGTTTTGGGTCACAATATGCACTTATTAATCAATATTTATGAATATTAATGCATGCATCTGTTTTCTGAATACAAGTGTGTTGGGTACATGCTAGCCGCCATACTGGGTAGATGCGTGCTGAATGATCCTTGACATCACTTTGAGTATGTTGTATTGAATAAACATGTTTCTTTGGTATATGTCAGCCAACTGTAACTTTTTCGTGTTTGTTTGTTTGATTGTTTGTTTTGCAAACACATTAGGCCATACTTCTCTCCTTTTGCTTCAGACAGACAGTCATATAAGCTGATTCACTTAAGATAGTGCTTAAAATCTCCTATGATTTCCTGCTACCCTCTCCCATCTTAAGATTTTGATGTCCTCCTTTCCCTCTTCCTTTTTCTTCTTTGCAACTCATGCTCTTCTTTCATTTCCAATAATGGTTTTCTTATTTCCATTTCATCTAGCTACTTTTCTATTCAGGGAAGGATTCTCAACTTGTGTTTTAGAATCAGTTTCAAACTGCTGAATTCTTTTAAGATTTGCCGGTCAGTGAAATTCCCTAGCTCTGCCAATCTTAGAAATGGCAGACATTTGGCATTGGCTACCCTAGATTGCAGCTTTTTCTCATTCAGGATATGGCCTATGTCCTGGCACTCCTCCCCGTTTTGCAAAATTTCTGCCGAGATATGAGCTTAAACCCCTCTGGAGGTTCTGTTGTGACTAAGTTGCTATCCTCGAGGTGCATTTTAGAACCCTGGGATGTTCATGAACTTTGTTTATTTGAATTCTACAGCTGCTTGTTGTTCTATTGGATTTTCATCTACTTTGGATGCTGTGTACTTACTGAATTCGTATAGATGATTCTTTCTTGGCTTTCAACATTTTACATTGTGATTTTTCTACAAATACCTTTTCAGAATTTTTTATTTTATCTCTTGCTTTTCCATTTGGGACAATTATGATTCCTATTCTTTCATGCTTTGTCTTACCCCAGGATTCAACAACAATGATTGCGTTGGTTTGCACTTGCTTTTCTATGTCTTCTTCTGATCGAAGGATTTCTGTTCCCCTTTCTTCACATTCATTCATGAGTCCCTCTGCATTATTTAGTCTGCTTAGGACTGACTTTAGTCCAGTTATTATCTCATCCATTGAGTTTTCTGATATTATTTGATTCTTCTTTAGATTTTCCATTCCTCTTTTCTGGTATTCTGCGTTTTGTGTATCTGAGACACTGTTGTTCTTCAGAGATTTCCTCACCTCCGTTTTCAATGCCTGCTCTGGTAGCATTTTGCCATCTAGTTGCTTGAAAGCTTATTGTTTGGACCTTCAATCTCTCTGGAACTGAATTGGTACTTCCTGTTTCTTTTACTATACTGCTTTTTCTCTGCTTGTTAAGTACTATCAGGCAACTAATCTAGACTTATAAGGCTTGGTTTATTGAAAATTTTAGACTCTTTGGTGTACGCAATTCCATGACATTTCTGTGAGGACAATTTTCCCTAGACATTGATGCCATGTCCTGTTCCTGTGTGTGTTGTCTGGTATATCTCTACTTCCTGGTGTTGCCTTTGTTGTGATGAACACACCATAATATTTCAATTAGTATAACCTCATTTTTATTATTCTAATCTCACAATTCTGAAAGTGCACAGGGCATCTCATCTAGTGGAAATGATGCTTCTAAAGTTTTTCAGCTCTGCATTCTTCTGTATGTCATATTGGTGTGTTTACAACACAGACAACAGACAGTGAGCTTGTAAGTTTTATTTCCATGGGAATGTCCCAATGCTACCAGTTCTTCCCAGAGCTTCCCTGTCTTCAGAAACACCAGTGGAAACCTATGTATGGATGTCATACTTCAGGGCCTGCTGGAATGATCCCACAGACCGACCTATATTTCCTCTGTGCAGTACCATGTCATTGCCATCCAAAATGTAGCTTCTACATTTGGGAGATAATGCTGAAGGAAATGCTTCATCTTCTTACACTGTGGAATTTGAACACACTTCCTTGTTCTCTCATCCTTGTGTCATGTTTTCACGAAGGCAACCACAGAGGTGTTCCGCATCCTCGGCCACAAAAAAGACAGTAATCCCAGTCCAGGTTACGAATGTAGCACAACCTACAACTTTTAATGCTGATTTCATCCTCAACGCCCCTTGAACCCTCGGACCAGATGCATGATGTCTCAGATTGATCCCCACATGTGTTCTATTTGGAAAATACCAAATTGGTCCCTGGCGTGCAGATGCAGTGGATGTGGCCATAGGACATATCGATAAACTCAACAACACACGCCAGTGTGGTTGCTTTCTCACTGAGGTCACAGTTCTGTTTTCTCTCTTGATACGACTCACCACAACCCAGAATGCACTCTAGATCCCTGAGTTCTGCGTGTGCCGTCATCAGTAGTCCTATCCCTATTTTTCCTCTGCCTCTGCTAGCTCAAATTTAGCAGCTCGGATCTTGTTCACCGATTCAATTGTGGGGGTATTTTGTGCTGATTTCTTTGAGTTCTGTCAGCCAAGCATCTGCTATGCCCTCTTCTAACACTCAGCACATCACCTTCAATCCCATGTGTGCAGTCAGCTTGAGAGTGTGCGTCCAAGTAAAGCAGAGTTTCACCTTTGCTGCTCCATTACCAGAGGTCAGATCCTGTAGTGGTTTCCATTCTCTACACTGCCTTCTCCCCTTTCCTGGTTTCTGAGGCCTCATCCTGTCTTTGGAAGTAACAGACCACTCTTCGGCAAGTGTCCTTTGCCAAGGGCTGGGTGAGTGGATGTTTACATTACTGTGTAAATGGGAGCAAGTGAGCGCATGTTGCACTGTTTCTCTGTCAAATGGGCATTGATAAATCATCACTTTACAGATATAATTCACAGAAATATGATGTTTACTTTGCTCTATTTTTTATACAGCCATGGTGGGAGTGTTGTCCGATGGCTCCAGTTTTGACATTGTGTTAATAACTCACATGCAGGTTTTAAATAGGTTAATAGTATAGATTTACATGTTTTGGGATCTTTATGAAAATGAAGTTAGTTTTTGAAACATACTAAATCTACCTAGAACCCGATTTGTCTATTTTTGTAACATTTTGTCAGCTCTAAGGAAATAATAGAGAAATAGAATATAAAATAGCTGTCCAAATTTTAAACGGGACATGTCAACTCTTTACTCTTGAAGCCTCCAAAAGCAACAGGAACCAGGAAATACCTATTGGAACCGTGAAATTACCCGCAACATGGGTTTTCGTTTTGAAAGTGTTACCCTTTATTTCCAATGTCTCATACTGGCCAATGTTGGCATTTAAAGATGTAACATTACTCTCTACTAAAATACAAGAAAATCCAAACAAAATATATACATTTAGGCTTGATTCCTAAAGCACCTAGAGGCATAATAGTTATGAGAATCCTGCTGCAGCTATGCTAGGCTGTTGAGAACCAGGTGTTTTTCTATCAGTGATGAGAATGCTTAATCTTCCGATCATGATGGGTAAAGCAATTTAACAAATCCAAGTCTGCACCCCCATGATATAGTGCACCCGGGGCTTGACTGAAGGGAAAGACGGTCCACATAACCTGTGTCCTTAATGTCTTTGGCGACTTTTACAGTTCAGTTCACTATTTGACTTCTAATATTTGACTATACTGTCTTGTGAAACTGAGGCCTAATACCTATTCAAGTTCAGTCAAAGATTCCCCTCACTTACCACACTCCCTTCACCCCAAAGAAGACATAACCCCAGCATTTGCTGAATCTAGGGGAATGTCATCATTTCTTTCTGTTAGCTAAGTATTCAATTCATATATATTTTAGTCTAGAGTATTTGATCTTTGAGGATTTCACTGTTGTTCTCAGAGTGTGAATCTGTTGGAACCCTGATTCTAGGAGGGGCTTGCACTTCTCCTACAGGCTTCATTTCACCTCAGGTGCTGATCTTTAAAATGGATGCCTGAGTCGAGGGTAGGTTAGTGCAAGGGCTTCATAGCAAGGGCGATAATGGGAAAAGTCTTACCTGGTCTTGGTGCATTTTGGTCTGAATTGTTTGTAAATGCCCATTGGGACGTGTGGATTCTAATGACCTCTTCCAAGAACATGAGCACTTTTATCATCTCTGCCATCTCTTCTCTAGTAGACGTCAGGAATCTTGGACCCGTTCTTGGAGCAGGGAATTGAGTAACTTCTTCAAGTGCACGTTGACACTCCATATATTTCTGCCAGTATCAGCGAGGTTCAATATGTCTCATGAAGGTCTTTGGGCCTGGTATTCTCTAGAGATGTCTCCATGCCAGTATTTTCCATTGTAGCAGAACAACTCTCATGAATGTGTTCGCATCTCTCCTCAATCAGTACAGCCAGCTTTTCTGCCAGCTTCTCTTTGTGTCTCCCATAAAGTCAACTTCAAGAGGAATTGGCCATTTTTTAAGGACATTTGAGCCTCACCAGTAAGTTGATGACAGACAGATCTTCCACTGTCTGCCCTTTCACGTTCTGGAAACTTACCCGAAATCTCATGTTTTGGGGCAGCAGCAGTATCTCGAACTTACACAGCTTCCCAAAAAAAAGACCTAAGACAAACTCCACAGAGGGCGGCAGCCCCTCCCTCACACTGATCCATCCACAGAATTCTGCCCAGTTTCCTTGGATCCACCAGCCACAACAAGCCTCGATGTACCCATCAGCTTTCCACCTGGAATCCAACAGGTAACTGCCATCTACAATGGTTGATACATCTTGTTATTGTTGTGGGAGGGGCTGCATCAGACGACAGATTCCTAAGGTTAATGTGATTCTATCCACTAGCGTCCCATGGTCCTTTTTTCTTCCCACTTTCCTTTGGTTCAGATCCGTATACACAGTACAAATGGAGGGAAATGTGTCCAGTTTTAGTTTATGGTTTCACACGACTTTAAACTTTCTAAAAGTACACAGTTCACAGAGACACACTAAAGAAATTATGTTTGTGTAATATCCATTTACCCAGAACACATATCCGTTTGTTGCTTTCTGCTGAAACACCCACACTCTCAGAGTATATATCTAATTGTTTATTGGGGGCTGAAATTCCAAGAAATGAAACCAACCCCTATGTGCACTTTACTGTCTTTCTCTTTAGCTCTTTGTATAGTTTTGCAGAGCTACTTGTCTTTGTTATAGGCTTATGCCATTTCGTCTCTACCTAGGGTAGTATAGGGCATTCATTCATCCTGTTGCAAACAATGTAAGTATATATCATGGTCTATGAAAACATTTTATTCAAACTCGTCATTAGATTTGTGTTACGATGTACTCTTATGAATCAATACTTATGAATATTTATGCATGCATCATTTTTCTGAATACAAGTGTGTTGAGTACATGCAAGCACCGATACTGGGTCGATGCGTGCTGAATGATCCTTGACATCACTTTGAGTATTTTCTTTTGAATATTCATGGTTTCTTTGGTATATGTCAGCCAACCGTACCCTTTTTGTGTTTGATTGATTGATTGTTTGTTTGCTTGTTGTTTGTTTTGCAAATACATTAGGCCATGCATCTCTCCGGTTGCTTCAAACAGAGAGTCATAGGAGCTGATTCAGTTAAGACACTGCTTAAAATCACCTATGATTTAATGCTTCCCTCTCCCATCTCTAGGGTTTTGCTGTCCTACTTGCCTTCTTCTTTTTTATTCTTTGAATCTCAAGCTCTTCCTGCATTTCCAGTAGTGGTTTTCTTATACCAATTACAACTTGCTACTGTCTATTCACGGTAGAATTCTCAATTTTTCTTTTAGGGTTAGTTTAAAACTGCTGATTTCTTTTAAGTTTTGCCGGTCTGTGAAATTCTCTTGCTCTGCCATTATTATTAATGGCGGACATGTGGCATAGGCTAACCTAGATTGCAGCTTTATCTCATTCAGTTTATGGTCTATGTCCTGGCACTCCTCCCTGTCCTGCAATATTTCTGTCGAGATATCAGCTGAAACCCCTCTGGAGGTTCTGTTGTGACTAAGTTGCTTTCGTCTAGGGGCATTTTAAATCAATGGGATAATCGTGAACTTTGTAGATATGAATTATACAGCTGCTTGTATGTCTATTGGGATTCCACCTCCTTTGGACGCTGTGCACTTCCTGAAATCTTATAGATGATTCTTTCTTGGCTTTCAGAAATTTTCAGTCTGATTTTTCTACAAATAAATTTTCAGGCTTCTTTTTTGTTTTTAATCTCTTGCATTCCTATCTGGGGCTCTTATGTATCATATTCTTTCATGCTTTGTCTTACCCCGTGATTCAACAGCAATGTTTGCATTGGTTTACACTTGCTTTTCTATGTCTTCTTCTGATCGTGGGATTTCTGTTCCCCTGTCTTCACAGTCATTCACGAGTCCCTCTGCATTATCTAGTCTGCTTAGGACTGACTTTAGCCCTGTTATTATCTCCTCATTTGAGTTTTCTTATATTATTTGGCTCATCTTTAGATATTCTCTTCCCCTTTTCTGGTATTCTGCCTTTTGTGAATCTGAGACTCTCTTTTTCTTCAGTGATTTCCTCTCCTCCATTTTCAATGCTTGCTCTGGTAGCATTATGCGGTTCCAAATCTGACCCAAAACCAACGAGTCTTTTCTTTTTTTAAGAACTTCACCATGGACAAAAGATGTCACTAAAGAAGGTGAGAAAAGAGCAGGTCCCCATTATTCAGAATCCCTCCCAAAGGGCCCACAGAAGTAAAGAGGAGACGAACGAGAGAAAATGTTTATTTATACACATGCAGGAGCCAACCAGAAAAGTAACTACCATGTTAAATGGTGAAAGTTAAAGGCTTTTTATCAACCTAACTTAATAGGGCAAAGGGAGAGGAGAGAATTGGCTTCCATGACAGGTTTTATTCTACATCTGTTGAATCTCAGGTATCTTCAGCTTAAAGTGCTTTTGTATTAACCGTGGGTTCCATCTGACTTTCCTTTCCTCGAACTTTGTTCTTTTTCAAAATTCACTCATGTATTCTGAGCCCCTGGATTTTCCACGTGAATTTTAGATTGATTGTCAGTTCCTGCAAAACAGAAACTGGGATTTGGGTAGGCATTCTTTGAATCCTTAGATCTATTTGTGGACTATTGTCATCTTAGTAGAATGAAGCCTTCTGCTCCATGAATATGGGATTATTTTCTGTGAATGTAGGTCTTAATTTCTCTCAACAGAATCTCTCATCTATTGTAGTCTTCAGTGCCCAAGTTTGATACTTCTTCCTCACCTCTATTGGACGCTGATTCAGAAAAGACACGACCTCCTGGAGAACCTCTGCTGCCACGGAGCTGACATGGAACTGAGTCCTGAGGGGGCTTTAAATACTTTTAAAAACAGGATTAGTGTACTTTAATTACTCCATAGATGAGTAATGAATGGGTCACATTAACATAGGATTTTAATCCTTTTAGAATTAGTAGAGTAATACAGACACATTACAAAAAATTGAAATATTGCCTAAAAGAGAAGAGATTTGTAATTCCCACCCACAGAGGTGACCGTCATGAATGATTTGTTGCTTATGTCTCAGTCTCTGTGTCTCTCAGTATGTCTCTTTCGATCTCTGCCTCTCACACACTCACAATCAGATCAATTTACATCTATATTGATTTCACACATATGTGGTAGTGCAGATGGGACCCTGGATGCAGACAGTGGGTCTGCATACTTCCATCCTGAGGCCTCCCTTGACATTGGATTGAGACCAGGCACCCACTTTTCCAACTGCACAGCATTCATTCATTCACATCAACCAGAACGAATGGACCCCATCCCCTCTCCATCAACATTAGTGTTGCCTTAATTCCGACTGTTTCAACCAGTGCTGTGATGAACACCCTTGAAAAGGCATCTTTGAATAGGTGTGTAAGGATTTTAGTGGGATGAACTGTAAGGATCAGAATTTCTGGGGAAGAGATGCATCTGTGGCCCTTTGATGCGTCCTGCACCCTGTTCTCCTGAAGAGGAGCGTCCCTTCACTCTTCCCTCCAGGGGATCTGCTGGAGACTCTGCCTGCTTACATTGTCGCCAGGGCTGGTTGTCACCTGACTAAAGACCCGCCAGTGTGATGGTGACCGGTGCTGTCTCTGCAGTGTTTCCGTCTGCCTGAGTTCTCAGCTGAGAGGTCAAGACTCTCTAACACACACTGGCCACCTGCATTGCCTCTCATTGGAACTGCCCATTTCTGTTCTATTTCTGTTTAGAACACTGGGTTTTGAAAGGTTTTTGGACTACAGGGGTGGGAAACCCTTTGCCAACCTTGGGTTATGAAGAATGCTTTTTCCAGGATGTGGTTTGTCTTTCCAGCTGTTTTTCTGGGCTTTTGCAAATTTTTTTTATTTGTTTGGTTTTGTTTTTGCCACAGGAAGAGCTAAGCATCTCCCTTATGTCTTCTGGCTGTGGTGTCTCAGGGGGAACAGCAGTGTCTACCCTGAGATTATGCACAGAGTTACTAAAAGGGCTTCAATTTGTACATCACATCTTTAATCCCCCTGGATATCCCCTTTAAATAATAAAAATGCTGTTTCAAGTGAAAACAAAAAAAAATCACCAGCCCCAGCTTAAAACATGTGGGCAGGGACAAAAAAAAAACACCTTTTTTAAAGTTTCATTGACAGGGAACACCCAAGAGAGGTAAAGACACGCAGAGAGAAAGAGGACTTGGGGTTGTCAGGGGCTGGGTGAGGAGGGAGGGGAGTGCATGCTCTGGATCCATGGTTTCACTTTGAGGAAAGAAATAGTGTGAAACTAGATGGTAGTGATGGTCGCACAACATTGTGAATGCCCCTAATGCTCCTGAATTGCACAATTTAAAAGAGGAAATGTCTATATTTTATTACATGAAACTCTAAAAAGAAAAATAAAGGATGCCATAAATGATGAGAAACAAACAAAGAAAACTAAAGAAAACCAAACAAAAACATCTCCAGCGGAAGGGAAGTCGTTTGGGAGGGGAAGGGGACTGGCGGTGGGATTTTGGAGAACATTTTGGAGAAGAAGGTGTGGGTGGGTGCAGAGGGGGCTCTGCCCCAGGGGGTGGTGATGCCTGAACTGTTTCTCCATTGTCCAGCAGTCCAGCTGCAGATGCAGGTTCAGGAGGAGCTGCAGGAGATGCAGGGGGGAGCTCGGGGTCTACTGCTGGATCCAGATCATCCTTTATTGGTCTCTGACATCTTCCTCTGCCCCTACCTCCTGTGTAACTATTGGATGTGGAGAGAGTTTTAAGTCTTGTGGAAGTGCTCATGCTGTGAGAGAGGAAAAATTGACCCACCTGCCTCCCTTTCCATGTGCCTCTTCAAGGACAGAAACCTTACCAGAGCTTTCCAGACAGCTCCCACCCAGAAAGTGCCCACAGGATGTGTTCTGTGACAGAATTTTTCCAGACAGGTGGTCTGCCATTCTTTGCTCTGGTCAAAACAGTAGCCTCTGGGGACACCTCCCTGTGTGGCCCAGCCCTTGCCCCTCCCTCACCTACACACATGCAACACACCTGCCTTTCTGACCTTCGGGCTCTGCTTCGGCGACCCCTGGTCCTCCACCTGACTTGCAGCGAGGTGGGCAC
This sequence comes from Camelus dromedarius, assembly GCF_036321535.1. NCBI lineage: Eukaryota > Metazoa > Chordata > Mammalia > Artiodactyla > Camelidae > Camelus > Camelus dromedarius. Next base: position 1,564,594 of record NW_026989801.1, read on the forward strand.
GGTGCTCCATGTCAGAGCCGGGTGTGCTGAGCTACCCATCAGCCCCGGACAGGTCCCTGGGGAGAGCCCTGGGTGATGTATGGGTCGGAGGCCTGCCCCACTGATTTCTGGGCCATGGTGGTGGGTACCCCTCCATATCCAGACCCACCTGGAGCCTGTGCTGGCCCTCAGAATAGTGGCACACCAGCCCTTCAATTGGGGAGGGGGCGTTGGTGTTCTTATTCATCAGCTTCTGTTCAGTATGTGGTATCTGGCTCTGCAATGGCAGTGACCAGCGGCTGACTCGGCCTGGAAGTCTCAGAGCCCTGCCCGGCCAGGAACACTCCTGATTCTGTCCACTCGACCCTCTGCTGCCAGGTCAGACTGGGACCTTGTTCAGCTCAGACACCCAGGAGGGAAAAGACATACCCAGAGAGCATGGGCTCCACCTCGGGCAGCAGGACCGTTCCCCGGCTCTCCACATCCCAGCCAGCCAGCTTTGACCTGGGCTGGGGATGTGACCGGCCCCCTAGGCCTCTGACCTGCTCTTGCTTGAGGCAGAAACCCATCCCCAACATGACTGCTCCATCTCCACCAGCCAGGAAAGGGCCATGGTTCTACCTGGGTGGGATCTGAGTGGTGGCCAGGCCTGGGCGGGCCTGCCCTGGGCCTCCCTGTTTTACCTTTGGGTGTCTCTCGCCAAAAGGCCAGAGGAGCCTTGAGTGAGACCTGACCCAGCGCCGGTAGTGTTGGTACAGCCCCTCGCTGCGGGCTTTCCATGAGCTGCGGCCTCGGGATAATGGGATGCAGCAGAACATGCCTCTGTCTCCAACCAGGTGAGCTGAGTAGGGACTTCTCTACAGAGTGGGTGCCTGGTGACTTCGGCTCCAAGTTCTATTGGGCTCTATTGCCAGGGAAGTGAGGTCACTTACTGGGGTCCACTTATCCAAGCTTCCTCCTGACACAAAGCTCCCCAAGGGCCTCTCTGGGCTGCCGATCTCGCATTTCTCACTTCTTGCCATGTTCACACACAGTGATACCAACTCAGCCTCCCCCATAGCCCTGGGGAGTCCTGGATGCAGCCAGTGCCGCAGCTCTGAGGACACCTGGGGTCAGACCTGGCTCCCCCCACTCAGCAGTGCTGTCACCCTGGACAAGCCACGTGCCTCTCAGGGTCTCCCCAAACCCCCATCGGCACAGTGGGGATCATTCTGGCCCCTGCTTCCTAGAGAATCCATCCTGTCTCTAGACCTAGAAACACCTACTGCATCTGTCACCCCCACGGGCTGGCATCACAGGGAGCTCGTGCACAGACTCAGCAAAGGAAGGACCCCACAGAGGGCTGGTGGAGCACAGAGAACATGCCACACCGGCCGGGGTCTGCCCTGGGGTCTGGAGAAAGTCACTTTCCTTGCTACATGCTTCCCAGCTCCCAGTCGTGAGACTGAAATTAAATACAACTCTGACATCATCCGCTCTGGCATACAGCCACTTAGGTCATTCTGTCATGTTGACATACAGATCCAGTGTCTCATCTCGGCCTCTGTGGTGGGCTGCCCCACAATGGTTTCCTATTTTTTGCCTTCTGTTCCCACGCCATTGTGTGATCCCCACACCCTCCCCTGGAAGGTGGATGGACTTTGGGACCAGGTTCTGACATGTAGACTGACTTGTGAAAATGTGCGTGAGTTCCACTCATTACCAGCTCCAGTGTTCCTTCTCTCTGTCTCTGCCTCTCAGTGCCTCTCTTTCTGTCTTGTCTCTCTCTCTGTTTCTCTGTCTCCCCCTGCATTTCTGTGTTTCACTCTCTCTTTTCCTGTATGTATGTGTATATATATTTATGTGCATATGTGTGTATTTATGTATGTATTTTTCTGGCCCACGGCAGGTCACTTCTGAAAATCCTTTGATGACATATTGATTATTTTGAATTCATGTTACTGAAGAAAAATTATCTTTGAAAATTGTGCAAGAACTTTAGTGGGTTCTCCTCTAAGGACCAGCACTGCTGGGGAAGGGATGCACCTTTGGCGCCTTGATGTATCCTGCACCTTGTTCTGCCGGAGTGGACGTCCATTTGCTTTTCCCTCCAGGGGACCTCCTGGGGCCTCTGCCTGCTCACGTTGTCACCAGGGTTGGTTGTCACCGGGCTAAAGTCCTACCAGTATGATGGTGGCCAAAGCTGTCTCTGCAGTCTGTCCGTCTGCCTGTGTCCTCACCTGAGAGGTCGAACATCTCTAGCAGACACTGGCCACCTGCACTGCCTCTCGTTGGAAATGCCTGTGTGTGTTTTGTTTCTTTTCAGAACACTGGGCTTCAAGAGGTTTTTGGACCACAGGGATGTGAAGCTTTTCTCCGACCTTGGGTCATGAGGAAAGGTTTTTCCAGGTTGTGGTTTGCCTTTCAATCTGTCTTTCTTGGCCTTTGTTTTCTCTTTTTGTATGCTTTTATTTTGCCACAAGAAGAGCTAAGCATCTCCCTTCTGGCTCTGGTTTCACAGTTAGAACAGCAGTGCCTACCCCGAGATTATGCCAGTTACTAAAAGAGATTCATTTGGTACGTCTCATCTTTAATCCAGCTGGTTTTCCTCTCCAAATACAAAAATGCTAATTCACGTGAAAACAAATAAACAAAAATTCACCCTTCCCTACTTAAGATATGTGGGCAGACAAAAAAATATTTAAAAAGCCACCTTTTATATGATTTCATTGATAGGGAACCTCCAGATAGGTAAAGACATAGAGAGAGAAAGGGGATTAGGGCTTGTCAAGGGCTGGGGGAGGTAGGATGTGGGGTTCGCTTTGTATACAAGCTTTCACTTTGAGGAAGGAAATAGTCTGAAACCAGTGGTGTTGTTCTCACAGCATTGTGAATGCACTTCATGCTCCTGAAAACTGCACAATTTAAAATGGGAAAAGGCTAAACTTTATTCTTATAAACTTAAAACAAAAATAGAATATAGTATAATAGAAAAGAAAAAAATCTGACTACATAGATGATCTGTTCTTTTGGCTTTAACCCTCTGCCCTCTTTTCTAGGCTTAATCTTACTAGCTCTGCACATTTTGTAAAACAATGTTGCCTTTAGCCGGAAATATACAGGAGAGCTTATTTTCAAGGCTCTGATCTTTAATGATATTAACACTTTTGCACTTATATAAAGACAACAAGTTGCAGAAAATAAAATAACTTTTGTTTTGTTAGAGGATTTACAGAGGCACTATGACCTGGTCTACGTAGACAGCTGCAGACCAAGATAATGGCAGACTTGGAGAACCATCTTCCCCAAGTCAGACTTCAGGCTCCTTTTCTACTAAAAAGGGGAGGGGCTGTGGTTGGTTGTTGCAAACTTGTTGGTGTAGGATTTCTTTGTTCTTGGAATCCTTTGCAGCTGTCCACGTGGGTCAGATCATGGTGTTCCTGTAAAACCTGCAACAAAACAAACTTTTTCTATTCTGCAAATTGTTATCTTTATAGGAGTGCAAAAGTGTTAATATCCTTAAAGTTCAGAGCCCTGAGAATAGGCTCTCCTCTTTATTTTAGGCTAAAGGCAACATTGTTTTACAAAAGAAGCAGAGCTAGCTAGACTAAGCCTAGAGAAAACGGCAGAGGGTTAAAGGAAAATGAACAGATCCAATATGGAGTCAGATTTGTTCTTCTCTATTACAGTGACTTTTGGTGAGAGCTAACATGATGATTCCTGGGTGGGTCCTCCACTGTCCCAGGCTGGAGGTCAGGCAGGATCATTGCCAGATTCCCCATGACTTTGGACCCGATCTCCCACAGAGAAAGTGACAATTATTGGATTAAAATTACCTGTCAAAATCCCTTCAATTGCCTGTAAACTATACCACAGCAGAGGATGTCTCATTGGCCAGTCAACTGCCAGTCTCCCCTGATGCAAGGGACCAGCGTCGAAGGGGGCCCCAAGGTGGCCTGGCCAATGCACCTGCCTACATTGCTCTCCAGCCTTGGCTTCCTAACTTTGATGCTTTAAAAGCTCCCGTCCCTCTTCCCTCTGGCCTGGTGTGAATGAACAAGATCCCTGCACCCACCTGGGCTGAGGCCAGGCCACACACACAGCCCCATGCACACAGCCCACCATCTGCTGTCTACCCCTGGGCTCAAGTGCACCCTCTGAACTCCCCCACCCCAAATGTCCGCATGCCCAATGCCTCTGCCCTAGGGGTCCAGATCACCATCAGGACCATCAACCACCCAAGGCCCACAGGCCAGTGGCTGGCAGCCTGGGATCACCCTGATCCATCGGGTCAGATGAGACACAGGGTGCGGGGATCAGGGTGCCAGGGCGGGAATTGGAATCGCTTTCAGCCCAGCCTGCCTCGCCCTGTAGCCTCAGACATTAACTATGAACGTGCACACTAGGCTGGATCCCCCACTGGTGGCAGTAGTCATCATTACTGGAGCCCGGATTTCCCCACCCCAACCACAGGGTGAGGGGTGAGGGATTCATCTCAGGGTAGGGTTGCAGTCAGAGTGAAAGGGATCCCATGGTGAGGGAGTATAGGTTGAGGAGCGTGGGGCCCGCTGAGAGTGGAACTGACCTGGCTGAGAGGTGAGGGGGATTGTTTCAGGATGTTGGGGGTCCTGTGGTTAGGCATGAGGGTGTAGGGGCCTTAGGTTAGGACCTAGCAGGACGGAGTGTCAGGGCACGGACCTCAGTGTGAGAAGAAGAAGCCCTGTCTTCAAGGTCTTGTGGGAGACTAGGCCTGGCCAGGGGTGGGAGGGTAGTAATAGGGAGGGGAGGGTGAGCAGGGGAAGTGGGGCTGGTGGGGTGTGGCCTGGCCCAGGACAGTCGTGGTTCTAATTCAGTGCCAGGACCCAGTCAGTGGCGGGGTGAAGGCTCTGGGGATGGAGACCCGGCGGGAAGAGCAGGAGGGGCCCCACCTGGCCCCTCCCAGCCCCAGTGGCCAGGTCCGGTAAAGCAGGAGACCCACCCGGGTGGTTTGTGCTGCAGGCGGGAGGAGGAGGGGCGTGCACGCACCGACGGACAGACTCGCAGACGCCAGAAGCCGCCCAGAACACGTGGAAGCTGGCGGGAGGCGGGTGCTCCTGGACCAGCTCCTGGAAGAGGAACACGGCCTGGGGTCTGGGCCGCTGCTTGCTCGCGGCTCGGCTGCCGCTGCCGGGCAGTTAAGGGGGCGCTGGTGGGGGCGCGCTGCTCGGGGAGCCAGTGGGTGAGGCGTGCACTGTGCAGCTGAGGAGGCGCCCAGGGAGGGGTGCGGAGGTGAGGTCCCGGCCGTGCGTCCCGTTAGGACTCTTAGGCGGGACCCAGCCGCCGCTGTGGTTTGTGGTAACCCTGCTATTAGTAGTTCCTGAACCCCGCGTTTTTGCCGCCGCTTATACCCGGGTTTAGGAGAGCAGGTACAGCCCCGGGAGGTTGGAGGGCGCTGGACGGCTCCGGAGCATCTCTGACTGGTCCTCAGACCATGGCCTGCTCCTGGGAGGCGGGTGCGGTGTGGTCGCGGGGCCTCGGATGGAATGGAGGCTGCCCCATGAGAGCCCCTGGATTTGCTCCCATCTTTCCCACGGCCTGACCTTGGGGGTGGCCTGTAAAGCCCCAGGTTTGTGGGACTCATGTTACAAGTCAGTCTGCTCCTGGGAGGTGGGCTCGGTGCGATCAGTGTGCTGGGATGGCTGCAGAAGCAGTGGGAAATGATCACAACCCCCGCGCTCCATCAGGGCAGCCCCAATCCTGCCATCGCAGCCGCCGCCTTTCCCTGACAGCACAGCACCTGCCTTCCAGGAGCAGGCTGACCTGTAACCTGAGTTCCACAAAACTGGGGCAGCAGAGGCCAAGCTCAGGCCATGTGCTGGGGAGTTTGTAGCAAATCCACGGGCTCCCAATGGCAGACCCCAAACCTCGCCAATAACTTCGACCACACCGTGCCCTCCTACCAGAAGCAGGCTGACCTGCAGACCGTGCCTGGAGTAGCTGAGGACGAGCCCTGGACAGGCCGTGGGGGAGATGGGGACAAGTCGACCAGCTTGCCAGCTGTCTGCTCATTTCCCTGCCGCTGCCCCAGGTTCGTGGATCACTTATTTTCAAGTCAGTGGGTTCCTGAGAGGCAGGCGCGGTGCAGTCAGGTGGCGGGGGATTTGGGTAGGGGTGCTGCCCCAAGGGGAGCAGGTGGACTTGCTCCCATCTATCTCAGGGCCAGACCTGGGGACGGCCTCTGCTGCCCCAGGTTTGCAGGACACATGTCATGTCAGCCTGTCCCTGGGAGGAGGGCTCAGTGTACTCGAGGCAGCCTCAGTGGCTGACAAGGATTTTAGAAGTGGGCTCTAGCCCAGCATAACTAAATCCTTTCTTCTCTTGCTTCCTCAGTTGGTGGCTGTATCGGCTTTTCCATTATAGGTTATTGCTGGATAATGAACATAGGTTTCTGGGCTATACAGAAGAAACTTTATTTAAAATCTACTTTTCTATATAGTGGCTAACATTTGTAAATCTCAAACTCCCAAATTTATCCCTTCCCATCGCCTTTCCCTGGTAACCTTAAGATTGTTTACTAAGTCTGCAAGTCTGTTTCTGTTTTGTAGATGAGTTCACTGTCTTTTTCTTTCTTTTTTTAGATTGCACATATGAGTGGTAGCACTTGGTATTTTTCTGTTTCTGGCTGCTTTCACTTAGAATGACGATCTCTAGCTCCATCCATGTTGCTGCAAATGGTTTTATTTTGTCCTATTCATGGTACAGTAGTATTCCACTGTATAAATATGCCACAACTTCTTTATCCAGTCATCTGTTGCTACATTTAGCTTGCCTCCATGTCTCGGCTATTGTATACAGTGGTGCTATGAATAGTGGGGTGCAGGTATCTTTTCACATTGGAGTTCTTTCCAATTATATACCCAGATGTGATATTGCTGGGTCATAGGGTAAGTCTACTTTTAGTTTTTTGAGGGATTTCCATGCTTTCCATAATGACTACACCAAATTGGATTCCCACCAGCAGTGTAAGAGGGTTCCCTTCCCTCTACAGCCTCTCTAGCATTTATCATTCATGAACTTCTGAGCGATGGCCATTCTGACTGGTGTGAGCTGATACCTCATTGTAGTTTTGATTTGAATTTCTCTGTTTATTAGTGATATCGAGCATTTTTTCATGTGCCTATTGGCCATTTGTGTCTTCATTGGAGAAATTCTTGTTTAGGTCTTCTACCTATTTTTGGATTGAGTTGTTTGTTTTTTTGTTATTAAGTTGTATGAGCTGTTTATATATTCTGAAAATTAAGGCTTTTTTAGTCGTATCATTTGCAAATATTTTCTCCCATTCGTAGGTTGTTGTTTCCTTTTGTTTTACTTATGGTTGCCTTTGCTGTGATGAAATTTATGAGTTTAATTACGTCCCATTTGTTTATTTTTTTCTCTTATTTCCATTGCCTGGGTAGATTGCCCTAGGAGAACGTTGCTAAGTTTTATGTCAGATAATGTTTTGCCTATGTTTTCTTTTAGGAGATTTATCATGTCTTGTCCATCTGCATCTTAAGCCTGTACTCTAGATCTGTGCTTCAATTTTGAATTTGAGCTTCTTAGAGAACACCTACTCTTAGCTTATATGTCAGATTCAACATGTCTAAAGCTGATTTCATAATCTTTTTTCTTGCAGCGTCTCCACTTATTCAGTGGGATAATCATTTTTCCAGTCTTGAATACCCAAAGGCTTGGAATGATCTTTGATTTATATTTCTCCCACCACTCTCCACATATTTTCGGCTTCTGGAACTGTATGATTTTGGTTTCAAGTGCCTATTCTGATTGCTGATACTCTGATGAAGAGCTTTCATCCCTGATACATGAATTTTTCCTTCTGCTGAATTCTTGGATATTCTCTCCCCCCCTTTCAGTCAACCTACAGTTTTGAAACTCCAACATCTAGAGTCAAGTCAAAGACTTACCACAACCAAATGTCAGCCAGGTAGTCTCGACCCTCCATCATTTTAGACTTACCTTATGTGTTCCAATCATTATGTGACTTAGCCTCCTAGGGTAACCTGTGCCTTATTAAAAACCAGGAGTCACCAGCATTTTCCTATCCAGTCCTCAGTTAAAACAGCTTAGAATTGCCCTGAGAACTAGTTGGAGCCCCACCCACTTCATAGAGTCTTCCCTATTTACTCCAAATACTTCTAGCTCCTCTCTGTATTCCTGCAGTGTTTATGATCGGTAGCCTGTAATCTTGGCTTTGAGTACTGACTTGGTACCATTCCCGGGTGGTTTCCAATGTATCTCCTCACTTAGCTGGTAACTGGAGAAGACTCCCTTTTTCAGCCTCCTTTATACCCCTCACCCTGCTTAGCATCGGGCAATAGCAGGCATCCAGGCAGTGCTTACCAACTTTACTTATTTGCAGGGGTGGTGGTGTGGATTATAGCTAATAACTATTAATTCAGTGTTGCAATTAAAAAAGAAAGCCAAGAAAATCCATAAAACTTTATCTCCATGTTCAGTTTAGTGCTTTACCTCAACAGTTTCCTTAACTCTGTGTTTACATTCACATAGTGTTCAGTGCTTGTACGGTTCCCTGAGGCAAGCAGGTGAGATATCATTATGTTTGACTTTCGCATTACATTTCATATTGGATATATTTGTGCAATGACAAAACCTTCTTTTATAAGTAAACAGCCGGAAGCCCAGAGAGACTAACAGCCTAACCAGGGTCACCTGGTTAGTGTTTGGCACAGACCAGGACCACGGTTCACATCTTCCAGCTTCTCCTCTTCCAGTGCCTTTTCATTCCAGTGCTGGGAAATGTAGCCCCATCAGCCAAACGTTCAAGTCACATTGCTGCCCCTTTACCTGCCAGTGATGGCAGTGCTACAAAAAGTGGTAAAGGAAAGGTCAGAAATAGGAGTGATAAAAGACATGGAAGTGCTGGAAATGGATCCTCAACCTCCTCCTCCCTATTTGAGTGCCTCACAAGTGTCCTACTCTGACAGTGCTGTTCATTGTTTATGACATAGTCTTTAAAATCAGACTGATTTTTTATAGGACATGCTTTTATCCTGGTCCCTTTCCTGCTAGTAGTCACTGTCATGGGTAGAAAGTGCCTGACTGTGCTGTTTGTCACGTAGGTGGGAGGGAAAGTGGGAGAGGGAGCAGGTTGAACTGAAGCCGAGCTTTTTACAGCTCTGTTGTTCTAGGACCAGAGCAGTTCCACTCTTCCTTTCATCACCTTTCCACCTCCGAGTCCCAGCCACCCACTCCTGCCTGCTTCCCCACATGCCACATCCTGGGGGAGGACAGGGTGGTGGGCAATGCCCTCTCTGCCCTCCGCTTTGGGAGGTGAAGGAGTCTGCTTTAACTTTTGAGCTGTTTTGGTAATTGGGCTTTTCCAGCTTTTCTAGACATCTCCTATCTAGCTCTGAGAAATTGGAGATGTAACTTAACCATACATGGACTCTACTAATGTATTCAGTGACATTAATGTGATGTTGTCTGTAAGGTGTTCTGTGACTGGATAGGAGGTTTTTTATCTCACAGGATGCTTCACATCCAATTCTAAAGACCAACAGGGTGCAGGTGTAATTCAAGTTCTTACATGTCTGTAAGGCAGACATGAACATTATTTGGTAATATGACCATATGTTCATTGATTACGGTTAGTCCGCCGGCTCTGTATCTAATAAAAGTTTAAATTCCAAACGCTTGAAGAAAATTTGCGGAACATGTCTTTTTGCCTGTAAGTAGTTGCAAAAACTGAAATCACATCTCGACCACAGGCCACAGTGTTTTCCAGTAGAGAAAGCCCTCTACTTTTACAATCTATAAGTAATGCAGTGGTTCTTTGGGTGAGCTGAGGGATACCAGAGTATTTTGTTGGAAAACTAGAGTGGCATGACAAGTGTTCTCGGACTGGTTACAGTTGAACCTCTACTTCCTATATCCTGGACTGATTACAGAGGCAATGTTAGTGCAGTAACCAGCTCCTGAATGCAAGTGTAGCTAGGAAGACAACAGAGAAAATACAAGGGATATAAAGTAATGGAGGGACTTCATAGCAGTACAAATGGTGACTTTGACACCACCAGCTGCTGACGTGGACTTGGCAGGAATTTGTGAGAAGTGGTGAGTGTCTTTGCAAGCAGGATTGTCCTGCATGCCCTGCAGCTTTTGGGGTGAACAGGCAAAGGGGAGAGCAGATATGGTGGCCACCCTGGGGCTATTTGTGTCTTGAATGTGAAAATATCTGGTCCCTTGTTAAATTTTGCAGCCACAACTTCACATGACTCAGGGCATAATTTCCACCAGAAAACCATAAAAACATAAAGAACCTCTGTTTCCCAAAGTGTTTGTCCTCGATCTGAGATGATTGTCCTGTGGTGGGAGGTAAGTGGGCGGTGGGGCCTGTTACATCACCCCCTTTCACTAAAAGTCTACCTCACTGTTTTTCACCCCACTTCTAGTGTTGCTGTCATTCTATTACACCTAGACCTGTGAGACGGGCTTGCTTGAATCCTCACGTGAAGAGGGACGGTTATGTGCAGTTTTAAAAAATTGCTTGGGTCATGGGGTCCTTTGTTCTCTCCATTGGAAATCACTCTTCCAGAGCAAATAGTATGCATCTATAGAAACTACATTTTTTGTAAGATGTCTTCAGAAGTTTTGCAGTAGGTTTAAATATTTGCTTGGTGATGGCGTCTTGATTGAAGGTGCAACCCTCACTAGGGGCTTTGTTTGCTTCCTGTCTGAGATTTCCTTTACTGACAGTAGAGTGTTCTTAGGCAGAGTTAGAAAGTTACCTGGTCTGAGAAGCCGAATTTGCCCACAGCTGGGAATTGGCAGAAGAGTCAGTTATGGAAGGAAGGCTTTAGGATTATCTGGAAGCAGAGTTCTGGGATCCAAACCCTGGGAAACCTCAGCTTTTGTAGAGTATGTTCTGTAACAAAAGGCTATTGGATAATTTTAACACTTGTTATGGGATGTAGAGTTGGGGAAAGACTTAAAAGTGAAATAACCTTAAAAGAGAATCTCCAAATATTTTAAAGAAGACAGTTCTCAGAATGAGAGCTTTTCTGGAAAAGACTAGTTCTTCACTTCACAGGGGAAGCAGGGAGCAGGTGTAACTGCACTTACGGTAACTTAGAAGGTAAACTTCACCCTCCCACTTAGCTGTGTCCTGGTGTCTGTTCATCTTCCACATCTGTAGTTTTAGACATGACGTGACATTTTCTGGTACTGCATTCTGCTTCTGAGTGAGAGACTGACACAAAGTCACATAGCAACTGAAAAATTGCGCTAAGGGCTTTATTGTTAAAAATGTGGACCTGTGGCAGGGTGCTGCATTTGCAGGTGACTTTCGGTACAGAGAACACTTAAAATAATGCAGTGTTATTTCTTTTTTTATTCCTTTAAGCCTTTGAATAGAAGGTTTTCTTTGCAGAATTTCTGGAGTACATCAGAACAAGCAGGAACTAAAAATAGCTTTAAGAATGTACCAGTATAGACGTTGCTTATAGTATGGCATCTGTCTTAAAGTTAATTCTTTAAAGCAGGAAGTTGTAACTCTGAATTTCTTAAGCAAATATAAACATTCTTGACTCTTAATGACATTCTTTGTGCGGTGAAGCTGCTTTTGCTTCCATTCTGAACATTGAAAGGCCTTCTATGATACTTCTACCAGTCCTCAATATTTTATTTTCCCTCTGTTGTGAACTTGTTATTAAACTTGAAGCAGATATAAATACCATTAACTTGCTACATATGTAGATATTCAGTGTTACAAAGTCAGAATGTTTGTGTACATCACACGTATCTACATAATTCCCCCCTTTCCAACTGTGTTCCTTATGAAAGGATGGTGGGAAATGGCATTATGGGGATATGTCTTACACTACACAGTGTTTCCCCTGTTCCCTTTATCAGATCTGGATGTTCTTTCATCTTTCGGTTTCTAGACGTACTAGCTCTTTTTCTTAAGCGAGGTGTAACTCATCCCCCTGCACACACACACATGCGTGTACACACACACACACACACACATATTCTGCCGTAGGGAGTAGCGTGCACCATCCCATTCTCCCACTCCAGCTCTGATCCCACCCACTGGAGGCAGCGTCTTGCACGAATTCATTTGTAAGTTCCATATTAAAACTCGAGTGGTCGGGAAATAGGACTGATATCCACACCTAGTAGGCAGGCCCTCAAGGATAACTTCTATGGTTAATGCCAGGTTATCTTAATGTTTGAGTACCTGGGTTTCATGTCTTCCTGTACCACCTGTTGACCGATGATTCCCACATTTCTGTCTCCCGCTAGACTTTTTCTCTCCAACTCTGGACTCTTGCAATCTTCTGTTGATTTGACATCTTCACTTGGAACTCTAATATCTTAAGACCAACATGTGTTAAAACAGCTCTTGGTCCTCCTACCCCCCAAACTGGTTCTTTCTGCAGCCTCCCCTATTCAGTTAGTGGGAACTTAATCCTTCCAGATGCTTGGGTCAAAAATCTTGGAGTTATTCTGACTTTCACTGACATACCACTAGAATTCTGTCTATAGATCTGGTTTAACACTGCCTTTAAAACATACCCAGAGCCCAGCCACTTCTCACCATGGCTCCTGCCTCCACTGCTGCTTCCCTGCCCTGAGCCACTATCCTCTTCTCCTGCACAGCCCTTCTCAATGGCTTCCCTCTTTTAATCTCTGAACCATTTTGACTATTCTCACCTGGCACTCAAGTGAGCCTTGAATACCTAAGTTAGATTGTGTCGTCCTTCCGCAGTGCCTCCCCATTTCACTCCAGGTAAAAGCCACAGTCCTTACAACGTCCTCCAAGGCCGTACAGGATCTGCACTGACCCTTCTCCGCAGCTCCAGCGGTGCCCCCATTCTGGAACATGCAAGGTGCGTGCTGGCCTTGGTGATGGTTATTAAGTCCACCTGGGACTTCTCACCTCCTAGTCCTAGTCCTAACCTCAGTCCTCTGTGTGGCCTGCTCTGGTATTTAATACAGCATCACCCTTATCCCATACTCTCAACCCTATTTACCTTGCCCTTTTTTCTTTTTTCCATGGTTCCTCTTTCCTAACATGCCACTTCCTCTGCTGCTCTGTTGTGTGAATTGTCATCTCCAACCCCCACCCCAGCTAAACCCCAACCAAGCTCCATGAGGACAGGACTTTTGTTTTGTTTATTGATCTATTCCAAGTGCCTAGACTAGTCCTGGGTACATAGTAAGGAGTCAAAAATTATTTGCTGAATAAATTAAAAGACTATTTTAAAACTGAATCATCCTTTCAGGAAAGGGTGAGGAAAGGAAGCTGCATGAAGGAAAATGGTGCAGTAAATAATGATATTTGCCTCTTGTTCTTTGTGTGATATATATGTGTTTTAGTCTTAATTTGGTATCCCAGTTTCTTAATTTAATAGCTGTATTAAGGTGCAATTTACAGGCCATAAAATTCACACATTATAATTGTTCAAGTCAGCCATTTTAGCTATTTCTAGAGTTGTGCAAATGTGTCCCCAAAATGTCCCCTTGTGTCCATCCATATGCAGTTCGCCCTCCCCTCAGTGGTACCCTGATATTATATCTTTTTGTTTTTTTGGCAATCACATCTCAAAAGAATAATTTACACAGGAGTACTAATATAGCTTTGCACTTTTAGAAATGACACACTTAAATATGAAATCAGCAGTCATTGCTGAATGTAGGTAGCAGTATCAGACATTGGTGAGAAGAATGGACTTGAGTGTCACACTGGCTGCAGTCTTACCCAGCTCCACCATTTACCAAGTTACCCAAATTATTTTCTGCCCCAAGCTTTTTATCTGTTATATGGGGGTATTAATAGCAGCTTACAGAGTTGTGAGGATTAAGAAAACAGGGAAACAAAATTTACTATAGTGGCCAGCTTATGTTAGTACTTAAAAAATAGCCTTGCAGATAGACAGCAAAATTCAAATCAGTTTCTAAAGTATGTGTAATATATGATCTAGTTCCTACCTGGTTTGTAAACACGTATGCTTACTGCAGAATGTAAAAGCAGGCTAATATCCAACAGAAAAGATCATTTCTCAGCATTTCTTTCAAAGGTAGTTGCAAAATCATTTTTACTAAATTTTCTGTGCCCATCTCTGACAGAGCTTTGACAGCAGGGAGGTAATTATCTACTTTTCTGTTAAAATCATGCTGACCATCAGAAAGTGTTCTGAATTATATTTTAGCCTTTATGTTGGGAAATACTGTGAGACTTCTTCAAAATTAATGGGGGGACGGGCATTCATTGTAGCTCTTGTAGTCTGATAAGCCTGCACTAAATTATCATTTTTAAACTTTTAATTAAAATTAGTTAATTAATTTTTTGCAGGGGGGTTGTAATTAGATTTTTATTTATTCATTTTATTTTTAGAAGAAGTACTGGGGATTGAACCCAGGCCCTTGTGCACGCTAAGAATATGATCTTTCACTTGAGCTATACCCTCCCCCCTAAATTATCTTTAATAAGGTCTTTTTCTCTGTTTTGTTATTTTCTTTTATGTACAGATGCACAAAGCAGGGTCATCAGAATCCTCTCAATTCCAAAGATGATAATAGTGAAAAATATTGCACAGTGACAGTGAATCCTTGGCATATGAAGAAAGATTGTAAAGTCCTGAATGAATTAAGAAGTTATTGTTAAATTAACATACATGTAACCATGGCTCTCTTACCTTTATTTTTCACCTTATAATGAAGATACTCCACACCCGTCAAGGTTGCTTTGTTTGATACAGGGAATATCTAAAGCCTTTTCTGCAAGTTTTTTAAATAAGTAAGAGCAGGTAATTTATCAGAAGTGGAAATGGTGTAATCTGCTCTGTCTAGTACGGTAGCCACCGACCACATGTGGCTATTGTGAATTGAGATGTTTTATAAGTGCAAAATATGTAATAGATTTTCAAGACTTCATACAACAAAAATAATGTAAAATATTTTTTAATAAGTTTTAAAAGTGTTTATCACACTTTTTAAATGATAGTATATTGGATATTTTGAGATAAATATAATTATTACTGGAATTAATTTCACTTGTTCCTTTTTATTTTCCAAATGGGATTATTGGAAATTGTGATTTGCACTATGTTTCTATTGACAGTGCTGGCTTGTAAATTATTGCAAATAATATGAAAAGAAAACTTTGATTAAAAATTTTGTAATTGAGTAGTTGATTTACATCCTAGTATTTTCAGGTGTACAACACAGAGGCTCAACATTTTTATAGATTATATTCCATTTAAAGTCACCATAAAATAATGGCTATATTTCCCTGTGCTGTATGATGCAGCCCTGTAACCTATCCATTATATACGTAGTAATTTTTACCTCTCAATCCCCTACTCCCTTCCTGCCTCCCCTCTCCTCCTTCTCCCCATCGGTAACCACCAGTCTGTTCTGTGTACCTGTGAGTCTATTTCTGTTTTATTATAGTCATTAATTTGTTTTATTTTTTAGATATACATATAAGTTAATACATAGAATAATTGTTTTTCTTTCTCTGACTTATTTCACTTAGCATAATACCCTGTAGGTCCATCCATGTTATTGCAAATGGCATTAATTTATCTTTTATGGGTGAGCAGTATTCCATTGTGTGTGTGTGTGTGCGTGTGTATATATGTGTGTTTATATATATGTATATATACATATTTATATAATATACCACACCTTCATTATCCAGTCATCTGTCAGTGAACATTTGGGTTGTTTCAGTGTCTTGGCTATTGTAAATAGTGCTGCTGTGAACATTGGGGTGCATGTGTCTTTTTGAATTATATTCTTCTCCAGACATATACCCATGAATGGGATTGCTGGATGACATGGAAATCTATTTTTAGTTTCTTAAGGAACCTCTATACTGTCCTCCATAGTGGCTGCACCAATTTACATTCCCACCAACTGAGTAGGAGGGTTCCTTTTTCTCTTAAAAGGTCAAAAATTCTCTACATTTATATACTTACCTTACAGTTTAGGACACAATTTGGCAAAAGCCAGATAGAATTTAATAGCAGTTAATACAGTATTTTTTTTTAAATGGCCATGCATTATGGATAGATATGTTACTGATGAGTTGGTTCTCTATTTTTGTAGATGCAGAAGTTTTTATAGCTTCACAGACATTTCAGACTTGCAGAGAGAAAAATTTCTTTACATTTTGCTGAACTTGTCCGGGTGGCTTTATCGAATTTGGTCCAGGCCTGCAGAGGTAAATACATCCAAACCTGAACCATTTGAATGTCTGCAAGATTTTAAGAGTCTAGAATGTCAGATCTGGTCTATAACTCTGGTGAATGACATCAGTGAGTGGACTCAAGAAAACTCCATTTGAGTCCAAAACTTTTCAAAAGCCAAAAAAGGCTTTGAAATTGTGGCAAAGCCAGAGAGTTTTGTGCTCCACATATGGCCACAAACACATGGGGACAACCACAGGCCTTCTGGAGTGCCAAGGGAATTCCATGTGGGAGTCCAGCACTCACAGGAATCCAACAAATCTCTGCCTGCCAGAGCACCTTCATTGCTACTGTGCTGTTTTGAGCAAATGTCTTTTCATCAGGTTCAAATTGGTTTGTTGTTATTTTTGCATAAAAAAATCAAACAACTTCTTGTTCCCTTGGTGAAAGTAAAAGCCTAACATTTTCTGGTTTCTTTTGACAGAGAAAACATGAGCCTATGAATCCAACATCATCTATGATGGTCTGCAGCTGGGAACAACCAGATCAGTGTCAGTCCCTTTGCAGCCATTGGTTGGGAGCATGCATATTACCTGGAATGGTATTTGAAACATGTCACACTAGCCGTGGCTTTGCTGTGGGCTGGGAGGCGAGTAAGTCAGAATCTGCATTATGGAATGTATGTTTCAGATCCAAAGCTAGGAGATCTTTTCTAATAGCCAGAGAATGTAGTCATAAATATATCTATTAATTATGCAAGAACCTTTTTAAAGATTTTTTTATTATAAAAATTTACCCCCAGAAATTGAAAATGAAAGAACAGTGGAATTAAAAATCATCTGTACCTTAATTATACATTAAGAATCTTAAAATCCTTCTAAACTTTTTTTATTCAAATGTAGGTATTTTTCCCTTCCAAGAAGGAAAATTATTATTTCATATTTTTTTTGCTTTTTCCTTTTATTATATATTCCATATCAATAAATATAATTCTTTTAAATCCCTTTTAATGGCCGTTTAACACTATATTGAACAGATATGTATTTAGTCCTAGGTCTCAGAAATTTAAATATTTGTCATTACAATACCACTGCAAAGAATATTTTGGTGTTTCTATTTTTAGTTACTAATTTGGACTAAAAATTAAGAAGTTTGCTTTTCTTCATCTAAAACATTGGTTATTTTATGAATGAACTGGAAGGATTTTAAATAACTTTTCAGTAATTTCAACAAAGAAATTATCTTTAAGGCAAATATGTATGATTGTTTGCAAATCTACTTTTATTATATCTTCACTTTTACCAGTGTCATATGTGTGTGTGCTTGCACAAGTGCTTTAACTACCAGCAACGTAAGAAAAACCTGTGTACTAAAAATGTGAAAATTGTTTCCTGCTTTGTGTTTTCATTCTCCCAATATAGGTTTTGGATGACAAGCTTGTATTTGCAAAAGTACACACCCTGTGGGAGGTGCTCTGCACATACGTTGAGATACTGCACATAAAATTGCCTCTGAAGCCCAATGATCTGAAAACCCGGTCCTCAGCCTTTGATAATTTCAGCTGTTATCTGAAAGTCCCCCAAGTGGATGAAAGTATCATCAAGCTGGAGCAAGAGTTTTTCATTTCCCTATTTGAGAAGAGCTGCGTGAATGACTTTTATATTCAGGATAGAGATACATTCTTCAATCCAGCCACCAGAAGCTGCATTGTAAGTCTAAACCGAGTTTAGCAGCTGTCTTGGGGGTGATTTAGAGCCTGCTGTTGAATTATCAGTGATTTGGTTCGGTTGGTTTGGTTTGGTTTTTAAAAGCTGCCCATAAAAAGAAAAAAAGAGAAAGAAAAGAAATATGCCTAGAGATTCCTGTTAGGATAATAAACAGTGGCTGGTTAGTTACCCTGTATAAACCACACACTCTCTTAGAATCTTTTTAGGTTTACTTCATCCTTTCTCAGATCAAGTACCAACTAAGGGATAGTGTTAAAAAAATTCGGGATTAACAGGCTTGTGAGCTCTGGGATCTGCAAGGCAGCTTTCCCTCCCCATGGTGTAAGTCAAATGGCAGAAATGAAATAAAGCACGTCATGTATCCTCCGGTGTTAACAGGAAAAGGCTAATATTCTTGACCTTGTTTCTTCCTGGGTAAAATGAAGACAATATGTCAGGAGGTGAGACGCTCACTTAGGGCAAGAACCATGTTGTTTTTTTCATTGCTAAATCCCAGGCACCGGGAAGGCTGAGTTTAATAAGTGAATGGATGAAGTGTAGTTCCCCCAGAGTTACCATGTGGGGCAGTGCGGATTAGCAGCTAAGAGCATAGACTCGAGAGGGGAGGGTACAGCTCAAGTGATGGTGTGCATGCTTAGCACGCATAAGGTCCTGGGTTCAGCCCCCAACACCTCCTCTAAAATAAACCAATAACCCTAATTACCTCCCCACCCCCCACTATAATTACCTTATTATCTCCCCGCCCCCCCCCCCCAAAAAAAAGAGAAGTGGCCAAGAGCGCAGAGTCAGGCTGGAACACCTGTGCTGGTTTCTCGCTGTCGACCTTGTAAAAGTCATTTAGCCACTGTGTTTATCAAGTTCCTCATCAATAAAATGGGGCTAATAATAGTGCCCACCTCGTAGAGTTGCTATGGTGATTAATGAATCTGTGTCAATGTTAGAACAGCCCTGGCTAATATTAAATACTATGCATCTGTCAGCTCTTTTCATAATTATTGACAGATGTTATTATCAACCAAATAAGTATTAGTTCTTTGTAAGGGAAATGCATTTTAGACCATTTCATTTATCATTTTCTGTAATTCAGGCTTTTCCCTCTGAAATACCATTTTCTGTCTGTGCACTAGGAAGCCACAGGGCTTTCCAAATTTCATCTGTCTGGGTTCTTGTCATGATGGCAATACTGCAGAGTGTTGACATTTTTTAGGGACTCCGTCTGAGATGACAGCAACCCCTCAAATTCAGGAGCACTTCTCTAATGGATAACATCTCGCATGAAATGAAGTTTTTAAAATGTAACAGCTTCAGACGCTTAATGATGCCATAAATGCAAGGATGTTATATCTAAGCTCTTTAAATAAATCCTGTCATTGAAATAATGGAAATACTGTATTATAGTGCTCTATGACTTTGTTATCTTTGCTATCCATTTATCTGACTCTCTAAGACCAAAGAAAGCAAAGACTGAGATTGATCGTTACTACTGTGTGGTACACGTATTTGTGGATGAAGACAATACTGAAATGCACTGTTTAAGATATTAAAATGGACACTAAACAGCTGCTGATGCATATGCATGAACAGAACAGGGAGTTGGGTACAGGGAGCAGACACTGAGCTTCCTGGATCAGAGACCCAGCATAGCAGTCCAGCCCAGCCGTCCACATGTTTTATATTTATGTCCCAGCAAAATTAGCAGTGAGAGTCTTAAATGAACTTTGGGGACACTTGCAAACAGCTGTCATGATTACTAATGTGGGACACCAGGATCCTACAGTGTTTAGTTGGCGTCTGCGCACAGCCAGTTCTTTTCCACTAAAGCCTCTTGTACTTGCTGGTCCCACATCCAGGCTGAGGAATCATCTCATGTGGTGTTTGGGAGGGAGGTAAGTGGAGTCAGGACTCATGCTAAGGCTGGGTGGGTAATAATCTGGTTCTAGTACAGGAGAAAGGAACGTAGGTCAGGTGGGAAGGAGAATGACTGGATTTAAATTTTGTTTCTTGAGTAAGCTAAATATATAACATCATGTCAAGTTTCTTTGTTGTTTATATTCCATGTGCTGTCACCGAATATCTACTGAATTGTGGGGACAAAAAAGCCTGGGTTTTAGAATTGACCCTGCCCCTAAGCCAGAGTCCAGGTTCCTCTGGGGGTCCAAGGAGGGGGCTGAACCATCAGGTGTCCCTCCACTGCAGCAGTTTGGGCACTTGGGTGGCCTAGTTTTTTGGCTTTTGAAGACTGGCCCG
The DNA here is from genome assembly GCF_036321535.1 of Camelus dromedarius. Taxonomy (NCBI): domain Eukaryota; kingdom Metazoa; phylum Chordata; class Mammalia; order Artiodactyla; family Camelidae; genus Camelus; species Camelus dromedarius. The sequence goes on from NW_026989801.1 coordinate 1,584,722, forward strand.
CTTGTAGGACATTAAGCATCTGCAAGGCTCTCACCAGGTATCCACGGTGGTCCCAGGACTGTAACATCCAAGCGTTCCTTTCCACCCACCATTGCAAATGACCCTCAAGGGGTTAGTATTAATACTGGGTGAGAATTATGAAAAAGTATATGGTGCCTCCATCCCTCCTGGCAAGTGAGGGCCCCTTATTTACAAATGACCACGAAGTGTTAGCACCACATTTTAACAACAGAACATGTGAAAACGTGGTGACAGTGATGCTCACCTGTTTGCTTCTGCTTCCCAGTGCAACTTCAGCCTCCATCAGAGGACCTCAGCTGCCCCAGCAAACTGGGCCTTCTCTACAGGGAATGGGCTCCTCCTCAAAGCATAGACAAGAAGCAGCCCTTAGATCTCATCAGGTGAGCTGTTGTAGAGAGCACTCCAGTGGGAAGGGCTCAGGGTTGCCCTCATGGCATCTGAGTGTGACAGTCCTCCAAGAGTGTTACCAACCAGGAAGCTCACAGGAGCTCTGAGCTTTATTGCCCCAAGTCTTTTCTGGAGGCTTTATTACAAAGACATGATTTATTGGGTCACTACCGACATGGCTAACCCAAACCCTAACTGTAACTCAAACCTTTCCTTAGCCCTAACCATTGAGCCCATTCCTCTCCTGGTGGTCACTCATTTGTCACAAAGCTCAAAGCGCCACTCCTCTAATTACATGGTTGGTGTCTCTGGCTGGCCAGTCCCCATCCTGAGTCATCTCATGAACACAAGCCATCCAAGGGTCCACCATGAATAGAAAAGACACTCCTATCTTGGGAAATTTCAAGGCTTTAGGGGTTGCCATCCAGGAACTGGAACTAAAGACCTACCAAATTCTTCATTAAACAGGAGTAAATGTTAGATTTCACTTAAATTATAAAATAAGAGACGGAGGACGGAGAAGATGGCGGAGTACAGGGACGCTCGTGGCTCACCCTCTCCCACAGATACAACAAGACCTACATCTATGGACCCACTCAGCCAACCAGAGAACCTGCGGAACTCCGACAGAACATTGCCCTCTTCAAAAGATAAAGACGCCAAAAATCTGGTAGGAGAAAAGGAAAAAAGAAAGAACAAAAGGCAAAGCAGCTTGGGACGGGTCCTGTGGGGAGGGAGCGGCAAAGGAGGACTGGCGCTCGCTCGCTGGGTCTCCCCTCTCCAACTGAAAGGCCAGCTGGATGGAGGGGGAGCCTCCGAGGCTCTGATCTGTACAGAGCAGCCCTTGACTGACAGAACTAAGTTAAACGGGCACAGAGGGTCCCCCCGACACCCAGCCAGAGATGGGCTGGCAGCAGCAGGCAGGGCCAGGCTGCACAAGCTGGGTGGAGGACGGGGGTGGCTGCACGGAGGCAGCCCCGGTGGAACGCAAGGGGCTGCACGCCGTGGCTGTGGGTGCACAGGGCAGAACAACCTGGGCCCTCCATAAAACAGCAAGGTTGATGTGCTCTCGGGGGAAGGGTGCATACCCCCATCTCTGAAAACCTGCGGAAAGTTTTCGGGGGAAGAGAGGCGAGGCTCAGGCACAGCCGCCATATCGCCATATCCTCCGGCACTTAGCACCCAGGTGGGGGCGGGGGGGAAACCTGCATCCACACCGAAGGGCTTAGCAGCCTCAAAGGCCAGACTGAGACTGGCCTACATACAGCCCGGGGCAGATAGGATCCTTTCATCCTGGTCCCTCAGAGAACTTGCTCCACAAAGACAAACAAGGAGCTGGGTTTTGGCTCGGAGCAGGGACAGGGCTGTCCCTCGGTCTTCCCCGAGCCCACCCGCGGAGCGCCGACCAGGGCGGAGCGTGCAGCCGCACAGAGCAGCAGAGCTACCAGCGGAGGCGCAGGTAGAGTGAGAGCGGCCCCCCGCCATTCGGGCAGGAACACAGCCCATGACCGAGGTCCTGGGAGTGGGCATGACCCACCCTCCTACCCGGCCAGTCTGCAACATCTGACTGCGGCATCCAGAGGGGCAGCGACCCGCCCGCCCACAGCAGAGAGCTGCACCTGACCCAGTGTTAGGAGGAGGCGTGATCTGCTTGCCGACAGGTGCTGGGAGCAGCACAGAAGAGGGCGCCAATGGAGGGCCTCTGAAAACAGCAAGCTGAGCTTCCAAAACAGGACGAAGACAGAAACACTTCATATTAAAAGCACACAGACTCCAGGAGAACACCGACAACCCCCCCCTTTTTTTCTTCTTTTTTTAAATCTGTTTTTACCTGTTCTATTTTCTATTACTCTCTTAATTTTTACCTCTTAATACATTTCTATTTCTCTTGGGTTTTGATGTCCTGTTATTAATTAGACAGAGGTTTCAAATACATCTATTCATCTCCCCCCCTTTTTTTTAAGGTTTTAAAAGGACATCTCAACCCGATTAATACTCTGCTTCAACTCGCTCTTCTATTATTCATTATACAATGTTTTCAAACCCTCTTTCTCCCTTCTTTAAAATTCTTTCTCTCTCTCTCTTATTTTTTTTTTCTTTTTTTCCTAAGATCTATTCCTAAATAGGCATTAGATAGATTAAACCTTAAGGACCATAATAGACAACTGATACTCCATAAACCACAGTGCCAGAGAGGTATGAGCAAGATGAAGCAGAGAAACGTTTCCCAATTAAAAGAACAAGAGAAATCCCCTTAAAGAAATATCAATGAAATAGACATCGATAGCCTACTAGATCAAAATTTCAAAAAAGGAGTGATCAAATTGCTGAAGGAATTAAAAGAGATAGTGTTTAGAGATATAAAATGTGTCAAAAATGAAATTGAAGCTATAAAGAAGAGCCAAGTAGAATGGGTAAACTCATTGACAGAGATGAGGAATGATCTAATAGCTGTGCAAAGTCAACTAGATAATGCAGAGGAATTAATTAGTGGTCTAGAAGACAGGGTGATAGAAAGCACCCATTCAGAAGAACTACAAGATAAGCAAATAAAAAATACTGAAAATAGCATAAGGGACCAATGGGATAATATAAAGCATCCCAATCTTCGCATAATAGGGGTCCCAGAAGGGGAAGAAAGATCAAAGGGGATTGAAAAGGTTTTTGAAGAAATCATGACTGAAAACTTCCCAAACTTAAAGAAAGAATCAGATATCCAAGTACAGAAAGCTCAGAGGGTCCCAAACAGGAAGAACACAAATAGACTCACACCAAGACATATCATAATCAAGATGGCCAGAGTCAAGGATAAAGAAAGGATTCTAAAGGCAGCAAGAGGAAAGTAAAGAGTAAGTTACATGGGAACCCCCATAAGGCTCTCAGCTGATTTCTCTACACAAACACTACAGGCCAGAAGGAAGTGGCAAGATATATTCAAAGACCTGAATGAAAAAAAAAAAAAGATGCAGCCTAGGATATTTTATCCAGCAAGGCTATCCTTTAGGATAGAAGGAGAAATAAATAGTTTCACAGACAGAAAAACTGCAGGAGTTTAGCAACATTAAACCCATGCTAAAAGAAATATTGAAAGGGCTATTCTAAATAGAAAAGCAGCAGGATGCTGCAGAAAAGAGAAACTCACAACTGGAAAGGTGATAACTCATGAATTACAAATAAAGTAAACACGAAATTATAAAAGAAGACATACAAATCACTGAGAGTGGGAGAGGGAGGCAGGGAAATATAGAATATTTTTTTTCTTTTTTCTTTTTTTTTAACAGTAGGATGGGTTTGAGATCATGTTACTATCAGTTTAATAAATACAGTTATAGTAATGGGTTAATAGATTTACAAAAAAGGGTAACCACAAGCCAAAAATTTACAAGGGAGTCACAAAAATTAAATAAAATCCATGATAATACAAAGGAAAATTACCAAACCACAAAAGGAAGAAGAAAGGAACAAAGAGGATATACCAATTCAACTGCAAAGATAAGTTCAAAATGGCAATAAACACACATCTATCAATAATTACTATAAATGTTAATGGACTAAATTCTCCAGTCAAAAGACACAGAGTGGCAGACTGGATAATAAAGCAAGAACCTTCAACATGCTGCATACAAGAGACCCACTTTAGGGAGAAGGACACATATAGATTGAGAGAGAAAGGAAGGAAAAGATATTCCATGCAAATGGAAAAGCCAAAAAAGCAGGTGTTGCAGTACTGATTTCAGACAAAATAGAGTTTAAAACAATGGCCATACAGATAAAGAAGGACATTTTATAATGATTAAAGGAATGATACAAGATGAGGATATTACACTTGTTAATATATATGCACCCAATATAGGAGCACCTAAGTACATACAAGAACTACAAATAGAGATAAAGGGGGATATTGATGGGAATACAATCATAGTTGGAGATTTTAACACTGCATTAACATCACTAGACAGATCTTCCAGACAGAAAATAAACAAGGCAACAGAGAAATTAAATACTACAATAGAAAAACTAGATTTGGTGGATATTTTCAGAGCATTAGACCCCCCCAAAATAGGATATACATTCTTTTCAAGTGCACATGGAACATTTTCCAGGATTCATCATGTACTTGGGCACAAAAGAAACATCAACAATTTTAAGAAGATAGAAATTATCTCAAGCATCTTTACTGACCACAATGCCATGAAACTGGAAATCAACAACAGAGAAACAAAGGAGAAAAAAAGGAAAGCATGGAGATTAAACAATATGTTATTGAAAAAACAATGGATCAATGAGGAAATCAAAGCTGAAATTAAAAAATACCTTGAGACAAATGATAATGAAAGCACAACCACTCAAAACCTATGGGACACAGCAAAGGCAGTGCTAAGAGGGAAGTTTATAGCGATACAGGCCTTCCTCAAAAAAGAAGAACAGTCTCAAATAAACAATTTAACCCACCACCTGAATGAATTAGAAAAAGAAGAACAAAAAGCCCCAAAAAGCAGCAGAAGGAAGGAAATAATATAGATCAGAGGGGAATTAAATACAATAGAGATTAACAAGACCATAGAAAAAATCAACCAAACCAAAAGCTGGTATTTTGAAAAAGTAAATAAAATCGACAAACCTCTGGCCAAACTCACAAAGAAGAAAAAAGAGAGAGCACATATTAGCAAAATAAGAAAGGAAAATGGAGAAATTACAACAAACAAAATAGAAATACAGAATATCAAACAAGAATATTATGAAAAACTATATGGAACCAAACTGGATAACCTAGAGGAGATGGACAAGTTTCTGGAAACATACTGTCCACCAAAGCTGAATCAAGAAGAATCTGAACACTTGAACAATCCGATCACTAGAAAGGAAATAGAAATAGCAATTAAAAACCTCCCTACAAATAAAAGTCCAGGACCGGACGGCTTCACCGGGGAATTCTACCAAACATACAAAGAAGAACTCATACCAGTCCTTCTCAAACTCTTCCAGACGATAGAAAAGGAGGGAATACTCCCAAACTCATTCTATGAAGCCACCATCACCCTGATACCAAAACCAGGCAAAGACACTAAAAAAAAAAAAGAGAATTATAGGCCAATATCACTGATGATGATGAACATAGACGCCAAAATCCTCACCAAAATTCTAGCAAATAGAATCCAACAACACATAAAAAAGATTATACATCATGACCAAGTGGGGTTCATCCCAGGGACACAAGGCTGGTTCAACATATGCAAATCAATCAGTGTAATACATCACATCAACAAGAGAAAGGACAAAAACCACATGATCATCTCAATCGATGCAGAAAAAGTATTTGATAAAATTCAACACCTATTTATGATAAAAAATCTCGCCAAAGTGGGCATAGAGGGAACATATCTCAACATAATAAAAGCTATATATGACAAACCGACAGCCAGCATAGTACTCAATGGTGAAAAGCTCAAAAGCTTCCCACTAAAATCTGGGACAAGGATGCCCACTATCACCACTCCTATACAACATAGTCCTGGAAGTCCTAGCCACAGCAGTCAGGCAAGAGAAAGAAATAAAAGGGATCCAAATTGGAAAAGAAGAGGTAAAAGTGTCATTATATGCTGATGACATGTTACTCTATATAGAAAACCCTAAAAGGTCCACACAAAAGCTACTAGAGCTGATTGAAGAATTCAGCAAGGTAGCAGGTTACAAAATTAAAGTTCAAAAATCAGTTGCATTTCTTTACACTGACAATAAATCAACAGAAGAAGAAAGTAAAGAAACAATCCCCTTTCAAATATCACCCAAAGTAATAAAATATCTGGGAATTAATCTATCCAAGGAGGTGAAAGAATTATACACAGAAAACTATAAAGCATTGATGAAGGAAATTAAAGAAGACTTTAAAAAATGGAAAGATATTCCATGCTCTTGGATTGGAAGAATCAATATTGTTAAAATGGTCAAACTGCCCAAGGTAATCTACAGATTTAATGCAATCCCTATCCAATAACCCAGGACATATTTCACAGAACTAGAACAAATCATAATAAAATTTATATGGAACCATCAAAGACCTAGAATTGCCAAAGCAATACTGAAGAGAAAGAAAGAGGCTGGAGGAATAACTCTCCCAGACTTCAGACAGTACTATAGAGCTACAGTCAAGACAGCATGGTATTGGTACCAAAACAGACATATAGCCCAGAAATGAACACACAAACTTTTGGTCAACTCATCTTTGAGAAAGGAGGCAAGAATATACAATGGAATAAAGACAGTCTCTTCAGCAAATGGTGTTGGGAAAACTGGACAGCAGCATGTAAAACAATGAAGCTAGAACACTCCCTTACACCATATACAAAAATCAACTCAAAATGGATTAAAGACTTAAACATAAGACAAGATACAATAAACCTCCTAGAGGAAAACATAGGCAAAACATTATCTGACATGCATTTCAAAAATTTTCTCCTAGAAGTAATAAAAGCAAGAATAAACAAATGGGACCTAATGAAACTTACAAGCTTCTGCACAGCAAAGGAAACCAGAAGTAAAACAAGAAGAAAACCTACGGAATGGGAGAAAATTTTTGCAAGTGAAACCGACAAAGGCTTGATCTCCAGAATATATAAGCAGCTCATACGACTCAATAAGAAAAAAATAAACAACCCAATCCAAAAATAGGCAGAAGACCTAAACAAGCAATTCTCCAAGGAAGACATACAAATGATCAAAAAGCACATGAAAAAATGCTCAATATCACTAATTATCAGAGAAATGCAAATCAAAACTACAATGAGGTATCACCTCACACCAGTCAGAATGGCTGTCATTCAAAAATCCACAAATGACAAATGCTGGAGAGGCTGTGGAGAAAGGGGAACCCTCCTACACTGCTGGTGGGAATGCAGTTTGGAGCAGCCACTATGGAAAACAGTGTGGAGATTCATCAAAAGACTAGGAATAGACTTACCATATGACCCAGGAATCCCACTCCTGGGCTTGTATCCAGAAGGAAATCTACTTCAGGATGACACCTGCACCCCAATGTTCATAGCAGCACTATTTACAATAGCCAAAACATGGAAACAGCCTAAATGTCCATCAACAGGTGACTGGATAAAGAAGAGGTGGTATATTTATACAATGGAATACTACTCAGCCATAAAAACTGACAACATAATGCCATTTGCAGCAACATGGATGCTCCTGGAGAATGTCATTCTAAGTGAAGTAAGCCAGAAAGGGAAAGAAAAATACCATATGAGATCGCTCATATGTGGAATCTAAAAAACAAAAACAAAAACAAACAAACAAAAACAAAGAGTAAATAAAGGACAGAAATAGACTCAGAGACAGAGAATACAGATTTGTGGTTAACGGGGGGTGGAAGGTGGGAAGGGATAGCCTGGGATTTCAAAATTGTAGAATAGATAAACAAGATTACACTGTATAGCACAGGGAAATATACACAAAATTTTATGATAACTCACAGAGAAAAAAATGTGACAATGAGTGTGTATATGTCGATGAATGACCGAAAAATTGTCCTGAACACTGGAATTTGACACATTGTAAAATGATTATAAATCAATAAAAAAAGCTAAAAAAAAAAAAAAGAAAAAGAAAAATGCCATGAGTGTTGACAGGGGTTACATTGTATCTGTAGATTCCTTTGGGTAGATGGCCATTTTGATAATGTTGTTGCTTCCAACCCAAGAGCATAAGATATATTTCCATTTCTTTGTATCATCCTCAATTTCCTTCATCAGTGTTTTACAGTTTTCAGAATACACATAACCTCCTTGGTTAAGTTTATTTCTAGGTATTTTGTTGGTTTTGATGCAATGGAAATGTTTATGCCAGTTCTAAAATTCTGGGTTTTGAAGTTAAAAATGAATGAAGGCCAAAAAAGGAAAAATACACTTCTCTCTTATGGGTGAATTGTATTCCATTACCTACATATGGTGAATCTCCTTTATCCATTCATCTGTTGATATGTACTTGGGATGCTTTCATGTCTTGGCAATTGTAAATAGTGTTGCTGTTAATAGTGGGATGCGTGTATTTTTTTGAATTTTTATTGTATTTGGTTTTATTCCTTTAATAACTACATAAGTTTAAAAAGCTAAAGCTCTAAACAGTCTTAGAGACAATGAACAGTACATACATGTAAATTTAAAAAATATGTGCAGTAAAGACAGCTGATAGACTCATGAGGGATTTCCTTTTCTGTGACACTTTCCTTTTTCCTTGCTGCCTTTAGAATTCTATCATTGTCTTTAAATTTTGCTTTTTGAATGATGGTATGTCTTGATGTGAGTCTGTCTCAGCTGATCCTGTTTGAGACTCTCTGATTCCTATGCCTTGATACTCGTTTCTTTCTTCAGATTAGGGAAGTTTTCAGCCTTAATTTTATCCAATGTTTTCTCAGCCTTTTTCTCTCTCCCTGCAGGGACTCCTGTCATGTGAGTGTTACTATGCTTGCTGCTGTCTCGGAAGTGCTTTAAACTCATGTAGCAGGCCTTTTCTTCTTGCTTTTTTGATTGGGTGTTTTTCATTCTGTCTTCCGGATTGCTAATGGATCATCTGCATTGCCTAATCTTCTGTACAACTTGCAGTTCTGCTCTGATTGGTCTTTTTTATATTTTCTAGTTCTTTTGACAGTTCTCCCGGTGCTCATCTCTTCTTTTTCCCAGTTCAGTTATCATTCTTGTTGCTATTGCTTTGAACTCTTTTTCAGGTAAAGTATTTATTTCTTTTCATTATGGTTATTTTGTTATTCTTTCATTTAAAATGTGTTCTTGTGTCTTCTCATTTTAACTTTCTGTATTTCTGTGAAATTAGGTGAAACAGTTGCCTGCCCCAGAATGAAAGGTGTCCTTGTGTGAGAGCATACCTGTGCAGTCTTCTGTGCCCAGTGGGTTTGTTGGGAACAGCTGGACCTGAAGTGATCCTGGGCTGCCCTCTTCCCCCGGGACGTGCTGGCAGCCACTGCAATGGGGGCGGCAGTGCTGGAGTCAGAGGGGCTGGAGCCAGTTCCAGGTTGAAGCAGAGGCTTCTCCTCTGCTCAGTGACTGTTCCAGCCCTATCAGGGTTGGCACGGGGTCCTGTGGGGCTGGAGCAGGATCTCTGTGGGAGTGGGGTTCTCCTGGGTGTGGTGGCAGTCTCTGGTTTGGGATGTGGCTGAGGCCTGAGGGCTTGCAGCAGCACTTCTGTACTGGTTTTAATTTTTCCCCAGTGTGCACACCTTGGCTAGAGGGTGGATTGGGGCCAGAGAAATTGGGGCTGCACCACTGAGTTGGTCCCACCCCATCAGGCGTGCACAGGAAAGTGAGTTCTGGTGATGGCAGGCCCTACCCTGGTGCTGGTGCTGTTCCCTGCAGAGTGTGTGCGGGGACACTAGCTGGCCGTGACTGCCGGCCGTCTTTTCAGAGACAGGGGCACACCCACTCCAGCACCACTTTCTCCCACGGTGTGCACTCTCACTGGCAGTGGAGGCCTCCACCTGAGTGGGGAGCAGCACCAGAACACGGAGGGAGGGAGCAGGAGCCTGGGGGAGTCCGGGGGTCCCCCTGAGCCACCCCTGCCAGCCGGCCGGAGCCCCAGGCAGTGTTCAGCCTGCTTTGTCCCTGCCGTGACGGGGAGTCAGCGGATCTCTGCACAGGCTGTTCAAGAGCAGTAGCTCTGCATCTTACAGTGCCCCAGCAAGCTCGCTGGTTTTCACTCCAGCTGAGGGGACTGCTCGTCCTGGTGCTGAACCCCGTGCCTGGGTGCCTGACACGTGCTTCAGACCAGGACATAAGGCGTGGGTTGTTGTCAGGGCTGGAGCACCTCTGTGACATCATGCTGTCTGAGAACGGATGCCCACAGCTCCTACTGTCTGTGGCTGGTGGGGAGCCCTGTGGGAGTGGCTGTACATCTGTCTGGCACAGACAGATGGGGCTCGTTATGATCATTCTTTGTAAAGGTAATATAAGGACAGGATATGCCATCTGGTTTTCCAAGGGATTGAATATTATAATGTGTGATGTGCCCCAGCTGCCTCATGTGAGCAGCATGACTGCAGGTGCTCTGGGTCCAGGAATGCAAACTCCAGTTAAGCCCTTGGGAACCAATGGAGCAGGTTCTAAAGGAGTCTGCTTACTCTAAATGCTCTTACTCATGCCAGTCATAGGGAAACACCAGATTAAGAAATGGATGCTGCCTGAGTTTAGTGTTGAATTATTATAAAATGTAAGGAACCTACAAGATTCTGGGTAAAAATTAATGCAGTGACAAGTGAAAATGATCCAAGGAGTACATACAGTAAGAAACAGAGTCCTGAATTTAATCATCTTGTCTGATTTTCTCAGTGGGTAGTAAATAATTAGGGTTTTGACTAATTTTGTTTTGATTAAACTATAGAATGTGGTCAGTTGTGAAGTGTGAAAGTCTAAGGATGTTTGTAGTAAGGGTACTTGTGATGACACAATTTTGGGGGTTAGTGATTGCTGGGATGGATGAAATCGGCTGGCTGTGTATGCTGGTGGAAGAAGAGACATTGTTGATGCAAGTGGAGGCACTAACAGAAAGGAGACTAGTGAAAAGTGGAGGCTGTGTCAGTTGATTCAGGAGCAATAAGCTGATAAGGCTGGTTACTAGGCCATAAGGTTTAGTGTTAATTCAGAGGATATAATTTTGGTAATCGTGTTAATTGTATTACTATAATGTTTGGAATAATGAGTTTTAGCCTTGAAGAAGGTTAAGATTTTGTACACAATCAGTACCGCAGGCGCTGGGTCCCACAGCTGTTATTGACGGTCCCGGTGCGGCCACACAGGCGGGGAGCACTGATGGCAGGTGTTATGCCAGCTCACGTAGAATGGGTGCTGAGCATGGTGACAGCGGCTGTAATGAAAAATGATGATATTGTGCCATCTAAGCATAGTAATTGGGGATGTTAAGTGTGATTTATATATTAGTATCCATATAGGGTACTGTAAATGCAAAAAGGATAGTAAAATAGACTAATGCCATTTGATAATTATGAAGTTAACTACAGTTTTATTAGTCAAAATGTTTTTGTTTAAAGTAATTATCATACATTCATTCTAATCCTTTTAAATTCATTCATAGGCTAACTTTATGGCTACTAGTAATGTGATTACAGTTTGTGCCATGAAGAGTTTAGTTTTTAGGTTACTCTTCTGAAATGCTCAGGGTAGGGGTAGGAGGAGGGCAACTTCTAGGTCAAATATAGGAAAGTAGTGACGACTGAGAGTAAGTAAATGAAAAAGGTGGGCGTGCTGGCCCTATAGAGTCACATCCACACGTGTGTGGGCTTGATTTTTCTGGACACTGACTAGAGGAGGTCAGAGTACAGTCAGGACAAGCTGTGAGTCTGGTAGTGTAGTGGTGAGTGATGTCGGTATAAGCTTTATTGTTTCTCCAGTTACAGGAAAAGCTGTAGACTGGAAGTCATTTGTTCTATTTAATACTAAAAGAATAAAATGCTCATCAATAGATAGCGATCTGTAGGAACAATCAAACTATCTACAAAATGCACTATCAGACCACTGACTGAAATCCAAAATAACGAGATGTATAGGGAAATTTTAGTTGGGACAGGAAGCACAGAATGAGAAAAGTAGAGCCAATAATTTTGTGTAGTCAGTGGAAACTTTTAACCATGAAAACTACTGAGCCAAAAACTCCATCTGAAATTGAATTTTATATTCTTCTGACACTTGCAATAATATAAGTTCTTAGAGGAACTGTAATGAATTAAACTTGAAGAATTGTTTATGAATTCTTTCTGTTAGATGATGGTGAGCGCAAGTGAGGGGAACTTCAGAGGCTCATAGAACTGAAGTATTAAGAAGTTATTATGGGAACTGTGTGTGTGGTCAGTGTGTTGTTAGGTGATGTGAGCAAATATCTTTATCTTTTTTCTGATCAGAAGGTAGATGGTCATTTTAGGATCTATGTACATTTGCCTGTGTGTGTGTGTGTGTGTGTGTGGTGAGAGTTTGGTCGTGGGGAGAAGCACTGTGAACTTACCCACCCTGTACTGAGAGCTGTAGGACATCCTTCCCTGCTAAAAATGACCCTGCTTTTGTCACCACATCCCCACCCATGACAGCACTTCTTTGTAATGAATGTACGTAATGTCCTGTTTGTCATGGACCAATGCAATGCATCCATTTATAGTTCATAAAGTTATTTATATTTTAAATTAAAAGTACTTATATGTATGATGGATTTTATGTTGTTACTCTTATTTACCTTAGTGCCCGAATTAATGGTAATAGAAGACCCATTTCCTGAGACAAAGTTGACTTGCCGTTAAGAGTCAGGATCCCTCATGAACACATCCTCACCGTTTGTCCTGACTGATGCATGACTTAATGTCATTGCAAGAGGAATTTCCCAAGGAAAAGCCAACGGTCTTCCTCAGAACCTCAGGGAGCAGGTCACAGGATGGGCTCCAGGTGGAATCGCTTTCCAAGGTAGATCTTAGTTCAGGGTAAAGTTACAGCACTCGCCGCCCCGAGACCCTTAGGTGATTCACACCCCCTCTGTCTTCTCATCCATAAAATGGGTTATTGAGAATGTTGTGTAGTTGGAACACTGCACTTTGAATTTGGTAAGTTTGCACAGTTTATTGCTTAGTGTGAGACCTCAATACCTTTGTCCTGATGCTAATTGGTGATTTACAGGGTGTCCCGATTCCTGAGGGTTGGAAGGAATTCTGATTGACAGTAGGAGGAGACCCAGGATCCCTGAAGCCTGCTCACCCTGGATGGGACTCAGTCCCTCCAGGCCAGGGGATCCTGGAGCCAGCACAGCGCCTGAAGCCTGGCTGTGGGACCAGGAAGGCCCAGCAGTGTGGTTGGAAACGCAGCCCCACTGGGCCTGTGAGCAGTCGGGGTCAACTCCCCACAGGGCAGGAGTGTCTCTCTGACTCCTGAGACTGGCAGGCCCCATGTGCTCAGTATTTCTTGATTGAGTGAACACAACCACCCCCCATATCTAGACACCAAGTCTTCCCACCACCCCAAAAGGGTTTCTCAGGCCCCCTCACAGCCAGTACTGCCCCAAAGCACAACTTTGCTTCTGTCCCACCCAGGTAGTTTCTGCCTCCTTGAACCTGGGTGTAAGTGAATCACCCAAGGGCAGTGTAGGGGGTGTGACAATATATAATTATTTTTTATAATTTTATATATTTTTGGCAAAAACCATAGGGCTTATTTTTATGCATGTGACATACGTACTTAAAATTAATGTGTCACCTACAGGTGTACTGCAGATAAGCACAGCCACATGGGTGTGGCGACGTGGTTAAGATGGTGTGCTGTTAAGATCTCCGTCTTGTGGACGTTCTCTCTGCATTTTGTGTGCAGTGCTGAGCGAAGGGGAGAGAGGACCTCCCACCCTGCCAGTATATTTGATTCCTCCTGGTTCTGTCATTGTCTACCTAATATGATTTTCAGCCACTGCCCAAGGGAAATCCTGGGAATTTGGAAAAGGAGGAGGGAGCACCCAAGTAGTAGGGGGCAGGGGACATCAGTTGGGCAGGACCAGAAAGCATAAGGTCAGAAAAGTTTGCAGAGAGGACCCAGGGTTAGATGGCAGTTGGTGGTGGGGGATCAGTTAGGCGGGGCACATTGTAAAAGTGACGTCACCCTGAATGTCCACTGTGAGGTGCCAGGGGCAAAGGCAGGTGATTGGTCGAGAGAGGTCATAAAGCATGGGGCGTTGCTAAGCAGCGTTCAGACAGGAGAAGGCTTGGAGGGAGGTGTCTGGTCCCCTCCAGCTGCTCCTGAGAGTCCGCTTGCCTGCTGTTTGTTTTCCTGACCTGCTGACCTCCTGACCTGACTGAACCCTCCTTCCTCCCCTCAAGAGCTTGATTGGCCCTCATCCTTTCTGTGACCCCCTTCTCCTCCCAAGTGCCCAACCCCTCTTCCTGTCACACTCCCTCCCCACCCCATCCCCCACCCCTCCCCTCCCCTCCCCTCCCCTCCCCTGTCCCCTCCCCTGTCCCCTCCCCACCTGAGAGGACCAGGACATGTAGGTGATGGGGATGTTCTGGTCCCACGTGCTGGGGTGTACTGGATATGAATATACAACTGTGAGTAAATATCGGGCATCAGGTGTCCTCCTTTTTCCTGGGCTCTTTCACACTGTGGTTAAATAGATACTTTCTCATAGGGTCCTTGATGGGAACGCATCGTTGGTGAAGCCCTAGGCTCTCAGGACAGGTTTCTTGACCAGCCTAGAGTGGCTCTGGCCACCGGCGTCCTCAAGATCTGAGTCCTATCAGGACCTCTTGGACCAAACAGCAGGTTGACAGGATGAAACCTGAATTAGTTACTTTATTGCATCAAAGAAGGAAGTGTGAACATCCTAAAAGCCATTGAGTTGTATGCCTAAAATGGGGGAGTGGGTGAATTATATCTCAGTAAAGCAGTTTTTTAAAAAGCGAGAAACTCCTATTTACTAGAAGTCATAGTGAGACTGGCTCCCGGAAAGCTTGTCAGGATCCTGCTTCAAGTTGTGCGTGTTCCGGTTCTGTCCCTGTGCGGTGTGCTCTCCTGTGTTTGCACCCTTCCTGGTGGTGACGTCTGGCAGTCCTGGGAGCAGTGGGGTCTCAGCACTGGGTTGGTGCTGGTCTGTCAAACAGGGAAATGTCATCTCTGCTCTGTGCTTTCTGGTTTGTTAACTTACAGCAACTTTGTTTTTTCTTTGAAGTGTATTCTTTTCAGAAATTTTAATGTAACAAAAATATTAAATAGCCGTATAAATTTTAAAATATTTTTATTGAAGTATAGTCAGTTTACCATGTTGTCCATTTCTCATGTACAACAGAATGCTTCAGTCATATAGGAAAATACATATATTCATTTTCATATTTTTTTTTAACATAAATTACTACAAGATATTAAATAGAGTTCCCTGTGCTGTACAGTGTAAACTAGTTGTTGTCTACTTTATAGAGATTAGTATTCATGAATCTCAAACTTCCAATTTTTCCCTTCCCACTCCCTTTCCCTCTGGTAACCATAGTTTGTTTTCTATGCTCTAAGTCTGTTTCTGTTTTGTAAATAAGTTTGTCTTTTTTTTTTTATTCCAAATATAAGTGATATCATATGGTATTTTTCTTTTCCTTTATGACTACTTCACTTAGAATGACATTCTCCAGGTCCATCCATTCCCTGTTGCTGCAAATGGCATCATTTTATCATTTTTATGGCTGAGTAGTAGTCTATTCTGTAAAATATACCACAGCTTCTTTTTTTTTTTACATTTTTATTGAGTTATAGTCATTTTACAATAGTGTGTCAAATTCTAGTGTAGAGCACAGTTTTTCAGTTATATATGAACATACATATTTTCATTGTCAGAATTTTTTTCTCTGTGAACTAGCATAAGATCTTGTATATATTTCCCTGTGATATACAGTATAATCTTGATTATCTATTCTGCATATGCCTGTCAGTATCTACAAATTTCAAACTCCCAATCTGTCCCTTCCCACCCCTCAGCACCTTGGCAACCGCAAGTTTGTATTCTATGTCTGTGAGTCTGTTTCTGTTTTGTATTTATGCTCTTTTTTATTTATTTTTTTTTGGATTCCACATGTGAGCAAACTCATATGGTATTTTTCTTTCTCTTTTTGGCTTACTTCACTTAGAATGACATTCTCTAGGGACATCCATGTTGCTGCAAATGGCATATTGGTTTTTTATGGCCAAATAGTATTTCATTGTATAAATATACCACCTCTTCTTTATCCAGTCATCTGTTGATGGACATTTAGGCTGTTTCCATGTCTTGGCTATTGTAAATAGTGCTGCTATGAACATTGGGGTGCAGGTGTCTTTTTGAAGTAGGGTTCCTTCTGGACATATGCCCAGGAGTGGGATTATTAGGTCATATGGTAAGTCTATTCTTAGTCTTTTGAGGAATCTACAAACTTTTGCACAGTGGCTGCACCAACCTGCATTCCCACCAGCGGTGTAGGAGAGTTCCCTTTTCTCCACAGCCTCTCCAACATTTGTCATTTGTGGACTTTTGAATGATGGCCATTCTGACTTGTGTGAGGTGATACCTCATTGTAGTTTTGATTTGCAATTCTCTGATAATCAGTGATAATGAGCACTTTTTCATGTGCCTGTTAGCCATTTGTATGTCTTCACTGGACAATTGCTTGTTTAGGTCTTCTGCCCATTTTTGGATTGAGTTTTTTTTTTTTCTTATTTAGTTGTATGATTTGTTTCTATATTCTGGTGATTAAGCCCTTGTCAGTTTCATGTTTTGCAAAAATTTTCTCCCATTCTGTAGGTTGTATTTTTGTTTTGCTTATGGTTTCCATTGCTATGCAAAAGCTTCCAAGTTTAATTAGGTCCCATTTGTTTATTTTTGCTTTTATTTTTATTGGACTTCTAGCAAATTCTTAGTTATCCCTTTCCTTTTTATCTTGGAGGCTTCCCCCAGGGACACTGTGTCCAGCTAGGTTGGTGGGGGAGCCCTGAGAGCCGAGCTGATGTGAAAATCAGTGGCTGCAAACTGCTGTGATGTTTACAGTGAGGAAATGCTCAGGAGGGATGTGACCAGGAGGTGGACGAGTTGTCTTTTTTTTTAGTGACGTGTCCTTGTGAAGAATGTTGATTTCCCCAAAGCAGAAAGTGTCCTTCATGTCTTTAGAATTGTCTAAATATAAAGAAAATTCAGATACATGCTGTGAAATTTTTACTGTGTCAGGATAAATCACCTCCACACCCTAAAAAAGAAAGACTGAGAACACCTCATGGATTTAAGTGGTTTGTTCTGATAGGCTTCCACCAGATTCTTACAGACCTGGAAAAACCGAGTGTCAGGAACAATCTTTGCACTGAAGCAGAATCAATGCCACATGAACACTCCACCCAAAGAAGAGTCTGTTCTGTTTCTTTTGAGCCTACTAAGGAGGGCGTTTCTAGGTCATCTTTGTTGGGATTTTTTTCCCTCAAAGGGAATGAGGCTGAGTTCTCACAGGTTAGTCAGCCCTCTTTCCCTACCACATCTTTGAGCATTTGGATAAACTAACTTGTCCTTCTCCACCGTTGCTCATGGCTGCTGAAAGAACCTGAGTCCATCGGCCCTGATGGATAGACTTTAGGTAGGAGGCAGCTGCTGACATCAGCACTCAGACAGTGCCCTGTGTAACAAGCATGCCCATGGTGGAGGGGGTTTTACCAGTTAGCGACTAGATGGTGTTTGTTTTTGTGCCATTTATCTGCATGTCTCTCCTTTGTGCTGAGATCCACTGCTCTCTCAGATGGCAGCTATGCAAAGACAGTGCATGTTTTCCACCAGCACACATTTTACTGACCCGAACTGTGAGAGCTGACAATGACAGTGTTACTGATTTCAGAGGCTGCTTTCTAGAGGGGTTTTATTTGCACAAGACTGAAACTTGGTGTCTAGATAAAGTACAAATTACATTGTTCATTTATTCCCTCCTATAATACTTATAAATCTAGTTTTTACAAAACTATGTGTTTGGCTTTTGTTTTGTTGACTGTACATTCCAGAAATACAAATTAATTTTCTTGGTGGCTGTTAATGGACTTAGGTGCAATACTGTGAAATATGCATGTAAATTATTTGTATTGATTATTTTGAGTTCTCTTTTTATGTAAATTCATTCTTTGAGTAATCTTGTATAATATGATTAAAACTCTATTATACAAATCCCTATTTACTTCAGAAGTCTGACATTACATGCTCTGGTTCAGAACCAAAGTGAATATTGAAGAAAACCTCCATGGTTTTTAGATAGTTGGGCTAAAATATATCATTAATTTTTGCTGGAATAGTAATTTTGACATTATTCTAAGATCTGGTCTGCTTTCTTACTCATGTCCAGTCTATAAATGTAGAAATACATCTCTGTACATCTCTCTGTATTTTAACACATACCTTCATTGCTCTTTCCCCATACATGTTGGGTGTATTTTTGGAGACATTTCATAGGGGTTTGTCCAGGTACTTCATGAACATACAATAGAAGATGGAGGCATCCCATGCCCTGTAGGTTTGTGTTTGCTTATTTTCAATTTCAAGTTGGCTTCTACATTCATAAGTTAAGTTCTGTTAACTATTTTAAAAATATTTGCAATGTGCCTGTCAGCAAAGTCAAATCTCTAACATTTTGTGTATCAGGTATTTGACGTATGTGTGCAGCAGTGAAACTATTACCAAATCAAGGCAGAAAACATGCTCACACTCCCAAGAGCTCCTTTGAACTCAAGTGTCCCTTCTCGCCTCTCTGTGGAGCTATCTGAGGATGTGGTTGACGGTTTCTAAAGATGATTCTCTGTGACATATACACTGGGAATGTCTTTGAGGTTCCTCATTATATCTAATATCTTTTCAGATCCTTGACACTCTGATTCTCCTTTTCCATCTTGCGTCTGATGTTTATGAACTTCTGTGGAAGCTTATTCTTCTTGCTGCCTCCTGGGGAGTTTCTGTTTTTCTCTTGTTCGTCTGGAGGACCGTCCTTGCTGTGAGTATTACTAAAGTACCTGACAGTGTCCTTTTAATCACACCTAATAGGAATTTTTATAGTCACTGGACATTTTATTTGCCTGCCTGGGCCAGAATCCAGGAGTCTTTTCTTTGTTTCCTTTTAGATTATTAACTTGAACACAAATTAGTTTTGAAATGGAAATTTGTTGCAAAATCTTTATAGTAAGAACTCATTGAGCAAGACAACAGTATATTCTCAATGAGACAATGGCAATTTATAAACTCTTCTCTTCAATAACAAAACAGGAAGGTTAAGTATTTGGCGAGTCCATCTATCTCTCCACCTGCCCCTGCCTGTGTGTTGGGTGACAGGGGACAGGGAAGCTCAGTGTTCCTGAGCAAGTGTGAAGTTAAGGGAACATCTGTGGTTTTCTGTTTGCCCTCCGTGGATGCATTCTTCTATTGCCACATTATTGCCACTGGATCTTCGACACTGTGATGATTCTCCAATATCTTGGCAAGGTTAGGGGCTGGCCTCAGTCTCTGATCATCACTTAAAGTTTTGAATGAAGAAATATGTGTTAAGGGTCAGGGAAATGTGTCTTTACATGGTATTACAGTGGAGTCCTGCCTGGGTTTTTCTGGACTATTACTCTTCATACGATGACTTGTATCTGAGTCAAGAAGCACGTTCGCTTCTTGAAAATGGTCGCTGTCCGTCCTGCTGCTGTGTGGGCTTTTACTACAGCCATTACTCACTTTCATTCTCGTCTGATGTCTCATTTGATGTCCGTTTGTTTTTAGTGGTCTTGACAAATCTTACGACCTCATATGTTACAATTGCTTATCAATTCAACAGTCAACTCTGTATAAGATTTCAGAAAACCTTTCATTGAATGAAAGGGGTTCATCTTAATCTTAGTATAAAGATTTTGCCTTTATTTTTCTTTTAGTTTTCTCCTCACTGTCTCTCTCTCTCTTTTGAAGGTTACACAACTATCCAGGTTCTGGACTTAAGTGTGGATGTTTGGTTTGACAAAAAAAATTAGATAAATGATGCATTACAACAACATATCATGAAAATAATATAGTTCAGTGTTGTTAAATATGAATATGTGTTATGAAAATTGAATAGAGTGATGTTTATTTAATAGAATGTAAGCAGATCTTTTGTTCTAAAATAAGTTATTTACCATTGTGCTATCAGAAATGGTGAGTGAAAGATCATGCCTTAAGTAGGAAATTCTGATTTTTCCTGATTTTTAATCATATTAATTGTTATGCTGAACCAAAGTGATAATTGTGATTTCAATGGATTACTGTTTTGATAGTTTATTAGAAATTATAGATTTACTAATTATATGTTTTGACTTCAAATTTAATGTTTCTTCCTCTCCTAGGTAAAGCCTCCAGTGTGTCAAGGTAAGGTATTAGGGTTTAGTTTCCTTTGTAATATTTTCTCAATACCAGGATTTGATGTGGATTTTAATTCAACTAAGAGTAAACACAATGACTTCTGATGTCTAACTGACTTCTCAACTCTTGAAAATTTTACTCCTGCGATGGTGTCTAAATGACATCATAGAGGAAGTTGACATCTATTGAGCTAAGAGGCCAGGAGGGTCACAGGAGTAGGGAGACTAGGATGAGTTTAATTTTGCATAGCAACCTTGAGGAAGCAGGTGATGAGAAGAGTCTAATGTTCGGAGTGTGTCCCTAATATGAGTTGGCTCTTGGTGAAAATTAAAGATGCTGAAACACTACTTGAGCCTGTCAGGACTCTCCAGGCTGAGGGAGGGATGCAGATGTAGCCAGGCAGTGTGTGTCACAGCAAAGGGGAATCCATGGGCTGTGACTCATAAGTGAAAGGAGCCATTCATGGCAGTGGGGACTTAATGGAAGTGATTCAGCCTGATGATGATGCTTTCTATGCAGGCTTCACACTCTGCTGACCGAGTGGGGCTGTGCGTGATGGGCAGGGTGGCTGCCCGGCACTCAGTAGGCCCTCAAGGGCTGCTGTTGGTGACAGTTGATGCAGAAGGGCTGGTGCTGAGAAGAGGGATCTCAGCATCAGAGCATCCCCACTGGGCAGACAGAAGATGCGTGTGCACTGTGTGGTCAGATGAGGGACTTAGATGCCTGAGAGAGGAGTCGGGTTCTGAGGGCTGCGTTCTAGAGCTTCATACGTGGAGTTGCCTGTGACTGGCTGTTTTACATGTGCTGCTTTCCTGAAGCAGTGATGGTAACATTCTCATCCTGGCGATAGAAAAGCTTGTCATTTAGGGCCTGTGTGTTATCCAGGTCCTCCAGTGACTAGGTGGGGAAGCCCACATGGTACCAAAGTGTTTAATTCCAGTGACCTTTTCCTTCAGGGCCCCCAACATGGTTTTCATGAAAGACGATCTTCCAGGCAGCAGGAAGACACTGGAGGCCTGTGCAGGCCCAGTCAGGCAACGTTTTGAACTTGCCTTCTGTGATGTTGCAGATAGGGCCTGGCTGTGGGGTGAACCTGCGTGGAATAAGGGTTCTATTTTTTTAAGCAGGGGCATGTTTACTTACCTTAGTAATTGGAGGAGAGAATGTTAAGGGGACAGGATGCTTGGTTTTTCTTTTTCATCTCTGGTGATGTCAGAAGTATTTGAATGATTGAATTTTCTAAGAATGGTGCTTATAGCTGGGAGAGAATTTAGGGGAAGACTTTTTATTGTGTTTCTGCATCTTTGAAAAAAATTAAACTAGGAATCTCAATGATCTCACATTTAGAATGCCACTAAGATTTGCTTCCTTTAGGCACAGTAGAAAAGCTAAAAGGCTAATTATACTCGTAGTGCCAGCCAGATATGTCTGTACTGCTAATAAATCATGATAATTCTATTCTACTGGGTTTTCTTGTCAATATGAGAAATTGCTTCATCTCCTTTTAGTTACTTTAAAGCAGATGACTGAGCAGAGCAAGAATTTGGAGAATGAAAACAGAGAAATTGCAGAAAATATATCTGCTTGGGTGCAGAAGGTATCCTTGTCCTTTTGCTTTTTTTTTTTTTTGTGATTTTACCTTCAGTTCCTCCCCACTCTGGCAGTTCAGTTATTTGGCTCTCTTTTCCTTCATCCTACTGTCCTGTTCCATGTGTTCCATAAGAGGTCTAGGTTCAAAGCAAGTGTCCTAGATAAAAAAACAAAACAAAAAAACCCAAAAAACAAATTTCTTCTGTAGAGCACAGGGAACACTACTTGATATCTTGTAATCTATAATGAAAAAGAATGTGAAGACAAACATAGGTGTATATATATATGTGACTGAAACATGCTGTACACCAGAAAATTGACACATTGTAACTGACTATATATCAGTAAAAAAATAAACAAAGCAAGTGTTGTAGATGTAAAGCACCACTTTCTGTATTAGTGGAAGGGGTCACACACAAGATAGGTTCAGCTAGCAGTGTAATTAGTATTTGTAATTCTGTTTCCTTCATTACATTTTTGCATAGACCAACAACGCAAAGAAATGCTTAGAGGAGGCCATCAGGCAAAAGAAGCTGCCCTCTGAGAAAGCACTGAAGTTTAAGGTACGAACCTCTTGATAGGTTACATTCTGAAAATAGAAATGAAAGTAATGAGTAATTGTTACTAATTCAATGTTTCATTGAATGAGAGCTTGAAAGCCATTGAGAAGGTGAATGAAAATTTGAATGACATCATTCAGATTGTTCGAGCTAAGCTGCAGGCAGTGAGGGACCAGAACGCCAAGAGCCCACACCTGGTAAGAGCTGCCACGTTGACCATAGCCGGGCTTCTGAGGCTTTTTGTGCCCTGGCCGAGCTGCGTGCACCTGCTCCTCCTGCTTTTGACCACAGCAGAGTGTGAGAGCCCAGGAGCGGAAACTCCCTGTGAACAATGACCCAGAATTTCATGGACTAAAACCTCTGTGACTTTTTCTATTTCAGAGACTTGGAAATATGTATTATTTTCACAACCTAGAGAGTTTTCTCACCACTCACACTGCCCTCCAAGATACACAGAAGATGCCAGGAAATACCTGAGAGGTTAAGGAAGTTACTAGACTAGGTGCACAGTTCCTTGCCCTGTTGATGTTAAACAGAGAATTTTCCATGTGAATTTGGGTAAACTTTGTTTATATTTCACCAGCAACACTCATTTGTGAGCTCTTTGACATGAGCAGTTTCCCACCCTTGCTTCCTCTTGTCATCCAGTCGTGCCCTCCATTGTCCAGGGAGGAGGAAGCCTGTGGAGGTGAGGAAAAATCTGTGCCTGGAGGTCTTTTTTCCACATTTCTTTATGGGCTTGACATTTGTCCTGGGCCCAGCCTGGATCAGCTGCCATCACAGGAAACTTAGGGGTAGTTGTGGGTACTGGCTGAGAAGGGACAGGATTCCAAAAGGGTTGAAGAGAAGCAACTGCCCATCAGAACAAACCAAGACTTTCTGGAAGAGATTGGCCGGCTGGCAGTGGAAGAGGACCAGCTGAAGAAGGAAATGCAAGATGCAAAGGGTCAGAATGAGCTGCTAGGATGCCCGTTGCTAGAACTTGAAGGAAGAGGCCCTGTCTGCTGTAAACTCTCAAATGGAGCACTGTCTTCAGCCCCAAACCGAAATTCAGGGAAAGTCTCAGATGCTTTCAAGCATATGTAAGGGAACATATAACACTTGCTTTCCTTTCTTTATAAAATTTGTATGTTCAGAATCATTTCACTGCCTTAATATCTTCTGGAAAGAATGCTCACCAAAGTCTTTGGACATGTACCAGGGCTAATATATTTATTTTCTATGGTTTGTTTTGCAGTTAACAAAATACTTTGTTTCTGGAAAAAAAAATTACACTTTTTAAACATATCACCCTGAGTTTTCATTGAAATCTTAGTACATACTTTATTTCTGTCCTGTGTGAAGATACTGGAAAAAGGAACATCTCCAGAGAACTTGAAAGGTGCTGTTTCAATGAACACTTCAGGAATTTGAGGTAAATGCCACCAGTTGCAGCAGGATTTCCACTGTACACATTAGCTTTCACAAGGAACAACAATCTCATGTCTTAGAAGATTAAATGTTGATATCAACTCAAATTATTTTTCTTGGGAATTTAGTCACCAATGAAAATGTTTTAAGTTGAAATTGCTCTTAATAAATCTCATGTCTGTGAAGCCACAGTGAAATCTGAAGAAATGCATGTGCAGGAGGACGTTCAGCTCAGCAGCAAGAAGAGAGTAAGGATTGTTACTCACCCCCAGAGATGCTTACCTCAGAGAACCGAGCATCACTGTGTCAGTGTTTAATTGTGCTGTAACACACGGAAAGCAGATGGCCCATCTTAGCTGATTCCAAGCGTATGATTCCTCTCATGTTAAGTATGTGCACATTGCTGTGGATCAGTACTTCTTGAATGTCTTCTCATATCTATCTTACAGCCAGGTCTTTCGAAGACCAGATCTGAGGATTCGATGAAGCGAGCTGTGACAACAGGGGACTGCAGCCTGCAAGGTATGTTGCTTGTTGGGAAGAAAACCTTACATACAGGATTCCTGGGAGATGTTGTGGCTTCAGGTCTAGACCCCTAGAATAAAATAAATATAATAAAGAGAGTCAAATAACTTATTTTTTGGGGTTTTTTTTTTTTGGTTTTCCAGTGCAAAGAACAGTTAAGTTTACACTATACTGTAGTCTATTAAGTGAGCAATACAACTGGGTCTAAAAACCCCAATGTTCATAACTTAATGAAAATACTCTTTATTACTAAAAACTGCTAGCCATCATTGGAGCCTTTAGTGAGGTTTAATCTTTTTGTTGGTGGATGGTCTTTTTTTTAACTTTTTTTATTGAGTTACAGTCATTTTGGTGGATGGTCTTGAATTAACATTGGTGGCTGCTGACTGGTCATTGTGGCAGTTGCTGAAGATCAGTGTGGCTTTTGCAATTTCTTAACATAAGACCACAATGAAGTTTGTGACAGGATTCTCTCTTCCTTTCAGGAACAAGTCCTCTTTCACAGGCAATTTGACACATTTTACACACAGTAGAAATTCTTTCCAAATTGGAGTCAGTCCTCTCAAACTCTGTGGTAATTTATCAGCTAAGTTCATACGCTCTTCTAAGTCCTTTGTTATTTCAACCTTCTTCACAGCATCTTCACCAGTAGATTCCATCTCAAGAAACCAATTTCTTTGCTTGTCCATAAGAAGCAGCTCCTCATTCATGCACATTTTATCATGAGGTTGCAGCCAATCAGTCATATCTTCAGGCTCCACTTGTAACTCTAGTTCTCCTGCTATTTTCAGCACATCTGCAGCTCCTTCCTGCACTGAATTCTTGAGCCCCTCAAAGTCACACATCAGGATTGGAATCAATTCCTTCCAAACCCCAGTTCATGTTGATATTTTGACTTCTTCCCATGAATCACGAATGTTCTTAATGGCATGTAAAATGGTGAATCCTTTCCAGAAAATTTTCCATTCATTTGCCCAGACCCATCATTGGTGTCACTGTCTATGGCAGCTAAAGCCTTCCAAAATGTATTTCTTAAATAATAAGACTTGAAAGTCATAATTACTCCTGATTCATGGGCTGCAGAATAGATGTCATGTTAAGCATGGAAACAGCATTCATCTCATGCATCTCCATCAGAGCTCCTGGATGACTTGTGCATTGTCCATGAGCAGTAATATTTTGAAAGAATTTTTTTTGGGTGTTTTGTTTTGTTTTCTGAGCAGTAGGTCTCAACAATGGGCTAAAATATTCATGTTGTAAATAGATGTGCTGTCATTCAGGCTTTGTTCTATTTATAGAGCACAGAGTAGATTTCACCTGATTCTCATGGGACATAGGATTTTCATAATGTTAAATGAATATTGGCTTCGTTAGCCGCTAACGGGAAAATCAGCCTGTCCATTGAAGCCTTGATGCCAGGCGCTGACTTCTCTCCAGCTGTGATGGTGCTGGGTGCCTCCCCTTGCAGTTCTCTGCATTGAAAACCTGTTGTTTAGTGCAGCCACCTTCATTAGCTGCCTTAGCTTCATCTCCTGGAGCACTTGCAGCAGCCTCTGGGTCAACTCTTCCCGCCTTACCTTGCACAGGTATGCAGTGGAGATGGAATCTTGCCTTAAACTTCATGGGCCAACCCCTGCTGGCTTCACACTTTTCTTCTGAAGCCTCTTCACCTCTCTCAGGGTTTATAGAATTGCTGAGAACTAGGGACTTCCGCTGGATTAGGCTTTGCCTTAAAGAAATGTCATGCCTGTTTTAATTAAAATGATAAAAAACCAAATATTTCAGGAACTACAAAAATGTGACACAGAGATAAGAAATGAGCAAATGCTGCCAGAAAAAAATGTCACCAATGGAATTGCTGTACTCAGGGTTGTTACAAATCTTCAATTGTTTAAAAATATGCATTACCAGGGAGGGCAATAAAATGAAACATGCCTGTAATAGCAATGAATTTGCACTGGGAAGGTAAAAAGGGGACTCCTGCCTTCAGAATTCTCTCCTTTCTCCACTCCCCAGCACAGCCAAGCTCTTGAGTGCACATGTGCACACACAAAGCCAGTTGTTTTATGTTTATAGAGGGTAAAAAGAAAATTCAAGACCACCATGCTGCATCGGGATCTCTGAAAGAACGTGAGGAAGACGGTTTCCAAAGGCAGGTGAAGAAAGTACACGTCCTTGATGAAATCAGTGGACAGAGATCTATGGACACTGAAGGGTAAGACATTCCTGTGTTAATTATGACAATGTGTGAATGAATGTGTGGAGTTATGTGGATATTGTAATACATTTCAGAATACTTACCACCATATTTTCTTTACCATATTCAATCAGTACAGATGTGCATTTATTTTTCGACCTTGATTTCTGTAATCTGCTGCTTCTGTTCATTCTAACTGGTTACCAGAGTCTTGTTTGTATTTAGTTTGAGATTTTAGTGGGTTCTTGGACCAGATTTAGTCACTTCATTATCTGGATCCCCCTAGGTCCATTTTTATTGTCCTTAGGTTTCAACCACATCAAAGTGTCATGACCTGCCATGTGTCTATCATTTTTAATAAACTCTAGACATTGGGTAGAAAATAGAGAATATTTGAGGCCTCGTGTGAGGTTAACTTGCTGCAGAGAAGGTGGGCATTACAGCTGGCAGGTGTTCAGGGCGCCAGCAGCGCTACATCCTGTTAACCCGGTTAGCAGCTGAGATCAGTCAGTGCAGCCAGCTTTCATGAGGCCCGTGTGTCTCCTGTCCACCTTTGTTTCTGGCATGTAGCTCTTGTGGATCCCAGCTAAGTCCTGTGGGTCTCTCTAGGGATCACCTTCACTGACGGACAGTGAGCTCCATCTGCCTGACTGCGGGGCCTGTGCGTAGGGGGCACCGGCTGCCGGGCTGCTCTGCATCTCAGTGGTTTCCTCTGCAGTTACCGGATGACCCCCGGGGAAGGTGGGCCCAGTCCTGGGCTTTCTTCTTCTCCATCTTGGCCTCATGTCCCTTTCTGGCTTGTTAGCAATTTGGTACATTTGATCATGGATTTCATAATTTGTCCATAGTTTCCTGTCATTCTCAGGGAGAGGTCATGGACATCACACCCATTAACCTGCTTTCAAAAACAAACATTTCCTTATATTTCCTAAAGGATCAGGTTTTGCTCCAGGTTTTGACTGAAATCTGGGCTCTCTGTGGGAGAAATCAAACAAGTCATGAACGCTTGCTTTACCCTAATGTGTTTGGTTGTGATGACTTGGTCAGACCCTGATTCCCACGTTGAAACACAGTGAGCTCGTGCTGTCCCAGGCACAGGAGCCTAAGCCTGGTGGGGGGGCACAGAGCACACCTCACGTGGGCTTTTCCTGTGTGTTTATGCATAAATGATTAGGGGTGGGGACGCTGAAGGGAAGCCCAGATACCAAACACTTGCCAGAGGCCTGAGTGTAGCTTTTTCATATTTATTAGTGGGGGTACTTTAATTCTTTCCTCTGTATTTATCAGCCTGAGCATTTATGGGGCAGGGCGAAAGGAACATGGAATTCTTCCCTTCCAGTTTCTGGGAGGGAAACTGGCAGAATTTCAGAGTTTCTTTCCCCTCTCAGGAAGGTGGACATGAACGGATGTGAGCTGGTGGGAAAGCAGCAGCTGTTGGCAGCAAAGGAGGAGGCAAAATTGGCTGAAGAGGAGACAAGATGGTACAAGTGAGTTCAGCTCCTCTGCACCTGCGGCTCTGAAAACACCTGTTGGATTTTTTGAAAACTTTTCTAAAATGTTTAGACACAATATCATAAACTGACCCAAACAAAAGACATTTGTATACATGGCTTCACACAGGAGGAAATGTGTTAAGTTTTACATATGTTAAGTTAAACGTTTAACTTTAAAAAGTATTAAGTTACTAAGAATTTCCTGGTCCCAGTGCTGGCCAGACTGAGAGGAGAGACGGTTCACAGAGATGTTTCTGAAGGTGCTATAAACCGTTCTCACCCTGAGGATAGCAGTTTAGTGTAGCGTCAGTCGGACCAATAAACATCCCCGTGCTGCTGGGGAGACCCAGGTGTAAGAAGTAGGGTCAGGATGTAAGGAAAGGAAGAATCAAGCTTTGTGATGAAAGATGCTCAGCACAGGACACGTGAGGGAAATGCTGAGAACAGGAGGGGGAAATGTGTCAGCACAGAACCGGGCAGGCGTTCAGTAACAGTGACGGAAGGAGTGGCTGCAGCGACAGCTTTGCACCTGCTGTGCTTCTGCAGCCGTGTGCAGTGTGTCTTGAGCGGTGAGATGATGTGTGTGAGTGTGCAGTGCAGATAACATGGACTGGGGCAGATTATTTAACAGCATACCCAGCATTGTGTCTTCTCTGATGGAACAATTTGTAACTCATAGGATAAGACTTGAAGAATGTCACGGGCAAATGCGGGAAGCAGAGATCATTTGGAGACACCAGGTAACCTGCCTTCCTCCTGACACACCGAGTCCTCAGCACCTGATGCAGACAGTTATTGTGGCCCTGAGAACCCCTAGCCATGGGGTGTTTCTTGATGTGTTGACTTTTTCAGGTCACTCTTGCCGAGAAGAAGGCCCAAGACAGCTCGGTAAGAATTTGTTTCCTTCCTTCCCTTTGTGCACAGTCGGCCACAACTGAACGTGGATGTGTTTTTCTCCCACAGCTCAGGGCTCAGGAGCTGGAGAGGGAAATCTCTGAATTGAGAAGGGAAAACTCTGACCTGAGAAGGGAAAACTCTGACCTGAGAAGGGAAAAATCCTCTGAGCTGAGAAGGGAAGTTGCCCACCTGAAACAGAGGTACAGAATTTTGACACATTTTTACGGGTGTTTTGAGATTTTTAAGGACTGGTTGTTTTGTGCCTAGTAGAGGAATTGGTGGTGTAATTTGTATTGAAGCCATTCTTTATCTTTAAGATTGGATGCAATCTGCAGATGGAGGCAGGCAGAGGAATACATGAGGCAGGAGCCCACCCCAGGAGGACCGTACAGGCTGCAACCTCCCCTGAGAGGTAAGGAGTGCACTGTGAATTGCGGCAGCTCCATTTCTGCAGCAGGAGCTGCCCAGTGGGCTGCTTTTCCCCATGGGTATTTGTCGGGTTTCCTGGACACCACACCACACACTCACTGTGGGGAACAGTTTCACAGCTGGGTGACAAGATGCTGTTTTCTTTACATGCCATCAGCCAGCAGGGCTCTGTTCCCTGTGAGTGGTGGAGCTCATGCCCCTCCAGGGACTGCAGGCCGCCCCCCAGTCTCTTGGTTGCCTGGCGTGGCTGGCATGGCTGGTTTCTATGCACTAGAAGACATGAGCGTCAGCCCTCTCTTCCCGCCTGGACACGGTTTTGAAGGCTGAATTTTCTTCTTATTTCAGGAAAATAACATGGATGACGTTTTAGAATGAAGGCAGTATGTCATAACGAGAAAAATATTTTTCTTCATTTGCCTTGGAGGATAAATATTCTATTCAAGATCTGCTTTAAGGCAGCAGGCATTTCTTCACTAATTTTGCAGGTCCCTTCGTTCTTATAAAAAAGCTTGCACAGCGACCTAGAGAGGCCAGTTAGTAAGTGACATGACTACGTAGCCTCCCTCTCCCAGAGTTAATGTGTAACTCTAAAGTCTCCCACCAGCTACTCCATGTAACTCACCATTCTTTTGCCAATTATTACAACATGAGTCATTGAGGCTTCTTTCATAAATGTTTACGTGACATCTGGTCACTGATACAAGACATGCGCTGTCAGAGAGAAGTCTTTTAACAGTTTACCAACAGGCTGAGGAGGAAGAGGTGGAGCTCACAGTCAGGGGTTGTTGATACTCTTCCTATGAAAGACCCTTCTTACTTTAATGTATAATCTGTATACAGACTGATTTGCCCTGAAGTGTGATGTGAGTCCACTGTGTAAGTGTTGGTTGACAGGGATCTGAGCCCTGAGACCACATCCAGCGGGATTAGCTATGAAAACACCTGAATCAAGGCCCTGTGGTGTCCTCGTCATGGGACAGGGGTCCAGTCTCCCCTCGTCCTCGTGGACAACTGAGGTGAGAAGGAGACCTGCGGCCTCTGTGAAGAGACAAGGGCGTGGGCAGAAGTGAGAGCTCTTGGAGGAGGGCACGGAAGGCTCGGCTCGTGCTTCCACCGCACGGCATCTGTCAGATAGAATCTGCCTTCAGCGCTGCTCTCCCTTTACAGCTTCACAGAGGGATGGCAACCCTGTTAGGAATGGAACCGCCTTTCCGGCTCAGGAGGCAGAGGAAACCAAAGTAAGTAATTTTACTCAGTTGTGTTGTGGTGGTCATTTTGTATTGAATAATCTCTGGAACTAGAATTTCCTTTTTGAACAAACAATTCCTGCCTTTGCCTGTGGATTGGGAATTAGGGGAAAAGTATGCCAGTCATCACAGTGAAGTTTGGTAAAAGTATTTTATCGCCAAAGTTTACTGAGAAGCCCAGGATGCACGCAGGCCCAGGGATGAAGGAGATAATGCAGCATAGCTGCCAATTGGGCACACAGTGCAGGGGAGGGTGCAAGGTGCCGACGAATGCTGCGTTGGGTTTTGGCTCTTGTCGGTGTTGGCGCTATTGTCTGTCATTCAACAAAGCCATCCCTTCTGTCCTGCAGGTCACCCCGTGTGCCGGAGGGCCCCAACCATTCCGAGGACAAGAATGCGTGGCCTGCCCAGGGTGCGGCCCGTCGTCGCCCAGATGGGTACCTGCACCTGGTCCCCCTTGGTGCCCTGTGCAACCTCGCCCCCCACCGCCAGCTGCTCCACTCGGTAAGAGGAAAGCAGAGTCTTCTGTTTCTTCCTTGAGTCACTGCAGGAGAAGGGCAGATCGCTCTCCGGGGCTTCCCCGTGCACGGGCGGCCGTGACTGGGCTCACGGCCGTGTCCCTCTGGTCCCTTAGCAGGCGCATGTGATGGACCGCGTCTTCCCCGTCCTGCCCTGGGGAGGGAGGTGTCTGTTGTAGAGGGAAAGAGGGTCCTCTGACGGAGGGCAGACCTGTCGGTTCTGCACACGGGCCTTCAACAGACACCAAGTTCCGGGCTCCCTGGAGGACAAGACCGCCCCTGTCACTGTCTGCAGCGAGTGGAGCCCTGACCTTCCACAGCCGATGATCGGTTATGGAAGAAACACCCGAACCCGGGGCCTGTGGTCTCTTCAGTCAAGGGTTCTGAGACCTGTCTCCCACTCGGTCTGATGTGAGACTTAGTTTGATACTGGGAAGAAGGACTCAAACATCTTTTGCGCTTCAGCAAACTAACATGTTTTGTAGGGCAGTGAACCGTGAAAGAGTGTTTTGTCTTTTATTTTATCTATGCCGAGAAGCTAGTTGACTCGGGGAAGGACATAGGTTAGTGGTAAATAGAATGCTTGCTTAGCATGCCGAATTCCGTGTGCTCATTGCCGGTACCTCAATTTAAAAACAGAAGAAAAGAGAAACCAAAACAAGAGCAAACTTCAAATGTTAGAAATACATAGTGCGCAAACCCAACTTGTATATCCATTATTTTTACGTGTTTTCCTCTTACTACTTGGTTTGAAATATATCCCAACCTTGACTTAAGCATTTTTTTCAGAAAATGCTCTAACTCTTTGAAAGTACTTTCTGCCACTTTTGTTTTGACACATCCACGAACGGAGATAGACGCACATGTTGGTTTTAATATACATTCGTGAATATTCTAATTAATGTACCTGTAACTAACTTTTACAGATGGTGTGTCAGTGCGCCACTTTACAGAAGAGAGAGGAAGAGAATCTTCCTGGGATGAGGTAAAGTCTGTTGTTGTTAATGTCCTTGTGTGACTATATAAGTACCAGGGTATTCTGAGACATAAACCGGGGGTTGGTGTGAGTGTGCATTTTCACGTTTGCATCTGCTGAGGAGAATTTTTGACTTATGCTTTTAACTTAAATTTTAGGATGTGATTCTGTGCTTAATTCCGTACGACTGGATAATGCACTTGTGTTCATTTTCCAGACTCACTTAGTGAAACCAGTGTCTGTGTGAGCATTATTTTTTTCAGGGTCATACCCTTACAGTTTATTTGAGGATATTGAAAAGAAATTCATCCCTGGGAAAGTTAGGTGTATCTTGCAGTTGGTTCTTGTTTGAGCCGTCCTCACTTGAAATTAATAAAGTGATGTTTCATTTTCAAGGCAGCATGTTTTCTCTTCCCATTCCACCGCCAGTAACAGTGGTCTAGTTCCCTTAATGCCTTACGCTGTTTCCCACCTGCTCCTTTTACTCAGGCTGCCCTTCCCCAAAGCCCATCCACATCCCCCCTCTGCACTGGATCTCTCTTCTATGAAACAGTGCGGTCTTCCCAGCATTCCCTGAGCTATCCACGTGCAGCGGGCTCTCCTGTCCTTTGTGGCGTTACTGTACCCGTTCACCTCAGTTGTAGAGCTGTTGAAACATTTCTTTGCTTAATTGTTTTCATGCATCCTGTGCCTCTGGCAGAACACAGAGGAGAATCTGCCTTTTACTTGTAACGCCAGCTTCTCCCAGGATAGGGATTATGTTCTGATAGCTTCGGAAAATAACTGTTGTCTACCTGACTGACTAAGCGTATGCACATTATCTAAAGTTCGGTTACGGATTTATCTTGTTTTGTGTTCCAAGGAAGGGGCGACTAAGCCCGAGATTACAAAACCGGAGTATGCTACTGGGACTGTAGAAGTGGCTCCGCAGGATCTGACGGATCATAAAACACTGACCTCTGTTGGTGGAGCACTCGGAGCTTATTATACACTGGGTAAGTTTGTGAACGTGGCTGGCATTTCTTGTTCTCTGTGCCTAGAAATTAGTGTGCTCTGGGGGGAAGGGTATATGTAGCTCAGCAGTAGAGAGAATGCGGGCTTAGCATGCAGAGTTCCTGGGGTCAGTATCCAGTTCCTCCAAGAAACGAGTGTGATACGGGGAAGGAAGGAAGGAAGGAAGGAAGGCGCAAAGATTTTGTTTCGTTTCAGCAGTGTCTCCGCAGGAAAGCCTAATCCTCCATCCTTCTCTGTGGTTTTTAGCCGACGCGGGACCTGGCGCGGCTCCTGTGTGGCCCGGCAGCGCCCGCCCACAAGCGGCGGCCACGGAGGCCCAGGTAATTGGGGTGGTCATGCTCTGTTGGACCTCGTCCTGGGAAAGGTGATCTTCCCGTTCTCCCGGCAGCCATTCCTGGCCTCGTCTGCAGCCTGTGTGTCCTGTGACGGGTCTGGGGTGGCGTGTCGCTGCCTTTTTCAGACTCAAAACTCTTGGCCAGGAGCCAGTGGGCTGCTTCTCCCGGGAGCCCGTCGCCTTGGCTGGTGCCTGCAGGAGCCATGAGGGAGTGCTTAGGAGCTGGGGCCTGCAGACTTTGACAGTTGGTTTCTCGAAACAGCGTGAGGAGTGTGAGCCCTTTCTCCACACTGACTTCTCCTGGCTCGGCTGACTCCTTCCTGACCTCCTGCAACTGGGGTAGCTCCTGGGTCACTGAGACGGATTTCTGTGTCGTCGTTCTTTTGACTGGTTTCCCGGCTCAGGCCAGGTGATTCTCCTGTTTAGAATGTCCATTCAGATCCTGGTAACTGGAAAAGTGGCAAAGCCCTCCCTCCAGCTTTGTACGGTGTGCTTTGTGCAACTTTGAGTCTTCCTGGGTGTGGTAAAAGTCACAGCCCGTCACTGTCTTTTCTCGGGAGGTAAGTGTGTCTTGGCCGCTGCCTCCAGTTGTACTCTGGGCAGAAAAGCCTGGCTCTCGGAGATGGTGCGTTTGTAGTAGGGAATAGAGGCTGGAAGGGAAAGAGCCCGCCGTGAAAATGCCTCCTTCCCTGCGGGGGAATTCCGATGCGCACCAGAGGGCGTACGTTGTGTTTGTCCCCCACCCTGCGCCGGGTCGGTCCTGCCCTGGAATCTGTCAGAGCTGCTCGTCGGTCTCATGGCAAACCGTGGGGTTTTGCGCATGAGCTGGTACAGTCCCTTTGGTGTCAGGTGTGGGGTTGAGACTCCCCACGTCACTCTCCCGTAGCACGCACATAGGGTGCGTTCCGTAGCGAACGTAAAATCCAGACGTCCCTGAGGATAGGGATGATTGTAGCGGAGCCTGAGTCATTTCTGAGGACAGCCTTGTCCCCTCAGGAGCCCTTGGCCAGCTCTGCTGCAGGACTACGGGATGCCCAGGTCCTCAGTGCTCTTTGCGCCCAGGGGCAGCCCCTGCGGGGCGGAGGAGGGCCCTTTGTGAGGAGGGGTCAGAGAGGGCCTGGCAGGGTCCTGCAGGCAGAGCCCTGCAAGCAGAGCGGTGACCCTACAGCGGCTCTGCTTGCTCGTTTGGAGAATGAGCTCTTTACTTCCGTCCCGTCTCCGTGTTACTGTTCCGCGCCGGGCAAGCTTGCGTGGAGCTGGGGAAGGTGGCGGGGAGGGTCGTCCCGCCCAGAGCGGCTGGCTGTTGGGAAGGCGCTAGTTTGCCCGTGTGCTGGAAGCTCTGTGAGCAGCCTCTCTGGCAGGATGACCCTTGGCTTCCTCCACTTGGAGACAGCGGCGGCGGCGACGTGCGGCGTTAGGGTCATTTCCCCGTATCCCCCTGTGCGGCCGAGGCTGCAGGCAGGCCCCAGAGGGCTGGGCGGAGCGTGTGGCACCGTGCTGCTCTCTGGGCACCCGGTGGAGGGGAGGGTGCCCGGTGCCGACAGCTGCTGCGTTGGGTTTCGGCTCTTGTCGATGTTGGCGATTTTGTCTGTCATCCAACCCAGCCTTCCCTTCTGTCCTGCAGGTCACCCCGTGGGCCGGAGGGCCCCAAACTTTCCGAGGGCTAGCCTGCGTGGCCTGCCCCGGGTGCGGCCCGTCGTCGCCCAGCTGGGCCCCTGAACCTGGTCCCCCTTGGTGCCCTGTGCAACCTCGCCCCCCACCGCCAGATTCTCCGCTCGGTAAGAGGAAAGCAGAGTCCTCTGTTTCTTCCTTGAGTCACTGCAGAAGAAGGGCAGATCGCTCTCCGGGGCTTCCCCGTGCAGGGGCGGCCGTGACTGGGCTCACGGCCGTGTACCTCTGGTCCCTTAGCAGGTGCACTTGATGGACCGCGTCATCCCCGTCCTGCCCTGGGGAGGGAGGTGTCTGTTGTAGAGGGAAAGAGGGACCTCTGACGGAGGGCAGACGTGTCGGTTCTGCACACGGGCCTTCAACAGACACCAAGTTCCGGGCTCCCTGGGGGACAAGCCCGCCCCTGTCATTGTATGCTGCGTGTCGAGCCCTGATATTCCACAGCCGATGATCGTTTATGGAAGAATCACCCGAACCCGGGGCCTGTGGTCTCTTCAGTCAAGGGTCCTGAGACCTGTCTCCCACTCGGTCTGATGTGAGACTTAGTGTGATACGGGGAAGAAGGACTCAAAGATCTTTTGCGCTTCAGCAAACTAACATGTTTTGTAAGGCAGTGAACCGTGAAAGAGTGTTTTGTCTTTTATTTTATCTATGCCGAGAAGCTAGTTGACTCGGGGAAGGACATAGGTTAGTGGTAAATAGAATGCTTGCTTAGCATGCCGAATTCCATGTGCTCATTCCCGGTACCTCCATTTAAAAACAGAAGAAAAGAGAAAACAAAAACAAGAGCAAACTTCAAATGTTAGAAATACATAGTGCGCAAACCCAACTCCCATATCCATTCTTTTTACGTGTTTTCCTCTTACTACTTGGTTTGAAATATATCCCAACAGTGACTTAAGCATTTTTTTCAGAAAATGCTCTAACTCTTTGAAAGTCTTTTCTGCCACTTTTGTTTTGACACATCCACGAACGGAGATAGACGCACATGTTGGTTTTAATATACATTTGTGAATATTCTCATTAATGTACATGTAACTACCATTTACAGATGGTGTGTCAGTGCGCCACTTTACAGAAGAGAAAGGAAGAGAATCTTCCTGGGATGAGGTACAGTCTCTTGTTGTTAATGTCTTTGTGTGACTATATAAGTACCAGGGGATTCTGAGACATAAACAGGGGGTTGGTGTGAGTGTGCAGTTTCACGTTTGCATCTGCTGATGAGAAATTTTTACTTATGCTTTTAAATTATAGTTTAGGATGTGATTCTGTGCTTAATTCCGTACGACTGGATAATGCACTTGTGTTCAATTTCCAGACTCACCTAGTGAAACCAGTGTCTGTGTGGGCATTCTTTTTTTCAGGGTCTTACCCATAGAGTTTATTAGAGGATATTGAAAAGAAATTTATCCCTGGGAAAGTTAGGTGTATCTTGCAGTTGGTTCTTGTTTTAGCCGTCCTCACTTGAAATTAATTAAGTGATGTTTCATTTTCAAGGCAGCATGTTTTGTCTTCCCATTCCACCGCCAGTAACAGTGGTCTAGTTCCCTTAATGCCTTACGCTGTTTCCCACCTGCTCCTTTTACTCAGGCTGCCCTTCCCCAAAGCCCCTCCACATCCCCCCTCTGCAGTGGATCTCTCTTTTATGAAACAGTGCAGTCTTCCCAGCATTCCCTGAGCTATCCACGTGCAGCGGACTCTCCTGTCCTTTGTGGCGTTACTGTACCCGTTCACTTCAGATGTAGAGCTGTTGAAACTTTTCTGTGCTGATTTGTTTTCATGGATCCTGTGCCTCTGGCAGAACAGAGAAGAGAATCTGCCTTTTACTTGTACCGCCAGCTTCTCCCAGGATAGGGCTTATGTTCTGATAGCTTCGGTAAATAACTGTTGTCTACCTGACTGACTAAGCGTATGCACATGATCTGAAGTTCGGTTCCTGAATTATCTTGTATTTTGTTCCTAGGAAGGGGCGACTAAGCCCGAGATTACAAAACCGGAGTATGCTACTGAGACTGTAGAAGTGGCTCCGCAGGAGCTGACGGATCATAAAACACTTACCTCTGTTGGTGGAGCACACGGAGCTTATTATACACTGGGTAAGTTAGTGAACGTGGCTGGCATTACTTGTTCTCTGTGCCTAGAAATTAGTGTGCCCTGGGAGGAAGGGTATATGTAGCTCAGCAGTAGAGAGAATGCGGGCTTAGCATGCAGGAGTTACTGGGGTCAGTATCCAGTTCCTCCAAGAAACGAGTGTGATACGGGGAAGGAAGGAAGGAAGAAAGGAAGGCGCAAAGGTTTTGTTTTGCTTCAGAAGTATCTTCGCAGGAAGCCTAATCCTCCATCCTTTTCTGAGGTTTTTAGCCAAAGCGGGACCTGGCGCGGCTCCGGTGTGGCCCGGCAGCGCCCGCCTTCCTGCGGCGGCACCGGAGGCCCTGGTAAGTGCGGTGGTCATGCTCTGTTGGTCCTCGTCCTGGGAATGGTGATCTTCCTGTTCTCCCGGCAGCCGTTCCTGGCCTCGTCTGCAGCCTGTGTGTCCTGTGACGGGTCTGGGGTGGCGTGTCGCTGCCTTTTTCAGACTCAAAACTCTTGGCCAGGAGCCAGTGGGCTGCTTCTCCAGGGAGACCGTCGCCTTGGCTGGTGCCTGCAGGAGCCATGAGGGAGTGCTTAGGAGCTGGGGCCTGCAGACTTTGACTGTTGGTTTCTCGAAACAGCGTGAGGAGTGTGAGCCCTTTCTCCTCACTGACTTCTCCTGGCTCGGCTGACTCCTTCCTGACCTCCTGCACCTGGGGTTGCTCCTGGGTCACTGAGACGGATTTCTGTGTCGTCGTTCTTTTGACTGGTTTCCCGGCTCAGGCCAGGTGATTCTCCTGTTTAGAATGTCCATTCAGATCCTGGTAACTGGAAAAGTGGCAAAGCCCTCCCTCCAGCTTTGTACGGTGTGCTTTGTGCAACTTTGAGTCTTCCTGGGTGTGGTAAAAGTCACAGCCCGTCACTGTCTTTTCTCGGGAGGTAAGTGTGTCTTGGCCGCTGCCTCCAGTTGTACTCTGGGCAGAAAAGCCTGGCTCTCGGAGATGGTGCGTTTGTAGTAGGGAATAGAGGCTGGAAGGGAAAGAGCCCGCCGTGAAAATGCCTCCTTCCCTGCGGGGGAATTCCGATGCGCACCAGAGGGCGTACGTTGTGTTTGTCCCCCACCCTGCGCCGGGTCGGTCCTGCCCTGGAATCTGTCAGAGCTGCTCGTCGGTCTCATGGCAAACCGTGGGGTTTTGCGCATGAGCTGGTACAGTCCCTTTGGTGTCAGGTGTGGGGTTGAGACTCCCCACGTCACTCTCCCGTAGCACGCACGTAGGGTGCGTTCCGTAGCGAACGTAAAATCCAGACGTCCCTGAGGATAGGGATGATTGTAGCGGAGCCTGAGTCCCTTCTGAGGACAGCCTTGTCCCCTCAGGAGCCCTTGGCCAGCTCTGCTGCAGGACTACGAGATGCCCAGGTCCTCAGTGCTCTTTGCGCCCAGGGGCAGCCCCTGCGGGGCGGAGGAGGGCCCTTTGTGAGGAGGGGTCAGCGAGGGCCTGGCAGGGTCCTGCAGGCAGAGCCCTGCAAGCAGAGCGGTGACCCTACAGCGGCTCTGCTTGCTCGTTTGGAGAATGAGCTCTTTACTTCCGTCCCGTCTCCGTGTTACTGTTCCGCGCCGGGCAAGCTTGCGTGGAGCTGGGGAAGGTGGCGGGGAGGGTCGTCCCGCCCAGAGCGGCTGGCTGTTGGGAAGGCGCTAGTTTGCCCGTGTGCTGGAAGCTCTGTGAGCAGCCTCTCTGGCAGGATGACCCTTGGCTTCCTCCACTTGGAGACAGCGGCGGCGGCGACGTGCGGCGTTAGGGTCATATCCCCGTATCCCCCTGTGCGGCCGAGGCTGCAGGCAGGCCCCAGAGGGCTGGGCGGAGCGTGTGGCACCGTGCTGCTCTCTGGGCACCCGGTGGAGGGGAGGGTGCCCGGTGCCGACAGCTGCTGCGTTGGGTTTCGGCTCTTGTCGATGTTGGCGATTTTGTCTGTCATCCAACCCAGCCTTCCCTTCTGTCCTGCAGGTCACCCCGTGGGCCGGAGGGCCCCAAACTTTCCGAGGGCTAGCCTGCGTGGCCTGCCCCGGGTGCGGCCCGTCGTCGCCCAGCTGGGCCCCTGAACCTGGTCCCCCTTGGTGCCCTGTGCAACCTCGCCCCCCACCGCCAGATTCTCCGCTCGGTAAGAGGAAAGCAGAGTCCTCTGTTTCTTCCTTGAGTCACTGCAGAAGAAGTGCAGATCGCTTTCCGGGGCTTCCCCGTGCAGGGGCGGCCGTGACTGGGCTCACGGCCGTGTCCCTCTGGTCCCTTAGCAGGCGCACTTGATGGACCGCGTCATCCCCGTCCTGCCCTGGGGAGGGAGGTGTCTGTTGTAGAGGGAAAGAGGGACCTCTGACGGAGGGCAGACGTGTCGGTTCTGCACACGGGCCTTCAACAGACACCAAGTTCCGGGCTCCCTGGGGGACAAGCCCGCCCCTGTCATTGTATGCTGCGAGTCGAGCCCTGATATTCCACAGCCGATGATCGTTTATGGAAGAATCACCCGAACCCGGGGCCTGTGGTCTCTTCAGTCAAGGGTCCTGAGACCTGTCTCCCACTCGGTCTGATGTGAGACTTAGTGTGATACGGGGAAGAAGGACTCAAAGATCTTTTGCGCTTCAGCAAACTAACATGTTTTGTAAGGCAGTGAACCGTGAAAGAGTGTTTTGTCTTTTATTTTATCTATGCCGAGAAGCTAGTTGACTCGGGGAAGGACATAGGTTAGTGGTAAATAGAATGCTTGCTTAGCATGCCGAATTCCATGTGCTCATTCCCGGTACCTCCATTTAAAAACAGAAGAAAAGAGAAAACAAAAACAAGAGCAAACTTCAAATGTTAGAAATACATAGTGCGCAAACCCAACTCCCATATCCATTCTTTTTACGTGTTTTCCTCTTACTACTTGGTTTGAAATATATCCCAACAGTGACTTAAGCATTTTT
Organism: Camelus dromedarius; assembly: GCF_036321535.1. Classification (NCBI taxonomy): domain Eukaryota; kingdom Metazoa; phylum Chordata; class Mammalia; order Artiodactyla; family Camelidae; genus Camelus; species Camelus dromedarius. Next base: position 1,624,913 of record NW_026989801.1, read on the forward strand.
TTCAGAAAATGCTCTAACTCTTTGAAAGTCTTTTCTGCCACTTTTGTTTTGACACATCCACGAACGGAGATAGACGCACATGTTGGTTTTAATATACATTTGTGAATATTCTCATTAATGTACATGTAACTACCATTTACAGATGGTGTGTCAGTGCGCCACTTTACAGAAGAGAAAGGAAGAGAATCTTCCTGGGATGAGGTACAGTCTCTTGTTGTTAATGTCTTTGTGTGACTATATAAGTACCAGGGGATTCTGAGACATAAACAGGGGGTTGGTGTGAGTGTGCAGTTTCACGTTTGCATCTGCTGATGAGAAATTTTTACTTATGCTTTTAAATTATAGTTTAGGATGTGATTCTGTGCTTAATTCCGTACGACTGGATAATGCACTTGTGTTCAATTTCCAGACTCACCTAGTGAAACCAATGTCTGTGTGGGCATTCTTTTTTTCAGGGTCTTACCCATAGAGTTTATTAGAGGATATTGAAAAGAAATTTATCCCTGGGAAAGTTAGGTGTATCTTGCAGTTGGTTCTTGTTTTAGCCGTCCTCACTTGAAATTAATTAAGTGATGTTTCATTTTCAAGGCAGCATGTTTTGTCTTCCCATTCCACCGCCAGTAACAGTGGTCTAGTTCCCTTAATGCCTTACGCTGTTTCCCACCTGCTCCTTTTACTCAGGCTGCCCTTCCCCAAAGCCCCTCCACATCCCCCCTCTGCAGTGGATCTCTCTTTTATGAAACAGTGCAGTCTTCCCAGCATTCCCTGAGCTATCCACGTGCAGCGGACTCTCCTGTCCTTTGTGGCGTTACTGTACCCGTTCACTTCAGATGTAGAGCTGTTGAAACTTTTCTGTGCTGATTTGTTTTCATGGATCCTGTGCCTCTGGCAGAACAGAGAAGAGAATCTGCCTTTTACTTGTACCGCCAGCTTCTCCCAGGATAGGGCTTATGTTCTGATAGCTTCGGTAAATAACTGTTGTCTACCTGACTGACTAAGCGTATGCACATGATCTGAAGTTCGGTTCCTGAATTATCTTGTATTTTGTTCCTAGGAAGGGGCGACTAAGCCCGAGATTACAAAACCGGAGTATGCTACTGAGACTGTAGAAGTGGCTCCGCAGGAGCTGACGGATCATAAAACACTTACCTCTGTTGGTGGAGCACACGGAGCTTATTATACACTGGGTAAGTTAGTGAACGTGGCTGGCATTACTTGTTCTCTGTGCCTAGAAATTAGTGTGCCCTGGGAGGAAGGGTATATGTAGCTCAGCAGTAGAGAGAATGCGGGCTTAGCATGCAGGAGTTACTGGGGTCAGTATCCAGTTCCTCCAAGAAACGAGTGTGATACGGGGAAGGAAGGAAGGAAGAAAGGAAGGCGCAAAGGTTTTGTTTTGCTTCAGAAGTATCTTCGCAGGAAGCCTAATCCTCCATCCTTTTCTGAGGTTTTTAGCCGAAGCGGGACCTGGCGCGGCTCCGGTGTGGCCCGGCAGCACCCGCCTTCCTGCGGCGGCACCGGAGGCCCTGGTAAGTGCGGTGGTCATGCTCTGTTGGTCCTCGTCCTGGGAATGGTGATCTTCCTGTTCTCCCGGCAGCCGTTCCTGGCCTCGTCTGCAGCCTGTGTGTCCTGTGACGGGTCTGGGGTGGCGTGTCGCTGCCTTTTTCAGACTCAAAACTCTTGCCCAGGAGCCAGTGGTCTGCTTTTCCTGGGAGCCCTTCGCCTTGGCTGGTGCCTGCAGGAGCCATGAGGGAGTGCTTAGGAGCCGGCGCCCGCAGAGTTTCTCTGTGGTTTTCTCGAAACAGCGTGATTAGTGTGAGCCCTCGCTCCACACTGACTTCTCCTGGCTCGGCTGACTCCTTCCTGACCTCCTGCACCTGGGGTTGCTCCTGGGTCACTGAGACGGATTTCTGTGTTGTCGTTCTTTTGACTGGTTTCCCGGGTCAGGCCAGGTGATTCTCCTGTTTAGAATGTCCATTCAGATCCTGGTAACTGGAAAAGGGGCAAAGCCCTCCCTCCAGCTTTGTACGGTGTGCTTTGTGCAACTTTGAGTCTTCCTGGGTGTGGTAAACGTCACAGCCCGTCACTGTCTTTTCTCGGGAGGTAAGTGTGTCTTGGCCGCTGCCTCCAGTTGTACTCTGGGCAGAAAAGCCTGGCTCTCGGAGATGGTGCGTTTGTAGTAGGGAATAGAGGCTGGAAGGGAAAGAGCCCGCCGTGAAAATGCCTCCTTCCCTGCGGGGGAATTCCGATGCGCACCAGAGTGTGTAAGTTGTGTTTGTCCCCCACCCTGCGCCGGGTCGGGCCTGCCCTGGAAGCTGTCAGAGCTGCTCGTCGGTCTCATGGCACACCGTGGGGTTTTGCGCACGAGCTGGTACAGTCCCTTTGGTGTCAGGTGTGTGGTTGAGACTCCACACGTCACTTTCCCGTAGCACGCAGTTAGGGTGCGTTCCGTAGCGAACGTAAATTCCAGACGTCCCTGAGGATAGGGATGATTGTAGCGGAGCCTGAGTCCCTTCTGAGGACAGCCTTGTCCCCTCAGGAGCCCTTGGCCAGCTCCGCCGCAGGACTCCGGGATGCCCAACACTCCAGTGCTCTTTGCGCCCAGGGGCAGCCCCTGCGGGGCTGAGGAGGGCCCTTTGTGAGGAGGGGGCAGAGAGGGCCTGGCAGGGTCCTGCAGGCAGAGCCCTGCAGGCAGACCGGTGACTCTGGTGCGGCTCTGCTTGCTCGTGTGGAGAATGAGCTCTTCAGTTCCGTCCCGTATCCGTGTTCCTGGTTCGCGCCGGGCAAACTTGCGTGGAGCTGGGGAAGGTGGCGTGTAGGGCCGTCCCGCCCAGAGCAGCTGGCTGTTGGGAAGGCGCTTGTTTGCCCGTGTGCTGGAAGCTCTGTGTGCAGCCTCTCGGGCAGGAGGACCCTTGGCTTCCTCCAATTGGAGACAGCGGCGGCGGCGACGTGCGGCATTAGGGTCGTATCCCCGTGTCCCCCTGTGTGGCCCAGGCTGCAGGCAGGCCCCAGAGGGCTGGGCGGAGTGTGTGGCACCGTGCTGCTCTCTGGGCACCCGGTGGAGGGGAGGGTGCCCGGTGCCGACGGCTGCTGCGTTGGGTTTCGCCTCTTGTCGGTGTTGGCGCTATTGTCTGTCATCCAACCCAGCCCTCCCTTCTGTCCTGCAGGTCACCCCGTGGGCCGGAGGGCCCCAACCTTTCCGAGGACCAGCCTGCGTGGACTGCCCCGGGTTCGGCCCGTCGTCGCCCAGCTGGGCACATGCACCTGGTCCCCCTTGGTGCCCTGTGCAACCTCGCCCCCCACCGCCAGCTGCTCTGCTCGGTAAGAGGAAAGCAGAGTCCTCTGTTTCTTCCTTGAGTCACTGCAGAAGAAGGGCAGATCGCTCTCCGGGGCTTCCCCGTGCACGGGCGGCCGTGAATGGGCTCACGGCCGTGTCCCTCTTGTCCCTTAGCAGACGCACTTGATGGACCACGCTTTCCTTGTCCTGCCCTGGGGAGGGAGGTGTCTGTTGTAGAGGGAAAGAGGGTCCTCTGACGGAGGGCAGACGTGTCGGTTCTGCACACGGGCCTTCAACAGACACCACGTTCCGGGCTCCCTGGAGGACAAGCCCGCCCCTGTCACTGTCTGCAGCGAGTGGAGCCCTGACCTTCCACAGCCAATGATCGGTTATGGAAGAAACACCCGAACCCGGGGCCTGTGGTCTCTTCAGTCAAGGGTCCTGATACCTGTCTCCCACTCGGTCTCATGTGAGACTTAGTGTGATACGGGGAAGAAGGCCTCAAAGATCTTTTGCGCTTCAGCAAACTAACATGTTTTGTAAGGCAGTGAAACGTGAAAGAGTGTTTTGTCTTTTATTTTATCTATGACGAGAAGCTAGTTGACTCGGGGAAGGACATTGGTTTCTGGTAAATAGAATGCTTGATTAGCATGCCGAATTCCGTGTGCTCATTCCCGGTACTTCCATTTAAAAACATAAGGAAAGAAAAAACAAAAACAAACTTCAAATGTTAGAAATATATAGTGCTCATACCCACCGCCCATATCCATTCTTTTTACGTGTTTTCCTCTTACTACTTGGTTTGAATTATATCCCAACCGTGACTTAAGCATTTTTTCAGAAAATGCTCTAACTCTTTGAAAGTCATTTCTGCCACTTTTGTTTTGACACATCCACGAACGGAGATAGACGCACATGGTTGTTTTAATATACATTCGTGAATATTCTCATTAATGTACCTGTAACTACCTTTTACAGATGGTGTGTCAGTGCATCACTTTACAGAAGAGAGAGGAAGAGAACCTTCCTGGGATGAGGTACAGTCTCTTGTTGTTAATGTCCTTGTGTGACTATATAAATACCAGGGGATTCTGAGACATAAACCGGGGGTTGGTGTGAGTGTGCATTTTCACGTTTGCATCTGCTGATGAGAATTTTTGACTTATGCTTTTAACTTACAATTTGGGATGTGATTCTGTGCTTAATGCCGTAGGACTGGATAATGCACTTGTGTTCGTTTTCCAGACTCACCTAGTGAAATCAGTGTCTGTGTGGGCATTCTATTTTTCAGGATCTTTCCCTTACAGTTTATTAGAGGATATTGAAAAGAAATTCATCCCTGGGAAAGTTAGGTGTATCTTGGAGTTGGTTCTTGTTTGAGCCGTCCTCACTTGAAATTAATAAAGTGATGTTTCATTTACAAGGCAGCATGTTTTGTTTTCCCATTCCACCGCCAGTAACAGTGGTCTAGTTCCCTTAATGCTTTACGCTGTTTCCCACCTGCTCCTTTTACTCAGGCTGCCCTTCCCCAAATCCCCTCCACATACACCCTCTGCGCTGGATCTCTCTTTTTCGAAACAGTGCGGTCTTCCCAGCATTCCCTGAGCTATCCACGTGCAGCGGGTTCTCCTGTCTTTTGTGGCGTTACTGTACCCTTTCACCTCAGTTGTAGAGCTGTTGAAACTTTTCTGTGCAGATTTGTTTTCATGGATCCTGTGCCTCTGGCAGAACAGAGAGGAGAATCTGCCTTTTACTTGTACCGCCAGCTTCTCCCAGGATAGGGCTTATGTTCTGATAGCTTCGGTAAATAACTGTTGTCTACCTGACTGACCAAGCGTATGCACATGATCTGAAGTTCGGTTCCTGATTTATCTTGTTTTGTGTTCCTAGGAAGGGGCGACTAAGCCCGAAATTACAAAACCGGAGTATGCTACTGAGACAGTAGAAGTGGCTCCGCAGGATCTGACGGATCATAAAACACTGACCTCTGTTGGTGGAGCACACGGAGCTTATTATACACTGGGTAAGTTAGTGAACGTGGCTGGCATTTCTTGTTCTCTGTGCCTAGAAACTAGTGTGCTCTGGGGGGAAGGGTATATGTAGCTCAGCAGTAGAGAGAATGCGGGCTTAGCATGCAGAGTTCCTAGGGTCAGTATCCAGTTCCTCCAAGAAACGAGTGTGATATGGGGAATGAAGGAAGGAAGGAAGGAAGGCGCAAAGATTTTGTTTTGCTTCAGCAGTGTCTTCGCAGGAAAGCCTAATCCTCCATCCTTCTCTGTGGTTTTTAGCCGACGCGGGACCTGGCGCGGCTCCTGTGTGGCCCGGCAGCGCCCGCCCACAAGCGGCGGCCACGGAGGCCCAGGTAATTGGGGTGGTCATGCTCTGTTGGACCTCGTCCTGGGAAAGGTGATCTTCCCGTTCTCCCGGCAGCCGTTCCTGGCCTCGTCTGCAGCCTGTGTGTCCTGTGACGGGTCTGGCGTGGTGTGTCGCTGCCTTTTTCAGACTCAAAACTCTTGGCCAGGAGCCAGTGGGCTGCTTCTCCAGGGAGACCGTCGCCTTGGCTGGTGCCTGCAGGAGCCATGAGGGAGTGCTTAGGAGCTGGGGCCTGCAGACTTTGACTGTTGGTTTTTCGAAACAGCGTGAGGAGTTTGAGCCCTTGCTCCACACTGACTTCTCCTGGCTCGGCTGACTCCTTCCTGACCTCCTGCACCTGGGGTTGCTCCTGGGTCACTGAGACGGATTTCTGTGTCGTCGTTCTTTTGATTGGTTCCCGGCTCAGTCCAGGTGATTCTCCTGTTTAGAATGTCCATTCAGATCCTGGTAACTGGAAAAGGGGCAAAGACCTCCCTCCAGCTTTGTACGGTGTGCTTTGTGCAACTTTGAGTCTTCCTGGTTGTGGTAAACGTCACAGCCCGTCACTGTCTTTTCTCGGGATGTAAGTGTGTCTTGGCCGCTGCCTCCAGTTGTACTCTGGGCAGAAAAGCCTGGCTCTCGGAGATGGTGCGTTTGTAGTAGGGAATAGAGGCTGGAAGGGAAAGAGCCCGCCGTGAAAATGCCTCCTTCACTGCGGGGGAATTCCGATGCGCACCAGAGGGCGTACGTTTTGTTTGTCCCCCACCCTGCGCCGGGTCGGGCCTGCCCTGGAAGCTGTCAGAGCTGCTCGTCGGTCTCATGGCAAACCGTGGGGTTTTGCACATGAGATTTTACAGTACCTTTGGTGTCAGGTGTGGGGTGGAGACTCCACACGTCACTCTCCCGTAGCACGCAAGTAGGGTGCGTTCCGTGACGAACGTAAAATCCAGACGTCCCTGAGAATAGGGATGATTGTAGCGGAGCCTGAGTCCCTTCTGAGGACAGCCTTTTCCCCTCAGGAGCCCTTTGCTAGCACCGCTGCAGGACTACGGGATGCCCAGGACTCCAGTGATCTTTGCGCCCAGGGGCAGGCCCTGCGGGGCGGAGGAGGGCCCTTTGTGAGGAGGGGGCAGGGAGTGCCTGGCAGTTTCCTGCAGGCAGAGCCCTGCAGGCAGAGCGATGACCCTCGTGCGGCTCTGCTTGCTCGTGTGGAGAATGAGCTCTTCAGTTCCGTCCCGTCTCCGTGTTCCTGGTCCGAGCCGGGCAACCTTGCGTGGAGCTGGGGAAGGTGGCGTGCAGGGCCGTCCCGCCCAGAGCGGCTGGCTGTTGGGAAGGCGCTAGTTTGCTCGTGTGCTGGATGCTCTTTTTGCAGCCTCTTGGGCAGGACGACCCTTGGCTTCCTCCACTTGGAGACAGCGGCGGCGGGGACGTGCGGTTTCAGGGTCTTATCCCCGTGTCCCCCTGTGCGGCCCAGGCTGCAGGCAGGCCCCAGAGGGCTGGGCGGAGCGTGTGGCACCGTGCTGCTCTCTGGGCACAAGGTGGAGGGGAGGGTGCCCGTTGCCGACGGCTGCTGCGTTGGGTTTCGGCTCTTGTCGGTGTTGGCGCTTTTGTCTGTCATCCAACCCAGCACTCCCTTCTGTCCTGCAGGTCACCCCATGGGCCGGAGGGCCCCAACCTTTCCGAAGACCAGCCTGCGTTGCCTGCCCCGGGTGCGGCCCATCGTCGCCCAGCTGGGCACCTGCACCTGGTCCCACTTGGTGCCCTGTGCAACCTCGCCCCCCACCGCCAGCTGCTCCGCTCGGTAAGAGGAAAGCAGAGTCCTCTATTTCTTCCTTGAGTCACTGCAGAAGAAGGGCAGATCACTCTCCGGGGCTTCCCCGTGCACGGGCGGCCATGACTGGGCTCACGGCCGTGTCCCTCTTGTCCCTTAGCAGACGCACTTGATGTACCGCGACTTCCCCGTCCTGCCCTGGGGAGGGAGGTGTCTGTTGTAGAGGGAGAGTGTCCTCTGACGGACGGCAGACGTGTCGGTTCTGCACACGGGCCTTCAACATACACCACGTTCCGGGCTCCCTGGAGGACAAGCCCGCCCCTGTCACTGTCTGCAGCGAGTGGAGCCCTGACCCTCCACACCCGATGATCGGTTATGGAAGAAACACCTGAACCCGGGGCCTGTGGTCTCTTCAGTCAAGGGTCCTGAGACCTGTCTCCCACTCGGTCTGATGTGAGACTTAGTGTGATACGGGGAAGAAGGCCTCAAAGATCTTTTGCGCTTCAGCAAACTAACAGGTTTTGTAAGGCAGTGAACCGTGAAAGAGTGTTTTGTCTTTTATTTTATCTATGCCGAGAATCTAGTTGACTCGTGGAAGGACATAGGTTAGTGGTAAATAGAATGCTTGCTTAGCATGCCGAATTCCATGTGCTCATTCCCGGTACCTCCATTTTAAAACAGAAGAAAAGAAAAAACAAAAACAAGAACAAACTTCAAATGTTAGAAATACATAGTGCGCAAACCCTATTCCCATATCCATTATTTTTACGTGTTTTCCTCTTACTACTTGGTTTGAAATATATCCCAACCGTGACTTAAGCATTTTTTTCAGAATATGCTCTAACTCTTTGAAAGTCTTTTCTGCCACTTTTGTTTTGACACATCCACGAACGGAGATAGACACACATGCTGGTTTTAATATACATTCATGTATATTCTCATTAATGTACCTGTAACTACATTTTACACATGGTGTGTCAGTGCGCCACTTTACAGAAGAGAGAGGAAGAGAATCTTCCTGGGATGAGGTACAGTCTCTTGTTGTTAATGTCTTTGTGTGACTATATATGTACCAGGGGATTCTGAGACATAAACCGGGGGTTGGTGTGAGTGTGCATTTTCACGTTTGCATCTGCTGATGAGAATTTTTGACTTATGCTTTTAACTTACAGTTTGGGATGTGATTCAGTGCTTAATGCCGTAGGACTGGTTAATGCACTTGTGTTCAATTTCCAGACTCACCTATTGAAACCAGTGTCTGTGTGGGCATTCTTTATTTCAGGGTCTTTCCCTTACAGTTTATTAGAGGATATTGAAAATAAATTCATCCCTGGGAAAGTTAGGTGTATCTTGGAGTTGGTTCTTGTTTTAGCCGTCCTCACTTGAAATTAATAAAGTGATGTTTCATTTTCAATGCAGCATGTTTTGTCTTCCCATTCCACAGCCAGTAACAGTGGTCTAGTTCCCTTAATGCCTTACGCTGTTTCCCACCTGCTCCTTTTACTCATGCTGCCCTTCCCCAAAGCCCCTCCACATCCCCCCTCTGCTGTGGATCTCTTTTACGAAACAGTGCGGTCTTCCCAGCATTCCCTGAGCTATCCACGTGCAGCGGGCTCTCCTGTCCTTTGTGGCGTTACTGTACCCGTTCACCTCAGTTGAAAAGCTGTTGAAACTTTTCTGTGCAGATTTGTTTTCATGGATCCTGTGCCTCTGGCAGAACAGAGAGGAGAATCTGCCTTTTACTTGTACCGCCAGCTTCTCCCAGGATAGGGCTTATGTTCTGATAGCTTCGGTAAATAACTGTTGTCTACCTGACTGACTAAGCGTATGCACATGATCTGAAGTTCGGTTCCTGATTTATCTTGTTTTGTGTTCCTAGGAAGGGGCGACTAAGCCCGAAATTACAAAACCGGAGTATGCTACTGAGACTGTAGAAGTGGCTCCGCAGGAGCTGACGGATCATAAAACACTGACCTCTGTTGGTGGAGCACACGGAGCTTATTATACACTGGGTAAGTTAGTGAACGTGGCTGGCATTTCTTGTTCTCTGTGCCTAGAAACTATTGTGCTCTGGGAGGAAGGGTATATGTAGCTCAGCAGTAGATAGAATGCGGGCTTAGCATGCAGAGTTCCTGGGGTCAGTATCCAGGTCCTCCAAGAAACGAGTGTGATACGGGGAAGGAAGGAAGGAAGGAAGGGAGGCGCAAAGGTTTTGGTTCGCTTCAGCAGTGTCTTCGCAGGAAAGCCTAATCCTCCATCCTTTTCTGTGGTTTTTAGCCGACGCGGGACCTGGCGTGGCTCCGGTGTGGCCCGGCAGTGCCCGCCCATCAGCGGCGGCCCCGGAGGCCCAGGTAAGTGCGGTGGTCATGCTCTGTTGGACCTCGTCCTGGGAAAGGTGATCTTCCCGTTCTCCCGGCAGCCGTTCCTGGCCTCGTCTGCAGCCTGTGTGTCCTGTGACGGGTCTGGCGTGGCGTGTCGCTGCCTTTTTCAGACTCAAAACTCTTGGCCAGGAGCCAGTGGGCTGCTTCTCCCGGGAGCCCGTCGCCTTGGCTGGTGCCTGCAGGAGCCATGAGGGAGTGCTTAGGAGCTGGGGCCTGCAGACTTTGACTGTTGGTTTCTCGAAACAGCGTGAGGAGTGTGAGCCCTCGCTCCACACTGACTTCTCCTGGCTCGGCTGACTCCTTCCTGACCTCCTGCACCTGGGGTTGCTCCTGGGTCACTGAGACGGATTTCTGTGTCGTCGTTCTTTTGACTGGTTTCCCGGCTCAGGCCAGGTGATTCTCCTGTTTAGAATGTCCATTCAGATCCTGGTAACTGGAAAAGGGGCAAAGCCCTCCCTCCAGCTTTGTACGGTGTGCTTTGTGCAACTTTGAGTCTTCCTGGGTGTGGTAAACGTCACAGCCCGTCACTGTCTTTTCTCGGGAGGTAAGTGTGTCTTGGCCGCTGCCTCCAGTTGTAATCTGGGCAGAAAAGCCTGGCTCTCGGAGATGGTGCGTTTGTAGTAGGGAATAGAGGCTGGAAGGGAAAGAGCCCGCGTGAAAATGCCTACTTCCCTGCGGGGGAATTCCGATGCGCACCAGAGGGCGTACGTTGTGTTTGTCCCCCACCCTGCGCCGGGTCGGGCCTGCCCTGGAAGCTGTCAGAGCTGCTCGTCGGTCTCATGGCCAACCGTGGGGTTTTGCGCATGAGATGGTACAGTCACTTTTGTGTCAGGTGTGGGGTTGAGACTCCCCACGTCACTCTCCCGTAGCACGCAGGTAGGGTGCGTTCCGTGACGAACGTAAAATCCAGACGTCCCTGAGGATAGGGATGATTGTAGCGGAGCCTGAGTCCTTTCTGAGGACAGCCTTGTCCCCTCAGGAACCCTTGGCCAGCTCCGCTGCAGGACTCCGGGATGCCCAGGTCCCCAGTGCTCTTTGCGCCCAGGGGCAGCCCCTGCGGAGCGGAGGAGGGCCCTTTGTGAGGAGGGGGCTGAGAGGGCCTGGCAGTGTCCTGCAGGCAGAGCCCTGCAGGCAGAGCGGTGACCCTGGTGCGGCTCTGCTTGCTCGTGTGGAGAATGAGCTCTTCACTTCCGTCCCGTCTCCGTGTTCCTGGTCCGCGCCGGGCAAGCTTGCGTGGAGGTGGGGAAGGTCGCGGGGAGTGTCGTCCCGCCCAGAGCGGCTGGCTGTTGGGAAGGCGCTAGTTTGCCCGTATGCTGGAAGCTCTGTTTGCAGCCTCTTGGGCAGGAAGACCCTTGGCTTCCTCCACTTGGAGACAGCGGCGGCGGCGACGTGCGGCTTCAGGGTCTTATCCCCGTGTCCCCCTGTGCGGCCCAGGCTGCAGGCAGGCCCCAGAGGGCTGGGCGGAGCGTGTGGCACCGTGCTGCTCTCTGGGCACCCGGTGGAGGGGAGGGTGCCCGTTGCCGACGGCTGCTGCGTTGGCTTTCGGCTCTTGTCGGTGTTGGCGCTTTTGTCTGTCATCCAACCCAGCACTCCCTTCTGTCCTGCAGGTCACCCCATGGGCCGGAGGGCCCCAAACTTTCCGAGGACCAGCCTGCGTGGCCTGCCCCGGGTGCGGCCCATCGTCGCCCAGCTGGGCACCTGCAAGTGGTCCCACTTGGTGCCCTGTGCAACCTCGCCTCCCAAAGCCAGCTGCTCCGCTCGGTAAGAGGAAAGCATAGTCCTCTGTTTCTTCCTTGTGTCACTGCAGAAGATGTGCAGATCGCTCTCCGGGGCTTCCCCGTGCACGGGCGGCCGTGACTGGGCTCACGGCCGTGTCCCTCTGGTCCCTTAGCAGATGCAGTTGATGGAACGCCTCTTCCCCATCCTGCCCTGGGGAGGGAGGTGTCTGTTGTAGAGGGAAAGTGGGTCCTCTGACGGAATGCAGACGTGTCGGTTCTGCACACGGGCCTTCAACAGACACCACGTTCCGGGCTCCCTGGAGGACAAGCCCGCCCCTGTCACTGTCTGCAGCGTGTGGAGCCCTGACCTTCCACACCCGATGATCGGTTATGGAAGAAAAACCTGAACCCGGGGCCTGTGGTCTCATCAGTCAAGGGTCCTGAGACCTGTCTCCCACTCGGTCTGATGTGAGACTTAGTGTGATACGGGGAAGAAGGCCTCAAAGATCTTTTGCGCTTCAGCAAACTAACAGGTTTTGTAAGGCAGTGAACCGTGAAAGAGTGTTTTGTCTTTTATTTTATCTATGCCGAGAATCTAGTTGACTCGTGGAAGGACATAGGTTAGTGGTAAATAGAATGCTTGCTTAGCATGCCGAATTCCATGTGCTCATTCCCGGTACCTCCATTTAAAAACAGAAGAAAAGAAAAAACAAAAACAAGAGCAAACTTCAAATGTTAGAAATACATTGTGCGCAAACCCTATTCCCATATCCATTTTTTTACGTGTTTTCCTTTACTACATGCTTTGAAATATATCCCAACCGTGACTTAAGCATTTTTTTCAGAAAATGCTCTAACTCTTTGAAAGTCTTTTCTGCCACTTTTGTTTTGACACATCCACGAACGGAGATAGACGCACATGCTGGTTTTAATATACATTCATGTATATTCTCATTAATGTTCCTGTAACTACATTTTACACATGGTGTGTCAGTGCGCCACTTTACAGAAGAGAGAGGAAGAGAATCTTCCTGGGATGAGGTACAGTCTCTTGTTGTTAATGTCTTTGTGTGACTATATATGTACCAGGGGATTCTGAGACATAAACCGGGGGTTGGTGTGAGTGTGCATTTTCACGTTTGCATCTGCTGATGAGAATTTTTGACTTATGCTTTTAACTTACAGTTTGGGATGTGATTCTGTGCTTAATGCCGTAGGACTGGATAATGCACTTGTGTTCATTTTCCAGACTCACCTATTGAAACCAGTGTCTGTGTGGGCATTCTTTTTTCAGGGTCTTTCCCTTACAGTTTATTAGAGGATATTGAAAAGAAATTCATCCCTGGGAAAGTTAGGTGTATCTTGGAGTTGGTTCTTGTTTTAGCCGTCCTCACTTGAAATTAATAAAGTGATGTTTCATTTTCAAGGCAGCATGTTTTGTCTCCCCATTCCACCGCCAGTAACAGTGGTCTAGTTCCCTTAATGCCTTACGCTGTTTCCCACCTGCTCCTTTTACTCAGGCTGCCCTTCCCCAAATCCCCTCCACATCCCCCCTCTGCACTGGATCTCTCTTTTTCGAAACAGTGCGGTCTTCCCAGCATTCCCTGAGCTATCCACGTGCAGCGGGCTCTCCTATCTTTTGTGGCGTTACTGTACTCGTTCACCTCAGTTGTAGAGCTGTTGAAAATTTTCTGTGCTGATTTGTTTTCATGGATCCTGTGCCTCTGGCAGAACAGAGAGGAGAATCTGCCTTTTACTTGTACCGCCAGCTTCTCCCAGGATAGGGCTTATGTTCTGATAGCTTCGGTAAATAACTGTTGTCTACCTGACTGACTAAGCGTATGCACATGATCTGAAGTTCGGTTCCTGATTTATCTTGTTTTGTGTTCCTAGGAAGGGGCGACTAAGCCCGAAATTACAAAACCGGAGTATGCTACTGAGACTGTAGAAGTGGCTCCGCAGGATCTGACGGATCATAAAACACTGACCTCTGTTGGTGGAGCACACGGAGCTTATTATACACTGGGTAAGTTAGTGAACGTGGCTGGCATTTCTTGTTCTCTGTGCCTAGAAACTAGTGTGCTCTGGGGGGAAGGGTATATGTAGCTCAGCAGTAGATAGAATGCGGGCTTAGCATGCAGAGTTCCTGGGGTCAGTATCCAGGTCCTCCAAGAAACGAGTGTGATACGGGGAAGGAAGGAAGGAAGGAAGGAAGGCGCAAAGGTTTTGGTTCGCTTCAGCAGTGTCTTCGAAGGAAAGCTTAATCCTACATCCTTTTCTGTGGTTTTTAGCCGACGCGGGACCTGGCGCGGCTCCGGTGTGGCCCGGCAGTGCCCGCCCATCAGCGGCGGCCCCGGAGGCCCAGGTAAGTGCGTTGGTCATGCTCTGTTGGACCTCGTCCTGGGAAAGGTGATCTTCCCGTTCTCCCGGCAGCCGTTCCTGGCCTCGTCTGCAGCCTGTGTGTCCTGTGACGGGTCTGGCGTGGCGTGTCGCTGCCTTTTTCAGACTCAAAACTCTTGGCCAGGAGCCAGTGGGCTGCTTCTCCCGGGAGCCCGTCGCCTTGGCTGGTGCCTGCAGGAGCCATGAGGGAGTGCTTAGGAGCTGGGGCCTGCAGACTTTGACTGTTGGTTTCTCGAAACAGCGTGAGGAGTGTGAGCCCTCGCTCCACACTGACTTCTCCTGGCTCGGCTGACTCCTTCCTGACCTCCTGCACCTGGGGTTGCTCCTGGGTCACTGAGACGGATTTCTGTGTCGTCGTTCTTTTGACTGGTTTCCCGGCTCAGGCCAGGTGATTCTCCTGTTTAGAATGTCCATTCAGATCCTGGTAACTGGAAAAGGGGCAAAGCCCTCCCTCCAGCTTTGTACGGTGTGCTTTGTGCAACTTTGAGTCTTCCTGGGTGTGGTAAACGTCACAGCCCGTCACTGTCTTTTCTCGGGAGGTAAGTGTGTCTTGGCCGCTGCCTCCAGTTGTAATCTGGGCAGAAAAGCCTGGCTCTCGGAGATGGTGCGTTTGTAGTAGGGAATAGAGGCTGGAAGGGAAAGAGCCCGCGTGAAAATGCCTACTTCCCTGCGGGGGAATTCCGATGCGCACCAGAGGGCGTACGTTGTGTTTGTCCCCCACCCTGCGCCGGGTCGGGCCTGCCCTGGAAGCTGTCAGAGCTGCTCGTCGGTCTCATGGCCAACCGTGGGGTTTTGCGCATGAGATGGTACAGTCACTTTTGTGTCAGGTGTGGGGTTGAGACTCCCCACGTCACTCTCCCGTAGCACGCAGGTAGGGTGCGTTCCGTGACGAACGTAAAATCCAGACGTCCCTGAGGATAGGGATGATTGTAGCGGAGCCTGAGTCCTTTCTGAGGACAGCCTTGTCCCCTCAGGAACCCTTGGCCAGCTCCGCTGCAGGACTCCGGGATGCCCAGGTCCCCAGTGCTCTTTGCGCCCAGGGGCAGCCCCTGCGGAGCGGAGGAGGGCCCTTTGTGAGGAGGGGGCTGAGAGGGCCTGGCAGTGTCCTGCAGGCAGAGCCCTGCAGGCAGAGCGGTGACCCTGGTGCGGCTCTGCTTGCTCGTGTGGAGAATGAGCTCTTCACTTCCGTCCCGTCTCCGTGTTCCTGGTCCGCGCCGGGCAAGCTTGCGTGGAGGTGGGGAAGGTGGCGGGGAGTGTCGTCCCGCCCAGAGCGGCTGGCTGTTGGGAAGGCGCTAGTTTGCCCGTATGCTGGAAGCTCTGTTTGCAGCCTCTTGGGCAGGAAGACCCTTGGCTTCCTCCACTTGGAGACAGCGGCGGCGGCGACGTGCGGCTTCAGGGTCTTATCCCCGTGTCCCCCTGTGCGGCCCAGGCTGCAGGCAGGCCCCAGAGGGCTGGGCGGAGCGTGTGGCACCGTGCTGCTCTCTGGGCACCCGGTGGAGGGGAGGGTGCCCGATGCCGACGGCTGCTGCGTTGGCTTTCGGCTCTTGTCGGTGTTGGCGCTTTTGTCTGTCATCCAACCCAGCACTCCCTTCTGTCCTGCAGGTCACCCCATGGGCCGGAGGGCCCCAAACTTTCCGAGGACCAGCCTGCGTGGCCTGCCCCGGGTGCGGCCCATGGTCGCCCAGCTGGGCACCTGCACCTGGTCCCACTTGGTGCCCTGTGCAACCTCGCCCCCCACCGCCAGCTGCTCCGCTCGGTAAGAGGAAAGCAGAGTCCTCTATTTCTTCCTTGAGTCACTGCAGAAGAAGGGCAGATCGCTCTCCTGGGCTTCCCCGTGCACGGGCGGCCGTGACTGGACTCACGGCCGTGTCCCTCTTGTCCCTTAGCAGACGCACTTGAAGGACCGCGTCTTCCCCGTCCTGCCCTGGGGAGGGAGGTGTCTGTTTTAGAGGGAAAGAGGGTCCTCTGACGGACGGCAGACGTGTCGTTTCTGCACACAGGCCTTCAACAGACACCACGTTCCGGGCTCCCTGGAGGACAAGCCCGCCCCTGTCACTGTCTGCAGCGAGTGGAGCCCTGACCTTCCACACCCGATGATCGGTTATGGAAGAAACACCTGAACCCGGGGCCTGTGGTCTCTTCAGTCAAGGGTCCTGAGACCTGTCTCCCACTCGGTCTGATGTGAGACTTAGTGTGATACGGGGAAGAAGGCCTCAAAGATCTTTTGCGCTTCAGCAAACTAACAGGTTTTGTAAGGCAGTGAACCGTGAAAGAGTGTTTTGTCTTTTATTTTATCTATGCCGAGAATCTAGTTGACTCGTGGAAGGACATAGGTTAGTGGTAAATAGAATGCTTGCTTAGCATGCCGAATTCCATGTGCTCATTCCCGGTACCTCCATTTAAAAACAGAAGAAAAGAAAAAACAAAAACAAGAACAAACTTCAAATGTTAGAAATACATAGTGCGCAAACCCTATTCCAATATCCATTATTTTTACGTGTTTTCCTCTTTCTACTTGGTTTGAAATATATCCCAACCGTGACTTAAGCATTTTTTTCAGAAAATGCTCTAACTCTTTGAAAGTCTTTTCTGCCACTTTTGTTTTGACACATCCACGAACGGAGATAGACGCACATGCTGGTATTAATATATATTCATGTATATTCTCATTAATGTACCTGTAACTACATTTTACACATGGTGTGTCAGTGCGCCACTTTACAGAAGAGAGAGGAAGAGAATCTTCCTGGGATGAGGTACAGTCTCTTGTTGTTAATGTCTTTGTGTGACTATATATGTACCAGGGGATTCTGAGACATAAACCGGGGGTTGGTGTGAGTGTGCATTTTCACGTTTGCATCTGCTGATGAGAATTTTTGACTTATGCTTTTAACTTACAGTTTGGGATGTGATTCTGTGCTTAATGCCGTAGGACTGGATAATGCACTTGTGTTCATTTTCCAGACTCACCTATTGAAACCAGTGTCTGTGTGGGCATTCTTTTTTTCAGGGTCTTTCCCTTACAGTTTATTAGAGGATATTGAAAAGAAATTCATCCCTGGGAAAGTTAGGTGTATCTTGGAGTTGGTTCTTGTTTTAGCCGTCCTCACTTGAAATTAATAAAGTGATGTTTCATTTTCAAGGCAGCATGTTTTGTCTCCCTGTTCCACAGCCAGTAACAGTGGTCTAGTTCCCTTAATGCCTTACGCTGTTTCCCACCTGCTCCTTTTACTCAGGCTGCCCTTCCCCAAATCCCCTCCACATCCCCCCTCTGCGCTGGATCTCTCTTTTTCGAAACAGTGCGGTCTTCCCAGCATTCCCTGAGCTATCCACGTGCAGCGGGCTCTCCTATCTTTTGTGGCGTTACTGTATCCATTCACCTCCGTTGTAGAGTTGTTGAAACTTTTCTGTGCTGATTTGTTTTCATGGATCCTGTGCCTCTGGCAGAACAGAGAGGAGAATCTGCCTTTTACTTGTACCGCCAGCTTCTCCCAGGATAGGGCTTATGTTCTGATAGCTTCGGTAAATAACTGTTGTCTACCTGACTGACTAAGCGTATGCACATGATCTGAAGTTCGGTTCCTGATTTATCTTGTTTTGTGTTCCTAGGAAGGGGCGACTAAGCCCGAAATTACAAAACGGAGTATGCTACTGAGACTGTAGAAGTGGCTCCGCAGGAGCTGACGGATCATAAAACACTGACCTCTGTTTGTGGAGCACACGGAGCTTATTATACACTGGGTAAGTTAGTGAACGTGGCTGGCATTTCTTGTTCTCTGTGCCTAGAAACTAGTGTGCTCTGGGGTTAAGGGTATATGTAGCTCAGCAGTAGATAGAATGCGGGCTTAGCATGCAGAGTTCCTGGGGTCAGTATCCAGGTCCTCCAAGAAACGAGTGTGATACGGGGAAGGAAGGAAGGAAGGAAGGAAGGCGCAAAGGTTTTGGTTCGCTTCAGCAGTGTCTTTGCAGGAAAGCATAATCCTCCATCCTTTTCTGTGGTTTTTAGCCGACGCGGGACCTGGCGCGGCTCCGGTGTGGCCCAGCAGTGCCCGCCCATTAGCGGCGGCCCCGGAGGCCCAGGTAAGTGCGGTGGTCATGCTCTGTTGGACCTCGTCCTGGGAAAGGTGATCTTCCCGTTCTCCCGGCAGCCGTTCCTGGCCTCGTCTGCAGCCTGTGTGTCCTGTGACGGGTCTGGCGTGGCGTGTCGCTGCCTTTTTCAGACTCAAAACTCTTGGCCAGGAGCCAGTGGGCTGCTTCTCCCGGGAGCCCGTCGCCTTGGCTGGTGCCTGCAGGAGCCATGAGGGAGTGCTTAGGAGCTGGGGCCTGCCGACTTTGACTATTGGTTTCTCGAAACAGCGTGAGGAGTGTGAGCCCTCACTCCACACTGACTTCTCCTGGCTCGGCTGACTCCTTCCTGACCTCCTGCACCTGGGGTTGCTCCTGGGTCACTGAGACGGATTTCTGTGTCGTCGTTCTTTTGACTGGTTTCCCGGCTCAGGCCAGGTGATTCTCCTGTTTAGAATGTCCATTCAGATCCTGGTAACTGGAAAAGGGGCAAAGCCCTCCCTCCAGCTTTGTACGGTGTGCTTTGTGCAACTTTGAGTCTTCCTGGGTGTGGTAAACGTCACAGCCCATCACTGTCTTTTCTCGGGAGGTAAGTGTGTCTTGGCCGCTGCCTCCAGTTGTACTCTGGGCAGAAAAGCCTGGCTCTCGGAGATGGTGCGTTTGTAGTAGGGAATAGAGGCTGGAAGGGAAAGAGCCCGCCGTGAAAATGCCTCCTTCCCTGCGGGGGAATTCCGATGCGCACCAGAGGGCGTACGTTGTGTTTGTCCCCCACCCTGCGCCGGGTCGGGCCTGCCCTGGAAGCTGTCAGAGCTGCTCGTCGGTCTCATGGCAAACCGTGGGGTTTTGCGCATGAGCTGGTACAGTCCCTTTGGTGTCAGGTGTGGGGTTGAGACTCCCCACGTCACTCTCCCGTAGCACGCAGGTAGGGTGCGTTCCGTGACGAACGTAAAACCCAGACGTCCCTGAGGATAGGGATGATTGTAGCGGATCCTGAGTCCCTTCTGAGGACAGCCTTGCCCCTCAGGAGCCCTTGGCCAGCTCCGCCGCCGGACTCCGGGATGCCCAGCTCCCCAGTGCTCTTTGCGCACAGGGGCAGCCCCTGCGTGGCGGAGGAGGGCCCTTTGTGAGGAGGGTGCATAGAGGGCCTGGCAGTGTCCTGCAGGCAGAGCCCTGCAGGCAGAGCGGTGACCCTGGTGCGGCTCTGCTTCCTCCTGTGGAGAATGAGCTCTTCACTTTTGTCCCGTCTCCGTGTTCCTGGTCCGCGCCGGGCAAGCTTGCGTGGAGGTGGGGAAGGTGGCGGGGAGTGTCGTCCCGCCCAGAGCGGCTGGATGTTGGGAAGGCGCTAGTTTGCCCGTGTGCTGGAAGCTCTGTTTGCAGCCTCTTGGGCAGGAAGACCCTTGGCTTCCTCCACTTGGAGACAGCGGCGGCGGCGACGTGCGGCTTCGGGGTCTTATCCCCGTGTCCCCCTGTGCGGCCCAGGCTGCAGGCAGGCCCCAGAGGGCTGGGCGGAGCATGTGGCACCGTGCTGCTCTCTGGGCACCCGGTGGAGGGGAGGGTGCCCGGTGCCGACGGCTGCTGCTTTGGGTTTCGGCTCTTGTCGGTGTTGGCGCTTTTGTCTGTCATCCAACCCAGCACTCCCTTCTGTCCTGCAGGTCACCCCATGGGCCGGAGGGCCCCAAACTTTCCGAGGACCAGCCTGCGTGGCCTGCCCCGGGTGCAGCCCATCGTCGCCCAGCTGGGCACCTGCAAGTGGTCCCACTTGGTGCCCTGTGCAACCTCTCCCCCCAAAGCCAGCTGCTCCGCTCGGTAAGAGGAAAGCATAGTCCTCTGTTTCTTCCTTGTGTCACTGCAGAAGATGTGCAGATCGCTCTCCGGGGCTTCCCCGTGCACGGGCGGCCGTGACTGGGCTCACGGCCGTGTCCCTCTGGTCCCTTAGCAGATGCAGTTGATGGACCGCCTCTTCCCCATCCTGCCCTGGGGAGGGAGGTGTCTGTTGTAGAGGGAAAGAGGGTCCTCTGACGGACGGCAGACGTGTCGGTTCTGCACACGGGCCTTCAACAGACACCACGTTCCGGGCTCCCTGGAGGACAAGCCCGCCCCTGTCACAGTCTGCAGCGTGTGGAGCCCTGACCTTCCACACCCGATGATCGGTTATGGAAGAAACACCTGAACCCGGGGCCTGTGGTCTCATCAGTCAAGGGTCCTGAGACCTGTCTCCCACTCGGTCTGATGTGAGACTTAGTGTGATACGGGGAAGAAGGCCTCAAAGATCTTTTGCGCTTCAGCAAACTAACAGGTTTTGTAAGGCAGTGAACCGTGAAAGAGTGTTTTGTCTTTTATTTTATCTATGCCGAGTATCTAGTTGACTCGTGGAAGGACATAGGTTAGTGGTAAATAGAATGCTTGCTTAGCATGCCGAATTCCATGTGCTCATTCCCGGTACCTCCATTTAAAAACAGAAGAAAAGAAAAAACAAAAACAAGAGCAAACTTCAAATGTTAGAAATACATAGTGCGCAAACCCTATTCCCATATCCATTTTTTTACGTGTTTTCCTTTACTACATGGTTTGAAATATATCCCAACCGTGACTTAAGCATTTTTTTCAGAAAATGCTCTAACTCTTTGAAAGTCTTTTCTGCCACTTTTGTTTTGACACATCCACGAACGGAGATAGACGCACATGCTGGTTTTAATATACATTCATGTATATTCTCATTAATGTACATGTAACAACATTTTACACATGGTGTGTCAGTGCGCCACTTTACAGAAGAGAGAGGAAGAGAATCTTCCTGGGATGAGGTACAGTCTCTTGTTGTTAATGTCTTTGTGTGACTATATATGTACCAGGGGATTCTGAGACATAAACCGGGGGTTGGTGTGAGTGTGCATTTTCACGTTTGCATCTGCTGATGAGAATTTTTGACTTATGCTTTTAAATTACAGTTTGGGATGTGATTCTGTGCTTAATGCCATAGGACTGGATAATGCACTTGTGTTCATTTTCCAGACTCACCTATTGAAACCAGTGTCTGTGTGGGCATTCTTTTTTTCAGGGTCTTTCCCTTACAGTTTATTAGAGGATATTGAAAAGAAATTCATCCCTGGGAAAGTTAGGTGTATCTTGGAGTTGGTTCTTGTTTGAGCCGTCCTCACTTGAAATTAATAAAGTGATGTTTCATTTTCAAGGCAGCATGTTTTGTCTCCCCATTCCACCGCCAGTAACAGTGGTCTAGTTCCCTTAATGCCTTACGCTGTTTCCCACCTGCTCCTTTTACTCAGGCTGCCCTTCCCCAAATCCCTCCACATCCCCCCTCTGCGCTGGATCTCACTTTTTCGAAACAGTGCGGTCTTCCCAGCATTCCCTGAGCTATCCACATGCAGCGGGCTCTCCTATCTTTTGTGGCGTTACTTTACCCGTTCACCTCAGTTGTATAGCTGTTGAAACCTTTCTGTGCTGATTTGTTTTCATGGATCCTGTGCCTCTGGCAGAACAGAGAGGAGAATCTGCCTTTTACTTGTACCGCCAGCTTCTCCCAGGATAGGGCTTATGTTCTGATAGCTTCGGTAAATAACTGTTGTCTACCTGACTGACTAAGCGTATGCACATGATGTGAAGTTCGGTTCCTAATTTATCTTGTTTTGTGTTCCTATCAAGGGGCGACTAAGCCCGAAATTACAAAACCGGAGTATCCTACTGGGACTGTAGGAGTGGCTCCGCAGGAGGTGACTGATCATAAAAACCTGACCTCTGTTGGTGGAGCACACGGAGCATATTATACACTGGGTAATTTAGTGAAAGTGGCTGGCATTTCTTGTTCTCTGTGCCTAGAAATTAGTGTGCTCTGGGGGGAAGGGTATATGTAGCTCAGCAGTAGAGAGAATGCGGGCTTAGCATGCAGGAGTTCCTGGGGTCAGTATTCAGTTCCTCCAAGAAACGAGTGTGATACGGGGAATAAAGGAAGGAAGGAAGGAAGGAGCAAAGGTTTTGTTACGCTTAAGAAGTGTCTTCGCAGGAAAGCCTAATCCTCCATCCTTTTCTGTGGTTTTTAGCCGACGCGGGACCTGGCGTGGCTCCGGTGTGGCCCGGAAGCGCCCGCCCACCTGCGGCGGCCCCGGAGGCCCAGGTAAGTGCGGTGGTCATGCTCTGTTGGACCTCGTCCTGGGAAAGGTGATCTTCCCGTTCTCCCGGCAGCCGTTCCTGGCCTCGTCTGCAGCCTGTGTGTCCTGTGACGGGTCTGGCGTGGCGTGTCGCTGCCTTTTTTAGACTCAAAACTCTTGCCCAGGAGCCAGTGGGCTGCTTCTCCCGGGAGCCCGTCGCCTTGGCTGGTGCCTGCAGGAGCCATGAGGGAGTGCTTAGGAGCCGGGGCCCGCAGACTTTGACTGTGGGTTTCTCGAAACAGCGTGAGGAGTGTGAGCCCTCGCTCCACACTGACTTCTCCTGGCTCGGCTGACTCCTTCCTGACCTCCTGCACCTGGGGTTGCTCCTGGGTCACTGAGACGGATTTCTGTGTCGTCGTTCTTTTGACTGGTTTCCCGGCTCAGGCCAGGTGATTCTCCTGTTTAGAATGTCCATTCAGATCCTGGTAACTGGAAAAGGGGCAAAGCCCTCCCTCCAGCTTTGTACGGTGTGCTTTGTGCAACTTTGAGTCTTCCTGGGTGTGGTAAACGTCACAGCCCGTCACTGTCTTTTCTCGGGAGGTAAGTGTGTCTTGGCCGCTGCCTCCAGTTGTACTCTGTGCAGAAAAGCCAGGCTCTCGGAGATGGTGCGTTTGTAGTAGGGAATAGAGGCTGGAAGGGAAAGAGCCCGCCGTGAAAATGCCTCCTTCCCTGCGGGGGAATTCCGATGCGCACCAGAGGGCGTACGTTGTGTTTGTCCCCCACCCTGCGCCGGGTCGGGCCTGCCCTGGAAGCTGTCAGAGCTGCTCGTCGGTATCATGGCACACCGTGGTCTTTTGCGCACGAGCTGCTACAGACCCTTTGGTGTCAGGTGTGGGGTTGAGACTCCCCACGTCACTCTCCCGTAGCACGCAGGTAGGGTGCTTTCCATAGCGAACGTAAAATCCAGACGTCCCTGAGGATAGGGATGATTGTAGCAGAACCTGAGTCCCTTCTGAGGACAGCCTTGTCCCCTCAGGAGCCCTTGGCCAGCTCCGCCGCAGGACTCCAGGATGCCCAGCTCCCCAGTGCTCTTTGCGCCCAGGGGCAGCCCCTGCGGAGCGGAGGAGGGACCTTTGTGAGGAGGGGGCAGAGAGAGCCTTGCAGGGTCCTGCAGGCAGAGCCCTGCAGTTAGAGCGGTGACCCTGGTGCGGCTCTGCTTGCTCGTGTGGAGAGTGAGCTCTTCACGTCCGTCCTGTATCCGTGTTCCTGGACTGCGACGGGCAAACGTGCGTGGAGCTGGGGAAGTTGGTGGGGAGGGCCGTCCCGCCAAGAGCGGCTGGCTGTTGGGAAGGCGCTAGTTTGCCCT
The DNA here is from genome assembly GCF_036321535.1 of Camelus dromedarius. Lineage (NCBI taxonomy): Eukaryota > Metazoa > Chordata > Mammalia > Artiodactyla > Camelidae > Camelus > Camelus dromedarius. The sequence goes on from NW_026989801.1 coordinate 1,648,343, forward strand.
TGTGCTGGAAGCTCTGTGTGCAGCCTCATGGGCAGGAGGACCCTTGGCTTCCTCCACTTGGATACAGCGACGGCGGCGACGTCCGGCGTCAGGGTCATAACCCCGTGTCGCCCTGTGCGGCCCAGGCTTCAGGCAGGCCCCAGAGGGCTGGGCGGAGCGTGTGGCACCGTGCTGCTCTCTGGGCACCCGGTGGAGGGGAGGGTGCCCGGTGCCGACGGCTGCTGCATTGGGTTTCGGCTCTTGTCGGTGTTGGCGCTTTTGTCTGTCATCCAACCCAGCACTCCCTTCTGTCCTGCAGGTCACCCCATGGGCCGGAGGGCCCCAAAGTTTCCGAGGACCAGCCTGCGTGGACTGCCCCGGGTGCGGTCCGTCGTCGCCCAGCTGGGCACATGCACCTGGTCCCACTTGGTGCCCTGTGCAACATCGCCACCCACTGCCAGCTGCTCCGCTCGGTAAGAGGAAAGCAGAGTCCTCTGTTTCTTCGTTGAGTCACTGCAGAAGAAGTGCAGATCGCTTTCCGGGGCTTACCCGTGCACGGGCGGCCGTGACTGGGCTCACGGCCGTGTCCTTCTTGTCCATTAGCAGATGCAGTTGATGGACCGCCTCTTCCCCATCCTGCCCTGGGGAGGGAGGTGTCTGTTGTAGAGGGAAAGAGGGTCCTCTGACGGACGGCAGACGTGTCGGTTCTGCACACGGGCCTTCAACAGACACCACGTTCCGGGCTCCCTGTAGGACAAGCCCGCCCCTGTCACAGTCTGCAGCGTGTGGAGCCCTGACCCTCCACACCCGATGATCGGTTATGGAAGAAACACCTGAACCCGGGGCCTGTGGTCTCTTCAGTCAAGGGTCCTGAGACCTGTCTCCCACTCGGTCTGATGTGAGACTTAGTGTGATACGGGGAAGAAGGCCTCAAAGATCTTTTGCGCTTCAGCAAACTAACAGGTTTTGTAAGGCAGTGAACCGTGAAATAGTGTTTTGTCTTTTATTTTATCTATGCCGAGAATCTAGTTGACTCGTGGAAGGACATAGGTTAGTGGTAAATAGAATGCTTGCTTAGCATGCCGAATTCCATGTGCTCATTCCCGGTACCTCCATTTAAAAACAGAAGAAAAGAAAAAACAAAAACAAGAACAAACTTCAAATGTTAGAAATACATAGTGCGCAAACCCTATTCCCATATCCATTATTTTTACGTGTTTTCCTCTTTCTACTTGGTTTGAAATATATCCCAACCGTGACTTAAGCGTTTTTTTCCAGAAAATGCTCTAACTCTTTGAAAGTCTTTTCTGCCACTTTTGTTTTGACACATCCATGAACGGAGATAGACGCACATGCTGGTTTTAATATACATTTATGTATATTCTCATTAATGTACCTGTAACTACATTTTACACATGGTGTGTCAGTGCGCCACTTTACAGAAGAGAGAGGAAGAGAATCTTCCTGGGATGAGGTACAGTCTCTTGTTGTTAATGTCTTTGTGTGACTATATATGTACCAGGGGATTCTGAGACATAAACCGGGGGTTGGTGTGAGTGTGCATTTTCACGTTTGCATCTGCTGATGAGAATTTTTGACTTATGCTTTTAACTTACAGTTTGGGATGTGATTCTGTGCTTAATGCCGTAGGACTGGATAATGCACTTGTGTTCATTTTCCAGACTCACCTATTGAAACCAGTGTCTGTGTGGGCATTCTTTTTTTCAGGGTCTTTCATTTACAGTTTATTAGAGGATATTGAAAAGAAATTCATCCCTGGGAAAGTTAGGTGTATCTTGGAGTTGGTTCTTGTTTGAGCCGTCCTCACTTGAAATTAATAAAGTGATGTTTCATTTTCAAGGCAGCATGTTTTGTCTTCCCATTCCACCGCCAGTAACAGTGGTCTAGTTCCCTTAATGCCTTACGCTGTTTCCCACCTGCTCCTTTTACTCAGGCTGCCCTTCCCCCAATCCCCTCCACATCCCCCCTCTGCTGTGGATCTCTCTTTTACGAAACAGTGCGGTCTTCCCAGCATTCCCTGAGCTATCCACGTGCAGCGGGCTCTCCTGTCCTTTGTGGCGTTACTGTACCCATTCACCTCAGTTGTAGAGCTGTTGAAACTTTTCTGTGCTGATTTGTTTTCATGGATCCTGTGCCTCTGGCAGAACAGAGAGGAGAATCTTCCTTTTACGTGTACCGCCAGCTTCTCCCAGGATAGGGCTTATGTTCTGATAGCTTCGGTAAATAACTGTTGTCTACCTGACTGACTAAGCCTATGCACATTATCTGAAGTTCGGTTCCTGATTTATCTTGTTTTGTGTTCCTAGGAAGGGGCGACTAAGCCCGAAATTACAAAACCGGAGTATGCTACTGAGACTGTAGAAGTGGCTCCGCAGGAGCTGACGGATCATAAAACACTGACCTCTGTTTGTGGAGCACACAGAGCTTATTATTCACTGGGTAAATTAGTGAACATAGCTGGCATTTCTTGTTCTCTGTGCCTAGAAAATATTGTGCTCTGGGGGGAAGGGTATATGTAGCTCAGCAGTAGAGAGAATGCGGGCTTAGCAAGCAGAGTTCCTGGGGTCAGAATCCAGTTCCTCCAAGTAACGAGTGTGATACGGGCAAGGAAGGAATGAAGGAAGGGAGGCGCAAAGGTTTTGGTTCGCTTCAGCAGTGTCTTCGCAGGAAAGCCTAATCCTCCATCCTTTTCTGTGGTTTTTAGCCGACGCGGGACCTGGCGTGGCTCCGGTGTGGCCCGGAAGCGCCCGCCCACCTGCGGCGGCCCCGGAGGCCCAGGTAAGTGCGGTGGTCATGCTCTGTTGGACCTCGTCCTGGGAAAGGTGATCTTCCCGTTCTCCCGGCAGCCGTTCCTGGCCTCGTCTGCAGCCTGTGTGTCCTGTGACGGGTCTGGCGTGGCCTGTCGCTGCCTTTTTCAGACTCAAAACTCTTGGCCAGGAGCCAGTGGGCTGCTTCTCCCGGGAGCCCGTCGCCTTGGCTGGTGCCTGCAGGAGCAATGAGGGAGTGCTTAGGAGCTGGGGCCTGCAGACTTTGACTGTTGGTTTCTCGAAACAGCGTGAGGAGTGTGAGCCCTCGCTCCACACTGACTTCTCCTGGCTCGGCTGACTCCTTCCTGACCTCCTGCACCTGGGTTTGCTCCTGGGTCACTGAGACGGATTTCTGTGTCGTCGTTCTTTTGACTGGTTTCCCGGCTCAGGCCAGGTGATTCTCCTGTTTAGAATGTCCATTCAGATCCTGGTAACTGGAAAAGGGGCAAAGCCCTCCCTCCAGCTTTGTACGGTGTGCTTTGTGCAACTTTGAGTCTTCCTGGGTGTGGTAAACGTCACAGCCCGTCACTGTCTTTTCTCGGGATGTAAGTGTGTCTTGGCCGCTGCCTCCAGTTGTACTCTGGGCAGAAAAGCCTGGCTCTCGGAGATGGTGCGTTTGTAGTAGGGAATAGAGGCTGGAAGGGAAAGAGCCCGCCGTGAAAATGCCTCCTTCCCTGCGGGGGAATTCCGATGCGCACCAGAGGGCGTACGTTGTGTTTGTCCCCCACCCTGCGCCGGGTCGGGCCTGCCCTGGAAGCTGTCAGAGCTGCTCGTCGGTCTCATGGCAAACCGTGGGGTTTTGCGCATGAGCTGGTACAGTCCCTTTGGTGTCAGGTGTGGGGTTGAGACTCCCCACGTCACTCTCCCGTAGCACGCAGGTAGGGTGCGTTCCGTGACGAACGTAAAACCCAGACGTCCCTGAGTATAGGGATGATTGTAGCGGATCCTGAGTCCCTTCTGAGGACAGACTTGCCCCTCAGGAGCCCTTGGCCAGCTCCGCCGCCGGACTCCGGGATGCCCAGCTCCCCAGTGCTCTTTGCTCACAGGGGCAGCCCCTGCGTGGCGGAGGAGGGCCCTTTGTGAGGAGGGGGCATAGAGGGCCTGGCAGTGTCCTGCAGGCAGAGCCCTGCAGGCAGAGCGGTGACCCTGGTGCGGCTCTTCTTGCTCGTGTGGAGAATGAGCTCTTCACTTCCGTCCCGTCTCCGTGTTCCTGGTCCGCGCCGGGCAAGCTTGCGTGGAGGTGGGGTAGGTGGCGGGGAGTGTCGTCCCGCCCAGAGCGGCTGGGTTTTGGGAAGGCGCTAGTTTGCCCGTGTGCTGGAAGCTCTGTTTGCAGCCTCTCGGGCAGGAAGACCCTTGGCTTCCTCCACTTGGAGACAGCGGCGGCGGCGACGTGCGGCTTCAGGGTCTTATCCCCTTGTCCCCCTGTGCGGCCCAGGCTGCAGGCAGGCCCCAGAGGGCTGGGCGGAGCGTGTGGCACCGTGCTGCTCTCTGGGCACCCGGTGGAGGGGAGGGTGCCCGGTGCCGACGGCTGCTGCGTTGGGTTTCGGCTCTTGTCGGTGTTGGCGCTTTTGTCTGTCATCCAACCCAGCACTCCCTTCTGTCCTGCAGGTCACCCCATGGGCCGGAGGGCCCCAAACTTTCCGAGGACCAGCCTGCGTGGCCTGCCCCGGGGGCAGCCCATCGTCGCCCAGCTGGGCACCTGCAAGTGGTCCCACTTGGTGCCCTGTGCAACCTCGCCTCCCAAAGCCAGCTGCTCCGCTCGGTAAGAGGAAAGCATAGTCCTCTGTTTCTTCCTTGTGTCACTGCAGAAGATGTGCAGATCGCTCTCCGGGGATTCCCCGTGCACGGGCGGCCGTTACTGGGCTCACGGCCGTGTCCCTCTGGTCCCTTAGCAGATGCAGTTGATGGACCGCCTCTTCCCCATCCTGCCCTGGGGAGGGAGGTGTCTGTTGTAGAGGGAAAGAGGGTCCTCTGACGGACGGCAGACGTGTCGGTTCTGCACACGGGCCTTCAACAGACACCACGTTCCGGGCTCCCTGGAGGACAAGCCCGCCCCTGTCACTGTCTGCAGCGTGTGGAGCCCTGACCTTCCACACCCGATGATCGGTTATGGAAGAAACACCTGAACCCGGGGCCTGTGGTCTCATCAGTCAAGGGTCCTGAGACCTGTCTCCCACTCGGTCTGATGTGAGACTCAGTGTGATACGGGGAAGAAGACCTCAAAGATCTTTTGCGCTTCAGCAAACTAACAGGTTTTGTAAGGCAGTGAACCGTGAAAGAGTGTTTTGTCTTTTATTTTATCTATGCCGAGAATCTAGTTGGCTCGTGGAAGGACATAGGTTAGTGGTAAATAGAATGCTTGCTTAGCATGCCGAATTCCATGTGCTCATTCCCGGTACCTCCATTTAAAAACAGAAGAAAGGAAAAAACAAAAACAAGAGCAAACTTCAAATGTTAGAAATACATTGTGCGCAAACCCTATTCCCATATCCATTTTTTTACGTGTTTTCCTTTACTACATGGTTTGAAATATATCCCAACCGTGACTTAAGCATTTTTTTCAGAAAATGCTCTAACTCTTTGAAAGTCTTTTCTGCCACTTTTGTTTTGACACATCCACGAACGGAGATAGACGCACATGGTGGATTTAATATACATTCGTGAATATTCTCATTAATGTACCTGTAACTACATTTTACACATGGTGTGTCAGTGCGCCACTTTACAGAAGAGAGAGGAAGAGAATCTTCCTTGGATGAGGTACAGTCTCTTGTTGTGAATGTCCTTGTGTGACTATATAAGTACCAGGGGATTCTGAGACATAAACCGGGGGTTGGTGTGAGTGTGCATTTCACGTTTGCATCTGCTGATGAGAATTTTTGACTTATGCTTTTAACTTACAGTTTAGGATGTGATTCTGTGCTTAATGCCGTAGGACTGGATAATGCACTTGTGTTCATTTTCCAGACTCACCTAGTGAAACCAGTGTCTGTGTGGGCATTCTTTTTTTCAGGGTCTTTCCCTTAGAGTTTATTAGAGGATATTGAAAAGAAATTCATCCCTGGGAAAGTTAAGTGTATGTTGGAGTTGGTTCTTGTTTTAGCCGTCCTCACTTGAAATTAATTAAGTGATGTTTCATTTTCAAGGCAGCATGTTTTGTCTTCCCATTCCACCGCCAGTAACAGTGGTCTAGTTCCCTTAATGCCTTATGCTGTTTCCTACCTGCTCCTTTTACTCAGGCTGCCCTTCCCCAAAGCCCCTCCACATCCCCCCTCTGCCCTCGATCTGTCTTTTACGAAACAGTGCGGTCTTCCCAGCATTCCCTGAGCTATCCACGTGCAGCGGACTCTCCTGTCCTTTGTGGCGTTACTGTACCAATTCACCTCAGTTGTAGAGCTGTTGAAACTTTTCTGTGCTGATTTGTTTTCATGGATCCTGTGCCTCTGGCAGAACAGAGAGGAGAATCTTCCTTTTACGTGTACCGCCAGCTTCTCCCAGTATAGGGCTTATGTTCTGATATCTTTGGTAAATAACTGTTGTCTACCTGACTGACTAAGCGTATGCACATGATCTGAAGTTCGGTTCCTGATTTATCTTGTTTTGTGTTCCTAGGAACGGGCGACTAAGCCCGAAATTACAAAACCGGAGTATGCTACTCGGACTGTAGATGTGGCTCCGTAGGAGCTGACGGATCATAAAACACTGACCTCTGTTTGTGGAGCACACGGAGCTTATTATACACTGGGTAAGTTAGTGAACGTGGCTGGCATTTCTTGTTCTCTGTGCCTAGATATTAGTGTGCTCTGGGGTGAAGTGTATATGTAGCTCTGCAGTAGAGAGAATGCGGGCTTAGCATGCAGGAGTTCCTGGGGTCAGTATCCAGTTCCTCCAAGTAACGAGTGTGATACGGGAAAGGAAGGAAGGAAGGAAGGAAGGCGCAAAGGTTTTGTTTCGCTTCAGCAGTGTCTTCGCAGGAAAGCCTAATCCTCCATCCTTTTCTGTGGTTTTTAGCCGACGCGGGACCTGGCGCGGCTCCGGTGTGACCCGGCAGCGCCCGCCCACCTGCGGCGGCCCCGGAGGCCCAGGTAAGTGGGGTGGTCATGCTCTGTTGGACCTCGTCCTGGGAAAGGTGATCTTCCCGTTCTCCCGGCAGCCGTTCCTGGCCTCGTCTGCAGCCTGTGTGTCCTGTGACGGGTCTGGCGTGGCGTGTCGCTGTCTTTTTCACACTCAAAACTCTTGGCCAGGAGCCAGTGGGCTGCTTCTCCCGGGAGCCCGTCGCCTTGGCTGGTGCCTGTAGGAGCCATGAGGGAGTGCTTAGGAGCCGGGGCCTGCAGACTTTGACTGTGGGTTTCTCGAAACAGCGTGAGGAGGGTGAGCCCTCGCTCCACACTGACTTCTCCTGGCTCGGCTGACTCCTTCCTGACCTCCTGCACCTGGGGTTGCTCCTGGGTCACTGAGACGGATTTCTGTGTCGTCGTTCTTTTGACTGGTTTCCCGGCTCAGGCCAGGTGATTCTCCTGTTTAGAATGTCCATTCAGATCCTGGTAACTGGAAAAGGGGCAAAGCCCTCCCTCCAGCTTTGTACGGTGTGCTTTGTGCAACTTTGAGTCTTCCTGGGTGTGGTAAACGTCACAGCCCGTCACTGTCTTTTCTCGGGAGGTAAGTGTGCCTTGGCCGCTGCCTCCAGTTGTACTCTGGGCAGAAAAGCCTGGCTCTCGGAGATGGTGCGTTTGTAGTAGGTAATAGAGGCTGGAAGGGAAAGAGCCCGCCGTTAAAATGCCTCCTTCCCTGCGGGGGAATTCCGATGCGCACCAGAGGGCGTACGTTGTGTTTGTCCCCCACCCTGCGCCGGGTCGGGCCTGCCCTGGAAGCTGTCAGAGCTGCTCGTCGGTCTCATGGCACACCGTGGGGTTTTGCGCACGAGCTGGTACTGTCCCTTTGGTGTCAGGTGTGGGGTTGAGACTCCCCACGTCACTCTCCCGTAGCACGCAGGTAGGGTGCGTTCCGTGACGAACGTAAAATCCAGACGTCCCTGAGGATAGGGATGATTGTAGTGGAGCCTGTGTCCCTTCTGAGGGCAGCCTTGTCCCCTCAGGAGCCCTTGGCCAGCTCCGCCGCAGGACTCCGGGATGCCCAGCTCCCCAGGGCTCTTTGCGCCCAGGGGCAGCCCCTGCGGGGCGGAGGAGGGCCCTTTGTGTGGAGGGGGCAGAGAGGGCCTGGCCGGGTCCTGCAGATAGAGCAAGTACCCAGGTGCGGCTCTGATTCAATGTGGAAAACCTGGCCTTCACTTCCTTTCTTTCTCTGTGTTTCTGGTTCTTGCAGACCATGCTTCTGTGGACCTGGGGTATATGTCAATGTGGGTTGTCCTTCACAGAGAGGCTTCCTGTTTGGGAGGTCCTACTTTATCAATTTGCTGGAACCTCTGTACATCATCTCAGGCAGGACTCTCGCCTTCCTCCACTTACAGACACCGGCGGTGTCATGTGGCAACTGTTTTTTATCCCCAAGGTCGAGTGTGTTGCCCTGTGCTGCTGTCTGGGCACCCGGTGGAGGGGAGGGTGCTCGGTGCTGACAGCTGCTGCATTGGGTTTCAGGTTCTGTAGGTGTTGTTCCTTTTGTCTGTCATCCAACACAGCTCTCTCTTCTGTTCTGCAGGTCACTGTGGATTCCCGATGTCCCGGTACTTGTGCAGGACCACTTGGTTTGCCTCACCCGATTTGACACCCAGCGTCACTTCTCAGAGGCTATTCATCACCACCACCCCCACCTGTTGTGGCCTATGCGGTCTCACCCTCTGCCACCCCCACCACCACCGGTTACAGCACTCGTTAAGATGAGAGCATGTGCTTCTGCTCCCTTTTCGAGTCTTTGCAGAAGGGGAGATGGCACTCCAGGGCCTTGCGATGCCTGAAGAAATCTGACTTGGGACATTGTGACGTCTGTCTAGCTTCGCAGCACACACATCTGATGGACTGTGTCATTTCCCCATCCTGACCTGGGAAGCAGATGTCTCTTGTATAGAACAGAATAGACTTTTGACAGAATATCAAATGAATTTGAAGTCCCAGTTTGGCAGATATTCCTCTTGCATGGACCATGTGATATGCTCTGTGAGGGGTGAAGCACACCCCTAACTTCAGGGGCTCATGAGGTTGCCTTGAGGGGTAAGGGAGCGAGTGAGGGAGAGAGACATTCACAGCAGACAGCTTGTCACCATAGCAGATGTGCCCGTGCAGGGCCTCAGAGTGCAGAAGAGGGACACGTGAGCCACACAGGAGTGAATAAGAGGGTGTGGAGGGGAAGAAAGAAATTGAAGGGCTGCCCAGTGGGCGTTTGTTGGGTTCACTCAGATGGAGCTGGAAGGTCACTCCTGGCAGTGCGGGCAGCTCAGGCGGGCCGTGTGAATGTGGCGTGAGGTCCACTCATAGCCACTTGTGTGTGCAGGGGACTCAGTGCAGCCATGCACGTATCCCCTTCAGAACCCAGTGCCTTCAGAAAGCCCTCAGTTCACAACCTCATATAAAGATGATTGTTCTCTTGGGTTTCTGAAAGTTCTGGGTCTGGATGAAATCTCTGGATATCAGAGAAACTGAAATTTAGCTTGTTTTTTTCAGGGTAATTTGTGTGGCTGAAGTTTTCTTTTGTCCCAGTGATTTGAAAAGTGCAGGCAGGATTTAGATCAGCTGAGCAGGTGCCTTGCCCTTCAGCATGAGGCAGGTTCTTTGGGGGAAGTCAGGGGTGATCAGGAGACACCATGTAGGACCCCTGTCCCTACACCCCTGCTCCCTCCTGTCACCATGCCCACTGTCAGCTTGGCATCTCCACATTTATGTCACAAGATCCAATTTCTGATTCTTTGAGTTCTTGCAGTTCATCCCCTAACACCAAGACTCAGTGTGGCCCCCACAGGGTCTCAGTGTTGTTCTCTGTGAGCCGGGGGGTAACGCTGGTCCCTGACGTCATTGTGAGGAGGGTTGGGTCAAGCACACACATTGTTTTGCAAAATGACTGGGACATATTTCTCACTCAGCATTCTCATAGTTTAAAAGAAAGTGTCTGCACACAGAATTATCAAAAGAGACCTTAGGAAGTACATTAAATTAAACTGAAGATATAAGAGCTCAGGCCCAGAGCTTACCATTCTCTGCTTTAAACATAAGGCAAAAGGTCCCTTTCTTCTATTAAATATTAGGTCTTACTAGTTAAAGAAGGAAATATAATAATGAGAATGTGCACATTTTGAGATCTGTGTCTGAGATGTGAAAATAATTATTTTCATTCTGTATAGACACGGAGATGCACACACAGACTACAGTGTCTGTCAGAGGCCATACATACATTAGAGAAGACAAAATCAGGAAAAAATAAGATCCTATTAAAATAAATAACTCCTTTTGCCTTACAGCACAGTCCATTTGCCAACTGAAGGGGCCCCTCAGCTGTGGCAATTATGTGTTTAGAGAAGATGTCAGAGGTGCATTACAGCCCGAATGTTTCCCTGCTCCATCCTGCCCCCTCTGCTGTTCTCTCCTATTGTCACCCCTAATGAAATTGTCACAGTTCTCTCTGTGTCAGTGTCTGCTTCCTGGAGGACTAGTGGTCACACCCTCTTGAGGGCACGCAGTGATTCACGGGCACACAACTCACAAACCAGCAGGAACTAAGATGACAGGGCAGATGCAAGGTTACCCCTTCAGGGCAGCAGTGACCACAGGGGCCCCGGGGCTCCTCCTGGGTGGTGGGTACAGCCTGTGTCTAGATCTAGTGATGGCTGTGCTGCTTCAGTCCGTAAACACTCACTGGGCATGTGGGGCCTGTCAGTCACAGGGGTGTCTGGTCATGAGCTAGATGACCAGAATGAAGTGGCCGTGTCTCATGGTGAGGAACGGATGAGGTGCAGGGAGGCCATGGGCATCCAGCGAGAGGCCCTGCACTGACCAGGCCCGTACCCCCGCCCTGCGTCAGCTGCACAGCAGCCCCGGCTCCAGGCAGACCCTGAGGGGGGCTGAGGGCGGTAGTGCTCTCAGTGGGCCCCATGAGAGCCCTTCATCCTCCCACAGCCTCCCGACTCTGAGGTGGGAGGGGCAGGGTCAGTGGTTGGGGTGCCACCACTGCAAGGGAGAAGGTGTTGGGCATAAAAAGAGCCCACTCCACTCTGCACCAGCTGTCCCTGGAGCCCACGGGGCCCTCCCTCCTTCCAGGTGGGGGAGGCAGCCAGCCCTGCAGCAGCTCTGGGGTCCAGGCTGGGCCACAAACAGGTCAAGGTGAGACTGCTGCGCTGCCCGGGAAGTGGGGGGGATCAGCAATGCAGCAGCAAATGCCAGCAGGAGCAGCTCTGTAACCGGGCTCCTCCACTGTGAGCAGAGCTGGGGCTGGAACATCGCTGTGAGGGTGGGAGTGCTGGGAGAGATGTTGCCCTGTGGCTCTGTGGCCCTGGACAGGGCTAGACCTGAGCTCAGGGCCTGAGGGCCTGGGGGAGAGGCAGAGAAAGACACACGCAGGGAGAGACAGTGTGTGAGTGAGAGAGAGAAAGGTGGGGGTCAAGTCCTAGAGAGGGACAGGAGGTGACAAGAGAGGGACACCAGGTGGGGGGAAGCAGAGACAAGAGGAGGCAGGAAGGAAAGAGGGAGCCAGCCCAGGGTGCATGGTGGGGGACGATGGGCCAGGGTGCCTGGGAAGGGGAGTTGGCCCATCCTTCACTAAGCCGTGTAGCTGCCACTGTCAGGGCCGCAGGGACCAGCAGCCCGCCCAGCTAGACAGGCACCATCGGCCCTCAGGAAGGGCCCTCCGGCCACTTCCAAGTTAAGGAGGACCAGGAGGGCTCTCCCCAGCACCACAGCAGCACAATCTCTAGCTTCACAGAGACCCTGTGAGCAGGTGCCGTCCCGTCCCCTGTTCCACAGAGGGGAAACTGAGGCTCGGCCAGCCAGCCAACTTGGCCCTGTCTGCAGGGTTATTCACTTACCCGATGCTTCTTTCCCAGGCAGGCCTGTGCCCCTTTCCTAAGAAGGGGGCCTGTGACAAGCCCGAAGTCCTGGGTCCCACCCGACTGCCCTCCTGTGCTGGGTGACCTGGGCAGGTCTCTTCCCCTCCTTGGGCCTCGACTGTATGACCAGCGGCCCTTCTCCCCATCTTCCTGGGTAGTGGGACCCCAGCAGGGCCATCACTCCAGGCCTCCCAGGCCCCTGGGTGGGTGTGGGGTGAGCTCTGGCTCTCGGGGGAATTCCTTTCTGGGCGAGGCGATGGCTCATGTGCGCTCACCACTTTTTACGGGGTCACATCCTGCTATTTCCATCTGGAATGGGACTTATCTACCATGGAGCCTGAAACTTGGTTTTCCACATTTTTCTAAATTGGCCCTCGTGCAGAAGAGTGGCTCCCTTGGCCGGGGTGACAAACTCAGTCCTGGTGAGGAGGCCCTTCTTACTCCCCTCACCTCACTGCTGATGGTCACCCACAAACTCCAGAGCCATGCTCACCCCCTTGGATTCCCTGCTCCCCCCTCCCCATGCCAAGCCCAGCCACCTCCTCCTGCCCCAGAGACCCCTCCTCCTGAGGGAAGTTGTGGGGCCCTTAGGGTCAGGACTCCAAGCCCTGTGTCATGGCAAGGGACACCCCAGCTGATTGGTGACAGGCCTGGAAGCAAGGGTGGGGCCCTGGGCCCCAAGATGGGCTGTGTGGCCTTGGTCAGGTCACAGCCTCTCAGCCCAGCATCACAGCCTCACACACCCCTCCAGGCCCACGTGCCTGAGATGTCAGTCACACACACAGGCTCCAGCCCCACTCCCCACCCCCATGCAGGCGCATGGAGGGCACACATGTACACACAGGGACATGTACACACATACAGGAACATACACACATGCACAGGGACACACACACAGGCTTATCCCCCAGCCACCAGGATGCCACTTTTTCATTCTTACATGTTGCTGCTGCAATAAAATAATTAAAGCATGAATATTCAAATGGTAAATGCTAGAGAGGATGTGGAAAACAGTGAACCCTTGTACACTGCCAGTGGGAATGTAGTTTGGTACAGCAGTTATGGAAAATGGTATGGAGAGTCCTCAAAAAACTAAAAATACCCTTACTATATGATACAATAATCCCACTCCTGGGCATATATCCAAAGGAAGCATTAATACAGAAAGATACCAGCACCCTAATGTTCATAGCACTATTTACAATAGCCAAGACATGGAGACAGCTTAAATGTCCAGCAACAGATGACTGGATACAGAAGCCGTGTCATGTATACAATGGAATACTACTCAGCCATAAAAAATAATATCATGCCATTTGGAGCAACATGGATGGCCCTGGAAAACATCATTCTAAGTGAAGTAAGCCAGAAAGAAAGAAAAACACCATATGACAACACTCATGTGGAATCTAAAATTAAACAGGCTTAGAAAACAAACTCATGGTTATCAGAGGGAAACAGGGTGGGAAAGGATAGACTGGGAGTTCAAGATTTGCAGACAGTGAGTGATAAATATAAAATAAAGCAACAAGTTTATACCACACAGCACAGGGAACCATAGTCAAAATCTTGTAGTAGCTCATGTTGAGAAAGGACATGAAAATGAATATACGAATGTTATTGTATGACTGAAGCATTGAGCTGTACACCAGAAATTGACAAAAATTGTAAACTGACTATAATTCAATAAAATAAAAATTTAAAAATCTGAATATTTAAAACGACCCTTGAGAGAAATGGCCCCATCTCACCAAAGGAAGGAAAATGCTGAGACACTATGGGGAGGAGGAGGGGAGATGGCGCTGAGAGGCCGGGAGAGCGGGAGGGCAGATATAGAGGGGCACCAGGCAGGGGGCAAAAGCGGAGAAGAGGGGATAGATGCTCTACCCCAAGGAACGCTTGCCAGCCAGATGTATGACAGGGCCATGTGGCATTTGGACAGGCCAGGGTGGAGCAGGACTGAAAATGGGCCACAGGCTGACCTGGGCATCTTTCAGGCTTCCAGCTGAGCTGGGAATGGAGGGAAAAGTGTGACCCAGCCTCCCCTAGCCTCAAAGCAGGAGTCTTCGGACAAAACCTCGGACCATGGCGGTATAGAAAACGGAGCTAAACAAACATCCAATTTCTGTGAATTATATGTGGAAAGTGTTGATTTATCGATGCCCAGTAGGCAGAGAAACAGTGCAAACTGCTCTCACTCGCTCCCATACACACAGCATTGTAAACATCCACTCACCCAGCCCTTGGCACAGGACAGTTGACGAAGAGTGGTCTGATATTCCAAAGACAGGATGAGGCCTCAGAAAACCTGGGAGAAGGAGAAGGCAAAGTAGAGAATGGAAACCAGTGCAGGATCTGACCTCTGGTAATGGAGCATCAAAGGTGAAACACTGTTTATCTTGGAAGCACACTCTCAAGAAGGCAGCAAGCATGGGAATGAAGGTGATGTGCTGAGTGTTAGAAGAGTGCACCGCAGATGCTTGGCTGACAGAACTCAAAAAATTAGCTCAAAATATCCCCACAATTGAATCTGAGACCAAGATCTGAGCTGCAAAATCTGAGCTAGCAGAGGCAGCGGAAAAATAGGGATAGGGCTACGGATGATGGCCCAAGCAGAACTCAGGGATCTAGAGTGCGTTGTGGGTATTGGTGGGTACATTCAAGAGAGCAAAGAGAACTGTGACCTCAGTGAGACAGCAACCGAACTGGTGCGTGAGGTTGAGTTTATCGATATGTCCTATGGCCACATCCACTGCATCTGCAGGACCAGGGACCAATTTGATATTTTGCCAATACAGAACGTGTGGGGATCAATCAGAGATATAATGCATCTGGTCTTAGGGTTCCAGGGGGCGTTGGGTTTGAAATCAGTATTAAAAGATTTAGGATCTGCTATATTCGTAACCTAGACTTGGATAACGATCTGGTTTGAGGCAGAGGATACGGAACAGCTCTGTGGTTGCTTTCGTGAACCCATGACTCAAGGATGAGAGAACAAGGAAGAGTGGTAAAATCCACAGCATGAGAAGATGAAGCATTTCTTACAGCATTATCTCCCAAAAGCAGATGCTACATTTTGGACGGCACTGACAGGGTACTTCACCGAGGACACATAGGTCGGTCTTCGGGATCATCCCAGCAGGCCCTGAAGTATGACATCCATACATATGCTTCCACTGGTGTTTCTCTAGACAGAGAAGCTCTGGGAAGAACTGGTAACATTGGGACATTCCCATGGCAGTAGAAAGTACAAGCGCACTCTCTGTAGGCACTTTTGGAGACACTCCAAAATGACATAGAGAGGAATGCAGACCTGAAAACATATAGAAGCTTCATTTCCAGTAGAGGAAGTGCCTTGTGCCCTTTCAGAACTGTGAGATTAGCGTAATAAAAATGAGGTTCTACTAACTGAAATAGTATGGTGTGTTCATTACAACAAAGGGAACACCAGCAATTTGAGATATAACAGACAACACACACAGGAACAGGGCATGGCATCAAGGTCTAGGGAAAATTGTCCTCTCAGAAATGCCATGGAATTGCTTACACGAAATACTCTAAAGTTTTCATAAATCCAATCCCTATAAGTCTATACTACATACCTGCTAGTACTTGAAGAGTAGAGAAAAAGAAGTATAGTAAAAAACAACAGGAAGTGCCATTTTCTCTTCCAAAGTGATTGAAGGACCAAAAAATAAGTTTCAAACAACTAGACGGCAAAAAGCTACCAGAGAAAGCACTGAAAATGGAAGTGAGGAAAACACTGATGAACAGCAGGGCCTCTGAATAACAAAAGGCAGAATACCAGAAAAGGGGAAGAGAAAGTCTAAAGAAGAAAATAATAAAAACAGAAAAGACAATGGGTGAGATAATAACTGGGCTAAGGTCAGTCCTAAGCAGACTACATAATGCAGAGGGACTCGTGAATGACTGTGAGGACAGGGGAACAGAAATCCCTC
Source organism: Camelus dromedarius (assembly GCF_036321535.1). NCBI lineage: Eukaryota > Metazoa > Chordata > Mammalia > Artiodactyla > Camelidae > Camelus > Camelus dromedarius. The sequence continues at coordinate 1,664,095 of NW_026989801.1, forward strand.
GATCAGAAGAAGGAACAGAACAGCAAGTGCAAACCAAAGCTAACATCACTGTTGAATCCTGGGTTAAGAGAAAGCAGGATTAGAATAGGACTCATAGGATTCCCAAATGGAAAAGCAAGAGATAAAATAAAAAATTCTGAAAAGGAATATGTAGAAAAATCAGAATGAAACTTGCTGAAAGCCAAGAAAGTATCGTCTATACGAATTCAGGAAGTACACAGCGTCCAAAAGAGGTGGAATACCAATAGACCAACAAGCAGCTGTAGAATTCAAATAAAAAAAGTATATGATCATCCCAGTGATGTAAAATGCACCTTGAGGAAAGCAACTTAGTCACAACAGAACCTCCAGAGGGGTTTCAGCTGATATCACGGCAGAAATTTTGCAGCACTGGGAGGAGTGCCAGGACATAGACCATATCCTGAATGAGAAAAAGCTGCAATCTAGGGTAGCCTATGCCAAATGACCGCCGTTTATTACAACGGCAGAGCTAGGGAATTTCACTGACCAGCAAACCTGAAAAGAATTCAGCAGTTTGAGACTGATCCTAAAACAAAAATTGAGAATCCTACCCTGAGTAGAAAAGTAGCAAGATGAAATGGAAATATCGAAACCATTATTGCAAATGCAAGAAGAGCCTGAGTTGCAAAGCAGTAAGAAGAAGGCAAGGAGGACATCAAAATCCTAAAGATGGGAGAAGGTAGCAGGAAATCATAGGTGATTTTAAGCACTATCTTTAGTGAATCAGCTTACATGACTGTCTGAAGCAAAAGGAGAGATGCATGGCCTAATGTGTTTGCAAAACATACAAACAATCAGGCAAACAAACAAAAACCAAAAGGTTACAGTTGGCTGACATATACCAAACAACCATGAATATTGAAAACAATATACTCAAAGTGATGTCAAGGATCATTCAGCACGCATCGACCCAGTATCGCGGCTAGCATGTACTCAAAACATTTGTATTCAGAAAACAGATGCGTGCATTACTATTCATAGATACTGATCCAGAAGTGCATATCGTGACCCAAAAAAATGACGGTTTTGAATATGTGTGGGTCATAGAACGGGATATAGTATTATAAGTCTTCCAACAGGATGAATGAATGCCATATACTACGCTTCGTAGGGAAGAAATGGCATAAGCCTTTAACAAAGACAAGTAGCTCTGCGAAATTGTACTAAGTGCAAAAGAGACAGACAGGAAAGTGCACGTTGGGATTGGTTACATTTCTAGGAATTTCAGCCCCCATGAATCAAATGGATCCATATCCTGAGAGTGTGGGTGTTTCAGCAGAAAGCAACATACGGATATGTAATCTGGGTGAATGGATATTACACAAACATGAGTTTCCTGGAGTGGGTCTCTTTGTACTGTGAACTGTTAGAAAGTTTATAGAGCTGTCAATCGATAAACTGAACATGGACACACTTCCCTCCGTTTTTACTGTGTATACAGATCTGAAAAAAAGGAAAGAGGGAAGAGAAAAGACCATGGGACCCTTGTTGATATAATCACATTTCACTTAGGAACCTCTCGTCTAAAGCAGCCTCTCCCCCAACACTGACTTAATGCATCAACCACTGTGAATCTCACTTACCGGTTGGATTCCAGGTAGAATGCTGGTGTGTACCATGAGGCTTGTTGCGGCTGGTGGATCCAATGTAACTGGGCAGAATTCTGTTGGTGGATCTGTGTGATGGAGGGGCTGCCGCCCTATGTGGAGATTGGCTTAAGTCTTTGGTTCGGGAAGCTGTGTAAGTTGGAGATACTGTTGCTGCCCAAAGACCTGAGTTCACGGGTCAGTTTCCAGAATCTGAAAGGGCATACAGTGGAAGAACTACCTGTCATCAGATTAATGCTGAGGCTCCAAGGTACGTTCAGACTTGCCCATTCTTGTTGACGTCGACTTTATTGGAGACAAGAAGAGAAGTTGGAAGAAAAGCTGGCTGCATGGACTGAGGAGACGTGCGAACACATTGATGAGAGTTGTTCTGCTACAGTGAAGAATATAGTCATGGAGACATCTCTAGAGCATACCAGGGTCGAAAGAAATTCATGAGAGCTAATGAACCACGCTGATACTGGCAGAAACATACTGAGTGTGAACTTGTACTTGAGAAATTTACTCGATTCTCTGCTCCAAGAATGGGTCCGTGATTACTGATGTCTAAAAGAGAAGAGATGGCAGAGATGATAAAAGCACTCATGTTATTGGAAGAGTTCATGAGAATCCACACATCCCAAGGGGCAGTTATGAATCATTCATACCAAAATGCACCAAGCCCAAGTAAGCCGATTCCCAGGTTTGTGCATAGCTATCAATCACATGCTCTTCCTTCCACACCACTCAGACATCCATTTCAAAGGATCAGAACCTGAGCTGCAATGAATCCAGTATTAGGAGAGCAATCCCCTCCTAGAATCAGAGTACCTCCTCTTTCACACTCGGTAAAAAGTGAACTCCTTAAAGGTCAAATACTCTCGACTGAAATAGATAAGAATTGAACACTTAGCTCACACAAAGGAATGATGACCTTGCCGTAGATTCAGGAAATGCTGGGATTATGTATTCTCTGGGCTGAAAGGAGTGTGGTAAGTGAGTGGAATATTTGACTGAACTTGAACATGTATTTGGCCTCAGTTTTTCAAGACAGTACAGGAAAATATTAGAAGTCAGATAGTGAACTGAACTGTAAAAGTCGCCAAACACATTAAAGACACAGGTTATGTGGACCGTCTTTCACTTCCGTCAAGCCCCGGGTGCACTATATCTTGGATGTGCAGACTTGGTTGTGTTAAATTGCTTTATCCAACATGATCAGATGATTAAGCGTTCTCAGCACTGATAGAAGAACACCTGGTTCTCTATAGCCTAGCATAGCTACAGCAGGTTTCTCAAAGTTAAATGCCTCTAGGTGCTTTTGGAATCAAGCCTAAATTTATATATTCTGTTTAGATTATCTTGTATATACCTAGAGAGGAATGTTACCCCTTGAAATGCTAACATTGCCTAGTATGTGTCATTGGGAGTAAAGGGCACCAGGTGCACAAGGGAAACACAGGTTGGGGGTTATTTCATGGTTCCAATAGGTATTTAATGGTTCCTATTGTTGTTGGATGCTTAAAGAGAAAAGAGTTGGCATGTCCCCTTCAAACTTTTGGACTGCTATTTTACATTGAGTCTGCCTGGTTTTTCCTTAGAGCTGACAAAATGTTACAAAAATTGAAAAGTCTGGCTTCTAGGTTGATGAGGTAATTTTCAAAAACTAACTTCACTTTCATATAAATCCCAAAACACGTAAATTAATACTATTAAACTTCTTAAAGACTGCAACTGCCTTGTCAACATAATGTCAAAGCTGGAGTCATCGGACAATCCCTCCGACCATGGCTGTAAAGAAAACGGAGCTAAACAAATATCCAATTCCTGTGAATTATTTGTGAAAAGTGTTGATTTATTGATGTCCAGTAGGCAGAGAACCAGTGCAAACTGCTCTCACTAGCTACCATACACAAAATATTGTAAACACACACTCACCCAGCCCTCGGCAAGGACACTTTCCTAAGAGTGGTCTGTTACTTCCAAAGACAGGGTGAGGCCTCAGAAAAACTGGAAGAAGGAAAAGGCAAAGTAGAGACTGGAAACCAGTGCAGTATCTGACCTCTGATAATGGAGCATCAAAGGTGAAACTCTGTTTTCCTTGGAAGCACACTCTCAAGCGGGCAGCATGCATGGGATTGAAGGTGATGTGCTGAGTATTAGCAGAGTGCACAGAAGATGCTTGGCTGACAGAACTCAAAGAAATCAGCTCAAAATATCCCCACAATTGAATCTGAGACCAACATCCGAGCTGCCAAATCTGAGCTAGCAGAGGCAGCGGAAAAAGTGGGATAGGGCTACGGATGATGGCCCTAGCAGAACTCAGGGATCTAGAGTTCATTGTGGGTTTTGGTGGGTACTTTCAAGGGAGCAAAGTGAAATGTGACCTCAGGGATACATCAAAAGCACTGGCGCGTTAGATTGAGTTTATCGATATGTCCTATGGCCACATCCACTGCATCTGCAGGACCAGGGTCCAATTTGACATTTTGCCAATAGAGCACATGTGGGGCTCAATCAGATGTATGATGCATCTGGACTGAGGGTTCCTTTGGAAGTTGGGTTTGAAATCAGTATTAAAAGTTTTAGGATTTGCTACATTCATAACGTGGATTTGGAATACAGTCAATCTTGAGGCAGACGATGCGGAACAGCTCTGTGGTTGCCTTCGTGAACCCATAAATCAAGAATGAGAGAACTAGGAAGAGTGGTCAAAGTCCACAGCATGAGAAGATGAAGCATTTCTTACAGCATTATCACCCAAAAGCAGATGCTACATTTTGGACGGCACTGACAGCGTACTGCAGCGAGGACACATAGGTCGGGCTTCGGGATCATCCCAGCAGGCCCTGAAGTATGACATCCATACATATACTTCCACTGTTGTTCCTGTAGACAGAGAAGTTCTGGGAAGTACCGGTAACATTGGGACATTCCCATGGCAGTAGAAAGTACAAGCGCACTCTATGTTGGCTGCTTTGGAGACATTTCAAAATGTCATACAGAAGAATGCAGAGCTGAAAACCTATAGAAGCTTCATTTACACTAGAGGAAGTGCCCTGTGCCCTTTCAGAATTGTGAGATTAGTGTAATAAAAATGAGGTTCTACTAACTGAAACAGTATGGTGTGTTCATCAAAACAAAGGCAACACCAGGATTTAGAGATATACCAGACAACACACACAGGAACAGGGCATGGCATCAAGGTCTAGGGAAAATTGTCCTCACAGAAATACCATGGAATTGGGTACACCAAAGAGTCTAAAATTTGCAATTAACCAAGCCCAATAAGTGTATATTACATACATGATAGTACCTGAAATGTAGAGTAAAAGAAGTATAGTAAAAGAAACAGGAAGTACCATTTTCAGTTCCAAAGAGATTGAAGGCCCAAAAAATAAGCTTTCAATCAACTAGACTGCAGAACGATACCAGAGGAAGCTCTGAAAATGGAGGTGAGGAAAACACTGATGAACCACAGTGCCTCAGAATCACAAAAGTCAGAATACCAGAAAAGGGGAAGCGAAACTCTAAAGAAGAACCAAATAGTATCAGAAAACTCAATGGATGAGATAAAAACTGGGCTAAAGTCAATCCTAAGCAGACTAAATAATGCAGAGGGACTCGTGAATGACTGTGAGGACAGGGGAACTGAAATCCCTCCATCAGAAGAAGACACAGAAAAGCAAGTGCAAACCAACGCTAACATCATTTTGAATCCTGGGTTAAGAAAATGCAGGTAAGAATAGGACTCATAGGATTTCCAAATGGAAAAGCAAGAGATAAGATAATAAATTCTGAAAAGGGATTTGTAGAAAAATCAGAATGAAACTTGCTGAAAGCCAAGAAATTATCATCTATATGTATTCAGGAAGTACACACCGTCCAAAAGAGGTGGAATACCAATAGACCAACAAGCAGCTGTAGAATTCAAATAAACAAAGTTCATGATCATCCCAGTGATGTAAAATGCACCTCGAGGAAAGCAACTTAGTCACAACAGAACCTCCAGACGGGTTTCAGCTGATATCTCGGCAGAAATTTTGCAGCACGGGGAGGAGTGCCAGGACATAGACCATATCCTGAATGAGAAAAAGCTGCAATCTAGGGTAGCCTATGCCAAATGACCGCCGTTTATAACAACGGCAGAGCTAGGGAATTTCACTGACCGGCAAACCTGAAAAGAATTCAGCAGTTTGAGACTGATAATAAAACAAAAATTGAGAATCCTACCCTGAGAAGAAAAGTAGCAAGATGAAATGGAAATAACAAAACCATTATTGCAAATGCAAGAAGAGCCTGAGTTGCAAAGAAGTAAGAAGAAGAAGGCAAGGAGGACATCAAAATCCTAAAGATGGGAGAGGGTAGCAGGAATTCATAGGTGATTTTAAGCAGTGTCTTTTGTGAATCAGCTTACATGACTATCTGAAGCAAATAGAGAGATGCATGGCCTAATGTGTTTGCAAAACAAACAATCAGACAAACAAACAAACACCAAAAGGTTACAGTTGGCTGACATATACCAAACAACCATGATTATTCAAGACAAAATACTCAAAGTGATGTCAAGGATCATTCAGCACGCATCGACCTATTATCGCTGTTAGCATGTACTCAAAACACTTGTATTCCGAAAACAGACGCGTGCATTACTATTCATAGATACTGATCCAGAAGTGCATATCGTGAGCCAAACAAAATGACGGTTTTGAATAAGAGTGGTTCATAGAACTGGATATAGACTCACAAGTCTTCCAACAGAATGAACAAATGCCTTATACTACGCTACGTAGTGAAGAAATGGCATAAGCCTATAACAAAGACAAGTAGCTCTGCAAAACTGTACTAAGTGCAAAAGAGACAGACAGGAAAGTGCACGTTGGGATTGGTTTCATTTCTAGGAATTTCAGCCCCCATGAAAAAAATGGATCCATGTTCTGAGAATGTGGGTGTTTCAGCAGAAAGCAACAGACGGATATGTAATCTGGGTGAATGGATAATACACAAACATGAGTTTCCTTGACTGGGTCTCTGTGTACTGTGAACTGTTAGAAAGTTTAAATAGGTGTGAATCCATAAACTGATCATGGACACTCTTCCCTCCGTTTGCACTGTTTATACAGAACTGAACGAAAGAAAAGTGGGAAGAGAAAAGGACCATGGGACCCTTGTGGATAGAATCACATTTCCCTTAGGAAACTCTCGTCTAATGCAGCATCACCCCCAACACTGACTTGATGCATCAACCACTGGGGATGGCAGTTACCGGATGGATTCCAAGTGGAATGTTGGTGTGTACCACGAAGCTTGTTGCGGCTGGTGGATCCAAGGTAACTGGGCAGAATTCTGTGGGTGGATCAGTTTGATGGTGGTTCTGCTGCCCTGTGTGGAGATTGGCTTAGGTTTTTGTTCGGGAAGCTGAGTAAGTTCGAGAAACTCTTGCTGCCCAAAGACCTGAGTTCACGGGTCAGTTTCCAGAATCTGAAAGGGCAGACAGTGGAAGATCTGCCTGTCATCAGCTTACTGGTGAGGCTCCGAGTTATTTTCAGACTTGCCCAGTCCTGTTGACATCGACTTTATGGGAGACACGAAGAGAAGCTGGCAGAAAAACTGGCTACATAGATTGAGGAGATGTGCGAACACATTGATGAGAGTTGTTCTGCTACAGTGGAGAATATCGGCATGGAGACATCTCTAGAGCATACCAGGCTCGAAAGACATTCATGAGACCTACTGAACCTCGGTGATACTGGCAGAAACATACGGAGAGTCAACGTGCCCTTGAGAAAGTTACTCGATTCTCTGCTCCAAGAACGGGTCCAAAATTCCTGACGTCTAAAAGAGAAGAAATGGCAGAGATGATAAAAGCGCTCATGTTCTTGGAAGAGGTCGTGAGAATCCACACATCCCAAGGGGCATTTACGAATCATTCAGACCGAAATGCACCAAGCCCAGGTAAGCCTATTCCCAGGTTTGTGCCTAGCTATCAATCACATGCTCTTCCCTCCACTCCACTCAGGCATCCATTTCAAATCATCAGAACCTGAGCTGCAATGAATCCAGAAGGAGGAGAACAAGCCCCTAATAGAATCAGAGTTCCTCCTCCTTCACACTCGGTGAACAACAGTGAAAACCTTAAAGGTCAAATACTCTCGACTATAATAGATAGGAATTGAATACTTAGCTCACACAAAGAAATGATGACCTTCCCCTAGATTCAGGAAATGTTGGGGTTATGTATTCTTTGGCTGTAAGTAGTGTGGGAAGTGAGGGGAATCTTTGAATGAACTTGAATATGTAGTAGGCCTCAGATATTCAAGACAGTACAGGAAAATATTAGAAGTCAGATAGTGAACTGAACTGTAAAATTCGCCAAACACATTAAACACACAGGTTATGTGGACAGTCATTCACTTCCGTCAAGCCCCGGGTGCACTATATCTTGGAGGTGCAGTCTTGGTTGTGTCAAATTGCTTTCCCCAACATGATCGGATGATTAAGACTTCTCAGCACTGATAGAAGAGCACCTTGTTCTCAATAGCCTAGCATAGCTGCAGCAGGTTTCTCATAGTTAAATGCCTCTAGGTGCTTTTGGAATCAAGCCTAAATTTATATATTCTGTTTAGATTTTCTTGTATATACCTAGAGAGGAATGTTACCCCTTGAAATGCCAACATTGCCTAGTATGTGTCATTGGGAGTATAGGGCACCAGGTGCACAAGGGAAAACCCAGGTTGGGGGTTATATCATGGTTCCAATAGGTATTTCATGGTTCCTTTTGTTGTTGGAGGCTTCAAGAGAAAAGAGTTGGCATGTCCCCTTCAAACTTTTGGACTGCTATTTTACATTGAGACTGTCTGTTTTTTCCTTAGAGCTGACAAAATCTTACACAAATTGTCAAGTCTGGCTTCTAGGTTGATTTAGTAATTTTCAAAAACTAACTTCACTTTCATATAAATCCCAAAACACGTAAATCGATACTATTAACCTTCTTAAAGACTGCAACTGCTTTATCAACATAATGTCAAAGCTGGGGTCTTCGGACAATCCCTCCGACCATGGCTGTAAAGAAAATGGAGCGAAACAAATATCAAATTTCTGTGAATTATTTGTGAAAAGTGTTGATTTGTTGATGCCCAGTAGGAAGAGAACCAGTGCAAACTGCTCTCACTAGCTACCATACACAAAATATTGTAAACACACACTCACCCAGCCCTTGGCACAAGACACTTGCCTAAGAGTGGTCTGTTACTTCCAAAGACAGGATGAGGCCTCAGAAAACCTGGGAGAAGGAGAAGGCAAAGTAGAGAATGGAAACCAGTGCAGGATCTGACCTCTGGTAATGGAGCATCAAAGGTGAAACTCTGTTTTACTTGGAAGCACACTCTCAAGCCGGCAGCAGGCATGGGATTGAAGGTGATGCGCTGAGTGTTAGCAGAGTGCACAGAAGATGCTTGGCTGACAGACCTCAAAGAAATCAGCTCAAAATATCCCCACAATTGAATCTGAGACCAAGATCCGAGCTGCCAAATCTGAGCTAGCAGAGGCAGCGGAAAAAGAGGTGTAGGGCTACGGATGATGGCTCTCGCAGAACTCAGGGTTCTAGAGTGCGTTGTGGGTTTTGGTGGGTACTTTCAAGAGAGCAAAGAGAACTGTGACCTCAGTGAGACAGCAACCGCACTGGCGCGTGAGGTTGAGTTTATCGATATGTCCTATGGCCACATCCACTGCATCTGCAGGACCAGGGTCCAATTTGACATTTTGACAATAGAGCACGTGTGGGGCTCAATCAGAGTTATCATGCATCTGGACTGTGTGTTCCAGGGGGCGTTGGGTTTGAAATCAGTATTAAAAGATTTAGGATCTTCTATATTCATAACCTGGATTTGGATTACAGTCTGGTTTGAGGCAGAGGATGCGGAACAGCTTTGTGGTTGCCTTCGTGAACCCATTACTCAAGAATGAGAAAACTAGGAAGAGTGGTCAAAGTCCACAGCATGAGAAGATGAAGCATTTCTTACAGCATTATCACCCAAATGCAGATGCTACATTTTGGATGGCACTGACAGGGTACTGCACCGAGGACACATAAGTCGGTCTGCGGGATCATCCCAGCAGGCCCTGAAGTATGACATCCATACATATGCTTCCACTGGTGTTTCTCTAGACAGAGAAGCTCTGGGAAGAACTGGTAACATTGGGACATTCCCATGGCAGTAGAAAGTACAAGTGCACTCTATGTTGGCTGTTTTGGAGACACTTCAAAATGACATACAGAAGAATGCAGAGCTGAAAACCTATAGAAGCTTCATTTCCACTAGAGGAAGTGTCCTGTGCCCTTTCAGAATTGTGAGATAAGTGTAATAAAATGAGGTTCTACTAACTGAAACAGTATGGTGTGTTCATCCCAACAAATGCAACACCATCAATTAGAGATATAAAAGAAAACACACACAGGAACAGGACATGGCGTCAATGTCTTGGGAAAATTGTCCTCACAGAAATATCATGGAATTGCGTACACCAAAGATTCTAAAGTTTTCACTTAACCAAGCCTTATAAGTCTATATTAGATACCTGATTTTACTTGACCAATAGAGAAAAAGAAGTATAGTAAAAGAAACAGGAAGTACCATTTCAGTTCCAAAGATATTGAAGTCCCAAACTATAAGCTTTCAAGCAACTAGATGCAAAACTCTACCAGAGCAAGCATTGATAACGGAGGTGAGAAAAACACTGTAGAACAACAGAGTCTCAGAATCACAAAAGGCAGAATACCAGAATAGGGGAAGGGAAATTCTAGAGAAGACCCAAATAATATCAGAAAACTCAATGGATGAGATAATAACTGTGCTTAAGTCAGTCCTAAGCAGACTAGATAATGCAGAGTGACTCGTGAATGACTGTGAAGACACGGGAAAAGAAATCCCTCGATCAGAAAAAGACATGGAAAAGCAAGTGCAAACGAACGCAAACATCACTGTTGAAACCTGGTGTAAGACAAAGCATGAAAGAATAGGATTCATAAGAGTCCCAAAATGAAAAGCAAGAAATAAAATAAAAAATTCTGAAAAGGTGTTTGTAGAAGAATCACAATGAATCATGCTGAAAGCCAAGAAAGGATCATCTATACAAATTCAGGAAGTACACAGCGTCCAAAGGAGGTGAAATCCCAATACACCAACAAGCAGCTGTAGAATTCAAATAAACAAAGTTCATGATCATCCCAGTGATCTAAAATGCACCCCGAGGAAAGCAACTTATTCACAATAGAACCTCCAGTGGGGTTTCAGCTCATATCTCGGCAGAAATTTTGCAGGACAGGGAGGAGTGCCAGGACATAGGCCGTACCTTCAATGAGAAAAAGCTGCAATCTAGGGTAGCCAATGCCAAATGACCGCCGTTTCTAAGAACGGCAGAGCTAGGGAATTTCACTGACCAGCAAATCTTAAAAGAATTCAGCAGTTTGAATCTGATCCTAAAACACAAGTTGAGAATCCTTCCCTGAGTAGAAAAGTAGCAAGATGAAATGGAAATAAGAAAACCACTATTGGAAATGCAAGAAGAGCATGAGTTGCAATGAAGAAACAAGAAGAAGGCAAGGAGGACATCAAAATCCTAAAGATGGGAGACGGTAGCTGGAAATCAAAGTTGATTTTAAGCACTATCTTAAATGAATCAGCTTATATGGTTGTCTGTCTGAAGCAAAAGGAGAGATGCATGGCCTAATGTGTTTGCAAAACAAACAAACAATCAAACAAACAAACAAACACCAAAAGGTTACAGTTGGCTGACATATACCAAAAACCATGATTATTCGATACAAAATACACAAAGTGATGTCAAGGATCATTCAGCACGCATCGACCCAGTATGGCGGCTATCATGTACTCAACACACTTGTATTCAGAAAACAGATGCGTGCATTCATATTCATAAAAATTGATTCATAAGTGCATATCGTGACCCAAACCAAATGACGGTTTTGAATATGATTGGTTCATAGAACGTGATATAGACTTACAAGTCTTCCAACAGAATGAACGAATGTCATATTCTACCCTACGTAGAGAAGAAACGGCATAAGCCTATAGCAAAGAAAAGTAGCTCTGCCAAGCTGTACTAAGAGCAAAATAGTAAGACTTGAAAGGGCACATTGGGATTGGTTTCACTTCGAGGAATTTCTGCCCCCATGAAACAAATGGATCCATGTTCTGAGAGTGTGGATGTTTCAGCAGAAAGCAACAGACGGATATGTATTCTGGGTGAATGGACATTACACAAACATGACTTTATTTAGTGGGTCTCCATGTACTGTGAACTGTTAGAAAGTATCAAGACGTGTGAAAACATAAACTAAAAATGGACACACTTCCCTCCGTTTGTACTGTGTATACAGTCTGGACCAAAGGAAAGCGGGAAGAAAAAAGGACGATTGGACGCCAGTGGATTGAATCACATTTCCCTTAGGAACCTCTAGTCTAATGCAGCCCCTCCCCCAACACTGAAAAAATGCAGCAACCATTGGGGATGGCAGTTACCGGATGGAATTCCAGATGGAATGTTGCTGTGTACCGCGAGGCTTGTTGTGGCTGGTGGAACCAAGGTACCTGGGCAGAATTCTATGGGTGGATCAGTGTGATGGAGGGTCTGCCGCCCTCTGTGGAGCTTGGCTTTGGTCTTTTGCTCGGGAAGCTGTGCAAGTTCTAGTTACTGCTGCTGCACAAAGACCTGAGTTCACGGGTCAGTTTCCAGAATCTGAAAGGCAGACAGTGGAAGATCTGCCTGTCATCAGCTTACTGGTGAGGCTCAGAGTTACTTCCAGACTTGCCCAGTCCTGTTGACGTCGACTTTATGGGAGACACGAAGAGAAGCTGGCAGAAAAGCTGGCTGGACGGATTGAGCTGAGATGCGAACATATTGATGAGAGTTGTTCTGCTACAATGGAGAATACCGGCATGGAGGCTTCTCTAGAGAATTCCAGGCTCGAAATTCTTTCATGAGACCTACTGAACCTCGGTGATACTGGTAGAAATATAAGGAGTGTCAACGTGCACTTGAGAAAGTTACTCAATTCCCTGCTTCAAGAATGGGTCCAAGATTTCTGACGTCTATAAGAGAAGAGATGGTGGAGATGATAAAAGCGCTCATGTTCTTGGAAGAGGTCATGAGAATCCACAGGTCCCAAGGGGCATTTACAAACCATTCAGACCAAAATGCACCAAGCCCAGGTAAGCCTTTTCCCAGGTTTGGGTATAGATATCAGGCACTTGCAATTCCCACCCCTCCACTTAGTCATCTATTTTAAAGAATCAGATCCTGAGCTGCAATGAAGCCAGTAGGAGAAGAGCAAGCCCCTCCTAGAATCAGAGTTCCTCCAACTTCACACTCTGTGAAGAATGGTGAATTCCTTAAAGGTCAAATACTCTCGACTAAAATAGATAGGAATTTAATACTCAGCTCACACAAAGAAATGATGACCTTCCCGTAGATTCAGCAAATGCTGTGGTTAAGTCTTTTTCAGGTGAAGGGAGTGTGGTAGGTGAGGGGAATCTTTGACTGAACTTGAATATGTATTAGGCCTCAGTATTTCAAGACAGTATAGTCAAATATTATAAGTCAGATAGTGAACTGAACTGTAAAAGTCGTGAAAGACATTAAAGACACAGGTTATGTGGGGCGTCTTTCCCTTCAGACAAGCCCCGGGTGCACGATATCATGGTGGTGCACACTTGGTTGTGTGAAATTTATTTACCCAATATGATCAGATGATTAAGCGTTCTCATCAATGATAGAAGAACACCTGGTTCTCAATTGCCTAGCATAGCTGCAGCAGGGTTCTCATAGCTAAAATGCCTCTAGGTGCTTTGGAATCAAGCCTAAATGTATAATTTTGTTTGGTTTTTCTTGTATTTTCCTAAAGAGGAATGTTACACATTGAAATGCCAACATTGGCCAGTATGTGTCATTGTGAGTAAAGGGAACCACATGCACAAGGGAAACCCAGGTTCTCGGTTATTTTGTGGTTCCAATAGGTACTTCATGGTTCCGGTTGGTGTTGGAGGCTTCAACAGTAAAGAGTTGACATATCACCTTCAACATATTGGACAGCGATTTTACTTTATAACCGTCTATATTTTTCTTATAGTTGACATAATGTTACAAAATTGACAGGTCTGGCATCTAGGTGGATTTGGTATGTTTCAAAATCTACCTTCATTTTCTTATAAATCCCAAAACATGTAAATCAATTCTATTAACCTTCTTAAAAACTGCAACTGAGTTATCAACACAATGTGAAAATTGGAGGCTAAGGACAAACCCTCCCACCATGGCTGCATATTAAACAGAGCTAAACAAACATCATAATTCTGTGAATTATATCTGTAAAGTGTTGTTTTATCGATGCCCAGTTGGCAGAGAACCAGTGCAACCTGCGCTCACTCCCACCCATGTACACAGCAATGTAAACATCCACTCACCCAGCCCTTGGCACAGGACACTTTCCGAAGTGTGGTCTGTTACTTCCAAAGACAGGATGAGGCCTCAGAAAACCTGGAAGCAGGAGAAGGCAAATTAGAGAATGGAAATCTGTGCAGGATCTGACCTCTGCTGATGGAGCAGCAAAGTGAAACTCTGTTTTACTTGGATGCACACTCTCAAGCGGACAGCACACATAGGATTGTAGATAATGCGCTGAGTGTTAGAAGAGTGCACAGCAGATGCTTGGCTGACATAACTCATAGAAATCAGCACAAAATATCCCCACAATTGATTCTGAGACAAAGATCCGATCTGCCAAATTTGAGCCAGCAGAGGCAGCGGAAATTAAGGTATAGAGCTACAGATAATGGCACATGCTGTGTCTCAGGGATCTGGAGTGCATTGTGGGTTGTGGTGGGTTCTATCAAGAGAGCAAACCGACCTGTTAACCCATTAAGAAAGCAACCACATTGGCGTGTGAGGTTGAGTTTTTCGATATGTGCCATGGCCACATCCACTGCATCTTGCAGGCCCAGGATCAATTTGGCATTTTGCCAATAGAGCACGTGTGGGGCTCAATCAGAGATGTCGTGCATCTGGTCTGAGGGATTCAGTGGCCCTTGGGTTTGAAATCAGTATTAAAAGCTTTAGGATCTGCTACAGTCATAACATGGACAGGGATTATGGATTGGTTTGAGGAAGAGAATTCGGTACAGCTCTGTGGTTGCATTTGTGCACCCATGACCCAAGGATGAGGGATCAAGGAAGAGTGGTCAAATTCCACAACGTGAGAAGTTGAAGCATTTCCTTCAGCATTATCTCCCAAATGCAGATGCTACATTTTGGATGGCACTGACATGGTACTGCCCAGAGGACACAAAGATCGGTCTGTGGGATCATTCCAGCAGGCCCTGATGTATGACATCCATACATATGTTTCCACTGGTGTTTCTGTAGACAGAGGAGCTCTGGGAAGAACTGGTAACGTTAGGACATTCCCATGGCAATAGAAAGCACAAGCGCACTCTCAGTTTGCTGTTTTGGAAAGACTCCAATATGACATACAGCAGAATGCCGAGCTGAAAACCTTTAAGCTTCATTTCCAGAACAGGAAGTGTACTCTGCACTTTCAGAATTGTGAGGTAAGTG
The DNA here is from genome assembly GCF_036321535.1 of Camelus dromedarius. NCBI lineage: Eukaryota > Metazoa > Chordata > Mammalia > Artiodactyla > Camelidae > Camelus > Camelus dromedarius. Next base: position 1,679,334 of record NW_026989801.1, read on the forward strand.
CAATAAAACGAAGTTTTACTAATTGAAAAAATATTGTGTGTTCATCACAACAAAGGCAACAGCAGCAATTAGAGGTATACCAGACAACACACACAGGAACAGGACATGGTATCAATGCCTAGGGAAAATTGTCCTCACAGAAATATCATGGAACTTTGTACACCGAATGGTCTAAAATTTTCACTTAACAAAGCCCTATAAATCTATATTAGATACCTGATATTACTTGACCAGTAGAGATAAAGAAGTATAGTAAAAGAAACAGGAAGTACCATTTTCAGTTCCAAAGAGTTTGAAGGCCCAAAAAATAAGCTTTCAAACATCTAGACTGCAAAACGCTACCAGAGCATGTATTGAAAATGGAGGTGAGGAAAACATGAAGTACAACAGTGTCTCAGAATCACAAAAGGTAGTTATCCAGGAAAGGGGAAGAGAAACTCTAAAAAAGAGCCAAATAATATCAGGAAACTCAAGGATGAGATAATATCAGTGCTAAAGTCAGTCCATAGCAGACTTGATAATGCAGACGGACTCGTGAAATACTGTGAAGACAGGGGAACAGAAATCCTTCGATCAGAAGAAGACATAGAAAAAGAAGTGCAACCCAATGCAAACATTGCTGTTGAAGCCTGGGGTAAGACAAAGCATGAAAGAGTAAGATTCTTAAGAGTCCCAGATGGAAAAGCAAGATTAACAAAAAAAGTCTGAAAAGATATTTGTAGAAAAATCAGACTGTAACTTGCTGAAACACAAGAAAGAATGAGGTATACGAAATCAGAAAGTACACATACCAAAGTAGTTGGAAACCCAATACACCTACATTCAGCAGTATTATTCAAATCAACAAAGTTCATGATCAACCGAGTGATTTTAAATGCATCTAGAGGAAAACAACTTAGTCACAACACTACCTCCAGAGGGGTTTCAGCTTATATTTCGAGAGGAATATTGCAGGATAGAAGGAGTGACAGGACATAGACCAAATCCTGAATAAGAAAAAGCTGCAATCTATGGTAGCCTATGCTACAAGACTGCCATTCCTATTAAAGGCAGATCTAGATCATTTCACAGACCGGCAAAACTTAGAAGAATTCAGCAGTTAGGAACTTATCCTTAAAGGAAGATTGAGAATTCCACCCTGAATCAAAAAGTAGCAAGTAGAAATGTAAATAAGAAAACCATTATTGGAAATGCAAGAAGAGCAATGAGTTGCAAAGAATAAACAAGAAGGCAATGAGGAAATCAAAATCCTGAAGTTGGAAGTGGGGAGCAGGAAATCATAGGTGATTTTCAGCACTATACTAAGTAAATCAGCTTACATAACTCTCTGAAGCAAACGGAGAGATTCATGGCGTAATGTGTTTGCAAAACAAACAACAAGCAAACAATCAAACAAATAAACACAAAAAGTGTACGGTTGGCTGACATCTATCCAAAGGAAACATGATAATTCAAAATAAATTACTCAAAGTGATGTCAAGGATAATTCAGCCTGCATTGACCCAGTATCGAGGCTTGCATGTAATCAACACACATGTATTCAGAACACAGACGCGTGCATTAATATTCATAAATATTGATTCAAAATAGCATATCGTGACCTAACCCAAATGCCGATTTTGAATAAGATGGAGTCATAGTCCGTGATATAGGATTACAAGTCTTCCAACAGGATCAATGAATGGCATATTCAACCCTACGTAGAGAATAAATGGCATACACCTATAACAAAGACAAGTAGCTCTGCAAAACTGTACTAAGAGCAAAAGAGACAGACAGGAAAGTGCACATTGGGATTGGTTTCACTTCTAGGAATTTCAGCCCCCATGAAACAAATGGATCCATGTTCTGAGAGAGTGTGTATTTCAGCAGAAAAGCAACAGACGGATATGCATTGTGGGTGAATGGATATTACACAAACAAAAGATTCTTATAGTGGGTCTCTGTGTACTGTGAACTGTTAGAAAGTTTAAATAGGTGTGAATCCATAAACTTAACATGGACAGAATTCCCTCCGTTTGTACTGTGTATACAGATCTATACAAAAGGATAGAGGGAAGAAAAAACTGATCATGGGACGCTAATGGAGAGAATCACATTTATCTTTGGAACCTCTCGTCTGATGCAGCCCCTCCCCCAACACTGACAAATGCAGCAACCATTGGGGATGGCAGTTACCGGTTGGATTCCAGGTGGAATCTTGGTGTGTTCCACCAGGATTGTTGTGGCTGGTGGATCCAATGTAACTGGGCAGAATTCTGTGGGTGGATCAGTGTCATGGAGGCGGTACCGCCCTCTATGGAGCTTGGCTTAAGTCTCTTTTTCTGGAATCTGTGTAAGTTCGAGATACTCGTGCTGCGCAATGGCCTGAGTTCACGGGTCAGTTTCCAGAATCTGAAAGGGCAGATAGTGGAAGATCTGCCTGTCATCAGCTTACAGGTGAGGCTCCGAGGTACTTTCAGACTTGCCCTGTCCTTTAGAATTTGACTTTATAGGAGACATGAAGGAAGTTGGCAGAAAAGCTGGCTGCACGAATTGAGGTGAGATGCGAACACATTGATGAGAGTTGTTCTGCTACAATGGAGAATACCGGCATGGAGGCATCTCTAGAGAATACCAGGCTCAAAAGACATTCATGAGACATATTGAACCTCGCTGATACTGGCAGAAACATATGGAGTGTCAACGTGCACTTTAGGAAGGTACTCAATTCTCTGCTCCAAGAACGGGTCCAAGATTACTGACGTCTAAAAGAGAAGAGATGGCAGAGATGATAAAAGCGCTCATGTTCTTGGAAGAGGTCGTGAGAATCCACACGTCCCAAGGGGCATTTATAAACCACTCAGACGACCAAGCACGAAGCCCAGGTAAGCCTTTTCCCAGGGTTGGCCCTTGGTACCAAGCACTTGCTCTTCCCTCCCCTCCCCTCATGTATCCATTTCAAAGAATCAGCACTTGAGTTGCAATGAAGCCAGTAGGAGCTGAGCAAGCCCCTCCTTGTATCAGAGTTCCTCTTCCTTCACATTCTGTGCACAACAGTGAACTCCTCCATTGTCAACTACTCTCGACTAAAATAGATTGGTATTGAATTCTACGCTCACACCTTGAAATGATGATCTTCCCCTAGATTCAGCAAATGCTGGGCTTATATCTACTTTGGTGTGAAGGGAGTTTTGTAAGTGAGTGAATTTTTTGCCTGAATTTGGATATTTATTTATCCTCATTTTTTCAAAACAGTATTTGTAACTATTATAATTCAGTTATTGAAATGAAGTGTAATTGTTGGGATAGATATGTAGTGACACTTCTTTTGTGGACCGTCTTTTCCCTTTTGTCAAGTCCCAGGAGCAGGATATAATGTGATTGCTGTATTTTTTGGGTTAAATTGCTTTTCTCAACATAATTAGTCGATTAAACATTCTCATCTTTGATAGAAGAGCACATGATTGTCAATAGCCTAGCAAAGCTGCGGCAGTGTTCTCATATCTATAATATCTCTAAGTGCTATTGAAACCAAGCCTATGTAAAAATACATTGTTTGGGTTTCTTTGTGGTTTCCTAAATAATAATTTTTCCCCTTGAATCGCCAACATTGACCAGTATGTGTCATTATTCGGAAAGGGCACCACATGCACAATGGAAACCAAGGGTTGTGGTTGTTAATGGTTCTAAGAATTATTTCATTGTTTCTGTTAGTGCTGGAGGCACCAAGAGAAAACTGTTGACCTGCCTCCTTCATGACTTTTGGCTGCTAATTTATATTTTCTGTGCATTTTTCTTATTTGGATATTTCAAGCTGGTACCTAAATTTGGCAACTCTGTCTTATAGTTAGATATAGTATGTTTCTAAAACTGTATTTATTTTGATACATTTCCCATGTATGTAATTTAATTCTGTTTATTATTTGAAAGTCTGCAATGAGGTATGAACACATTGTCAGACCTGGAGTTTTCGGACACATCCTCCCACAATTGATAGACAGAAAAATAGCTAAACAAGAATCAAGTGTCTGTGAGTTATGACTAAATTGTGTTAATTTATCCATGCCAAACTGGCAGAGTACCAGTGCAAACTTTGCTCACTCTCTCCCATGTATACAGCAAAATAAACATACACTCTCCCAGCCCTTGGCTCAGGAACCCTGCTGAATAATGCCCAAACATCTCTTACTTCAAAAGTCAGAAAGAATTCTCACATAACCTGGAAAGAGTAGAAGGCAAATTAGAGAATGGAAATCAGTGCAGGACCTGACCTTTGGTGAGGGAGCAGTAAAGGGGAAACTGTGTTTTACTGGAATGCACACTCTAAAGTGGACAGGTCATTTGAGATGGAAGAAAATGTGCTGAGGGTTAAAAGAGTGCATAGTGGACGTTTGGTTGACATATCTGAAAGCAATAATCACAAAATTTCTCTGCAATTCATTCCCAGACCAATACTCCACCTGTTAATTTTGAGCTAGGAGTGCCTGTGGAATCTGTGTGTTAGGGCTGTGGCTGATGTCACAAATTTATTCCCAGGTGTTTGGAGATTGTTTTGGGCTGTGGTTGGTACTATCTAGAGAACAGATCTGCCTGGGTCGTCTCTTAATATTAAATCTGCTGGCATATGTGTTGTGGATTAGCTTAGTAACCCAGGGCCTTAGTCACAGTCTTTCCACATCCACGGTATAATTGCTCATTTTCTCCATAAAGGAGAAATGGGTCTCATTCAGAGCCATCTTCATCTAGTTTCTAGAATCCAGGGCAATTTATTGTTGAAATCAGATTCTATAGCCCAAGTATCTGCAACTTTCATAGGCAGGATTGAAATTTCTTATTGTCCAAAGCAGAGGTTTTTGAAATGCCCCATGCTTGCCTTTGAGTTCCAATGCCTTATTGCAAGAGTTCTTGGAGCAGAGATCTGCTGAACAATATGTGAATTTGAAGCCTTTCCATCAGACTTGACTACCACATGCTAATGCAACAATAGTTGTGGTGCTGACCCAGTACTACACTAAGGACCCAACTGTGGCACTGCACGCTTCAACAGGTTCTAATGTGTGACGTCATTAGATTTGTTTCCACTTTTGTTTTTGTTTGCAGAGAACCTGAGGGAACCCATTATAAAATTTTGACTTTTCCGTGGCAATAGTAAGGATGAATGCACTTTCATGAGAGTGTATTGGAACAATTCCCTATCCACATATCCAGCTGGCAGCCCAGAAACCATTTGGAAGCCTCTATTCCAGCAAAAATTACTAGTTCCAGCACTGTCAGAGCTATGATAAGCATTTAAGCAAAATGACACTCTGCTAACTTTACTAGAATAGGTTGATTCACCACAACAAAAACCACACTAGCAATCATAGATATAACAGGCAACAGACACAGAAGGAATGCATGGCATCATTACATACCAAAAACAATCCTCACAGCATTAATACTAAATGTGCACAGAAATGATTTCACTTACAAAAGCTGTTCAAGTCTATAATAGATAACTGATAATCCTTAACCCATAGCGATAGAGAGATATAATAAAGTTAAAAGAACCATTGCAAATTTTCAAAAGACAGGAGTCTCCTGAAAGAACATCCAATGTATTAGACCACCAAAATTTACTAGAACATGACTTGAAAAGGGAGGACATAAAAACACTGAAGGAAATCTTGAGTCAATGAATACAAATGCAGGCTAGTATAAATGGAAAGAGAAACACTTTAGATGAGCCAAATACAATCAGAAAACTCAACGGTGAGAATAGCTAAGCTAAAGACAGTCCAAATCGGACTAGATAATGCAGAGGAACAAATAAGTGACTTCGAAAGCAGGATAACCGCAATCACTCAGTCAGAACACGACATAGAAAAGCAAGTGAAAACCAATGCAAGCAATGCAACTGAAACCTGGGATAAGAGAAAACATACCAGTCTATGACTCATAGGGATCCCACATGGAAAAGAAGAAAGACAAATGGTTTGAAGAGATATTTGAAGAAATCAGACTGAAATTTTCTTAAACCAAAGATAGAACCAGCTATCTTAACACAGGAAGCACAGAGGGTCCAAGCATAATGAACCCCAGTAGGCCTACAACAATATATATTCTAATTTAAATGGCCAAAGTTGATAATAAAGAAATGATTCTAAATGCACCAAAATAGAAACAAGTGCATTGCAAGAGAACTTTCTAATGTCTTCAGCTGATTTCTTAATAGATAGATTGGTAATTTTTTCTTCCCTCTTTCATTTTGTGTTGATCTCTATTCCAAGAACTGATGAAAGGCAGATTCCTTCAGTCTAAACAAGATGAGTTGGCAGAGATTCTATAAGTGTTCAAGTTCTTGGAAGAGGTCATCAGAATCAACACATCTCAAGGGGCTATTTCAGACAATACAAGAGACCATGCACCAAGCCATGTTTATACTTTTCCCAGGAGTGGGCCAATGTATTAAGACTTGCTGTTCCTTCACACTAAACCAGCCATGCACGTATACCTTCAGTCTGCTACTGCAGTTGAATTGGAGCCAGGTCCAATTTTACCAACACTGTAGGGAGAACCTGAGCCTGCTACTGCAGGAGACACAGCACTGTGTCCCATTTCACCAATCTTTCAAGGAGGCCCTGAGCCTACTCCTGCAGGAGACTCAGAGCCAAATCACATTCCACCAGCTGTGTAGGAAGAACCCCAAGCCATCACTTGCAATGGATCCAGGAATGTGTCCAATTCCACAAGCCTTGTAGGGAGACCTTGAGCCTATTCCTGCAGGAGAACCAGATCTCTGTCATATTCCACCATCCCTCCAGGAAGATGCAGGGCCTCCTCCTGCAGGAGACTCAGGAATGGGTCCAATTTCACCAGTCTTGCAGGGAGACTCTAAGCCAATTCCTGCAGGAGACCCAGGACTGTGTCCCATTCCATCAACCCTGCACTAAGACCTTGAAGTGGGTCCAATTCCACTAGCCTTGCTGGGTGACCCACAAGCCTGATCCTGCAGGAAAATTAGAGATATGTCATATTCCAGAAGCCCTGCAGGAAGACTGAAAACCTGCTCCTGCAGGAGACCCAGGAATAGGTCCAAATCCACCAGCCTTGCTGGGAGAGCACAAACCTGATCCTGCAGGTGATACAGAGCGAGGTACAATTCCAACAGCCCTGCAGGGATATCCTGAGGCCACTTCAGCAGGAAACACATGACTGGGTCACATTCCAATATCCCAGAAGGGAGACTGTAAGCCTGCTACTCCAGGAAACCCAGGACTTCGTCCCATTCCACCAAACCTGCAAACACTGAGACTGCATCTGCAGAAAACAGAGTGGGTCACAAAACACCAGCCCTGTAGTGAGACTACAAACCTGCTCCTGTGGGAGACCAAGCCCTTCACAGAGAACATGAGCCAGCTTCTGCAGAAGAACAATAGTTGTGTGACATTCTACCAGCTCTGCAGGTAATCCCTAGGCTTGCTCCTGCAGGAGACAGACATCCCAGTCCAATTCCATCAGCCTTTCCAGGGAGAATCCCAGCTTCCTCTTGTAGGAGAGCCAGAACTAGATCTCATTCCACCAACCCTGCACGGAAAAACTGAGCTTGCTCCTACAGGATACCCACAGCCAAGTCATATTCCACAAACCCTGCAGGGAGACACTGAGTCTGCAATTGCAAGAGACCGAGGACTGGGACGAATTCCACCAGCTCTGCAGGGAATCCCTCACCTGCTCCCATAGGAGACTAAGAGCCATCAGTTCTGGTGGGGTCCCTAAGCCTGCATCTGCAAAAAATACTACAGAGTGGAGTCACATTCCACCAGCCCTGCAAAGAGAACAGAACCTGCTGCTGCAGGAGACACAGGACTAGGTCCCATTCCACCAAAATTGCAGGGATACCCTGAGCCTTGGAACAAGGAATGGGACAAATTCTGCTAACCTTCTAGGGAGACCATGAGCCTCTCCTGCAAGAGAACCAGAGATGGGTCATATTACAGTATTCTTCCAGGAAGACCCAAGGCCTGTTCCTGCAGGAAATGCAAGAACAGGCCCAATTCCTCCAGCCTGAAGGTAGAGTCCAAATCTGTTCTGGCAGGTGACCCAGAGATGGGTCCCATTCCACCAGCCCTGCAGGGAGACTCTGAGCCTACTTCTACAGGAGATCCAGGAATGGGTCCCATTAAACCAACCCTGAAGGGAGACACAGAACCTACACTTGCAGAAACCACAGAGCCAGGTAACATTCCATCAGCCCTGTAGTGACCCCTGAGCTGGGTCCAATTACACTATCCTTGCAAGGAGACCATGTGCCTATTCCTGAAGCAGAACAAGTGATGGGGTCATGTTCCAACAGCCCTGCAGGAAGACCTGGAGCCTGCTTCTGCAGAAGACCCAGGACAGGGTCTGATTCCACCATCCCAGCAGGGAGAAAACTAGCCGGCTCCTGCAAGTGACCAAGGTCTGAGTCATATTCCACTAGCCCTGTAGGAAGAACATAAGACTGCTGTTACAGGAAATTCAGAGCCATGTGCCATTCCAGAAACACTGCAAGGAGACTCTGAACCTGCCCCTGCAGGAAACAGAAACCCAGTCACATTCCACAAGCCCTGCAGGGATACCTGAGCCTGCACATGCAGGAGACCCAGGCCTTGGACCAATTCTACCAGCCCTGTGGAAAGACCCTGAATCAGCTCTGGCAGGAGACTAAGAGCCATGTCACATTCCACCAGCCCTACAGGTAATTTATCAGCCTGCTCCTGCAGAAGACCCAGAGCCAGGTCACATTCCATGAGCAATGCAGGGAAACTTAGAATCTACACCTTCAAAAGATCCAAGATTTGGACCAATTCCAATGGCACTGCACGGAGACCATGAGCCGTGTCCAATTCCACTAGCCCTGCAGGAAGGCCCCAAGCCTACTCCTACAGGAGAACCTGAGATTGGTCATATTGCAACAGCTCTAGAATGACCCAGAGCCTGCTCCTCCAGGAGACACAGGACTATGTCCCATCCACCAGCCCTGCAGGGAAACCCTGAGACTGTTCCTTCAGGAGAACCACAACTGGCTCACATTTCACCAGCAATGCAGGGAGACTTAGAGCCTGCACCTTCAAGACACCCAAGAATTGGACCAATTCCAACAGCACTGCAGGGAGACCATTAGCCAGGTCCAATTCCACTAGCCATGCCTAGAGACCCCGAGCATGCTCCTGTAGGAGACCCAGCACTGGGTCTCATTCCACAAGGCTTGCAGGGAGAAACTCTGCCTGTTTCTGCAGGAGACCAACAGCTGAGTCACATTTCACCAGCCCTGAAAGAAGACCCCAATCCTGCACCTGCAAGGGACCTAGGACTGGAACAAAATTGACTAGCCCTGTAGAGGGACCCTGAGCCTGCTTCTGCAAGAGAATAAGAGATGGGTCATATTCCAATAACCCAGCAGGGACAGTCTGAGCCTGCTCCTGCAGGTGATACAGAGTAGGGTGAAATTGCAAAACCTTGCAGGGACACCATGAATCTGCTGCTGCAGGAGAAAAAGGATGCGGTCCCATTCCACAAGCCTTACAAGGAGACCCTGAGCCTGGTCTTGCATGAGATCCTGAGCTGGATCCTGCAGGAGACACAGGACTGGGTCCCATTCTACCAACCCTGCAGGGGAACCCGAACCTGCACCTGCAAAAAACACAGAACCGTATCACATCCCACCAGCTCTGCAGGGAGACTGTAAGACTAGCCCTACAGGAGACCTAGAGCCAGGTTACATTACCAGTCCTGCAGGGAGACCCTGAGCCTGATCTTGTAGCTCCTCCTGCACCTACACACACACTTCTATGAGACCCAGAGCCAATTCAGGCATCACCACCCCTACGGGCTGAGATGCCTCTGCAAACACCAACACTGTCATCTAATTCTCAGAATCAACCCACTCCCAGACTCGAACTTTACTTCCCTTCTCCTGGAATCATTTTTGTTTGTTTTTTTCTGTAATTTCCTTGTTTTCTTTCATGTCATTTAGAGTATCATCTATTTTTATGTTTTAAGTTTACAATAATAAAATTTAGATGTTTTTCCATTTTAAATTGTGCAATTCAGGAGTATTAAGTGCATTCACAATGCTGTGTAACCATCATCACTGCCTAGTTTCAGACTGTTTTTTTCCTCATAATAAAACCCTGTATCCAAAGCACACATTCTCTTTTCTCCCTCCCCTAGCCCCTGACAAGCCCTAATCCTCTTTCTCTCTGTGTGTCTTTCCCTACCCTGGATGTTCCCTATCAATGAAATCATACAAAAGGTGGCTGTTTGTATCTGCTCTCATATTTTAACAAGGGACTGGTGTTTTTTTTTTTTTTTACTTGAAGTAGCATTTTGGTTATTTGAAAGGGAAACCCAGGTGGATTAAACATGAGATGTACAAAATGAAAAATTGTAGTAACTATGTGCATAATCTCGAGATAGGCACTGCTATTCTATGTGTGAAACCAGAGCCAGAAGGGAGATGCTTAGCTCTTCCTGTGGCAAAACATAACCTACAAAATAAAAAATAATAATATTCAAAAGCCTTGAAAGTCAAACCACAACCTGGAAAAATCATTTTTCATAACCTAAAGTCAGAGAAATGTTTCACATCACTGTGGTCCAAAAACTTCTTGAAACACTGTGTTCTAAACAGAAACAGAACAAACACATGCAATTCCAACAAGAGGAAATGCAGGTGGCCAGTGTATATTAGAGGTGCTTGACCTCTCAAGTGAGGATGCACACAGATGTACACACTTTGGAGACAGCATTGGTCACCATCACACTGGCAGGACTTTAGCCTGGTGACAACCAGCTCTAGTGACAACATAAGGAGGCAGAGGCCACAGTAGATCCCCTGGAGGGAAGAGTGAGCAGACACTCCTCTCTGGGAGAACAGTATGCAGGGTGAATTACAGTTCCACAAGTTCACCCCTTTCCGAGTAGTGCTGATGCTTAGTGTTGATCATACTAAAATTCTTGCACAATTTTTCAAAGATGTCTTTTCAAGGATGTTCATCACAGTTCTGGTTTAACTAGTAGGAGATTGGAAGCAACACTAATATTCATGGAGAGGGGGTGGGATTCATCAGTTCTGGTTCACATGGAGGAATGATTGTTGTGCAGCTGGAAAAATGAGTGCTAGGTCTTTACCTGATGTCAAGGAAGCCCTCAGCTTGGATGCTTGTTAATCCATCATCTACATCCCAGATGCCATCTATGACTACATATGTGTCAAATCATCATAGATTTAAGTGAATCTTGTGGTGTGTGAGAGACAGAGGCAGAGAGAATAAGAGAGATAGAGACTGAGAGATGTTCACCAAGCCATTCATGACGGTCACTTCTGGGGGTGGGATTTGCAAATCTCTGCACTTTTCCTTTAGGCAACATTTCAAGTGTTCATAATGTATCTATATTGCTTTACTAATTCTAAGGTATTTAAAGCATATGTTACTTGAGATTCATTCATATTGAATCCACAGCATAAAGTTTATTATTTTTATTTTAAAGTATTTGTTACAAGTACAATCAGCATTTATGAGAGTAAAATGATAAATTCTAAAGAATGAAGAATCAGATAAAGAACAAAACCTTTTGGTGACTCAGACACAGGCCAGCTAGTTGGCAGCAAATGGCAGGGTGGGACAGGTTTCTCTAGAAGGTTGTGTATGTTCTGAATCAGCATCCAATAGAGGCAAGGAAAAATTACAAGACATGTACGCTGGAAACTACAACAGCTTGTTGAGAGTAATTAAGAAAGACCTAGCCCTATTTTAAAATTTGAAGGAGCCAAAGTGACAGAGTAGACAGACTCACAGCTTGACCTCTCCCACAAATACACAAAGAATTACATCTACAAAAACATTGAATTGCACAGAAACCTCCTGAACTCTGGCACAGTGTCTCTCATTTTGAAATACAGGAAGATTCTCACAAAATATGGTAAGGAATAAAAAGAAAAAAGACAAATTCAGTGCAGGACTGATCCTGCAGGGAAAAAGTAGCATAGGAAGAAAGGCACCCTCACACTGGGACACAACCTCTCTAGCTGGGAGATCAGCTAGGAAAGAAGCAGAGCTTCCAAGGTTTGGAGGAGACAGTGGCAACTGCATGGCAGGCAGAACTGGGGAATACTGACACAGAGGGTCCCTGTGATGACCAGCCCTAGACATGAACTAGCAGGGATGAGCCAGGACTGGCTACTGGAGTCAGTGAAGAGCCCAGGCAGAGGGCTGGGTCACACGGCAGAGAGGCAGCATCAAGAAAATAGAGGGCAGTGTGAGCTCTGGCTGTGTGTGTGTGTGTGTGTGTGGAACAGAACAGACTGAAACTCTCATAAAAAAGCACCAATGTTGGTATAATGGGGGAGGAATGATGCATGGCTGTGCCAAAGTCACTTTCTCCACTTGGCTCCATTGTTGGTGTGTTCTCATGAGAAGAGAAATGGGGCTTGGTCATAGCCAACACTGCTGCACAAAGGCAGAGCTGAATGTTGAATCCATATCCTGTGCCATTGCAACTTCACAGGCGGGACTGAGATTACAGCCCCAGGCAGAGAGGGTGGATTTGCTCTCTCTGGTCACTTTGTGGATCCACACCTCTGGGACTTACAGGCAGTGAGTGGAGTTCTGACTCAAGAAGGGTGGCCAGTGAGGGTATTTACAACAGGGTGGTGTATGGTTCCATATGTGGATGTGGGATTGGGGTTTGAGTTGAACCTGTAGTGGACCATAAATTCATGTGTGTGACTACACACTTGCTAAGGCAGGTCCAAGGGACTGACACTGCTGGATCTGCACTGATGTTTCCTGGGGCTCAGAACCTGAGGGGCACCAGAGTAGGTGGCTGACATTCCCATAGCTAAAGCAGGGATAAAGCCAACATCAACAAATAGTACTTTGTAAGTCTGCATAACAAGTGACAGAAAACACCACAGAGGGAACTCCCCAGTGGAAATCTCCTGCTTATTTTTCTTCAAAACTGAAGTGCTCCCACCCTGCCTACTACACACCACAGCTCAGAAACGGGTCTAGAAGAAATACATAGAGCCAGAGAAATATAAGTAAATAAAGAAGCCGAGGAACCACTTTCAATTAAAAGAACAAGAGAAATCCCCTGAAAGAACAAACAGTAAAATAGACTGATAGTCTACTATACTTCAAAAAGGGAATGATCAACACACTGAAAGAACTAAAAGAGACTATCAATAGAGACAGAAAACTTTGAAAAGAAAATTTAAACTATAAAGAAGAGCTAGTTAAAAATAGAAAATTCAACTACAGGCAATCAAAAACAGACTAGATAATGCAGAGGAATGAATAAATGACTTAGGAGACAAGATAAAAGAAATAACCCAATACAGCAGATATAAAAGCCAATAAAAACCAATTAAAGCAAGATAATATAAAGTGCGCCAGCCTATGCATAATAGTGGGTCCCAGAAGGAGAAGAAAGAGAAAAGGGGATTGAAAATATAGTTAAAGAAATCATGACTGAAAACTTTCCAAACCTTAAGAAGGAAAGAATTATCCAAGCACAGGAGGCACAGAGGGTCCCAAACAAGAAGAAACCAAACAGACCTACACCAAGACATATTATAATTGAAGTGGTTAAAGTTAAAGATAAAGAAAATATTCTAAAGGCAGTGAGAGAAAAACAAAATGTTAGTTACAAGGGAGCCCCATAAGCATTCAGCAGATTTCTCTACATAAAAACTTCTGGCCAGAAGGGAGTGGCAAGATATTTTCAAAGTCCTGAATGAGAAAAGGCTGCAAACTAGGATATTCTATCTAGAAAGACTCTCCTTTAGAACAGAAAGAGAGAGAAAGAATTTCACAGACAAGCAAAACTAAAAGAAGTCAGCAGTACTAAATCTATGCTAAAAAAAAAATTGAAAGTTCTAATCTAAATAAAACATAAACAGGAAGCTATAGAAATTAGGAAACCATAATTGGAAATGCAATAAATACAGTGAATTGCAAGGGAAAACATGAAGATATAAATAAGTCAGTAAGTCAATAAAGAAAGCAAGCAAGAAAGAGAGAATAGCAAAATCATAAAAGGTGAAAGAGGAGAGCAAGAGAATATAGATTTTGTTCCCTTTCTTTTTTTTTTTTCTTCTTTCTTTTTGTCTTCTTTCTTTTTAGGATGCACTTGAGCCTACATGACTATCAACTAAAACCAAACAGATGAAGTAAGGGGTTACCAGACTTGAAAGACAAGATAACCACAAATCAGAAGTATATAAAGAGTCATAAAACCCAAAAAGAAACCAAGCTTATAGAAAAGAAATTTATCATATGACAAAAATGAAAAAAAAATTAAAAGAAAGAAACAAATAAGAAATACCAAATCAACTGGAAAACAAATTTCAAAATGGCAATAAAACCACATCTATAAAATAACTACTATAAATGTCAATGGACTAAGTGTTCCAATCAAAAGAAAAAGTGAAGGAGGAGGAAAGATGGTGGAGTAAAAAAGATGCTCAGAGCTCACCCTCTCCCACAAATTCACCAAGAGTGACATCCACAGACACACCCACCACCCAGAACACCTGCTGAACTTTGACAGAATATTGCCTTCTTCAAAAGATAAAATTTTCCACAAATCTGGTAGGAGAAAAGAAGAAAAAGGAACATAGTTCAGGACCATTCCAATGAGGAGGGAGCTGCAAAGGAGTAATAGCATTAATACACTGGGTCTACCCAACTCCAATGGCGAGTTCAGCAAGATGGAGAGGGAACATCTGCGGCTCGTATCTGTACAGAATAGCCTTTGACTGACAGAACTAAGTTAATTGGGCACAAAGAGTCCCAATGATCCCCAGCCCTAGACGTGAACCAGCAGAGGTGGGATGGGACAGGCTGTCTGAGTTGAGCAGAGGATTCGGGCTGACTGTACAGAGGAAACCTTGGGGGACTACAATGTTCTGTGTTCCATGGCTGGGAGAGTATAAAGATTAGAACAGCCTGGGTCCCCAATAAAATCCAAAAAAAAAAAAAAAAGGCAAAGCAACACTGCTGGTGTGCCCTGGGGGGAAGGGGATCCGTAGCCTTTGTGTCCACAGACCCACAGTGCCATTATTGGAGACTTCTTGGGAGAAGAGTGTCAAGGCTCAGCCATAGCCACCATATTTTCTGGTTCATGGTTCCCAGGTGAAGGAGGGGTCAAAAGCCGAATCCCTACCTAGGGGCTCCACAACCTCATAGGTGGGACTGAGATTTGTTTACAGTCCCAAGCAGAGGGGACCATTACACACCGATGCCTCTCTGAATTGGCTTTTCTAAGACAAATGGACAAGAAGCAGTGTTCTGGAACAGAGCAGGGGTGACGGCTAGTGCAGCTGTTTTCTCTGAGTCCACCTATGAAGCATGGACCTAATGCGGCAGGGGAGCTACCTGCCAACTACCTTGCACAAGTGTGGTGCTGGGACCAGGCATCTGGTGGGGGTGCAGACCACCCACAAACTGATGCTGGGACACAGACCAGGAGCACGACTGGAGGGCCTCTGGAACCAGCAAATGGAGTTTTCACAGCAGGATATGGGCAGGAGTGTGACAACCACAGGAAAAAAAGGAGCTCCTGCTCAATAGCCAGGGCAGACTCAGGCCACCAGAACACCAGCTACACCACCAACAAAGGGGATAACAGGCAAAAGGCATGGAAGGAAGACTTGGCAACCACCCATAATTAAAAACAACCTTATGACAAAATTATTAAGAGTGCATATTCTTGGAAAAAGGCCAAGATAGTTGAGTAGAAGGATACTTGTATCTTATCCTCTCCAATAAATACACCAAGACTGACATTCACAGACACACCCATCCACTCAGAACATCTGCTGAACTTTGATAAAACATTGCCATCTTCAAAAGACAAAATGTGCCACCAATCTGGTAGGAGAAATGGAAAAAAGAAGGAAGAAAATGCAAAATGGCTTGGGGTTGGTCCTTTGAAGAGGGAGCAGCAAAGGAGGGATAGTGCTGGTTGACTGGGTATCCCCCTTTCCAATGGAGAGGTCAGCAGGATGGACAGGGAACCTCTGAGGCTCAGATGTGTACAGAACCGCCCTTGACTGACAGAATTAAGTTATATGGGCACAAAGTGTGTCAACAACCCCCAAACCTAGAAGTGAATCAGGGATGGGAAGGGACAGGCTGCTGGATCCAGGCAGACTCTGGTTGACTGTACAGAGGTAACCCTGGGGGACTACAGTGTGCTGTGGACAACTGCTTGGATTGTATACAGATCAGAACAGCCTGGGAACCCCATAAAATAAAAAAAAAATAAAGCAAAGCAACATTGCTGGCTTGCCTGAGGGAAGGGGAGTTTTGTCCTTTGTCTCTGCTGACCCACAGCAACATAACTGGTGATTTCTCAGAAGAAGAGAGATGAGGCTCAGCCACAGCCATCATACCCACCCAGGCAGAGGCAGGGTTGAAACCTGAATATGTACCTGGCAGTTCTGCAGCCTCATAGGTGGGACTGAGACTTGTTTACATCCCCAGACATATAGGAAGGTTCTGTCCTGGTGCGTCTATGAACTCGCACCTCTAAGACAAATGAACAAGGAGCAGAGTTCTGGCAAAGAGCAGGGACTAGGGCTGGTGTGGCCATTTGCCTCAAGCCCACCTACAGAGTGTGGAACAGATGTGGAGTGGGGAGTAGCACTGAACAGGGGAGCAACCAACCCAACTACTGTGCAGGACTGCTGCACCTGGACACCGCATTGGGAAGGGGCACACCCTGCCCACCTACCATGCAGGGGAGCAGCACCAAGATGCAGCATTGGGAGGAGATGTGACATGTCTACCTACAGGCACTGGGAGCAGCACAGACCAAGGGTGTGACCAGAGGGTCTCTGGAACCAATGAGCTGAGTTCATGAAACAAGGCAGAGGCAGGAGCTGTGACAACCACAAAACAAATAGGAGTCCCCATTCAATAGCCAGGGTAGGCTCTGGTTAACAGGTTAACGGCCACATCTGTAACCAAAGGGATAACAGACAAAAGGCACAGAAGTAAGACTTGGCAACCACACTTATTTAAGAAAGAACTCTTGATAAAATTATTAAGGGCACACAATCTCCACGGGAACATCCTCTCTTCTTTTTCTGTTCCATTTTCTTTTACTTTTTAAATGTTAATTCTTAAATAATTTTTATATTTCTATTTTTAATCCCTTTTAAAATTTTCTTTTAAAATACTAATATTATTATCTTTCAATTTGTCCAATTTCATTTTTATCTTTGTTTTGTTCTTCTGTTATGATGATACTCTGTTCTCAAATACTTTTCTTCCTTTAATGTTTTAAAAATTCATCCCAACTCAATTGTTATCTTGTTTCAATATGTTCTTCTGTTATTGATTATACTGCTTTTAAAACTAATTTCTTTGTGCTTAGTTTTATTTCTGCATCCACTTTATATAAATAAATAAACTCCTAAAGGACGACAGTAGATAACTGATACTCCATAAGCCATAGTGCCAGAGAGATATAAGCAAGATGAAGAAGCAGAGCCACCTCTCTCAATTAAAAGAACAAGATAAATCCCCTGAAAGAACAATCAATGAAATAGACAATGATAGTCTACTAGATGATTTCAAGAAAGGAGTGATCAAAGTACTGAAGAAACTAAAAGAGATTGTCTATAGAGACAGAGAATATGTCAAAAAACAAAATTGAAACTCTAAAGAGGAGCCAGTGAAAATTGGAAAACTCATTTGCTGAGATGAGAGTTGAGCTAAAGGCTGTAAAATGTAGGCTAGATAATTGAGAGGAATGAATATGTGACTTAGAAGACAGGACAACAGAACAGCTGAGAGAAAACAAATAAAAACCAATGAAAGCAATATAAGGGACCTATGGAATAACATAAAGCATGCCAACCTACTCATAATGGGGGTCCCAGAAGGAGAAGAAAGAACAAAGGGGATTGAAAAGGTATTTGAAGAAATCATGACTGAAAACTTCCAAACCTAAAGAAGGAATCAGATATCCAAGTACAGGAAGCACAGAGCGTCCCAAACAAGGAGGTCCCAAACAGACCCACACCAAGACATATTACAATTAGGATGACCAGGGTTGAGAATAGGAAATGATTCTAAAGGCAGCAAGAGAAAAAAAAAGAATGAGATACAAGGGAACCCCCATAAGATTTTCAGCTGATTTCTCTACACAAACAGTACAGGCCAGAAGGGAGGGGCAAGGAATATTCAAAGTCCTGAATGAAAAAATAATGCAGCCTACGATACTTTATCCAGCAAGGCTATCCTTTAGAATAGAAGGAGAGATAAAGAACTTCACAGACAAGCAAAAACTAAAAGAATTTAGCAACACTAAACCTATGCTAAAGGAAATATTGAAAGACCTACTCTAAACAGAAAAGAAGCAGGATGCTACAAAAAGGAGAAAACCATGATTGGAAAGGTGATTGCTACAATGAATTACAACAGAATAAACATGAAATCATAAAAGAGGACATCTAAATCATTAAGGGTGGGGGAGGCGAACAAGAAAATGTACAGGTTTCTCTCTCTCTCTCTCTTTTGTTCTTGGTAGGATGAGTTTGAGCTTATATTACTATCTGTTTAAAACAAACAGATACAGTAATGGGTTAATATATGTACAAAGTAGGGTAACCACAAGCCAAAAAGTTACAATAGAGTCACAAAACTAAGAAGACACCAAGATAATAAAAAGGAAAATTATCAAACCACAAAAAGAAAATGAAAGGAACAAAGAGGAAATACAAAATCAACTGCAAAACAAAGTTCAAAATATAATAAACACATATCTATCAATAATTATTATAAATGTCAATGGACTAAATGCTTTAATCAAAGGATATAGAGTGCAGAGTGGATAATAAAGCAAGTATCTACAATACACTGTATACAAGAGACCCACGTTAGGGAGAAGGACACACATAGATTGAAAGTGAGAGGATTGAAAAAGATATTCCACAAAAATGGAAATGACAAGAAAGCAGGAATATCAACAGTGATTTCAAATAAAACAGACTTTAAAACAAAGATTATAAAGAAAGATTAAGAAGGACATTTTATAATGATTAAAGGAGACATAGATGAAGATATTACACTCATTAACATATATGAACCCAACATAGGAGCACCTAAATACATAACAGATAAAAAGGGAAAATTTGATCGGAATACAGTCATGGTAGAAGACTTTAACTATCCATTAACATCACTGGACAGATCTTCCATACATAAAATTAATAAGACAACATAGAAATTAAATGATAAAATAGAACAATTTGTCTTGGTTAATATTTTCAGAACATTATATTTCCCTAAAATAGAATATACATTCTTCCCAAGTGCACGTACCACATTTTCTAGGATAGATCATATACTTTGGCACAAAAGAAGCATTAACAATTTGAAGAAGATAGAAAATATTTGAAGCAACTTTTTCTGAACACAATACCATAAAAGTAGAAATTAACTACAGAAAA
This sequence comes from Camelus dromedarius, assembly GCF_036321535.1. Taxonomy (NCBI): domain Eukaryota; kingdom Metazoa; phylum Chordata; class Mammalia; order Artiodactyla; family Camelidae; genus Camelus; species Camelus dromedarius. The sequence continues at coordinate 1,698,805 of NW_026989801.1, forward strand.
ATAAAGGAGAAATAAATGACAGCATGGAGATTAAACAACATACTACTTAAAAAAAAATGGGTGGATGATGAAATCAAAGAAGAAATAAAAAAACACAGTGAGACAAAAGATGATGAAAACACAACCACACAGAACCTATGGGATCCAGAAAAGGCAGTGCTTAGAGGGAAGTTTATAGCGAGAGAATCAGGTCTACCTCAAAAAAGAGGAAAAACTGCAATAAACAATCAAACTTACCACCTAAAAGAATTAGAAAAAGAAGAGCAAAAAATAACAAAAGTAAGCAGAAGGAAGGAAATAATAAAGATCAGGGAGGAAATAAATAAAATAGAGATATTAGAAACATTTGAAAAAATCAAGCCAAGAGATGGTTTCTTGAAAGGGTAAACACAATTGACAAAATTATGCTCTATGCTGGAAATTGACACAACAATGCAAACTGACTATAACTCAATAAAATAAAAATTAAAAAATAAATATATTAACAAAAGAAAAAAGAAAAGGTAGTTTCTACTCACCAGACTGGAGGAGGGGACTGCACCCATGCGGGGTCACACCCCATGGGAAAGCCTGGGGTCAGGATCGGAGGAGCAGGGTGCTGTGGACAGGATCTGTCACAGGGTTTCTGCAGGAGGGGAGGGTGAGGCATGTGAGCAGGCTGAGGACTGGCCATTTGAGTAAGTTCATGGGCTCTAGGGAGGAGGGGCTCCCCCAAGTGTCTGGACTTGACTCTGGGTGAGTTGGGCAGGTGGACAGTGGCTCAGTGTGAGTCCAAGTCCAGTGAAGGGGTAGTGCGTTAGATCTAGAAGGACTCCTTCTGGGGTGGGAAGGCCCATAATGGAGGCAGGAGGCCAAGCCCAGGTGACTGAGAACAGGGTGTGTCCTGCATAGGCCTGCAGGGCAGACGAAAGCATCCAGTCTACAGAAGGTGGAAACATGGTCCATACAAGGGCTCAGCTCAGATGTCACCCCCTCAGAGGAGCCTTCCTTGCCTGCACAGTCTACAGGGACAGCCTCCTCCACGCACATCTCCAAAGCAGACACATGCTCCATCTCCTGCTTAGCATTCAGGAACCGGGCCCCTGCTCCACGCCCAGCCATGGTTCCGCTGCCCTGAGGAAAAGCCCTCACAGGAGCCATCAAGCCCTGCACGACCTGGGCCCCACCTCTCTGTCTCTTCTGCCACCACTGTCTCCACCTGGCCCTCTTCTCCTCCACTCCTGCACTCCCCCAGCCCTGTGTGCTCTCCAGAGCACGTGTCCCTCCTAACATGCTGTGTGTGCTCACTGTGTCTCATCCACTGCATGCCTCCCACCCAGGTCAGTATCCAGTGCACAGTAGGGCTCAGTAAGTAGAGAATGAATGACTCTTACCATCACTGCTGGGAAGACCTTTGTCTGTGGCCTACAGTGATCACACACCCGTCACACATTCGCTGAGGTCCTACTGTGTGTTGGGCGGGTTCCATATACCGGGCACAGCAGGTAGTGAAGCAGGCAGGTGTCCATTCTCATGCAGCAGACAGCCTGGTGGGGACACAGAGAAAATTAAGTATAATATACACAATGTCCGGAGGTGATATGTTCCATGGAGAAAAATTAGGTCAGGGAGGACATTTGAGCAGATTCCTGGAGGTGTTCAAGAAGCAGGCGGAGAGAGATCCTGGCTGAAAGAGCAGCCAGTGCAAAGGCCCTGAGGCCACAGTGGGATGCGCGTGGAGGGTCTTAGTTATCCGTGTGAGTTCTTAGTCCTGCCTTGAGTACGTATGTTGCTTTTATTTGTAAACCTTGATTTCACCTTTAAAGCAAATTAAACTGCATCATCAATCTGCATAATTTAGCCAATTCTGTTTCAGGTGTTGTGGGCACAATGGCGGGCTAGTTACTTGGGTTGGTAAAGAATTACCAGCGTCTGAGAAGGGTCTAGGAAAGTTTAATAGGGACACTGCTATAGGCAACATCAGGCCACACAGGCAAGAGGTGCCTACACGAGCGCCAAGGTTGAGTGTGTGGGGTCTGTTATTGGGGGGGTGCTGTTCACACAAGGAGGAGGGGGCTGCATGATCAATTCATGCACAGGTACCTGGTTGGTTGTGAGATCTGTCAGGGGCTTCTCTGAACAACAGGCTTTACCACTTTAATAAGGGCAGGATGTGAGGCCTCTCTTCCTGGGGCAATGAGTTTTCATAGGGTAAACACACAGCAAGAGAAGATGTTTTATAGCTTGTGGAAATGCAGGTGTGCAAAGGGTCCTGCAGTGGGGAGTGGGAGGTAAGGTGCCACTGGGCTCTAGGCACACAGAGAGCCCAGGGGTTAGGGTGTATGACTCTAAAGAGTGCCACCTGGCTTCACACCAGGGACTTTATGTGAAAACAGGAGAATCTAGGTTGTCAGCACGTGTCTACTCAGTGACCTCCCTAAGCCTAGCTCTGTCAGGCATCAGGTGGCTGTGAAATGAACATGAAGGTCCCCACCCTGAGGACCCCAATGAATGAACATCTTGACATCCTCACCCCCTTCCCCTGCACCACCACCCCACCTAATCTGGGTCTCAGGCTCTGACCCTGATATCAGTGGCACCTTTGTTCCCTATATCCAGCTCCTCTGGACGTCTCTGTGATGAGCTGTTCCATGTCAGCGAGCCCCAAACTGAGCTCTGCCTTTACCCCATGAATGCTTCCTCCCTGTGAAGCCCCTTGTGAAGGAGCCACCACTAGCAGGATCCTTCAGCCCTGAGTCTCTTCCTTCCCCACCCCTCCGATTTCCCCCAGCCCATGATCCCCTCTGGAGGTCCCTATTATCCTCTCCCTCCCACTTCAGTCTTGGGCTGCACACCAAATCCCTCTTCACAATCTCCCACAAGACAGGTCCAGGTCCACTTGGGGACACTGAGGTGACACAGGCGGGTGTTGCTGGGAATGAAGAGCAGGATACTGTAGCAGAGGAGAGGCAAGGGCTCCCAATCCACCAGAACACAGGCTAAAGTGGGGGCAAGACACCCATACAGGGTGAGGCAGGCATCACACTGCAGCCCCACCCTCTGCTCCCCCAGGGTGCCCTGTGTTTCCTGCTTTGGCCTGGGGGACTTCCCCCCTCACTCTCTGTTAGAGAGGTGCCCATTCATTCATTCACACCCTCATTCACCATGTACATGGGTCCTGCTCAGTGCCAGGCCTCAGCTGGATGACAGCTCATCCTTGGGGACACAGCTCAGATCTCACCTCCTCCATGAAGCACTTCTGGATTCCCACCCCTCCTGAAGTTCCTCTGGCCTCAGTTGGGACCACTAGGGCTGAGACCACACTCTGATTACCTCCCAAGTCTGTGATCTCTGTGAAAGCCCTGGGCCCAATGTGGAAAGAGACTCAGAAAAATGGGGCCAAAAGGGGCTAAGAAAAATGTTACTAATTCTCTATTACAGAGAAGGACACTGAGCAGAGGGAGGGCAGTGTCTAACCAAAGCTACAGAGGAGGGTCTCAGTGAGCCCTCCCTTGGCCCTGTTACTTGTTCTCTGTTACAGATGAGGACACTGAGCCACAGAGAGGGAGCAGAGCCCTGCTATAGCCTTGGCCCCACGGCCTGTGTCCTTTATTACTAGCTCAATGCTGCCAGCAGGGGTGTGGGCCTGGAATGGAGGTTGAAAGCAGCCTGACCCCCAGGACCCCTTCATACACAAAGTCAGTCTCAGGAAACACCCCTCAAGACCTACTCTACACCCCTGGGATTGAGACCTGATTGCTGTTCCTGGAAGCTGGCTGGGCTTCCCTGTGAATTGGCCCAGGAGATGTTTGGGACAGACACAGGGCCCCTGAGGCTCCCTGTCCCCAGATGAGCAGCTCTGGTCCCCTTGACTGTCCCTGGCAGAGGCCTGATGACACGAGGTGTTGGTCGGGTAGCCAGCTGTGGAGATGAGGAAATGGGAGCAACATGCAGGTACATGCAGAGGTTCAGGTATTCACTCAACAATCATTGATTCAGGCCTTGCAGTGTGGCTGGCCTGGGCCCAGGCCTGGGTGTACTGTAGTGAATACAGTCAACCCCTTGAGCCTTCTGGGAAAGCAGTGCTCGGAGAAACGGGCCCTCAGAGCCCCCATCTTGCTCCCCATGAACAATCACACTGAGATGAGGCTGCAGCCATGGGTCCCAGTGGAGGGTGAAGGGAGGAAGGAAACCCAGAGTGGGCACTGACCATGAGCCTGGACACTGGAAACAGATTGCCTGGGCTCTGTAATCTGGGGTGGTCACCTCCCCTGTTCTCTCTGTGCCTCAGTTACTTCTGCAGAATGGGTGATAACGCCTGTCCCTGCCCCACAGATTTTCATGAGGAGTCAGTGATCTCTTATGCGTGTAGGACAGTGCCTGGCTATGGGTCAGGATCCTGCTCACCTCACAATAATCTGTCCCACTTTAAAGATGAGAAAGCCAAGGCTAAGGGGGTTATGAGACCAGCCTGGGCTAGCCCCCTTCTCATGCTCTGCTGTCCAGGTCTCCTGCTTTTACATCATCCCTCTGCCCCCATATCCACCCAGCAAAGTAGGTGCTAAGAATCTGAGCAAATCAGAGTATGAATGGAGACACACCCTCTCCCCAACTTGGGCTCTTGGGGCGGTGGGCAGGATGGGGATATCGGGCTCCCCCAGACTGTCCAGGAGGACCAGCATGTCCGTCACCTCATTTCCACTCAACACGGAGGTGTGTGTCCAAGGGCCAGAGGGCGATGGAGTAACCCAGGGTGGGTGGATGCTAGGTAGGTGTGGGAGGCACAGAGTGGCCCCTGGAAGACAGTGTCCAGGCAGCCAAAGTGTGGGGAATGAGGGTGCCCAGAAGGGGCAGAGGACAGAGTCCAGCCTGGACACCACCCCCTGCTGGACCCTGATCTGGGGTGAGAATTGGGACAAGCCAGGGCCCCGCTAGGACTCCTCATCCAGCAAAGAGGTGAGGAAAAGTTAAGGAGACAATGGAGGCTGACCCCACCGTGCTCCCTGTGTGAAGGCGCTGCTTCCAGGATCCTGGAGTTTCCTTAGACCTTTTTGAAGTGGCTGCTGTTTCCAGCCCCATGTGGGCAGAAGGACTGAGGCAGGGAGGACAGAGTGACTCAGGACAGAGCTAGGATTCATCCAAGAGTGTGTGCTGGGCCTCTCGCTGAGAGCAGCCTCTGGGCATCATGGACTCAGGAAGTGTCTTGTCCTCCCTCTTAAGGCTCCTGGCATGTTAGGCAGGAAAGGTCCCAGCGCCCATACCTGGGCCTCTCTGGGTGATGCTGACATGTGGGATCATGATGGTCCTGGGAAAGGAGAGAGAATGTAGGCTGGGCGTCAGGTCTGCATCAGACCCTAATGATGCCCCTAATGTTGTGTGAACTGGAAACTCCCTGACCTCTCTGTGCCTGGCTTTCCAGCTCTGACTCAGAGGACTGCTGTGCTTGGCACACAGTAGGACCTCAATCAGAGGAAAAAGCCAGCCCTTCCCCAGGAACCTCTCCTCTTACATGCCCAAAGCTAAGCCCATGTGCCACACATCACCAGAGCTGATACTTGACAAACAGGGCAAGTGAAATCCAGCAACCCCTCCCTCCTGCCTGAGGCCCTTCCTTCCTCAGTGAGTGGCTCAGAGCAGGTCTCTGCATCCCAGAAGCCTGAACTGAGCCTTGTGACCTGGAGGAGTCCCTGTTCCACACAACTTTTTTTCCAGGTGCTTCCAACAAGACACAAGAACACCTGGTCAGTCTCTTAGCTGCAAGGTCCTACCTTTGCAAATTCCCCCATCACATCCGGGCTAGAAGATGTGAGTTCCAGGGCACATGACCATCCAAATGATGACTTCAGGGAAACATCCCTGCCCACACTGCACTCTTCAGAGCCCACCTTCTAAAAGAAGGGGTAGTGACCCACGGTTGTGCACAGTTTTATCACAACACAGCCCTCACCCACCCACCATTGGAAACATGTGAGAAGCAGAGATTCCCAAGTGCCTGGACCCCTGTCATCCAGAAAGCAGAGGTTAGGGTAACAGACAGAAGGGGAGAAAGTACTTTCATACTATGTATCTGATAAGGGGTTAACACCCAAAACATATAAATAACTCTTACAATTCAACAGCAAAAAAACAAGCAATCTGATTTAAAAAGTGGGCAGAGGAACTGAATAGACATTTTTCCAAAGAAGGCACACAGATGTCTAACAGGTACATGAAAAGGTGCTCAACATCACTCACCATCAGGGAAATGCAAATCAAAACCACAATGAGATATCCCCTCCCACCTGTCAGGGTGGGTGTCATCAAAATACAAGAGATAACAAGTGATGGTGGTGGTGTGAAGAAAAGGGAAACTTCTGCAATGTTGGTGGGAATGTAAATTGGTGCCATCACTCTGGAAAAGAGTAAGAAGACTCCCCCAAAATTTAAAATTAGAACTTCCGTATGATCCAGCAAGTCCACTGCTGGGAATATATCCAAAGGAAATGAAATTACTATGTCAATGAGACAACTGCACCCTCACGTTCACTGTATCATTATTTACAATAACCAAGATATGTAAACAACCTAAGTGTCCATCAACAGATGAATGGATACAGAAAACGTGACACATATATATGTATATATAATGGAATCTTATTCAGACATTAAAAAAATGAAATCCTGCGATTTGTGACAACTTGGATGGACCTTCAGGGTATTATGCTAAGTGAAATAAATAAGACAGAGAAAGACAAATACCTATGATCTCATTTATATGTGGAATCTACAAAATAAACCAAAACCCATAGAAACAGAGATCAGGTTGGTGGTTGCCAGAGGTGAGTCAGGGGGTGATTGAAATTCGGGAAGATAATCAAAATGTACAAACTTCCAGTTAGAAGATAAACAAGTCCTGGGGACATAATGTACTGCAAGGTGACTGTAGTTAACAATACTGCGCTGTGCATTTGATAGTTGTTAAGAGAGTACCTCTTAAAATTTCTGATCACAAGGAAAATAGTGTGTGACTATGGGTGAAGACTGAAGACAGACGTCAAGTAAACTTAATGCAGTGATCATTTCACAATATGCACATGTAACAAGTCATTATGCTGCACACCTAAAGCCAACAAAGTTATGTGACAATTGTATCTCAGGAATACTTATCCCAGGAAGCGGGGGTGCGAGCCTGGATTACATACTGCAGGAGCTGCCGTTGTCCTCCAACAGCAGAGGGTGGTAGTTGTGACAGGGACTGTAGGTCCCTCAAAGCCTAGAATATTTACTGTCTGGACCTTCACAGGGAGAGTGTGCAGACCCTGCCCTGGAAGACGGTGGCCATGGCAGCAACAACGGCCTGCCTGTGTGCAGGCTCAGCCCAGACATCTCCTGTGCTCTGCTGTCACCGCATTTACTTCCCTCCACACACTCAGAGGGAGAGGCTTCAATGTTCCGATTTTACACATGAGAAAACTGAGGCTCATTTGCTTTGAATTATTGACCAAGTGGTGGGGGAAGCTTTGAACCCCAGTGTTCTGATTTCAAAGCCACATCTCAGTCCTGATTTTTAGAAGGTGGAGGTCCAGGCACTGGGGACCCTCCACCTTCCTCACTTGTAGTCTTACTCTAGGGCTGCCATCCCCGAGGCGTCTGGGTGAACACATTTAATCCGCTTACTCTGCACCAGCTGAGCCCTTGGCTGCCAGTCTGTTGTCGCTGCCTGACACCAGCTGAGTTTTACAAGTGAACCATCACCCCCTGCCAACCCACCTGCCCTGCTATGTGGGGCAGACCCCTCCTAGCCTGGTCATTCTAAACCCTTAGCTGACACATTTGCACAACTGCATCGAAAGGGCCCTACTCCCTGTGTGGAGGTATCGACAAGGGGAAGGGAGGGGAGTTTTGGGTGGCCCCTTACTCTGAAGGTGACACATGACAGGGACATGTTCATGTCCATAATGGCACTCAATTTGAAGCTAAGAACATGGTCACAACGAGGGGTAAAAGCTGAGAGGCTACAAGGCTGCTGAGAAGGGGGCTTGACTATTGAATTGTAAATGTGTAATTTAATTTAAAAATTAGCCCCCTGGGTGATAAGAATTTGCCCCTAAGGCCAGAATTGGCCACCTGACCCCTGGGAACCCCTCAATTCCAGGATGTAATCATCTGAGCATGGAGAGGGCTTAAATTGGGGTGCTGTCCTCTCAGTCATGGTGCACCTGCCCACGTATGCACCCATGAACTGCAGTTCTCATACATCAAGGCACCTCTCATGCCCTGCCAAGGAGGTCCATGTCATAAGGAAGGGATGACAGACTGTGAGGTCACACGTGTGCCCCTGCAGGGGTGAATGTTGTATAGGGAAGAGCCACCCCCCACTCTCACCTCCAGGAGGGGTGCTGGAGGGAGCAGGACTCCTGAGCCCCTAGGCTTAGCAAGCATCCTGGCTGTGGGGAGGCTGTCCACTCTGAAGTCATAGGTCAGATGGTAGATTGGGATCCCACCCCCACAGCTCACCAGTGAGACCGTCTAGTCTGTTTTCTCTGTAAACTGGAACCCAGTCACCCTCACCCTCAGAAGTGGGGGCAACCTGTGTAAATTAAAACACAAAGCCCTGGGCTGTTTCAGGTGCCCGGGGGTGTCCAGCCCCCCTAGGCCGGGCAGGTGGGAGAGGAGATGTATGAGTTAGCAGGTGTGAGAGCAGAGCTGAGACTTGGCTGAGTGCATGCACTCTAATATCCAGGAACTGCGAGCTACCACTAGCAAATCTGTTCACTGAGGCCATGTGTACTCTCCCTTGTCATTTACAATCCCCTGTTTGAACAGAGGCCTCTGGAGTCTATTAGCCACATTGTTGCCTGTCACCACACTGTTGCAGTTCCAGGGTCTCCATTTAGCCAGCTTGAAGGAATAGTCAAACTTTTTCTTAAAACCAGTGACAGAAAACCAAAGTGGCTTAAAGAAGCAAACAGGGCAGGAGAGAATGACTTACCTAACTGAGACATCCACAAGGAGATTGCTTCAGGCAGGGCTGTACCTGGTGCTCAGTGACATCAGCAGAAGTCATCCTTCCCCACCTCTGGGCTCTGCCACTGGTGTCATCTTCACATGGCTCTGCCTTTATGAGAGCAAGATAGTCACCAACTGCAACAGGCTGACATCATCACCCCTCAACTCCCAACTGAAATAGAACTTCTCTGCTCCCAGGATTCCAGTAACTAGGCCTGACCTCCGTGGAGCCTGATTGGGCTGGTGCCCAGCCCTGAGCCAATCACAGTGGCCAGGGAGGATGGAAAATGCTGATTGGCCAGATCAAGGCCATGTGACCATCCTCTCCAGGAAACCTGTGAGCTGTTCACCTGTTTTCAGGTTGGGAGAGTGTGATGTCTCCCAGAGGATCCTGCTACTAGTACAACCTGCAGGTGGCACAATGAGCTGAAATGAGCCTGTCTGCTTGGTGACAAGTGACAGGTCACTTAGTGGTTCCCTGCTCCAGGGAGGGAGGCATGTCCAAACAGTATTGGGGCTTCAGAGCCAGAATGTAGTAGAAAAGCCTCCCAGTCTCCCAAAAGGTGGGAAAGTGAGCAGTGACACTGGAAAGGCACTCCTCTCTGTGGCCCTTGGCTTTCTCCTTGTTACAGTGGAGAGTGCAGTGTTGCCCCTGACAGCCCACTTCCCTGCAGGGAGGCCTTTGCAACAGGTGGAGAGTGCTTGGAAAAGCCCACTTATTCTGAGGAACTGTTATTGCTCCTGGTGGCATTATTATTTTCATGTCACTTGTGAGGTGGGCCCTGAGGGGTCCCTGATCTGGGGGCACAGACACCCACAGAAACTTGGCCCAGTATTGCTGTTCATTCAACAATGACTTACCGAGCACCTACTGTGTGTCAGATTCCCAGGGTAGAGCAGTGGTGTTGACAGCAAAAGCCCCTGCCTCACCTCATCTCTGCATCCCAGGTGGGGTCACCAGAATGGGAGTTCAGGAAGCAGAGGACATGGCCGAAGCCTTGTGGGAACCCCTGGGTTTTTCTCTGTGCTGAGGGCACTAGCAGCACACCGATTGTGGGACTCAGTACCAGCAGGACCTAGCATTGATGGTTAAAGGAGAGAGGCATTTCTACAAGCCCATCCTCACTAACCCCAGGCTCTGGAGGGCAGCTCCAGTCTGCTCAACCTCAGGGGGCATCTTCCACCATCCTGATCACCCTCTTGTATTACTCCCCGCTCAGATACACTTTTCCCTGTGGCAGCTACACTCAGAATATGTGTTTGTTTCTCTCCCATGTGGTTAAGTGGACTTCAGACACATGATAGTAATGGAGTGGCTAAGCTTCTGGGCAGATTGCTGGGTGACCCGAGGAAATTGCTGCACAAGGTGAGCTCCCTTCTGCCAACCAATGGGCCAGGCCTCACCACTGTTCTGTCTGTTCTACCTTACTTAATCTGCACAGACACTCTGTGCAGGACATCCTGTTATCCCCCATCTCTGATGAACTTGGGTGGACAAAGCTTGGGTTTGAGAAAGTTGCCCAGGTCACATTGTTGACAAGTGGGGAGCTGGGGATTTGCACCCTGGTCCCAGGAGTCTGGATCATGGAAAGGCCTGGGTGGGGCAGCTTATTGCCAAGGGAAGTCCTGCCCAAGCCTCTCCCATGAGAGCCCACCCAACAGCACATCTAGCAGAGTCAGCATTTCCTGGACCAGATGGACAGAACCTCAAAACTTCTTTGCAAACAGATTGTTTCCATGTTCTTTTGCAAACACAGAAAGGCCACAGGCCAGGGAAGGATAAGGCCAAGAGTGTTTTCATTGGGGAGAGTGAAGGACAAGTGTGAAGACACACAGCACTCCCAGCAGCCTTCTCGGCAGAGCCTGCCACTGGGTGAGCAGCTACCATGACTACCTATCATAACACTGTGAGGTTCATGCCTGTACAACCCTGCCTGTGAGAAGAGCAAAGTGAAGCTCAGAGAGGTGTGGGGACACTCCAAAGACAAACAGATAAGGTGGGATCATCACCACCATGCTGTGCTGGGACAGGCAGTCACCTGTCACACTGCTCATGCATGGCCTGCTGGGAGTAGTGAAGGCCTGATAGGAGCACAGGAACACTGTGGTGAAGGTGATGTTTCTACCTGGGACAGCTGGTACCGGGGGCTCTAGCTGATTCTTCATTGTGCCTGCTTTGAGTGTAAGAATGTTGCAGCCTCATGTAGGGGAAGGTCTGTCTCCTTTCCACACCGGTGCACATGGAAGAGCATGCACACACTGGCATCACCATAGACCACCGGAAGGATCAGGATCTGGAGCTCAGAGCAGAAACTGCCAACATCAGGAACTGGTGCAAGAGGAGGACCTGAGTGCTCCCTGAAACATTTCTAATTTTAAAAACATAATTAGGGGGAAGTGATAAAAAGTTGATCCCTTCAAAATATTCTGTTTTCCAAGGAAAAATAGCACCTCAGCATTGTAAGAGGATTAACTCAGTCGTCAATATCCATCACTATAGGTATGAGAAAACAGTGTTAGGAGTTACAAAAGGGTCTCAAAATCATGCAGGTCAGAACTGAGAACCGTCCAAAGCATGTGCTGCATGATAGCCTCTCTAAGCTACCTGAGGCTTGGTCTGCTCCTGACACAGGGCAGATGGTTCTGAGAAAACCACACTCCTCAGGGGACCCCAGGGAGTTGACAGAGTTGAGTTTGGGTTCCTGATCACCTTCTAAGTCTGGAATTTTGAGATTCTTCTGCACCTGTCCTTCCTCCAGAACAGAATCTGATTCAGGCGGGATTCCAAAGACTGAGGCATGTGCCAGGCAAGAGAGCAGGCATGGCTGGATGAGCGCATCGCCAGTGCCATCAACAAAGAGGCCAGGGCACTGAGATTTCCAGTGATTTAGCATCCTGGCTGGGAGGGGTCATGTGTTCTACAGTGAGTTCTGAGTATACTGCACCGCCCTCGAGGACCTGCAGGGGGCGCGCGAAGCCAGCGTGTCTTAGGTGGCGGTGCGCATACCCAGTCCGCGTCAGCAGCCAGCATCTTCCCTGGGGGCGGAGCTTGTTTTCCTCAGGACTGAGCGGGCGGCGCCATGGAGGCTCCAGGACAGCGCTGCCTGCGTGTCCGCGGGAGGAGGACGCTCCCCGCCCGCTGTCTGAAGTTACGCCGGTTTCCCACTGCCTGCGCCCGCTTCCTGCCGGGGTGTGTGTGGACCTGACCGAGCTGGGGCCCCGGCCGGCTGGGCAGGAGGGGACGGGTGCGCTGGCGGGCCCGCTTCGACTATTCTCCTTGCCCGCCGGGAGCGGGTGAGTGTCCGCGTCCATCCGGGCCGCTGGAGTGTCCGCGCCCCTGGTCCTCACCGCCCGGGTCCCCCTCCCCCGTGTGAACAGGGGTGTGTACACCGCGCGGGTCAGGAGCGGGGACGCAGGTGTAATGGGAAAGGGGCTGAGAAAGTACTGAAAGAGTTAAAGAGAAGTGTGTAAATCACATTATGTTAATTTTTATATTTTAAGTGTGTCAAAGTCAGAGTTTATCGTGCTTTTACTTTCTTGTCTTTAAAGGCATGCAATCATTTATTTTATACTTAAAATATGCTTCTCAGCTTATCTCGTTTTCAAGTCAAAATACTGCCATGGTTGACATTTTCTCATAATATAGTGACAATCTTCAACATGTGTGAATATAAACTCATCGAAAAAATCTTGCACCATTCCATGGTGAGTAGTCTTGTTAAAAATAATACCCGGGCCATTACTAAATTATTACAAAAATATAAATTTTTTGAATCACTTTTAGAAGTTCCACACACAGTGGTATTTTTAAAACACCAACCACTGCATAGTGCTTAAGACCATTTAAGATGAAATATATTCAAACCTAAAACTTTAGAATGCTCAAAAGGCAGGATAATGGCTGTTTTTTCATTGCAAATACATTTTTTCTTCGTAAGTGCAAAATACCAAGGTATTCAGCTAAATTTTGTATATCTTTATTCAAAAGGTGAAATTAGAATATAATCTCATTTTTTAAGGCTATATTTCCCATAAAAATTGGTATTTTTATCTGTAGGATCTTAATTGTCCATTCATTTGTTTTTTCTTTTGGTTTATTTTCTTTAACAGAGAGTGCATTTTTGTGTCTTGTTAAGAGTTTTTAATTCTCCTAACTTATTCCAAGAGACTTTCTCACACTGATAGTAAATAAGGGGAGAGGCCTTATAGTAACTGTGCATCTTTTCATGTAGTCAGGATTTTTTTTTTTTTTTTGGATGACTTTTTTTTACAACTTCCACTTGGTTCATAATATTCCCATTATGACAACTCAATAAAAAATTGTAATCTATTTACACCAAGATACTTATGTCAGCACAGTGCTTTTGCTGATATGATTTTACATTAGATTATAATATTTTATTTGATTTACATATATACTAATACATATTTTACATATGTACACACATATATGAATATCTCCTAAATGCCATTAATTTGCATGGGGTGGTAGCTGGTAACATGTGATCTTTCTGACCATTGGTTATTCTTATGTGTGTCTAACGTACTCCTTAGAACAGATACTAGAACATCACACCTCTCATTATACAGTATTTTAAAGGTTATAATTTATTTTACTTATTTTTAAACATTTTTTATTGAGTAATAGTCATTTTACAATGTTATGACAAATTCCAGTGTAGAGCACAATTTTTCATTTATACATGAACGTACATACATTCGTCACTTTTTTTTTTGCTGTGAGTTACCACAAGACATTGCATATATTTAAGATTCCACACATGAGTGATCTCATATGGTATTCCTCTTTCTCTTTCTGTTCTGCTCCACCTAGAATAACATTCTCCAGGAGCATCCATGTCTCTGCAAATGGCGTTATGTTGTCAGTTTTCGTGGCTGAATAGTATCCCATCATATAAATATCCCACATCTTTATCCAGTCATCTGTTGATGGACATTTTAGGTCGTTTCCATGTCTTAGCTGTTGTAAATAGTGTAGAGAAATCAGCTGAAAACCTTATGGGGGTTCCCTTGTAACTCACTCTGTTTTTCTCTTGCTTCCTTTAGGATCATTTCTTTATCCTTGACTCTGGCTATCTTGATTAGGATGTGCCTTGGTGTGGGTCTGTTTGGGTTCTTCCTGTTTGGGACCCTCTGAGCCTCCTGTGCTTGGATATGATTCCTTCTTTAGGTTTGGGAAGTTTTCAGTCATGAGTCCTTCCCATACCTTTTCAATCCCCTTTGTTCTTTTTCCCCTTCTGGAACTCCTATTATGCATAGATTGGCACACTTTATATTACCCCATAGGTCCCGTATATTGTTTTCATTGTTTTTTATTTGCTTTTCTCTCAGCTGTTCTGATTGGGTGCTTCCTGTTGTCCTGTCTTCTAGATCACATACTTGTTCTTCTGTATTTTCTAGTCTGCTTTGCACAGCCTTTAGGTCAGCTCTCATCTCAGACAATGAGTTTACTAATTCTACTTGGTTCTTCTCTATAGTTTCTATTTCATTTTTGACATATTTTATATCCCTAAACACTATTTTTTTTAGTTCCTTCAGTACTTTGATCACTCTTTTTTTGAAACCTTGATCTAGTAGGCCATCAATGTCTATTTCCTTGATCATGCTTTCAGGGGATTTCTCATGATCTTTTAATTGGGAGTGGTTTCTCTGCTTCTTCACATTGCTCATATCTCTCTGGCACCGTGGCTTAAGGAGTATCAGTTACCTACTTAACCTGGAGATGGTGTGCCCTTAATGATTTGATCGACAGGTCTTTGTATCTTCACCCTGCTTCGCGAACTCAGCTTGCTGTTTCATAGGCCTTCTGTTGGAGCCCTCATCTGTGCTGCTCTCAGTGGCTGTTGGCTAGCAGATTGTGTCCCCTCCTAACACAAGGTCAGGAGCTGAGCTCTTACCCGGTGGGCGGGCAGGTCACTCCCCCTCCTGATGCCACAGTCAGATGCTGTGATCAGGGGGAGGCAGGTGGGCAGATCACACCCAGTCCCAGCACCGTGGTCAGGTGCTGTGTTCCTGCCAGGAAGGTGGGTGGCTGCCCACCTGCCCTCTCCTCGTGCTGGTCACTCTGCTGCTCTGTGCAGCTGCCTGCTCTGCCTTGGGTAGGCGTTCTGTAGGTGGGCTCAGGGAAGACTGCAGAACAGCCCCACCTATGCTCTGTGCCAAATCTTAGCTCCTTGTTTCTCTTGGCAGCACAAGTTCTCTGAGGTGTCAGGGTAGAAAGATCCTCTCTGCCTCGGGCTATAAAAAAGTCTCAGTCCTGCCTAGGAGGTTGTGGAGCCCCCACGTGCAGATTCAGGCCTCAGCCCCACCCCCGCCCAGGCACTATGCACAGGAGGAGATGGTAGCTGTGGCTGAGCCCTGCCTCTCTTCTTGCGAGATGTGCCAGTAATGGCACAGGTATGAGGAGACAAAGGCTACAGCACCCCTCCCCCCAGGGCACATGCCTGTTTACAGTTTTGTTTACCTTCTGAGTTAAAATTTACCTGACAATGAAATGTATAAATTAGGCTTTTGAGGTTCATCCTTGTATCAGTAGTTGATTCTTCTTTATTGTTGAGTAGTATACCATTGTTTGAATATGCTATCATTTGTTTTATCCAGTCTCCTACTGATAAATACTTGGGCTTTGGATATCTTTTTTTGCAAACTTTTTTTTAAAAAAATGCAAATATAATATACATGCTTAAATGTGAACACATCTTAAGTATACAGCTCAATGATTTTTCAAAAAGTAAACACATCTATGTAACCTTCATCCAGTCAAGAAACAGGACATTGCTGTTCCAATTTGGGTTTCTTCCCAGTTACTACGGCACCCCTTTGATGGATTCACCATCCTAAATTCAGCCACCATGGATTGGTTTTTTTGCTTTTGAAATTTTTGGTCCCGTACTTTCCCCTCAACATTATGTAAGATTCATCCACTAGTGTTTTCTGTAAACTAGTATATTTTTTATTGCTTTAAAGTATACAACTTGTATGCATATGCCACCACTTATGGTTATGTATTTATTGTTGACAAGTGTTTGGGTCATTTTCTATTTGGGGGTATAACAAATAGTGATTATGAGAATTTTCTGGATGTCCTTTGGTGCTCAGATGTAGAAGTTTCTGAAGGGTACACATATGGGTTACCCTTGGTAATAGGGTGTGGGTGTGTGTGTATGTGTATGTATGTGTGTGTACATATACACACACACACACACACACACACATATAACTTTCATTCAAAAAGCCTATTTCCAAAGTATTTGTAAGAATTTATATTCCCACTGGCCATGTGTAAGAGTCCCCATTGCTTGTTGCCCTCACCAATGCTTCATATCACTTAACAACTAACTATTCTAGTGGATGTCTAATGGTGTTCCAAGTGTGGTTTTAGTACGTATTTCCATTATTACTAAAGAGGTCAGCCCCTTTTCATAGCTTATGTGGAATTTTTTGTGTGTGTGTGAAGCACCTGTTCAATTATTTTGCATATTTTGATATTGAGGTTCTGCCTTTTTCTCCACTGGTTTTTGTTCTTTATATGCCCTAGATACAAGTCTTTTGTTGGATATAGGTATAGCAAATATATTTTCCCACCGTGTGGCTTAGCTTTTCACTTTCTTAATGGTATCTCTTGATAAAAATAATTCTTAATTTTACTGAAGTCCAACTTAAAACTCTTCTTTTATGTTTCATGCTTTGTCCGGTTTAAGAACTCTTTGCCACTTCAAAGTCATTAAAATATCTCCTACACTATTTTCTAGATGCTTTATTTTGGTGGGGGATTAGGTTATTTATTTTAATGGAGGTACTGGGAGTTGAACCCAAGACCTTATGCATGCTAAGCACACATTCCACCTGAGCTTTACCCTCCCCCAGATGCTTTGCTTTATGTTTCAAATATATTAGATTTATAATCTATCTAAAGTTACTGTTCATGTATGGTACAGGGTTTAATTCAATGCTGTTCCATTGGTCTATATGTCTAACTTTAGGTAGTTATCACATAGACTTAATATTGTTTTATAAGTCCTTTAACATTGTTCTTTAATATCATCTTGGCTATTGTTGGCCCTTCACGCTTCTCTATGTATTTAGAATCAGCTTGTCAAGTTCTACAAAAAAACAGTAACAACAGTTAACTGTTGGGGATTTTGATGTGCACATATAAATCTTTGAATCAGTTGAAGGGGAACTGACATCTTTAAAATGCTGAGCCCTCCAATCCATAAATTTGGATTACCTCCCCTATATTTATTTTTATCACTGCTGTAACAAATTATCACAAATTTTGCAGCTTAAAGCAACACAAACTTATTATTTTATGGTTCTGTAGGTCAAGTCAGGAACAGGTATCATTTGGCTAAAAATCAAGATGTCAGCAGGGCTGTATGCCCTGTAGGTCAAAGGAAGAATATATTTCCTTGTCTTTTCCAGCTTCTAGAGTTCACCCACATTTCTTTACCCATGGCCCTTCCTCTATCTTCAAAGCTAACAGCTTTACAGCTTTCTAATCCTTCTTCCAAAGTCTTATCTTTCTGACCACAGCTGGGAAAGATTTTCAATTTTTAAGGACTCCTGTTGTTAGACTAGGCCCATGTAGATAATCCAGGCTAATCTCCCTGTCTCAGAGTCCTTAACCTGATACATCTGCAAAATCCCCTTTGCCATGTAAAATAACATATTCACAGATTTCAGGATTAGAACATGGATATAGGTAGGGGTCAGTGTGGTGCACTATTCTGTTTATCAAACTGTTTAACATTTGACGCTTTCTGACAAACGTACAAGATAGAAGATCCTGATCATGTTTAGAATGCTTCCTCTGCAAAATATTGGGCACTGAGTTTATTTGAAAGGACTGAAAATAATATTACCACAGGAATGGTTTCCTAATTCTACTGACATTTACTTACTTTATACTTAAATACCCAAAATGGTCAGCCAGGAGTGGGATCTTGGCAAATAAAATAAAAGTATAATTCAAGCTTTTATCACTGAATTTACTAGCTAATTCTATTTTAGAAACAGACAGAAAATAAAACAATTTAGAGTAAGTCTGATTACTTATATATTGTGACAATTAAGTTTTAAAAGCATGTCTGAATATGGGATAAAGTAAGCATCATAAAATGTAATGTTAATATTTAGTACCTGCAAATCTCAAACTCCCAATTTATAAACAAGTTCATACTGTATAGCACAGGGAACTATATCCAATACTGTTTTGTAGTAACTTATGGTGAAAAAGTATGAAAATTAATATATGTATGTTCATGTATGACTGAAGCATTGTGCTGTACACCAGAAATTGACACATTGTAAACTGACTACATATATATATATTTGAAAGGGCTGAAAGGACTATATATACCAAGAAAAAAAATTAGATTGATAACCAACAAAAAAATCTGTCAGTAATATAATGCTAGAAACACAGACACAAAAGAAAATCTCAGGCATACATCTGTTTGTAGAGTCCTAGAAAAAATAGTGCCTATGCAAGTCCCTGATAAACATGAGAAAATAGGAAAGGCAATATAAAAGTTCAAAATGCTTTGCTATGTAAGAGCTGCAAGGTGACTCAGACACAAACTTAAGTGGTCAAAATGTTTATATAATTAATGATAACAAAGTAATTGAGGACATCATTTTAAATGAGATAAAAATAGCTGCTCAATTTTCATATTACTAAGCAAGTCATTTCTGTTTATAGTAGGTTTATATTATTTTTATATGTATTTATATTTTATAAAGACATCAACTTAGATCCTGGCTGATAACTGACAGTGGAGCAACTGATTGATTTAAATGGGTACCATAGACTTATCAGATTTCATATGCTTTAAATATACATTAATTATTAGCTGTCAGGAAGAGTTCAATTTTCATTTATTCTAACATAGCTGTGTCACAGGCAGGTTACTCTGTATTTACAATGGAGGATCATGATAGATATAAAGATATCAAGCCTTATTGATCTTCATAGGGGTGCTTTTATAAGAAAAGGAGAATAAAATAAGAAAAATCTAAAATACTACTTTTTTATAGTGTTCTAACAGTTTTATCTTGTTTTTATTTTTTTACTGAGTTATAGTCTGTTTACAATGTTGTGTCAATTTCTGGTGTACAGCACAATTTTTCAGTACTTTACGAATATACGTGTATTTGTTTTCATATTTTTTCCCCATGAGCTACTACAAAATTTTGAATATATTTCCCTGTGCTATACAGTATAAACTTGTTTATCTATTCTATATATACCTGTCAGTATTTACAAATCTTGAACTTCCAGTCTGTCCCTACTCACACCCTGTAAAATACTATTAAATCAACATATATTTATGAAGAACTATGAAAAATGGGAAACTATAAGTTTTTTCTTTAAATTGGAGCAAAGAGAACTACTTTAACTGGAAAATAGTTAAAATCTGGCAAGTTTTATGATTTCATGTTCACCCCTGACAGCTTTTTTTCCTCCTTTCTCCTTCAATCTTTTTTGGACCTTCTAAAGAATTAAATTAAATAAAAGAAAAAAAAAAAGAAAGAAAGAAAGAATAAAAGAAAATTAAGAAACAGATTTGCATCTAAAATAACCTCCTAACTGGAAAGATTGTATACTTTGTGAAAAATTTACAGCTGCCGACTTATGATCTATGTCTCTGTCCACACTGCCTTACTTGTTAGGAAGGGTCTTAAAAAAAAAAAAAAAAAGTAAAGAAAAATAGCAAATTATAATGGCTTTTACATTTTAAATTCTTTTCTATGTGTCTACAATCTGCTCTATCATGAGTTATTAAGATAAACATTATCAGCTATACTCTACTTTCCTATCATGCACATTGTGACTCTGAGAAGCATGCACGCTCTAACTTACCATCTGCAGGTGGTGTACAGGTTAATGCAGTTCTTTTGACAATATATGGTTTTGTAGTCTAGTTGTCTAACTACTACATAATGGAAAAGATGTAGAACTACTGGTACCACTGCCCTCGGTCTCTGTCATTTACCTTAAACATACCTGGAAAAGTAGATTCAAAAACTCATTGGCAAGAACATTTTTCACACTCCAGATATGATATTCCTCTAGAGTTAAGATGGCCATTCTGAAAGAGAAACAATATTTAAGAATATCTTGTCTTCATCTTCTTATATTATTTGAATAAAATCTGTTTTATTAAACTTGCAATGGTCATTTGTCTGAAAGAAAACTAATGATTTAACGTAGATGCTATGTGTTCATCTGAAAGTAGGCCAGCAAGAATAAGTTCAAAAGTAACCAAACTCTGAAGTAGTCAGTCACAACGTGGGCAATTTATCACCAAAAATCTTCATCCTCCAGTAAGACCTGGGAAATAACTCACAGTATCTTCTGGTTCAAGGTGAAGTTTACTAACAGAACCCACAAAAGGTTCTGGTTAGAGAAAAAGGACTATTTACTAACTTTGAAAGCATCTTTCCAAACTCTCTGGATTATGCCCTTTGACCCTAACAATTTTCTAAGATCTTCTTTAAAACATCTGGCAATATTATTAGACTTCTTAAGAGATTTTAAAAAACTAAATATATATAATAAATGAGTATCTATAGTAACATTTCCTCAAAATAAAATTTAACATTACTTTCACAAGTTGAATAAAGCAGTATTTTTTATTTTTTGGTGTCAAAGTGTACCAAAAATTACATTTATATACAGTAGACAATATTTCTTGGCAGGCAAAAATATAACCAAATGCTTCTTACTTCATGTTTTGAACAATCACCTTAACAATCCTAGATGAATAATAATGTCCTTAGCTTTTATTACTTAATTATATTTTTATTATCTAATGATTTATTATTTAATGATATTTAATATTTATTATTAATGATATTCATGTATTCATTCAATATATAATACCATGTATTATAAGAAAAGATTTTAAAGCACTATGATGGTAATTATTGGCTTTCATGATGCAACTTCCATAAAAGTATATTAATACCAATGTAATGGTACAAAATAATGGGTAATATTGTCACAGTCTATTCACCAGTGAATATGGGTAATAGGTTTGGTTGAAAGGTCCAAATTCTATTCTAAATTTTTACCATTTCATTATTATGGTTACACGGAGATGGAGCAGCTAAATGATCTTTTTTTTTTAATGTTCAAAAGTACAGCCATAGGAAGAAACACGGTCTTACATAAAAATAGACAGCGATGATAACCTCCATACTTATCAAACACCCAGAAAAAAGGCAATGGAAATTGTATCTCTACATAAGGTATTTCCTAACAGAAACTTTCCTATGTTTCTGTTTTCATATATACCAAATAGAAATGGCTACCTTAGTTTTGGGCAGAAAAGTAAATGAAGACGGTTATCTGAGTTGCCAAACAAAGATCAAGCCCTGAAAAATTCATTTCTATTATTTATTTCTGTTGAGTGTCAGTTAATAAGACTATGATGATTTCTTCTGGATTTGTGATTGAAAAAAAAAGTTACTTATTTTTTTAAGCCTGTATAAGACCACTATGGTCTACATCCTACCATCTGCTACTTGGTACATGTCAACATTTGAATAGAAAGGGTCAAATTAACTCATATGTGTCTCACATATATGGATTATCTTCAGTTTCACAGGGATACATAGACATTAAGGCAAACCTATTATAATATCTTTAATAAATGTTGTGAAACTAAAAAAAATTCAAGGCTTTATTCTTTGTAAAGTACATGCTTGTTTCTGCTATTATACACTTATTCTGGCTGCTATTAAAAAACTTAGAACAGACCCTCACCAATATTATTGAAAAAAAAATTTTAAAACTATATACACCACCCAGATTGAGATTAAAAAATAATTTCCATCATCCCAGATATCCTATGGTCCTTCCCAGTTAAATGACCCATCTCCAAAATCACTATTGTAACAATTATTAACATGAGTTGTCTCTGTTCTAGAACTTCATATAAATTGAATTGTACAATGTTTTCTTTTATTCTGTGGCTTCTTTTGCTCAATATAAGCTTTGTCTTACCATAATGTATTAAAATGGGAGAAGTAAAGATTATAAACTACAGGTGTCAAGGGCTGTCTCTACTTAATTTTTATAAAATGCCTAGGTTATAAAATATAATGTTTTTATGTAAATAACACTTAATGGAGTTGTTTAAAGGTGGAATGGGATTTCCTTAGGGACAACTTGGAGGTATTGTAACCACAGGTCCAAATAAGCATTTAGCAGGGATGATGTAGAAGAGATTCAAGTATGTATACGTAAGGTATGTATAGCAATTCAGAATATAATGTATTTCTAGAAAAGAATAAATTAGTCTCTGCTAGACTCACCTTTGTGGTGTCATGTGCATTCTATGTGTCTTCTACAATGTTGGATACATCCACATGTAATTCTTTAAAACCAGAAACCCAAATCAGTAGTTAGGATAGAGAAGGTATCATTTTTATTAGCCAGTAGCTGAAGTATAAAGTATTTTCGGTCAACTTTTTTTTTCTTTTTTTAATTACAGAAATAGATTGCTTGTTTGCCTTAAAAATTTATGACAATTTTCCAGTGGTTTCATTTTTTTAATATAATACATTCAGCTTATTAAATTTTCTAAGGCAAATTCTCTTCCCAATTTTGCATCTTTGGCTATGAATATTTTGAGTAGCATAATATAGAACCTAGAAGTAGTAAGAAATCTTTTTCTCAACCTGTTTTAAAAAATTCTTCACTCTATGTTCCTGTTGGAAGTTTACATTCAAGAAGATGTATACAATCAGACTTTACCAGGGTATCATCGGTGCAGTTGTCCTTCCAGACCTCTAAATGTGCAACCACGTGTCTCTCAGTTCAACCCTAGAGAGAACTCCATCACCGTCAACATCAAATACCTTGAAGCAAACTAAAGAAAAGAAACTCTTATGGAGGGAAATTACTTTCATATTCTGAAGTATAATACATTTTATTACAAGCTGCCCTAGTAAAATTACTTAGTTCCTCAAACAATTACATTCTGGATTAAGTTCTTATTTGGAGGAGATTGTGTCATTAAAGTCCTTTGAACTTGTAGGAATTCCTGTACACTTCACAAGTCTCTCTCCTTATATCATTAGCCAGCTTAGAGAACTCTATCCTTCACCTAAATCTAAAGTTAAATTTCTTGCAAACTGAAAAAGAAGGGCCAAGTTACTATACAATATCTCACAGATTTTGAGAAGGTAATTCAAGCTTTTAAATTAATTTCTAATATTTAAAACTGATCACTTCAGAGTTGATTCTTACAATGTTGAAAATATTCCATCTACATTAAGAATCAACAAAAAGCTGGTACAGTCAGCCCCCTGTATCCATTGGTTCTGCATTCACAGGTATAAACAATAGGTCAAAAATTATATAAATATATATATATAAATTTTCTCAGAAAGTTCTCAAAAGCAAAACTTGAATTTGCTATTCACTGACAACTATTTACATATCATTTACATTGTATTTACAAATAATTACATTGTATTAGGTATTACAAGTAACCTAGAGATGATTGAAAGTATACAGGAGGATGTGCATAGGTTATATGCAAACACTATGCCATTTTACATAAGGACTTGAGCATCCATGGATTTGGTATCTGAGGGGGTCTCAGAACCAATCCTTAGCAGATAATGAGAGATGACTGTATAAAGATTTTGCCTCTCCAGTGTAATTAATGTGCACCCAATATTTTTGCCTAAGAACAATCTCAAATCTTCAATGAAGTTTATATACAACAAGCTAAAAATCCGAAATATCAGCACTTTGCTAATTAACATCAATATCAGCAAAATTGCTAGTTAGTCTAGTTGGTTAACTTCCACTAGTCCACTGGCAAAAAATAAATTAAAAAAAAATTTAAGACAATAATTAACCTCAATTGAGAAACAAAGACTTCAGCCTCTTTAATACCAGAACTTTAATGTGAACAAATAATCTATCACAAAGCCAGGTTAGAGTAATGGTATACTATCAGGGAAGATAAAAGAAATCTAAATTTTTAAGATTAAATAATTATCTACTTCACACACCCTTGTGTGTAATAATTATGTATTAATTATGCTATTAAATTAACTGAGTACATCACAGTACATTACTAAAGAATATTGAACTAATAAGTACCATACCCAAAATACGCAGTATTTGTGAAGCTGTATTTTAGAAATATGCAGAGATAATGACCCTAGTGAATATATAAGAATTAGGTTCCAATTAAATGTAAACTGCTGCATTTTCCTAACCAAATATGGTTAAGATTTATTAATGTAATATCCTTATAAATTACGCTATAATATTTTAGCTAGGTTTAAAAGATAAATTTAGTATTTAATAAAATTGTTTTATCATAAATTTAATTTTGCTAATATCAATATACACAGTGCTAGAAAATAAGTTGGAATTCAAGTTAAGCAAGACAAATTTTCTATATAGACTACCAGAAAATATTTTCTATATGCTTAACATTTTCAAACACATCATGAATGATGTAGTTAATTTATCATGAATTGTACATTCATCTGGAAAATCAACCATTATTAATAACAAAGATCTTAAATTACTCCACAGTAAAAAAGAATAGATGACTGAACCTTTACACTGACCTCAGTAAAACCTCAGCAAGAGATTGCTATTTGCCAAAGGGATGAAAATTCAAGCCTTAATCAGATGATTTTTTTACATGAATGGATGCTAATTTTTTTCTCTGTATAGCTTCCAAATTTTGTGATGTTTAACACACTTACATTTCTGTCTTTCAGCCAGAGGTCCTCTGCAACAAGCTGATAACCCACAGGATATCTCCTTAAAATCTATGTGGCTGTCATGATTTTCACCAAAAGCATTAAATAAACCTGTAAAATAGGAACACAGAATAAATCACAGCCAACAAACTTCCTGTTAATAATGACATGCTTATGAAAGGAGGCATGACTCGCATAAACTGACTTAGTTTTTAAAAGTTATCAGTAGTTTCCACTGTCTTAGGAAGTTTTTTTTTTTCCCTGGAATAATTATAACCAAAATTTAACTTCCTAGAAGAAAATACTATCATTTAGTGTTTGGTTTTGTCTGCCTACCTGTCTCTATCTTATATTAATTCCAAAAGTCAAAAGCGATTGTAGAATGTAAAAAATAAAAATATATTTTAAAAATTTAACTGGAAAAAAGTCAGAGACCACAATTATCCTAATTTGGAAAGACTAAGAAGAAAAAAGAAAAAAGAAGAAGAAAAGTTGAACTCTATCAAAGATATACTGTGTTGTTATTAACAAGCTTCATACAACTCCTTCATGAAGCAAAGAAAACTAACACACTATATTATAAGAGAAAGAAATTCTGTACTGCAGTCTTCATTGTACCACTTAATCTGTATAAATAAATATATTAAATTTCAGAAATAAAGGGCAATTTATAATCTAATCTTGTGGTTTTTAAACTTTTCATAAAAAATAAATGGAATCATTTTGTTTTCAAATGAAATGATTTCTCAATCTCTAATTCTAAAAAGGTAAAAACATAACTGCACTGCTGAAGTGGAAGCCCTGTCTGTTCTAGCTCCCCTAACAAATATTACTAAAACACACTAGAAACCTGAAGAATAGACTGTCTATTTCAAGAATCTAATTCTGTGCCCTCAAAGAGCAGAAAATTGAAGCTAAGAAGTAGTTAAATGACTTGCTAAAAGTAAGAATTTTTTTTAAAAAGGTCTGAATCAGAAGCAGAACCCAAGCTTTCAGATTTCAAATACAGTTTTTGTGATTATCAGCCACAACTACTCCTTGTAAACCTCATTTAATATATATATATATATATAGTAGTGAAAAGTTTAGAGCTAAGTGGGGACCTTAGAGATGGTCTAGTCCAGTGGTTTCTTAATTTTTTAAGGGTGGGGGAAGGATACAGCAGTGGAACCTTCTTCTATATAAAAGAAATACAATAGACACTACTCAGCTGAGGAAGAGGTGAGGTCACGTGTGGAAGCTAGAGCTTTGCCTATTCAGTGTCCACCACCCTGACCTTGCACCAGATGCTGAGGCACCGCACTGGAGCACAGTTTCATAATGATTGTCTTGGTCAAACTGATTTTATATATGAGAATATTCAGGTGCAGAAAGGTAAACCGACTTACACAAGGCTCCAAAGGTGGAACAAGACTCACGTGTTTACCAAAGAACATTTGTAGAAAATAGAAGGATTCCCACCTTCACTCAGAGATTGACAAATTGGTGGTGAAGCCAATGGGCCAAATGTCTCTAAGTCAAATCATCCAGTTCGGGATTGAGCCCTCAGCAACCAACAGCATTTCTCCAGATGAATGATGTCTGATTCCTCCACTGACAATCAAATCAAAAGAGATTATAAAATCTCACTCTTCTCTTCTGGACAATTAATTAGTTCATCCTGATAATGTAACTTCTAAAGATACATTTTAATTTCCCAGTTAAACTGTTAAAAAACTACCTAAAACAAAAACTCTGAAAGACAAATATATTGTATCTAATACAAGTGGCATGCAAATTAAATTCAAATTAACATAAAAGAGGCTTTAAAATTGGAAAAAAATTTGCAATTTCCCATTAAGCAGGCTGTTTAATTCCAACATGTAAAATAATAAACTAAGATATTTATTTTTTGCTTCCCACACTTTTATCTGTATTCACTTTGGTGATTTTAATCTCTATCTTGGATTTGAAAATTCTTGATCATAGTCTCTCCTGGCTACACAGGTAACACACTAATAGCAGAATCTCTGATTTATCCTGTCATTATGGTAACCACTTACACATTTAATACTTATTAAATAAATGTACAAAGGGGATAGACCTAAGCTTCTCCTTCTTGGTCCTAAAATTCTTACTACCCCTCCTATAAAGGCAGGAGCCTCCTCTGTAGGACAGAGTGTAAATGTATCTCCTGAGAAGGATTCCCCAACAAGGGCTGTCTTTACAGCGTGTTTTTAGATAAGATGTTTTTATGGGACATTTCAATAAAAGGATCAAGGACCTAAGCTTCCCAGTATGGTGGGAGTTGTGATGGGCATGGGAGGATGCTCACTTGGGAGGATGAGATGTTAAAGACACTAACAGTGAAAAGGACAGGGCAAGATGAAGGGCGATTGGGAAACAGGACCACAGAGATGTGACATCTACTTCCCACTGTCATCTAAGTGATACCTACTTGAAAGAAACATTTCTACAGTTAAATTCTATAATGGGGGGTTATTTAAATGAAGCACACATATTCTCAATGAGTAGATCACATAATTTTTAGAGATTTAGAGTGCATTAGCATTTTCAGAGTACTTTTTACATCAATAACAAGTATTTATAAATTCCTGTGTGCTAAATAAGTATGTGGAATTATTTCCATTTTGCTTTTAGACTTACTACAGCTTAACCTATTCACTGCACTGATACAGAGTAATTTTTCTAATGAATAAAAATGATAATGTACAAACTTGTTAAAGATTCTTTAATTTCTCCATCACCAGATTTATGAACATTTAGGCCTATGTGTCAGGCCCCGTTTCTTACCAGCTTTTTCACCAACACCTTACATTTAGGTTATATTGCATTACCCAGAGGTCGGGAAATGTTCTTTCACACATCCATGTCTTTATTAGGTCCTGTGTCCTCTGAGGAGAAACCTTCTCCCCACTTTCACATCCTTCCATTTTACAGCCTAACCACTAATCCTTCTGTAAACACCTTCTAATGCTTTCCAACCTCACCAGCTACCCCAGGGTTTTAACTTCTCTCTTCCACAACTGTCCTCCACTGTATATAGTATCCAATATTCAAGTGAAGTATGAGTCCTCATTTACAGGTCTGTGGCCTCTCTAGATTATAAAGTATTTGGATTCAGAAACCTTGTGCTTTTATCACTGTAGCTGCTAGAATTCATTTCATAGGACCTGATACATAGTAACCACACAATAAATACTTGCTGAATGAATGAATGAATGAATGAATGAATAGCCAAGGCAATCTTCACAGCCAAGGCTTCCCCATCCCAGCTCAGTATTCTTTCTGTTATATCAAAGAGACTCTGCCCCATGAAACAATAGACCCTGCACATTTTAACAAATGTATACAATTATTAGGAACTATTATTAGAACAGAGACTAGCACTACTGTTCTCATAGTTATGTCACATAAGTAGTGTATTAAAGCTCATTCTGATTTGTTATTTATACAAATCAGCTATGTCTGTCACCAGTTTAAATATTAGTAATTTAGAAAACAAAAGTTATTGATTTATCCACTCATCAAAAAACATTATGACAGATCTACTTACATACCTCTTTTGTCAGTTTATATACCAACTGGAAAAGAAGGGGTGTACAGTCAACTCTGAGAGTATAATTGCCTGCAAAATAAATGAGAGTATTTTAATACCTCCAAATGGACTTCAAACCTGTATTTAATTCTAACTTTATTTTCTAATTATAAACAAGATATAACAGATTTCAAATTGAAGGCATCATTCCTGGAGAATTAAAAATAGGGTGGACCCTACAGATTATCATATTCAGTGAAGTATGTCAGACAGAGAAAGGCAAATATCAAATTATATCACTTATATGTGGAATGTAAACAAACAAAAAAATGATACAAATGAACTTATTTACAAACCAGAAATAGATTCACGACATAGAAAAGAAACTATGGTTACCCAAGGGGAAAGGGGGAAGGGAAGAGAGATGTTAGGAGTTCAGGACTAACAGATATACACTATTATATATGAAACAGATAAACAACAAGGACCTACTGTATAGCACAAGGAATTATATTCAGTATCTTATTATAACCTATAATGGAAAAGAATCTAAAAATGTATATGTATATGTATATGTATATGTATATGTATATGTATATAACTGTGTAACTTTGCTGTACACCTGAAACTAATATTATAAATCAAATGTACTTCAATAAAAACAAATAAATAAGATTTTAGAATAGATAGATAGGTAGGTAAATAAATAGACAGACAGACAAACCGTCTGGCTAAAACTAAAACACAAGGTGGAAATAACTCTTCAGGAGCCAGAGAGGCTGCAGCACACACTCGGGATAGGAGACTGCAGAGGCGGACTCTGCTGCTAAGGCCGCATCTCCTGCAGTAACAGTAAGGGCCATTGCTCATTACGGCAGCAACACCTAGGGGTCTTTGGCAAAGGAAGTGGTAAGGCCATAATGTTCATGTTTTTATTCATTCATTCAATTCAATATCAAGACTTTAGACTAGAGCATGTCAGTAACTAACATGTGTCCTGTGACACTTACCTAGAAATAACCATAATATGATGAAAGCCTACAGATGCACATGCCACATGTCAGGGTCAAAAGGAAGTCTGTAGTGGGTGCTTATTTCAGAGTTGGTCCAATACATACAGGAACTATTTCTGTATGAAATATTTTACCCCAACTTTTAAAAATAGCTCCACAGGAAGAATGTCAAAAGTACTAAAGTTTTAAGTAGTAATCCAAGATAGGCAAATGGTAAATATTCTAAAGAAATTAGGATCAATAGCTTAGTTATGAATCATATTGATTCATTTGAATCATAATAATGTTCTCTCTGGTAAAATGGAGAAATGGAGGTATTATTGAGGCATCTCATAGAGGATAATCCTAGTTTATGAGTTGGAGTTGATAGACTTAAATACTGGTATACTATTTAATGACAATCTGAAATAAAATTTACCTTCTGTGTATGAGTCTGCATTGATATATGCAACCTCTCTCTCCTGGAGTGTTTTCACATTCTCCTGTAGTTGAAGCAAAGCAGTCACTTAACTCACAGCATTTACAATTGTGGAAATACAAGCAAAACAAACAAATTAATTCAGTAAAAGAGTGGTTTGCAGATACCATTATAAATCAAACGCCTATGCCTTTGACCATAATTTTAAGAAAATGCTATTAACTGCTTGATAATATTAATGCAATTAAAACAAGAAAAATATTAGTGATGCTGTAGCCACTTTTCATAGCAACAGCACGGAGACCCAGAGGAAAACTGCCCCTGATCCCCTGCACCATAATATGAAGGGGGAAGGCTCAGAGATGCTCAGCCTCACCCTGGATGTACTGGAAGAGAACTGCTCAAAGTAAGGCCTGGAAATCTGTACTTTTAAAAGGTGTCCCTGGTAATCCTTACAGACATTAAAGTATGAGATCCCTTGACGTTGGGGATCCAAGTAACTTTACCATATTAAAAGTGAGGAAGTTGGAAATTTGATTTATCAAGAATTTTTTGAAAGAGAAGATATTGATGAAAAAGAAAAAGAAAGGAGGGGAGGATAGAGAAAAAACTAGAGGGAGAGAAGAGTGGCTATTAGGACAAAGACAAGACATTTCTCTCTCACACATACATGCACACACGCACACACATTCTAGAAAAATACAGCAGAAGAAGACTAATGCCATCACACACATGGGAATATGCAGAGAGAACTCTTTTCTTCTCTCTGTTTCTCTCTCTCTCTCTCTCTAGCTTGCTACCTTATAAGAGCAGTTACAGTAAAAACATTTAAAGCTGTGAGTGGTCATCCCACAAATGAGAATTCTCACCTCTGCACTTGGACACACGGGATAGATGACAGCTGATTCTGCTGCAGAGTTTCCATTATGACAGAGCTACAGTAGAAATAAAAAAGATTCCTTAAATATATGTAAAAGTAAATGTGCTGCTGAATATGATCAAGAAGCTAGTAGAAAATGGGAAACAATATTCAAATTGTCTTTTAACTCACATGAATTTAAATTAATGTAAGGCATATTATCTTGTATCTTGGATTTATTTTATCTGTATTCTAAGCTGCTTAAATTATAGAAAGACACATGTATTTCTATATACATGTATTCACAAGAAATTACATATTTCTAAAAGTAAATGACCTTAATGAATAAGATCTGATTCATCTAAATAAGTGTATTATGAAATGCATGTTCATAACACCAACATAATAATAAGACTTTGCAATATAAATGGAATCAAATGTGATACAAGTAACTGTGATTTTATTCCCATACTTATTTGATTCATATTATTATTTTAAAGTATGCAGAAATGAGTCAGAAGGAAAGCATTTTAAAAACCAGACACAATGATAAGAAAGATATGACATTCTTCAAATCAATTCTATAAAATTTGGACTCATAAATGATGAACAAAACAGAGGATAGTCACAGGAAAGTGCTTTTTGGTGCACCTGCCTTTAAAAAAAACACACAAGCCTACCACGAACATGTAAGAACTTAGAGTTACTGGACAGAGAGCCTAAGGGAAGAAGACGAAAGAAGGGGGCCTATGAAAGACACTTTAAAATAAAGCATTAAGAGCCAGTGACAAATGAAAATTAATCATAATTGAATTAAAAATAAATCCTTGAAATTTTAGAGTAATTCAATTTACAAAATCATTGTATTATACTTCCCAATCAGGCACTTTTGTAAATGGTAAAATATACCTATGGTTACAATTTAGTACGGAATCCATAAAGGAGAGACTATAATCAGAGTATAGTCATCTTAAAAGAGCATGTTGTTTTCCTAGATAGAAGAAATCCAAGGAAACTGTAAAAACTTGAAAATTAATGACAAGGATCTATATCAGATTTTCAATAAGCTAATTCACTTGTCAGAAGCAGCTTCCTAGGTTTGACTATTTTCTGAGCTTACAGATTTTACTTACTTATCACAAAACAAATACAAATAGAAACTAAAATATTTTTAAAATAATGAAAAACTTGGTTTGTACTTAGTAATTAAGAGGTTGTTCTGTTTTACCAAACTGATGTAAAAGCAAAAGCAAACTCTATTTCTTAAATTTTCTTGAGTATTTATCCAAATTAAAACAATATCAGGTAATGGAACACATCTGTGATTACCCTGAGATACATGTTGACCAAGAAGATACGTTTTCTGTCTTAGTTACCTCAGCCCATTTATGGAACCCAGAAGTCCAAATTTTTCTGCATCCCAGCTGGCAAAAATGGTAGTTCTTCTCGGTCTCCAGCCTGTAATCATTGTTAACATACATGGTTAGGTACATCTGCCTAAAAACAAAGGAAAATTCACTCAAGTCACTTTCTGTCATCACTTGCCAAGGAAACATTATTTACCTCTACTAATCAGTTTTCCAAAATTCTGGACAACTTCTTATAAATCAGCAGTTCCACTGGTTAGGTCAGTACCTCCAAATACCCAGAAGTCCTGATGATCTCCCAGAATAACACACCTGTTTGGAAAGGAAGGAATTCAAAAGAATGACAACTTAGAATGTATTATAAAGAGCAGTAATTTATGTTTTTAAATTAAACTTCCTCCTGCTTGAGTTTCCTCCATAGAAAACCATCAAGGTAGTATCTCCTTTTAGAATTTACCTTTTTTCCCCACATTTAATTATATCACATCAACCAGGAAAAAAATATTGAGTTGATTAAAATTTATCTTCTCTTACTCCTGTAATCTTTGTAAAAACAAAATGTTTTAAGACATTTTAAAAAATCCACCAACTCACCAAGTTTCACAGATCCTCAGGTAGTTCTGATTACATCGTAAATGCTTGTGATTTTCTTGATGTTATGAACATGCAATTTAACCTTCCTAGAATTTCACAAAGGGAACAAATTACTTCACATAGAGCATTATGTCTAACAGGTTCCTTCCAATGTTTTATTCTAAGTCTCAGAAGTACAGAAAACTGTTTAATAGGATGATAAATTCCCATATGCCCACCATCTAAATTCAATCATTGTTAATACTGTTGAACTATTTGCAAGCGAGTTGCGCAAATCATGACAGTTCTCTCCTATGTATTTAAGAATGCACCTTACGGTGAGATTAAAAAAAAAATCAGTATTTTATATTTTTCCTCCCTCATAGCTCTATTGTTGGTATTTATTTAAACTCCAAAATCATTATTCAACGTGAAAAAGAATCTTGTTCTTAGCAATTAAAAAAAAAAATTGTGTATTTGTCCATTTAGAGCTCAAATCAATTAAAGGATATAAGCCCCAGATGCTTTTTTTGATATTTTGACCAGGGAAAATTTCTGTTTCTGACTTTTCTCTTAAACTGTTACTGAAGCTACATACTCTGTTTTCCTTGTGTCTGTATGTGTCTGTTTATAAATCACATTTTTCATTGTGTACCTCTAGAGGGTATTAATACATGAGATAATAAAGTCTATGTTAAAGGAACTCAGTTCTAATTGAGTTAAATAAACACTTTTTAAAAAATTCTTATAAAATAAAACTGAACTTCTAATATCTTAAGAGTTTTGAAATTTTAAAACAAGCTTCTTACAGAACTTATACAATACTTGCAGAATCCAAATTCACATTGCTAAGGCAAATCATTAACCAACAAGGCTCATTTAACCATTTTAGTTTAATAAAAACAGCTATCTCCTCTCTGATTCATCAGTGTGAAGTTTCCCTTTCCCTCTACATTTCAAGCCAGTCAAACTAAAGTTCTGATCATGTCATGCTGTTCCCCAACCCTGCACAAGCTGTCCTCTGCAGCTGGCATTTACTGCCTGTCTTGATTCTGTGGAAATCTTAGTTTGTGTAAAATTAAGCTCAATGAGCACACGGTCCGTGGTCATGCCTCCTTAACACCAGTGCTGTCCGGGGTTAGTAACAGTAACGACTATGCTGGTAAGCGCACGGGGCCATGTAGCAGTTAAGCGTTCACCACTGTGACCATCTAACCCACCCCCACAGAAGTGACCAGTGAACTTCGCTCCTTCCCCTCTTCTCTCCTACTCCTTCCCTTAAGTTAACCTAGGGTTTTGCATGCATAGCGTTTTGACAGTTATCTGAAACACTGTTTTAAACCCTCAGTTGAAAAGGGAAGACAAAATGTTACACCTGGCCCGGAGAAGGAGAGGGGTGGGGAGTGGCCCAGAAGAAGCCGAACGGGACGCGCGGCCTCGGATCGCAACACAGCCCCGTTCCTTCCCGAGTTTCGCAGCCGGGAAAGCAGAGGCCTGGGGCCCGGACCGCCTCGGGGCCTTCGGGGGAGGCCGAGGGAGGGACGGAGACCCGCGCAGGGCTGGGGAGGGACCCGCAGGGACTCACCGTCTGTGCAGCGGCTCCTGACCCACGGTGGACGGGCGGCGGTGGCGGTTGAGGCTGCGGTGCCAGCTGAGGGGGCTGAGGCGGCGGCAGCTGCGGTGCCGGCTGAGGGGGCTGAAGCGGCGGCGGCGGCGGTGCTGGCAGAGGGGGCTGAGGCGGCGGCGGCGGCGGCGGTTGAGGCTGCGGTGCCGGCTGAAGCGGCGGCGGCTGCGGTGCCGGCTGAGGGGGCTGAGGCGGCGGCGGTACCGGCTGAGGCGGCGGCGGCGGCGGTTGAGGCTGCGGTGCCGGCTGAGGCGGCGGCGGCGGCGGTGGTACCGGCTTAGGGGGCTGAGGCGGCGGCGGCGGTTGAGGCTGCGGTGCCGGCTGAGGCGGCGGCGGCGGCGGCGGCGGCTGCGGTGCTGGCTGAGGGGGCTGAAGCGGCGGCGGCGGCGGCGGTACCGGCTGAGGGGGCTGAGGCGGCGGCGGCTGCGGTGCCGGCTGAGAGAGCTGAGGCGGCGGCAGCTGCGGTGCCGGCTGAGGGGGCTGAAGCGGCGGCGGCTGCGGTGCCGGCTGAGGGGGCTGAGGCGGCGGCGGCGGCGGTGGAGGCTGCGGTGCCGGCTGAGGCGGCGGCGGCGGCGGTACCGGCTGAAGCGGCGGCGGCTGCGGTGCCGGCTGAGGGGGCTGAGGCGGCGGCGGCTGCGGTGCCGGCTGAGGGGGCTGAGGCGGCGGCGGTACCGGCTGAGGCGGCGGCGGCTGCGGTGCTGGCTGAGGGGGCTGAGGGGGCTGAGGCGGCGGAGGCGGCGGCGGCGGCGGCGGCGGCGGTTGAGGCTGCGGTGCCGGCTGAGGGGGCTGAGGCGGCGGCGGCACCGGGTGAGGCGGCGGCGGCTGCGGTGCCGGCTGAGGGGGCTGAGGCGGCGGCGGTACCGGGTGAGGCGGCGGCGGCTGCGGTGCCGGCTGAGGGGGCTGAGGCGGCGGCCGCTGGAAGGACTTGAGGGACTCGAAGGCCTTCGCCAGCTTTTCCAGGGTCGCCATGGCGGCCTCCCGCCCCGCGGGGACAGCCCACGGGGTCGCCAGGCCGACTGGCGGCTCCGGTCAGCAGCGGTGGCAGTTAACGGGGCTCGAGGCCGCCAGCAGGTGCGGACACCAAGCGCGCGGCCATCTTGGAGCCGTCCCGACAGCCCCCGCGGCCCTGCGTCCTGCCATGCTCCGCCGGTGGGGCGGGGCCGGGCCGCGGGATTGACAGCCGGAGGCAGCGGCCTCCGCCAATGGCTGCCGCGCCCGCCCCTTGGGCCCAAAGAGCCGCCACGGCTGCTGGAGTCACTTCTTCCCCGCGAGGGGCGAGGGGTACTGCAGGGAGATCGGGAGGGCGGTTCGGGGGCGGGGTTGCGTGGCACGGCGAGGAGGGTGGGGAGGGAGGGGTGACTTGTGATTGAGGGTCTCTCTCGGCAGGGGGCGTCCCCGGACGACGCCTAGCGGGTGGCGGGGAGGCGGGGCAGTGGGCTGGGAGCCCGAGACCCCCGCGGGGCGCTAGCCCACCCCGCGGCGCGGGCGGAGGGCCGGCTCGCCGGACAGCCTGCTGTAATATGCTGACTGTTATATATTTGGCCTTACCCTTGTTAGTTGCCTCAAATCACTCCTTGTTCACCTTCATGGTCATTACCATAGATATACGTCTTACAATCCTCGTACTTACTATGTTCCCTCATGCTACAGGGCCATACACATGCTATTCTCACTCTCAGAAATAATCTTTTACACATCAATGCCCTACTCCCCTCAAGAGATTTGCCTATCTAATTCCAATCACTCTCAGTGCTCAGCTAATTTGTGAATTCATAAAGCCCATTACATTAACATAATTTCTTAACACCATGTCATTCTCCTTTATCACATTATTAAAGTATACGTTATAATAACATAAAAACTCTTCCATGCATGAAGGTAGATATTAAACAATTAAGTTCACAGTATAAAGTTGTAAGTACATATACTGTATATTATGAAAAATG
This sequence comes from Camelus dromedarius, assembly GCF_036321535.1. Lineage (NCBI taxonomy): Eukaryota > Metazoa > Chordata > Mammalia > Artiodactyla > Camelidae > Camelus > Camelus dromedarius. The sequence continues at coordinate 1,734,875 of NW_026989801.1, forward strand.
TTAAGGAATAACATACTATAGTTAAATGCATTCATAATTTTTCATAGAAATATGGGAATATTTATTCCAAGTTGGATCATCACTATATGTGTGTGTGTATATATGTATATATCTCTCATCCTTCATTCACATTAAAAATTCTGATAAAATATTGCCAACAATTAACTTCTATACCCCAAATTACCAATAAAGGAATAGGAAAGAAGGGAGAAAAGAAGAAAGGAAAGAAGGAAAGAGGAAGGAAGGAAAGAAGGAAATTGAGGGGTTTTAGAACTCTTGAGATTGAGACATATTAGATACAGACTCAGATGTGTACATTTATATATGATAATTATTTTCCTGAAATTATATAAAAACACATAAAGAAAACTGAAAGCTAAATATAAAATTATTTACAACCCAAATTTGAGGTTAATTTATATCTTCAATTGATATGCATTTTTTAAAATTTAATATTACACTGTTCCATTGCTATAATATAATCAAATTCATAAACAGAAAACTATATATGATATATACATCCTCTCACCATTTATAACATCTCTGAAAGCATTTTTGAAGTAGAATATTTTATGTTTAAAGTTTTTATCATTAGAAAGGCTTAGAATGTTTTCACACTACTAGATTTAATTTACTTCATCGTATAATTTTTTTCCAATACATGAGAAATAATATCTTATATGGTTTTGATTCATTCTTTAAGCAGTTTGTTAATATTGTGTAATAAGTGAATTCATGGAATATTGTTATAGAGTTAGACATTTTTTGTTTGAAGATGTCATCTTTTGTAGTATAATAATAAGGCCATTATTGTAGGAATGTGAAGGAGTCAGACATTGCTTTTAGTAAAAACATCACTCTAAAGGGCATATTGGCAATAGCAGCATGTGGTTAAGATCATGTCAATTTTTTGTAAATCTTTAACAAATTCTGAAATCACTCTGGTTGCTTACAAATTTATAAAACACAATTACTTACAGGAAGAACAAGGCTATAGTCACTGCATGACAAAGGAATGCTGCTTAATAAATAAGTGAGGAGAAGAATTAAGTTTAATTCAAGGAAAGCAGCATTCTTAAAATATTTTGAATTGATTTGAGAAACAGGGATTTTATGATTATTTATTTAGTAGAGTTTATATAGACATTTATGTGTGTGTGTGTGTATCCTTCATCTCTGTATCAATTCAAATAAGATTTTGCCAAAAAAATAAACTTTAGAGCAAAAAATACCAATCAAAAAGAAAGAAAAGAGGAGGGAAGGAAAGCAGGAAGGCAACTTAACATCAAAAAATTTCATCATTATTTAGAGTAAAGATCTATATCAACTAAACATGTGCATTGTGACCTCCACATTCCACTAAAACTTATGCCATTTACCTATAAATATAAGCTTTTATTTGCTTCTACAATAAATAATACATAAATTTAATGAAACTGCAGCTCAAAAGAAGGAAATAACATTAGAAATTCAGTCATCCAGTGCAGTTGCTAAAGTATGGGTATGACCTGACTCTTAGCAATCAGAGAACAACCAAGAAAATGTGCCAAACTGTTGGATACCCAGATCTGTTCCCAGGGCAGGGAAATAGGCATATCAACATAAGTAAAAGAATATACCATGTTTAAAGCTTAATTATAATGCAAAATAGATATTTATCTATATCTATTTCAAAATGTTAAATTTAAAAGTGGACCAGAAAAAAATATAAACAAAATTACTTCTCTAGAGAAAACAAAGAATAGCCTTGTCTTCTTCTATTAAAGACTGACTAGCCACAATATATTATGGAAATAGCTATAAAGCTTTGAGGAAACTATTATAATTCTATAATTGTGTTACCACTAAGGTTGTTATGTTTGTAGTTAAGCCAAAGTAATACTAAGACATTCAAAGAATCAGAAGGAATGGTAACTATATATTTATCCTAAAAAAATAATAGTAAGTACTAAGAAAAGGATACATTTTTTAAAATGTAAGAAGTAAGACAAGATTATATAAATGCTATGTTAAAGGGTATTGAATCTACAGGTAGACAAAGTGAGGATCACGTCTATTTTGAAAATATTTCAAAATAAATGCCAATAAATAAAAATAATTCTTAAAATGATATTTCAGTCTAACTTGTTTGATTTTGTAAATGCATGTTACTTTATATCAATTTGCATTATTGATTATTATATGGTTAATAACACAGATACAATTAAAAGAAAATGTATAAAAAAGTTGAGATAGCAAAAATAACTTTCTTTTCTAATATTTACAAATAAAAGATTTAACAGTGAATTTTTATCAATCATAAGTCTTTATATTTTCAAGTAAAATATAAAATTATAATGTAGAAAAAAGTAATCAAAAATAATTCAAATAAAAATGTTAAGGAGAATAATCATTTATACCATTTGCCATCTACCTCTGCTTGCTACTGTAACCAATCACGAGCCACTGTAGCCGCTGACCTCCAACACTCCCTGAAAGTTCACGGTGGAGATTAGGAATGGGGCACTTTGTGCTGTGGGAAAACTGACAAAATAGAGATTCAGATAGATGTTTTCAGGAGAAAATTTTATGAGCCCCAATTCTTGCATCTCCTTATATCTAGAAGAGCACTAAATTCATTAACAGTGATGTCTGCTCCTCATAACTGGCAAAAGAACTCAATGTGTGTTTGACTGCACATACTCCCCTTCACTAAAATTACATATATAATACTGAGTTTCCCCCTGCCTCTTCAGAAAAGTTCCTCAGAGCCACCTGAGGTGCTGTCTCCTAGATTATAGTCCTCATTTAGCCCCAAATAAAACTTAACCCACAACTCTTATGTTATACAATTTTATTTCAGTAAACAGCATGTATATTAAAATTGTTCAAAACATTGATGTCACAATTGATGAAAAGATACCTCTGCCTATATAATTTCGAATTGAAATAAAAAAAAAAAACTGGGCCACCGTGATAATGAATCTGTGTAAGGAGAGACATTTTCATCATGATGAATGGAAGATAAATCACTCTAAGCTTAAAACTATGCATCTGGACAAATTAGCAGTTGTGAGAGTGATAACCAAATATACTTCTAGAAATAAAAAGGATGCCAAAAAATTTACACCCAGACGTCTTCACAGAGAGAATTGCTGGAGGATGTACTTCAGCCCAGTCTGCTTGATGATCCACGAACTGGTCCAACACAGAGGGGAAGGAGAGACCAAAGAAGCAGAGCACTGCAGTTTAGTGGGTGGCAGGTGTTTTCAGCAAGATAACTTACTTATGAGACTTGTCTTGAGCAGCCACAAGAGTCTCCTCGCAACCCCACCAGAATCTTAAAAGTTTATATAAAAGCCTTAAAATACTGTCCAGGTAGTCTTGGCAACAAGCACATTACTGTCACAAGGCTGAGTACTTGGTGGGGCTTCTTCAGAGAAGGCAAGTGAAACACATTCCAGCAGTCATGTCCTCTTGATGATCCCTTCAAGACTGATCCATATCAGGTATAAGTAGTGGGGAAAAAGAAGAAAAGGAAAACAGAGTTAATGACTTCTTGGATATATAAAACATTTTAAAATTTCTGTGCAAAATTTATGATTACAATATTGAGTATATTTTTAATGATTCCGTTCTGGAAGTCTCTATATCAAAGATTAAATTTAGTTAATTATGGGCTTGTGAGTAATAATTTTTCTGTCTCTAAATTTCATAACCTATATTATTCACTAAAGATTTTTGAGAATTTAATTACAAAGTTAAAGTCGTTTCAAATGCATAAATAAAGAGATATTAGAATGGTTATTTTAATAGAAAAATGCCAGTGTGAAGCATTAAAAACAATGTAACAGCATCAGTAAAGCTGAGTAATTATATTTCTTATGGTTTTCACAAATAAAAATTTACTTTGTTATTAATTATATTTAAAGTCTTTTAAAACCATAAGGGATTCTCAATATAGAATGTCTAATGTTCATAGAGCAAAATTGTGTGCATAATTTGATTCTAGGACAAAAACATTCATATATATAACATACACACACATAACTAATACCCAGGAATTACATGCAAAAAAATGTTTAATTGTTACATTACAGTAAGATTTGATTATATTTTTTATTTGCATTTCTAAATTATGAAACATTTGATACATACAGGTTATGATTATAAAATATATATCCATTACTCTACCACCCAAACTGAGAAATAAAACATGACATTTCCAATATATTTACCCTTGCTCTTTTATGTTGCTTAAATCTAAAACTGATATAACTACTTTTTATAGTAATAGGTATTTCTTTCTGGTGTTTCTTTTTCCATATTTTATTTTCAATAATTTTTGTAGCATGTTTAAGTGTTCCTCTTGCAAATATCATAGAGATTCCCCCCAAATATCTGAGAATCTATGCATTTTAATGTCTTTTAATAGGAAAATTGACTCAATTTAGGCTTATCCATATGTATTATTGACTAATTTATTTATGACTGTCTATTTTGTTTTCCACATAAAACTTTGTTCATTTATTTTCATTTTTTTGTGTGACTTTCTTTTGTTTTTCCTTCAGATGTGTTTTTCAGACACTGAACCCCTCATTCTTTATATCACTGAAGATAACTTCATTTATTTCATACTTGTATAATATTTTGGCTATTTCTAGAATATAAAATTCAGGATGACTTTTCTACAAAACATAAATTTCAAGAAGCTGTCTTCTTTAATCCAGTTTTGCCAATATTATATAAAAAACAACCTGTTTGTTGTTTTTTCCTGATAGTTATTATTCTGTAGTTAAATTTTTTCTAATTATATATTTTTATGTATTTTCTACTTTATATCAAGAAACTAGTCATTTTAACTGGTTTTTATATTATAGGTACATTATGGTATTTTGCTCCATCTTTGGAAATTTGGTTCTGTTATTTAAAGATTATCTAGTCCATATTTTGACTTTGTTCACTTTTCTTTTTGATAAAGCACCAAAGGCATGATCAACGAAAGGAATAATTTCAAAGCTGAACTTTTAAAAAAATCACAATTTGTTTTCTTTGCAAAAGACATTGTCAAAAGGATGATAAGACATGCCACAGATTGGGAGGATGTATTTGCAAAAAATATATCTGATAAAAGACTATTAGCCAAAATATACAAAGAATTCTAAAAAGCTCAACAATAGAACATTAAACAACCTGATTTAAAAAATGAGCAATTTACCTGAGCAGACACCTCACCAAAGAAGATAACAGATAGCAAGCAAACATATGAAAATATGTTCAGCATTATATGTCATTAGGAAACTACAAATTAAAACAAGAAGTTACTACTACATACCTATTAGACTAACCAAATCTAGAACACTGACAACACCAAACATCCTGCCAAGATGTAGAGCAACAGGAACTCTTATTTATTGCTGATGGAAATACAAAATGATTAAAACAGTTTGGAAGATAGTTTGGCAGTTTCTTACAGAACTAAATGTGCTCTTACCATAAAATCCTTCAAGTCAACTCTTTGCAGTTTACATAAAGGAGCTGAAAACTATGTCCACATGAAAACCTACACAAGGATATTTACATCAGGTTTGTTTGTAATTATCAAAACATGGAAGCAACAAAAATATCCTTCAGTAGGAGAATGGATAAACCATAGTACAATCAGACAATGGATTATTATTCAGTGCTGAAAAGAAATGAGCTAATAAGCCATAGAAAGATAATATAGATCCTTAAATGTATAATGATAAGTGAAAGAAGCCAATCTACAAAGGCTATGTATTATATGGTTCCAACCTCATGATATTCTGGAAAAAACAATACTATGGAGATAATGAAAAGATGAAAAATTGCTAAGTGTTATGAGAAAGGGAAGATTGATTAGGTAAAGCACAGAGGATTTTTAGGGCAGTGAAACAATTGTGTGTGGTACTGTAATAATGGATAAATACCATTGTACACTTGTCCAGACATATAGAGTATTCAACGCCAAAAGTGAGTCCAAAGGTAATTATGAGTGATTATAATGTGCCAGTGTAGATAAATATATATTTATATATGCTGCTGGGTCCTACAGATCCCAGGACATGGGCTTCCTCTGGGAAGAATGATTGTGGCATCAGGGTCTTGGTCCTCTCATATATGTAGATATAGGGTAGACTGATAAAAAAGAATTTCGGGATATTGAGAAACTCAAAATTAAAGTGAGAGGATTTACAGTAATAAAAACAAACAAATCCCTTGAAACTTTCTAGATTAATTAGACAAAAAAAGTATAGAGAGGATTTTCTTATAGAGTTTCCAACTTTTGTCTAACAATTTGTACACCTCACAGAATATATATTTTTAAAGGTACATATAAAAATGACAAAAAGTAACTATGTAGTAAGTCAGAAAGGAAGTGTCCACAAATTTCATAAGGCTAAAGTTGTACTATTTTCACAAAAATAAATAAGATAAAATTTAAACAACAAAAGTGGATAATTGTCTGGCTAACTGAAATTTATGAACCTTCTTTTTGAAATTAACTAAAGCATGTACTTTATTATTAAAGCCCCTAATGTGCTTTTATTTTTATCCTATTTACCTCTCTTTCTTCACTATGGAGGTATCCTGAGATTTTAAAATGCATTCTCCTGCTTTTCTTTATAATTTCTTGAACACACATATATATCAATAAAATGATATCATTTAGTTTAAGTTGCCATTTATATTTATTAAATGTTATATTTTTGTTCAATTTCCCCCAAAACATTCACTTTACTACAATTTTTATATTTAGAATTATTAGTTTTTATAAAACTGAAATTTTTAGAATGCAACTTAGAAATTACTCCATTAATCCATTTTCCAAAAAGTGGATATTTGAGTTATTTACAATGTTTGATTACTATAAGCAATGATGTTATGAACATACTTGTATATTTATCTTGGTGAACACAGAACACATGCAGAAGGTTGAAGGTAACTTAGGAAAAAAATTGCTGGAGTTCGTGTGTGTACACCTTTAATTTATAAGGATATTATAATTTTCTGAAGTTAATGTAATAGAGGAGAACAAATCTGACTCTATATTAGATCTGTTCCTTTTGTTTTGACCACTGTGCCCTGTTTCCTAGGCTTAGTCTTGCTAGCTCTGCCCTCACATAAAGATAAGAAGCTGCAGAATAGAGAATAACACTTGTTTGTTGGAGGTTTACAGGGACACCATGAACTGACCCACATGGACAGCTGTAAGAACAAAGAATTTCTACAGCAAGAAGTTTGCAACAACCAACCATACACCCTCCCTTGTTTTTGTTGTTTGTTTTTTGTTTTTGTTTTTGTTTTTGTTTTGTATAAAAGAAGCCTGTATTGTGACTGGATCTGGATGGTTCTCCAAGACATTAGTCAGCCATCCTCTCGGTCTGCCAGCTTTCCAAATAAAGTCGCTATTCCTTGCCCCAACACCACATCTCTTGTACTTAAAGTTTAAAGTTTAAACTTAAAGTTTCACATTTGTGTGTTTTTCTATCTTTTCTGCTAAGTGTTACTGGCTAATATTTATGTCTGGAATTTACACTCACCTAATTTTCTTCAAGAATAACTTGACTATTATTGGCTGTGTCTTTTTCCATAAATTTTAGAGTAAGTTTGTTGAGTACCATTCAAACCTCTGCCAGAATTTAATCATAGAGATTAAATCTGAATCACTTTGGTAAGATTTTATATGGTTAAGATATTGGCTTTCCATATTCATGAAGAAGCTATATTTATCCAGTTACTTTTGTATCTTTAATGCATTTCCACACAGTCATATTTTTTTTTCAGATGGCATGCAAGACTTTTATTTGGTGAATTTCTTTTCTTCATATTTTTCTGTGGTTAAAATTGTATGTGTTTATTGCATTTCAAACATTTTGTTTCTACGCATAGAAATACACCTGATACTTAGTCTCTGAAAACTACTCTTTTTATACCTATCTTTTTGGTTTTTTTAACATAAACAGTTTAGATTACTTCATTCAGATTCTAGTAAATAATACACTTGATTCTGTTTCTTACTAAGGTCTTAAGTACCTCCCTTACAATGATGAATGGAAGAGGTCATAGAGGTTATTGTTAACTTGTTTCTAATTTTGAAGTTAATGTTTTTACCTTTTATGTATTCATCACAATAGTTTACTTTGTTTTTTTTTTTTTCAGGTATTCTTTGTCAGAATAAAGAAGTTCTTTCATTTCTTGTTTTCTAAGAGCTTTTTATTAGGACCAGTATTGGACTTTAATCACGTATTTTCTCTGCATCTTCTGAAATGATCAATTGCTTTTCCCCTTGTAGTTTTGTAATCTATTAATGTGCCATACTACATTAATTTATTGTATACAGGCAAACTAATTTGCATTGTTGGAATAATCCCATTTATTTTTACAGGTCAATTTTGCCTACAGATTTATATTTTTCTACTGTATTTACCTATTTTTGTTCTGTTATTTTGTGTGATAGTAAATATGAGACAGTTTACACTTTAAGAGTTAAATATGCAATGCTGAATCTCGCTTTTTTCATAAGGCGTACATGAGCTCAAACTATTTAAATTTTGAGTTGTGAACAAGTCACATTTAGTCAACCTGAGGTGAAAGAGTCACGGTGAAAAAACGCCCATTATAAAAGTATGTAGAGTGAACGCTAGGGCCTTGCTTCACCTAATCCACACAACTGGATATTTACATTTGCTTTTCTCACAGGAGGGTACGTCCTTCTTTCAACTTTATATTTATATATAATGTGCTGAAAGAAGCATTTTCTTGTCAGAGATTTTACAGCTACTAATAATTTAATCTAGTTTTTAAAAGGTCCATGTCAAAGTGTACCAAATAACTGCTTCCAGAGTTTTGAGGTGTGACTATAATCACTGAAAATACAGTTAATTTATGCCAGATGACTTTCTATTATTAATGTACATATGTACATGAAAAGGTTGTTTTAGTAAATTTAGTAACTTATACAAGGACTAACAATACAAAGGTCCCTAAACATTTAACTTTTCATTAGTAATATATTTATGTGTGATCATTGAGTCACATAATACTATTTATTGCTCATACATGATATACCAACATCATGAAAGATATAGCTCTAAGGACTAGAGGTGTATAATATAAAATAAGAGTGTGCTTTATTTTAAGGAGTTAACAATTGCATATTAATGGCTTTAAGTCTAGCACATAATTCTTTCTCTTAGTGTCCTTGAATTTTTATATTTATGTTGCCTATTTGTCATTTTTTGAGCCAACTCAGATGAAACACAAACACAACGCTAAAAAATTACCTAAACACGCTGACACACCTTTTTTTTTAAATCAAGAAGCAACTCCATCACTGTCTTCCATGTTTATGTAAGCTGGTTAACTACACAGGGAGCTTACAGGGCCTTCCGAGGAGAATAATTTGCCTATACTTTGATGATCACTTAAGAAATTGTCATGGATACATTTGGCAGAATAGAATCATTCATATTATTACATTTATACCATTGATGTTTTCACTGTTTCTGCCTTTGTTGCTTGGTTCTTAAATTGTAGTTAAATAATGATGAAGCCTCTGTTTCCTTAAAACAGAGAACACATATTTATACTCTTGTAAATATTTTTAAATACAAGATCTAAAAAGAAAAACAGATCTGCTATTGCAATCACTATAAACCACAGATTCATTTGTGTCTGTCAGCTATGGGTCTGCAACAAAACATCCCAAAGCTTAGAGGCTTATAAAGCTAAGTATTCTTATGCACTGACTAATTGTTCATCTGGGGTTCTACCTCAAACTGCTGACCCACTGGGCCAGCTCTGCTGAGAACTCTGATGCCCTCACTTAGGTTTAGTTCCAGGACATGGGTTCAGTTCAGGTCTAATCTTAAGTGCCTTTGAATTGTTTGAGGCCAATCAGTCTACTCAGCATGTCCTCATGGTAGAGGTAGAGTACAAGACAGAAAGCCCAGTGCATAAGCACATTTCAAGCCTTGGCTTGCATCACATCATATCTGCTGATAGCCTACGGGCCAAAGCAAGTTACAAGTTCAAGCCCAAAAGTAGGAGAAGATAAATACTCCTCATGTGGAAATAGAATGCCAAAGGATATTCTAATACACACCATAACCTTCTCTGAATTCCACTCAAAAGTTCCCCACTGAAAATTAGAAGCTTAAGTTAATTATAATGGTTAGTAATTTAAGAAAAGATCCTTTTGAGAAAAAGGTCTCTATATTAACACTTTCTATATCACTAACATTTAACACAGTGCTGGTCACGTATTAGGCACTCTCTAAATGTTTACTGGCTAGCTGACTGGGTGACTTGGTGTAAGACATCAATGTAATAATGTCCAATTAAAAGAAAGTTACATTACTGTACCAAGAACTGGATTGTCTTGCGCACACAGTTTTTAAAAAATATGCATATAAAATATAATATACACTATAATTCACTCAATTCACAATATGAAACACAACAATGAAGGTAATATTCCCACTGGATATTCCCCATTGACATTCTCTAATGTATTAACTCTCCTGGAAGGAGTTGCATTAATTATTAGATATTTAATTAGATTTTCACTAATGGTGTAAACACAATATGAAAATTCACTTTGATTTGCATTGTCATTTAGAATTACTAATCAACTGAGAGGTATGAACAATCATGGCAGGAGACTGAAACTTCAGCATTCAGGGGTTTTTAAAATATGCTTGGCATCATTAGATGAACATATAGTCTCAATTACAGAATGTGAAATTCCATTAAATTATTCCATATGAGCCAATGTCCAGAGGACCATTTCTGATCAGGGTAGAATAACTCATTTTTGAGGACCTTAGGATGGAAAATTTCATATTTTAATGAAAAGTCACATCATGAATACTCTTTATTCCTTCACTGTAAAAGGCAGGAACTGTTATTCCCCTTCACTAAGAATAACAGTAGCTTGAAAAAATAAACAGATTTTGGATTTAAAAACTAGAAAAACTCTGTAATTTTTACTTATTTTGCCAGTGATTTTCCTTTAGAATTATTAATAGTAAAAATCACAAAGTCACTTGGGATCTATGTCCCACCACTTGTTTTTAGTATTGGCTAAACGAGCTAACCCTGCCAATAACACATACCTTTGCCCACAACAGGCATGTGTGTGTGTGCCCCCACATGCACAACACAATGTATCCACACATCCTCCTTACTACTATTTATTGTAGTATAAAATCTCCTAAGTTTAGGACCAAAGTCATTGTTTTGAACTCTATGTCTCTGATGAAAACACAGAAATGAATTCTTCACTGCCTCTCCTATGAAACAGTCATTGTCAAATACTTGCACTGCTCTGTAACTACTGGCTACATGTCTTTCACTATCTTAATAAGACCACATACTCCCAACATCAGGCACTGTGGTTTGAACCTCAGTCTATATACCATGTACATAACAAGGCCTAGCCCAGATTTGTTAAAATCTGTTTTCTGCAATAGGGCCATAGGTTTGATTGGGATAGTATCTTGCAAGGTCTCCTTTGATTTTTGTTTAAAATGAATTTCTAATTCCTCAGTTGTTTTAGTTATGATTAGGTTTGCAAATCCAAATGAATTTGGAACAAACCATAATCAACATTTGTATGACTGAATCATAGAAATATGTGCACAATTGGTAACATATATACCAATTGGTGGTTGGTGTAAGTAGTCAGTTGTATTACAAAAAGCAATAATAAAATAAAGCAGGCACATGAAAAGTTCAGTAACTTATACAAAAAGTTTATTTATGATCTATATAATTTTTCTTACATTATCTGGGTAATTTTCTTTTTTTATCTATCAAATGATAGGATTAAGAAAGATAATTTTGAAAGTTCTCTTCATTTCCAAGAAAAATATAGTAGAACTTTAAAAATCTATACATTAATGGCATTTGCATTTATTTATACACAGTTCCTATGTGTTTCTGGCCAGAAGTAGAAATTACCAGCTTAAATGTGTGTTGGTCTCCACTATTCATTAGCTAAAATTGAAGTAAATAAATATTAAAAATCATAACGATTAAAAAATCAAAGCACTGAATTTCCTTCCAACTAATTTTATCAGAGCAGCAGTTACATAAAATTCAAATCTATATTTATAATTTTCTTGGTAGTACAAGAACTTCAGAATTCCATGTAATAGATTTTGTAAGCTATCCACCTCTTAGTCTGTATGTGTCATGAACATTAAATTATTAATGTATTATCTTATAAGTCACAAGTAAGGATTTAGTTAACACATGATTATTGAATTTTTTATGTAAATTGTGCATACTGCACTGCAAAAATTTGAAATCTACAATCATAGACTATAGAACAAGCAGATACACACAAGACAAGTTAAGCCCACACTGTTTCAAGAGGCTTCTATTTTTAAAATTTATTAAATATTTATTTTCACAGATTGATGTGTTTAGGCAAATCATTTTAAAATATTTTGTCACAATTACTTTGAAACAACAATTTTTATCATTATTGTAATTTTCAGTGTATATTCACATGTGATTCCAACAACTATGACACTGAGTTGCTGAAGCAAAATCAAACATTTTAGAAATAAAGAAATTAAAGGACAGGAAAATTAATTGACTTGCAGCAATTTTTTTATACTGTCATCTTGGCTAAGCTAGAATAGTTTACAAGAATCCCCTATCCTGTATGATAGTTTGTTAACTGGCCCAAATAAGAAATTCTTTTTACAAATTTTGGAAGGGGAAAATAAAGCAGCTCATCTGAAATCTGTTAATTTAGAGGTACGAGTAACAAAGAGATACATGTGGATTCTAGCTAGTTCTTGCTGTCTTTGGCTCCACACCTACATCATCTTCCCAAATGAAAATCTTGCTGACCAAGAGCCACTGAGACCCAACAGATATGTGGAGACAGCAGCTTTCCATAATCTTTTGCACCAGGTCTCCTTTGCAGACCCACTTGGGCAGCCCAAACTGCTTTACTTCAAAGGGTTGGTTATTGTCTTTTCCATGAGCCTCCAATTCTCCCTTTTAGAAATTTATGACCCCAGCAATACACACAATTTGGGGAAGTGCTATCACATATCTAACCCCTTTTCACATAATACTCATACTTGTTTTCATTTTCAGATTGAATCTGACTGAGACATAACTTCGATGAGATCACACTGCTATTAAACGTCAATATTGAAAATCAAATATTTCATACTATTTCTCAATCTTGAAAGAAAGAGTATTTCCAAAAAAAAAAAAAAAAAAAAAGAGGAGTTGTTAAGGTATGTATTTACTAAAAAAAGAAGTTGGGAGCAAGGAATAAGAGGTTTCAAGAGAGATAGAAGTGAGAAAAAAGGAGATAATCTAGCAGGAGAGAATGATTCATGCTTAAGAATGTTTTCATCGTAGCCAATGCTAACTACCAGGTGGCTGGTTATATCAGGAAATACTGGTGTAATTGATAACATGGAAAACTTTCAAAGCTTCATGCCCTTAACTTTCATTGAAGATGAAAATGTCCTGATTTTGTATATAGGCTAAATGTCCTCATATATGTGTGTGTGTGGATTTAATCCAAATTTCAGTGGATTAAACAACAAAGATTTAGAATTTACTCTAGCAAAGTCTGTATCCAGATAAGAAGCAAGATGAACTGTCCCACAACCAGCAACTCAGTGATTCAGAATACAAGGAAAGTACCACCATCTTGAAGCAACATCATACGGAGCTTACTGCCTCCTGATGGGCATCTCAGAAAAAGAGACACCTGCAGAGCCATTGCTGGTTTTTCCATGCTTTGTGCCAAAACTTATACATGTAAATTTGACTCATGGCCATTGGACAAAGCTAATCACATGACCTTAATGATCTTCAAGTGGATAAATAATGTAGTCTTGCTGGTGCACAGAAAGGATACTGATGAACACTGATAATATTCTTTCCATAAAGCTTAATATTTGAAATAATTGACTTTGGCATAGGGCTTTATGATATTGGTCATATTAGTTAAATTATCTTTTCCTCAATTTTCTCATTAATAAAATGGAAGGCAGTAATATTCCCCTATTAGAACAATTAGGGAATCAAATGCAGGCATATAACACTCAATAATATTAGACATTATCAAAATCATCATTATCATCATCATCATTCTCTATATCTCTAGTCTTTGACAACATGTATCACTGAGGCTGATAGATTTTGACAAAAAAAATAAAATATTAGAGCTGGAAAGAATTTTAGAAATTACCTACTCTGATCCTGTCCTTTCATTTATGAGAAAAGAGATGTCCATCAGTTAAGTGACCTACCTAGGCCCAAATCTCCTTAACAGCAAAATTGGAAACAGATGTCTAAGTCCAGTGTCCTTTGTTCTCAAGATAGGGAAATTAGAACTTTCTATCAAGCATAGACTGAAGATATCCAACTCTTTCGTATACTGCTAAATCTGTTCCATGTTACCTTTGTTCATTTTACTCCATCAATTAATTGACATTTTGTAATTAATTAAAATCTTCCCAAAGGTGTCAGCTTAATGATTTTATAAGCATGGCAGAAATATGTTGATATAGTAAAGCCCTTATTGCCTGAGCAAATGCATTTTCCAATTTCTAAGATCTAGTCACCCAAGGAAATTTTGCTTACTGTGCTAAAAATTAGGGATTTTCATGGCGGGAAATGAACAAGAAAAAATTAAAAAGTTAAACTGTTAATAGGTCAGTTTACTTAAAATATTTAATTATTGAAAGAAAGTAGTATTTGACTTATAATGATACAAATGATTTTTTATTCTCCCATTTCCACCAAAAAAGAAAAAAGATGCTATTAGAATTGTATGGTTCAATAAAACCTTACAGAACACAAAATCAAGAATATAACTAAGATTCTTGCCATTATGAACTTTCTTTGGGGAAGAAATTTGTACCATCTGGAAATATATGAATAAGTCAGAAAAGGCCAGGTGACAAAAACACATTAAATTGCTTAATAAATGGATAAAACTTAAAATGTTAAATGCCAAAATGTCAAAATTCCACTTCAAGTTTAGGAATGCTATTTTGAAAGACTTTCCAAAGCATTTTACCACTTTTTCTATGAAATCAAAAATTTCTTTTTAATCAATCAATTACAGATGCATAAGAACCTCATTCAGACTCACAAAAAGACCAACCAAGAAATATGTTTGCTATATCCATGGCATGTTGCTGACACAATTGAGAAAAAAAGAGAGAGTGATGACTCTGTGTGTGTGTGTGTGTGTGTGTGTGTGTGTGTATGTGTATGCATGTTTTTGGGGAGGGGCAGGAGGTTTGAAGGTGAAGTAGACAGGGAAAAAAGAGGCTTTGTTTATGGTGTTTTAAACTTAACAGATAATAAAAACACTGATGTAAATTTATTTAAATCCGCAATGTTTCATCATTACAAAGAATGGAAATCAAAATGCATTAAGGTTAAAGAAACCTAGATGCTAAAAATAGAAAGATGTGTTGCATAAATGAACTGCATCTAAAAACTGTTATTCTCATTAATGTGTATTAAGAATCACAATTTCTGAATGACGGCCATTCTGACTGGTGTGAGGTGATACCTCATTGTAGTTTTGATTTGCATTTCTCTGATAATTAGTGATATTGAGCATTTTTTCATGTGCATATTGATCATTTGTATATCTTCCTTCGAGAATTGCTTGTCTAGGTATTCTGCCCATTTTTGGATTGGGTTGTTTATTTTTTTTCTTATTGAGTCATATGAGCTGCTTATATATCCTGGAGATCAAGCCTTTGTCGGTTTCACTTGCAAAAATTTTCTCCCATTCCATAGGTTTTCTTCTTGTTTTATTTTTGGTTTCCTTTGCTGTGCAGAAGCTTGTAAGTTTCATTAGGTCCCATTTGTTTATTCTTGCTTTGATTTCTTCTAGGAGAAAGTTTTTTAAATGTATATCAGATAATGTTTTGCCTATGTTTTCCTCTAGGAGGTTTATTGTATCTTGTCTCATGATTAAGTCTTTAATCCATTTTGAGTTGATTTTTGTATATGGTGTAAGGGAGTATTCTAGCTTCATTGTTTTACATGCTGCTGTCCAGTTTTCCCAACACCATTTGCTGAAGAGACTGTCTTTATTCCAATGTATATTCTTGCCTCCTTTGTCAAAGATGAGTTGACCAAAAGTTTGTGGGTTCATTTCTGGGCTCTCTATTCTGTTCCATTGGTCTATATGTCTGTTTTGGTACCAATACCATGCTGTCTTGATGACTGTAGCTCTATAGTATTGTCTGAAGTCTGGGAGAGTTATTCCTCCAGCCTCTTTCTTTCTCTTCAGTAATGCTTTAAACAAAAACAAACAAACAAACAAAAACAAAGCATAAGTAAAGGAGAGAAATAGACTCACAGACAGAGAATACAGACTTGTGGTTACCAGGGGGGTGGAGGGTGGGAAGGGATAGACTGGGATTTCAAAATTGTAGAATAGACAACACTGTATAGCACAGGGAAATATACACAAAATGTTATGATAACTCACAGAGAAAAAAATGTGACAATGAGTGTGTATATGTCCATGAATAACTGAAAAATTGTGCTGAACACTGGTAAAAATAAAAAATAAATAAATAAAAAAAAGAATCACAATTTCAATTTATTTGTCAATTATTCCTGAGTTAAATGAAAAATAAAATTAAAAAGTCACAATACACTGTATTATATCTTACAGAACAGAATGGGTCTTTAAACAGAACAGCAATGAGTTGGGGGAAGTACACAAGGCAGAAGTCAGAAAGGCTAGTTAGGAAAGTACTGAAGTTGACCAGGAGAGAATGTAAAGGGTTATAAAAAGGTGGATTTATTCAAGAATTATTAAGGAGATAGAATTGATGGGCTTATGTACTATTTAAAAGTAGGACATGAAGTTGGCAAATATAGATTGACCTTCATTCAAGATTCTTGCTGGAGTAACTGAGTCAAAGGAATGACTTACAGCAATAGAGAGTGGGGAAGAGATAAGAAGATAGGGAAATGCACCAAGTGTACTGAATTCAGTTTTAGATATGTTGGGTAGTCTGTGCCTGATTTTAGAAGACATATGCAATTTTGGTATATAAATGAGTACTAGTTTAAACCACAGCTTTTGATATTATTCCAAAACTGTATATAAAGAACGATCCTTAAGAAGACCAGCATTTTAGGCATTATAGGGGATGGTAAATCCAAATTTTTTAGAGACATAATAAAGATGAAAGAGCCTGACAAGAATACTGGATTTGATAAAGAAAGGAAAAGGCTATGTATTAAATGATGAGGCCTGTATAATACCACAAACTAGATGGCTTAAGCAACGATTTATTGATTAGGATGCTAAAAGTCTGAGATCTAGGTGTTAGTGGGGCTGATTCCTCCTAGGGTTTCTCCCCTAGTTTCTGGTGCTTTTCTGGCAGTCCTTAGCATTCCTTGGTGTGAAGAAGCATTGCCCTGATCTCTACCTTCATTTCCACGTGGCATTCTCCCTGTGTCCATGTGTATCCATGCTCTAATATTCCCTTTTCACAGGGACTCCGTTCGTATTAGGTTACAGACCCACACTAGCCCACCATGATTTCATCTTCACTAATCACACCTTCAACAGCTCTTTTCCATATAAGGTCACATTCTGAGGCAGCCAAGTTTTAGACTTCAGCATACAAATTATACAGGGACACAGTTCATTCTATAACAAAATTCTAGATCAATGGTAGAGTGCATGCTTAGTATACAGAGGATCCTGGTTTCAATCCCCAGTATCTTCATTTAAATAAACAAACAAACAAACAAATAATAAATAGATAGATAGATAGATAGATAGATAGTTAGATAGATACCTCCCCATCAAAACAAAATTTAAAAAATATGACCACAAGGAAATTCATTTTTACTAACCAGTTTCAATTGGTAGTAGAGGCTGATGTTGAAAATTATTTACTTAGTTTAAAAGATAAACTAGAGACAATAAATTTAAACTCATTTAAGAAGGCACTTGGATTTGAAGTGAAGGTCAAATATAAAGACACATTTAGAAGAGGGAGTTGATCTTGAATTAAATATGAGAAAAAAATAGATGTTCAATTTTTTATTTAATTTGGCCTACCTGAAATTTCTTGTGAGAAAGTAAACTGTGGAGATAGATCTGGGCTGCCTGGATCTATTTCTGGAAGTAACATGGTCTAGCAGAACGAGTAAGAGATTTGGAGTCACAAGATTCACTGTGTGGTTCTGAATCTGAAATCTAAAATGTGCAACTTTGAACATGTTTACTGACCTCTCGGACTCACTTCTCTTCAATTGTAGATAATAGCATTCCTGCACCAGAATGTTATGAAAATTAAATATTATTATGTTGTCTAAATGCACTTTTTATCAAAATATTATATGTGTATACTATTTTTTATATTGTCAGCATCATTTTATTCTGTCTTATGTTCCCTCATATTAAAATTATTTGTGGTAGCTATAAAGCTTTTATAAACATTTAGAAAATGCAGAATTTGACTTCCTCTGATTGCCAGAGCATAGGAAGGATTGTTAGAAACATAACCATATTTCCAAAATACTACATCTTTTTGTCTTAAAATACGAAAGGAATGTATTACTATAAAAATGTGTTGTATTGTGGCAATGGCAGAAACAAATCTTAAGAAAACTTTATGAACATCACTCAAGACACAGAATGTGCAAACCAAATGGCAGCAAAAACAGAAACATTTTTGAATTTAATAAAATAGTACAATTGCATTCTGGTGCATGGACATCAACCCACAGGAAATATTAATAGCTATTTTACTCACACTTATAATTCAATAAAATGTAATTTTATATCCTTTTTAATATCAGAAAACACTAATAAGATGGATTGATTAAATTAGATTTGAGTAATGACAATATGTCATAGAGAAAATGGGAAACCACGTTGTTTCAATCACAAAAGCCCTCATTGTTTGCTTTCCCAAGCTAAAAGCAGATAGTGGCCTTTAAAGATTGATATGAAAATTTTGAAATTGTGAATCTTCTCATGTTAAAGTGTTCTATTTTTTCTACACAGGGAATTAAAATGTGTTAAATTTGTATTCTATTTACCTGTAACATCAGGTTTTCTGACAGACTATAACACTGCATAATTTGTCCAAAAGTTTAATTGAATTAAACTAAATACGTAAGGAGATATATTATATATATCTATAATACTATTATATATATAATACTAAAAAGTAGCTTATTTTGGGGGGGTACACATTGTAAGAGGAGTAGTAATCTATCGTGTCATATTCCAGAGCATTCTGTGCCCACCATCCCCTCCAGCCATCCACAGGTAGTGTGATTGCCCTGATCACCTACTCCAATTACCTCGCAAGCATGCTGCATGTAAGAAGCATGACCTCAGTGTTTCACATACAAAAGGGAAACTTAAATCGTCTTAGTGCTGTGCTTAGACATTTACACTGAATCTGTCATTCTAGCCAGTGGCAGAATTCTCCAGTTGAGTATGCTATGGAGTTTCCTATTGAAACACTTATCTTCACCCAGCATCTTCATGATATGTATATGTTAGTGATCAAAATGCTCAAGTACACTTCTGCAAGAAAGTACATGTATTGAGGAACACATAAGAAAAGGAAGTACCCTCAAATCATTTGTCTTATTGATTGAGTATATTTTCACCTTGTCTCTTTCCCAAAACAAGTGGAAACATTTCTTCTTCTACTTTCCCTTTGAATGCAAATTACTAAGGATTTATCTCCTGGAAAATGGGAAGAATGTATTACTCACCTCTACAGTAAAGTGTATAGTATAATACACTATAGTATAATATAATATGTAGCATATATGTTGTAGCATGTATAACATAACATATTCTATATGTGGCATGTTTATGTGTGGTAAAGTTGTTCATGCTGGTTGTTGAAATACTTGTCATCTTCTCATTGTACTATGAGTGTCTGGGGGTCTGTAACACATCACAATTTGATCTATATTTTGTTCTCTTCTAAAGGAATTATCAGGACTAACACAGATCTTGATATGCATTAAGTCCGACCAACATTTACTCAATGAATAGCATCATCCAAATATATTTAAAATGAAGTACAGCTACCTGTCCCATGCTCTAAGCACAAACTTAAAGGAACCAAAAATAATTATAACAATCACAAAACATCCTGAAGGCCTTCAGTGTCGAGGACTGAGCAGTGTCTAAAGTTTCTTTAGAACACACTTCATCTCTTTCACAATAGATCAATTTTGCTTTTGGCATCTGAGAAATATTTTCCCCTTTGAATGAGCAGCTGACTTACTGAGAGCAAGTGACGTTAGAGCAGAGGAAGGCAGGACACAAATGCTTACTCTTGATTCTGAAACTCACTTTTCTTTTCTGTGAGACAAGGGTTGAGAGTCATAAAACTACAGGTTTATAAGAGGATTTACACTGATTCTTTATTAAAGGAGATGTGGGCCAGACTGCCAGTTATCTATCATTCAATGTCCACTGCTCCTTTCCTGGGTAGAAATGATACTTGTACTTATCTGGGAACATTTCGAGCATGACTTGTAGCTAGATTTAGTGACTAAATTGTAGTCAGTCACATATAAAAGTAAGTGTCACTTGTTCTTTGAGTACAATTTTAAAGGGTTTCAATGCCCTTCTTCATCCTTCTTCTTTTCAGCTGTCCCAGATACATATGCACTGTCTTGAGGACCAGCATATTGAAGGAACTTGAAAATGGAAGACCACCTCCACCCTACTGCCCTCTTCAACAGAAAAGCAATGGGACTGGTTCCTGACATTGTGCCCTGTGGAGCTGTCATTACAGCTTAATCACTCCACTCACCAGAGAACTCGACATATCACATCACACGTCTTAAGACTATTTAGGATGATGGCACACATTCCAAGCCAACTTTATGATTTCCTTTTTGGTGATATCCTCCTGTTGAAAAGTAAAATGTCCTCCCAAAGGTTGTTTTCTGACGTTGGTTATTTTAAGTGTCCCCTATCAGATTGCCATTCTCCCCTCTCTTTTCTCATGTTCTCCTCTGAATGGATATCCATCCCTTTGTCATCATTTTGTCTAGTTTTCTGATATCCTAACCATTCTCTTAATTTCCAGTTCCACCTCCTGTATACAAGGAACATTATTCTGGAAGACACTTCCCTGAAACCTGAGTTTCAACAGAAACTTGGGGGCAAGGTTTCTGCCCATACAGTGAGAACAAGCAATTATAACCTTAAGAGAGTATGGGAATTCTGATGTCACTACTCCATGATTCTTTATTTTCAGTCAATAAATAACATGTACCTCTGATGATGGCTGTATGGTCAGGCAACTCAAGATGGCTTCTCTCTATACATCTCCTGCTTGACTGGTGCCTGCTTCACCTACACACAACTCATAAGACTGATCTTCCTTCATATTCACCCCAGGCCCCAGCTAATGACTGTTCTAGATTTAGATCAGAACTCACCACTATGCTTATCCAAGGGGTGGTGAGAGGCATGACCCTGTGCTGATTACCCTCGTAACCAATGAGCCAACCTGACATCAACTCCCCTATGACTGGTAACCGCTTCTTCCCCACCAGGAGCAAAGACTGCCATCATGTCCTGCCCTCCAGCTCCCACACATGGCAGGATGTTGCTCCAGGACTTTGCTTCAGATGTGTAAGGTCACCCTAATCATTAAACTATTGATTATCTCTGTTGCTGACTCTGGGCTCTTTCTCAGGTCTTGAAGTTATGCAAGTACAGGGCTTGTAGACCTGCAGGGTGCAGTCCAGTGCTGACATAGCTAATTAATACCCTCACATAAAACACTTTGTTTATATAAACATAATGTAACTAGTAGCCAAATTGGGTTCAAAAGAATGGAAATACATGGAGATCAGAAGCAACCTTAGCTCTAGGGTCCTCAGAAAGCCCAGATTCAGTGGGATATCATGGTACAGCACAAGGCTTGTGGGGAGAAATGAATAGCAGGCACAGCTTTGCCCATCTCTTATCTAATTCTCAATAGTTCCTTCTGCTATTGGACCAACCTGGGATGTGTCTATGTCCATTCAAATACTATCCCTTTCTGAAACTCTTATGAAAATTTCAGTGCACATCATGTTAATTATGATGTTTCACTCATGATGCCACTTAAACTTATCATCATCTTGCATTGTTTCAAAATATTGAATGTATGTAATTACTCTAATTATTTATGTTGCCTTATTTTAGTTGTGATGGTTATATATTTTTCCAGGTTTATTTTCTTCTCTTGTAAAACTGTGCTCAAGCAAAGTAGATCTACCCAATGTTTCACAATGATACCCTGTACATTTTGCCTTCCTAAAATGTCACTTTAAATATTCTATTTGAAGAGTTTTCTCTCTCTTCTCACTCTGTGTGAATAGTGTTCATCCTTCAAAAACCAGTCAATGCCAGTGACTTCAAAAGGGTCATTCCTCTCACAAAAGTGTATCTGACCTTGTGAGTATGCTTTTTCTCAGAAAAAAAGAATCATGAATTAGCATAATTTTTTGGCAGTTTCTATATGCAGGTATATCTTATTTTATTGTGCTTCACTTAACTGTACTTTGCAAATATTGAGTTTTTTCTTTACAAATTGAAAGTTTGTGGCAACCTGGTCTCTGGCAAGTCTATCACTGCCATTTTTCCACATTGTATCTCTCTGTCACACTTTGGTAATTTTCCCAGTATTTCAAACTTTTTCATTATTATTATATTTGTTATGGTGACCTGTGATCTTTGATGTTAATATTGTAATTGTTTCAGAGTGCCATGAACCCCACTCACATGAGATGAAAACCAGATTCACAGATGCTGTGTGTGTTCTGACTGCTCCATTGACTTGACTGTTCCCCCATCTCTCTTTCTTTCCTTGGGCCTCACTATTCCCTGAGACACAATAATATTTAAATTAGATGAGTTGATAACCCTACAATGGCCTCTAAGTGTTCAAGTGAAAGAGGAATCAATCAATATTTTGCTATCAATTATTATTTATTGTTATTTTAAGAAATTGCCAGACATCTCGACTTTCAGCAACTGTTAGCCTGATCTGTCAGCATCGAGGCAAGACCCTTCACAAGTAAAAAAATTATGACTCACTGAAGGCTCAGATGATGGCTAACAGTTTTTAAAGTATTTTTAATTGAGGTATGTGTATTGTTTTTTTAGATATAATAGTATTGCAAGCTAAATAGTCTACAATGTAGTATAACATAAATTTTATATGCACTTGGAAACGAAAAACATTATGTGGCTCATTTTACTGTGATATGTGCTTTATCGTAGTTGTCTGGAATTGAACATGCAATATCTCTGAGATATGCCTGTATACCTCTTTCTATCATGTATCTAATTATGTCCCTATGAATCTACTTTCATATCTACACATATATCACTTAGTTTGTAAATGCTAAGAAAGTTAATACAATTTGAGGTACCACTTCACACCTACCAGGATGGCTATCATTAAAAAAAAAAAAAAAAGACAGGCAATAACAGAAAAGAATGTGAAGAAATTGGAAAATTCATACATTGCTTGGAGTCGGGGGAGATGTAAAATGGTGAAGCCAATTTGTAAGGCAGCTAGTTCTTCAAAAAGTTAAAGAAAGAATTATCATATGATCCAGCAACTCCACTGTCATGCCCAAGAAAATTTTAAAAATACATTCAAAAATTTGTACACAAATTTTCACAGCATCAGTATTCATGATAGCCCCAAAATGGAAACAAGCCAAAGTCTATCAACAAGTAATTGTGTAAATAAAATATGGTACATCCATAGAATACAATATTATTTGGCCATAAAAAGAATGTAGTTCTGATTATGCTAAGTGAAAGGAGTCATACACAAAAAGCCACATATTGGATACAATTTATATGAAATGTTTAGAATAAGTAGGATGATAGAGACAGAAAGTAGGTCAGTGAATGTCAGGGGCAATAACCAACTGATATATGGTTGAATAGAGGACTTACTAAATTATAAATAATAAGATAAAGGGGTACTTTGAAACAATCCAATCCAATTTTCCTCTTTTTGTTTATTATTTTTGTTGGCCATCTTTTTCTTTTTTAAATTTTTTAGTTTCTTTCTTTCTTTCTTTCTTTCTTTCTTTCTTTCTTTCTTTCTTTCTTTCTTTCTTTCTTTCTATCTTTCAATTGAAGTAAAGTCAGTTTACAAATTTGTGTCAATTTCTGGTGCACAGCATAATGTTTCTGTCATATATGTATTCATACATATATTTGTTTTCATATTATTCTTCATTATAGGTTACTACAAAATACTGAACATACTTCCCTGTGCTATACAGAAGAAACTTGTTGCTTATATATTATATATAATAGTACATATATCTACAAACTCCTAATTTATTCATTCCCACCTCCTTTCACCCTAGTAACCATAAGTTTTTTTCTATGTCTGTGAGTCTATTTCTGCTTTGTAAAGAAGTTCATTTGTGTCTTTATTTTTAATTTGTTTTAGATTCCACATATGAGTGATATCATATATAATTTTCTTTTTCTTTCTGGCTTACTTCACTTAGAATGATAACCTCCAGGTCCATCCATATTGCTGCAAATGACATTCTTTTATTCTTTTTATGGCTGAGTAGCATTCCATTGTATAAATATTCCAGTTTCTTTATCCAGCCATCTGTCAATGGACACTTAGGCTGCTTCCATATCTTGGCTATTGTATATAGTGCTGCTATGAATATTGGGGTGCATGTATCTTTTTGAATTAGAGTTATCTCCAGATATATGCCCAGGAGTGGGATTGCTGGATAATATTGTAAGTTTATTTTTAGTTTTTGTTAAGGAATCTCCATATTGTTTTCCATAATAGCTGTACCAAACTACATTCTCACCAGCAGTGTGTGAAGGCTCCCTTTTCTCCACACTCTCTCTTCCGTTTATCATTCATGGACTTTTTAATGATTGCTTTTGGTAGTGTGGCCATTTTAACAATATTAATGTCTCCAATCCAAGACCATGGGATATCTTTCTATTTCTTTGAGTTATCTTTAATTTCCTTAATTAATGTTTTGTAGTCCTCCTGATACAAATCTTTCTCCTCCTTGGTCAGATTTATTCCTAAGAATTTTTTTTTAATTGGATGAGATTTTAAAAGAGATTGTTTCTTTATTTTCCTTTTCTGATATTTCATTGTTAGTGTGAAGAAATGCAACTGAATTGTCAATGTTAATCTTGTATCCTGCTATCTTGCCAAATTTTTTTTATCAGATTTATTAGTTTTGTGTGGAGCCTTTAAGGTTTTCTATATATAGTATCATGTAATCCACATTTAGTGACAATTTTACTTCTTCTCTTTGAATTTAGATTCCTTTTATTTCTTTTTCTTGTCTGATTGCTGTGGCCAGGTCTTCCACTACTCTGTTGAATAGAAGTGATGAGAATGGGCATCTTTGTCTTGTTCCAGATTTTAGAGGGAAGGTTTTCACCTTTTCAATGTTGAGTATTATGCTGGCTGTGGGTTTGTTATAAATAGCTTTCATTATGTTGAGATATGTTCCTTCTATGCCCACTTAGGTAAGAATTTTTATCATAAATGAGTTTTGAATTTTATCAAATGCGTTGTCTGCATCTATTGAGATGATCATGTGATTTTTGTCCTTTCTTTTGTTGATGTGGTGTATCACATTGTTTGATTTGTGTATATTGAACCATCCCTGGGATGAATCCAAATTGATCATTGTGTATGATCTTTTTTATGTGTTGTTGGAGTCTGTTTGCTAATATTTTGTGAGGGATTTTTGCATCTATGTTTATCAATGATATTGGCCTATAGTTTTCTTTTTTGGTAGTATATTTACCTGGTTTTGATATTGGGGTGATGGTGACTTTGTAGAATGAGTTTGGTAGTATTTCCTCCTCTTCAATCTTTTGGAAGAGTTTGAGAAGGATCAATATGTGTTCTTCTCTGTATGTTTGGTAGAATTCCCCAGTGAAACCAAATGTAAATTTTCTTTGCATTCGTCATAGGATGTGTTAAAGCCTATATGACTACCATTCTAAAGCAAATAGATATACTAATGGGCTAACATAATTAAAAAACAGGGTAACCACAAATCAAAAGCAGGGTACACAGACCCACGGTTGATGCCAAACCCATCCCCAATGTGCACCAAATCTCCACTCATTTGTCTTAGAGGCACAGGTCCACAAATGCACCAGGAGAGCAAATCAACCACCTCTGCCTGGGACTAGAATGACAGTCTTGCCTGTGATGTTGCAGGGCCCCTGGGTAACAGTTCATGTTTCAGCCCCTCCTCTGCCCAGAAGACAAGCACCAGCAGTTGTACCCCTCCAGAGCAAGCTGAGAAGATGGCTGTGACTGAACCCCACCTCTCTTCTCACAAGAATGCTCATCAACATTGGTGCAGAGCAATACCCTGTGCACTAGTGGAGATGGCAGCTATGAAGGTTGCAATGCACCCCTCATCCCACAAGCAATGGTGCTTTCTATGGAGGGACCCAGATTGATTTGCACTCTCTTCTAGCCACAGCCCGCACCACACTCCAGGCTCCTGAGGCTGCCTGTGTGCAGTCAACCCCAGTCCCCTCCCCAGGCTCATCCATGGAAGCCTGAGTTCCAGCAGCTCAGCCCAGCCTGTCCCCACTGGCATGCATCTTAGGCTAGGGTTCACAGTGACTCTCACTGCTGGTTTCTCTTAGTTCTTTCTGCTAAGCTGCTGTTGCTGCCTCCTCTAAACCTCTGAAGCTCCTGTTCTGTCCCTGTGGATCTCTTTGCTGGAGAGGGAGCTTCCCAGGGTGAGGGCACTTTTCTTTCTATGCTGCTCTCTCTCTGTGAAGCATATCATGCACCAATTTCCTTTTTCTTTCTTTTTTTCCTCTACCTGGTTTTGTGGGGCTTTCCTTGTATTTCCAAAGTAAGAGAAATTATGTCAAATTTCAGGAGTTATTCTGTGTGAATTGTTCTGTATTTGTATATAATTTTTGGTGTGTTCATGGGACAGGGTGAGCTATGTGTCCTTCTACTCTGTCATCTTGGCAATCCCTTTTCTGGTCTTCAAACTGCCATACATTTTCTTAACAAATAACACCAACTGTAAGTGCATAGCAGTTATATGACTGTCCACTGCTGTGCTTCCCTAAAGAGTCATAAAGAATGTGAATGGATCTACACTTAAAAGTGCAAGTATTCAATCTTTGATCTCAATTTTTCAAAGGCATTCCTTGCAGTTGCAGTCAGTGCTTGGCTGTGTGGCTGAATTGCATGAATTCAGTCAGTGAGTTTATTGATGTTGAACAGCAGGAACTTGTAAATACAGACAGTTGAAATTGCCAGTTTACTGATGAACCCTTGCATGGGTAAGCAGTTGAAAGTCTCCTGCAGTCAGCCTTGCTGAGCAATCCCTGGTAAATTGGTAGAATTTCTTAACTTTTTTCTCCCAGTTTTCTGCCCTAAAGTCAAATACAATTCCTTGGCTTGACCCATTTTAATTATTCACAAGAAGTACGATGCACAAAATTTTGCAAATGATGACTCAAGATTAATATCAAATAAAGAGAAACAAAATATGAGGTCAAGCTATGGCCAAAGGTGCTATTTTAAATACCAACATCTAAAATTTAATATGGAAATATCCTATCTTTTGTTTCTAAAGTTATTAAATGGAAATAATTCACCTTATCCCACAGGAAAACCACATAGCATTCAGATATGAAGACACGAATATATCTGAGTCCTTTTTAAGACTCAAATAAGCTGAATCATCTATAGAAGCAAGTACTGATATTGCCAAGTACTGCACTTCTTTTCATTAAAGGCTTTTTAAAATTTGCTCATGACAGGTAGCTGAAGTATATTTTAAGTTAGTGTGTTATTTTTTCTTTATACTTTGTTAGTAGAGATTTCATATCCTTTCACTCATATCAATTTTTATTTAACATGCAAAAGAATTGCAGGGAAATGAGCAAACTGCATAAATGATGGTTATTTACTGAGATGGCCAAACTCCCTTAGCCAAGCACTTCCCTTTAGCATAGTTTAATTTAGTATAGTTTAATTTTGTACTGAGAAACAAAGCTGAACTTATGCTTGTGTTTTGGAATTTGCATTTACACAAGTTTAGTAAAACAGTATTATTCTATTTGTATTATATTATCACAACCTTTCAAAAGTGTATCTCAAAAAAGTAACTATTTTTATTATTAAGAGATGTCCCAACAAGATGTCATAAAAAATGACATCTAGAACAGACTGTGAAATAAATGTTTTAAGGAACAATTAGGCCCTTAGTCCCATTCAGTTTCTTGCTGATTAATTTTAACTACCATTAATTGAATTTATCTTCAGCATGCTGAGTAAAAAAATCTTAAAATCAAATGTTTTGTATAGAAAATATGTTTTCTATTTCTCCTGTTACAATGGTGAAATAAAGAGACATTACATCCAAAGTTTTTGCTGGTGATTATCAGTTATAAGAAAGTACATAAATGATAAAAACAAATAGTAGTAAATATTTGTTTAATCAGTCTATGTATAAGTAAATTGTGTTGTCCAGATTTAATAAAAAGTCAATAGTTTAAAATCCTGTTTCTCCCTTCATTATTTATGTGTTCACAGAAAGTTTATTTAATCTTCCTAAACCTTGATGTTTTCACATTGGGAAAAAAAAAAAAGCTAAACTAAATTCTGGGGATAACAGAACCAGTGCTGGAGAATTAAGGAAATAATTTATTTTAGGGCCTGACATGTAAAAATTTTACTACAAATCCTTCCTTCCTTCCCTCCTTTTTCTCTTTCACTCCCTCTCATCTTCCTCTCTCCCTCTCTTCCCTACTTTCTTCTTATTCTGTCCTGATTTTAATAATCAGATTTGCTAGCTAGCAGGACCATTTTACTACCTCTGTATATCTAGGCATCCACAATTATAGCCATCTTATTCTACATTATATTAGTGTGATAAACACACATATAGATTACTTTTATCAAATATGTAACTTATTATAGTTTTGATTTTAAGTTAATTAGCTATTTAATTCAGATTGTCCATCATTTCTTAGAAGTCACTGAGTATTCGTTCCAACACTTAAATGAGATATGTAACCAATGGAATTTTTTTAACAGAATTGTGAAATTGAATTTTAGCAGTGACATGCAATAGTTTTGTGGATATTTATTGATAGAAGTTTGTAAGATCTCTTCTGTAATGTATACAGTGTGTACATTTTTTCCACCTGTCAAAGAACTCCAGGCTTTGAAATGTGAGGTTCTAATGGATCATGTGTTAAACTGCATTGGTTGCTTGATCCTTATAAAAGCATGTTTAGTCATTGCTATTTTTGGTAGTAGTTTTACCAAAAGAATCTGACAAATTTAATTGTGATAGTTAACAAATAATTGATAGATTATGTGTTATCACATAACATAGAATGAATAGTTGAATGCAAAAAATTCAGCATGACTACTTCTACTCTATTGAAGTGTTCATATTGACAACTACCTTCTCCTTACACTATAGTTGCATTTAGTTAAATGTCTTGAAAAACATTATTTGGAAAACTCAAGTTTCTTGGGTGCCAGAACCTTTAATGTGCAATTAATTTTCACAATTTATGATTCTAAGAGAGTTGCTCCAAGTCAAGATGAGGGAATCTGTTAATCAAAATTCACAGAAAGCTACAGAAAGGACTGCTTCCAGGTAGTTTTCTTTTTTCAAAGACACACAGGCATTGTGTGAACAAGACACTTCTGTTGTTTTTGTTTTTGAGTTAAGATTTTATTGCTGAATTCTGATCAAAATAATTTATACATTCTAAACTTGCACTGAATGAAGGGAAAATCTGCACAAGATGGATTGGTTAGATTGAACTTTGTATTCTTTTTTGAGAAGTGTGTGTCCCTATACTTTTGCATATAGATCAAGAACAATACTTCAAGGCATTCTCACCAACAGCAAGCAGATCTCCAATTTAGAGTGTCTTGTCTTGCTTTTAATTTGTATTTAGAGTGTACCTTATTCTAATTGGGAAGTTGTAGTCTCACTTCTGTAAGTGGAACAGTGAAGCTGTTTATGTCTGAACTTGTTACATGTTGGTATTATTGTGTCTGTTGGGGACTGGGAAATAAGTAAGCTTAATAAATTGATTCAATTTTGAGTGTGTTTGAATTTAATGAAACTTAAATTGTACTGATTGATTCTCAACACTTTAATTACAGGTTAATTTCAGATCACTGAATTGTTTTACTTACATCAGGGCATCACAGATATGATAGAATATGTTGTAATATTTTGGATACTGTTATTTTGGTTTTCACACTATTTAAAAGTTTTACCTCCATCTCCACCAAGGACAAAGGGACAAGAATACAGTTGTTTAGAAAATGATACATTTGTAGACCATCTGCTCTTTGCATAGAACTTCATGAGCATTTGCTTATAAAAAGGAATTATGCTCCTCTTTTTAGTGTGCAGATTAAAGACAAGTCAGGAGAGAAAATGTTAATGCAGACAATGAGAGGGCAAAAGCAATATGATTTGTTAATTACTACAGGAATGTAAAATAAAGGTGGAAAGGTACATCAGTGAAGGTTAAACTAAATCTTGAATTGTGAAACAAGCTATAACCGTGTAATTAAGCTGAACTATTTACAATTGTTCAAATGCTTTGAATTTTTTAATCTCAAATCCTTTGCTCAGAATGTTCTTCCCTGTGTCCTATTAGCTTGTTATTTATTTTGAAGTTTTTTCAGAATTGCTCCATATTATCCTTCTGTAACTCCTCTGAACTACCCTCAGTAGAATTAAATGTTTCCTCCATTGTGCTCCATTAGTAGCTAGTACATATCTTTATCATATAACTATTCAGATACATGTATATCTCTTCAGCTTGACCTTAATCCCCTAGAAGTCAAAGCTTTGTTCTATTTTTTCTGTATCTCCATTTCCTAGTGCATGCTCCAAGATTTTATTCCTCTACTCAAACCTTACTATTGAATCTATACTGGAAGTATCTTCTCTAGACACTCTTTGGGGAACCTGTTTTTATGACTTGTAATTGCAGCCCAAGACACCTCTCATTGTACCTCTAACTTCAATCTGATCACCTCCTCTGAAGTTTGACCTATACTCAGCTTTCCACCTGACATCTCTGCTTTAGTGCCAGAAAAGGTGTCTCTAACACATTTTTCAAACTCATCTCACTCCTTCCATAAACTATGTCCCCTGTTTTGCTGCTTAAGCTCAGATTTTAGGGGTCATCCTTGATACTTCTGTATTCCTTAGTCCTCACATAAAAAATATCACTAATTCCTGATAATTATATTTCCAAAATACACCTTCTTGATCTTCAGCATCATGGCCACCACCCAGCATCTTCTAATATGTTTCTCTCCTTTTATTCACTGAATTTCAGTTGCACTGGACTCTGGTGTACTGAAGACTGTGACTTTTACCCATCTCAGTACTTAAATGTGATGATATTCTATCAGAAAAACATGAATTTGAATTCTTGGGCATGGCTATTTCCTTCTCTTCACTCAGCTCTCATGTTGACTTACTTCTTTAAGGACAATACTGGGCTGCATATTCTATACAAGAATCTGCTACCCAGATTGTTTACTTACAGAGCATTTGTCTCTTTCTTAGTACTTAAAATCTCATTATTTTGTATTCATGTCTGCCTTTATTATATAATATTCATTTCCCCATTCTAATTTAAAAACCACGAAGATAGTAATCATCTCACCATTATGTACCAAACATGTAGAACAAAGCCAAGCACATAAGAACACCATAAATATTTGTTAAAATGATGAATGTATAGATTGAGAAAGAATCAAGAGAAACACCATAATCAGAAGGATAGAGGATGCTATAATGCAAGCTTCGTGGAGGCAAGCATATTTTGTTTTAATCATT
Source organism: Camelus dromedarius (assembly GCF_036321535.1). Classification (NCBI taxonomy): domain Eukaryota; kingdom Metazoa; phylum Chordata; class Mammalia; order Artiodactyla; family Camelidae; genus Camelus; species Camelus dromedarius. The sequence continues at coordinate 1,766,804 of NW_026989801.1, forward strand.
ATATCCCTTTGTCTAAGGATATTCTGATGTGTTATATGTATTCAATATTTGTTGAATAAATGTAAGAATTTAGAAAGTAATGCTTAAAGCAGTTTTGAATGACAACATCAATGTCAGGATATAGATTCAAGAAAAATAAAATTAAATTCTTCCACATACATGAGACACTTCAGTTTTTACAAAATTTTTGCTAACTATATTCACTGCCTTATCAATCAGTAAATAAAAGGGTTAACAGCAGTTTTTTGGGTCACTGTATAAGATAATGTAATCAAGATAATGAAGAAGCAGAAATAACTTAAAATCAAGGAACACAGTAATAAACGGACTAATTATCAAAATGACTTTCATGGAGAAGAAAAAATAACAAAAAGCACTCATTTTAAATTTTTATCTGTAAGTAACAAAGGCAAAAACAAGAATTTCAAAAAAAATTAAGTATACTTTTAATGGTATAAAACTTCTATAAAAATTGGTTTTCTGTCACTTCATACAATAGTTATCCAACTGCAAAACTGTACAATAACAGATTTCACATTTATTTCTTCTTAAAGTCAATGCGTTAGGCTAATTTCTCCTATCCCATTTCTTTTTCTTTTCACTCTCTCCAGGAGACAATGGAAAAGACTTCTAAATAACTACAGCATTTGGCCAGTTCACAATGGAGGAAATAATGAATAGCGTAAGGAGCTAAAAATCATCTATAGTTTGAGTTTTAACTTTCAGATGATAAACAACCCTCAACCTATTTTAGATTCTATTTTAGAAAGAATGAGAGGAGTAAATATGATATAACTAAATGTCCATCCAAATAAATTTCAGAAATACATGTAAATAGATTTTTAAAAAGTTAACATAAAAGCATAATTTAAATTACAACTTAAAAAAGGCTTAAATTTAATCCTAATTAAGCTGCACATATCTTTGTATAATGTTCAGTGTGAGGATCTCATTAAATAAGTGTTTTCTTTTAAGTCTTCTCAAAAAATAAGGGCATTATGTTGCTTTTCATATGCTTAATGATATTTGTTTTGTAGTGTACTTTGATAGACACTAAAAAAATTCCTTTTATGGGCCCCAAGATCCCTGACATCACACAAGGAAATGATTCATTTACAACTTGGGTAACAGATGAGTTTTTTAAGCAGTGATTTGGGGCTATTGTTAATAACAAGGTACATGAAAGCTTCTTTATAAAACTAAAATTGTATAATAATAATAAATAATACCATTTAGTAAATGGTAAATGTATTATGTAAATTGTTTCATGGAATCCCACACTGGGGACCTGGGCCTATTGTTTCCCTTTGAATAACAGATTCTTCCCTAAATCATTTGAAATCTGTTCCCTGTAAATTTTAAATAGGATAACATTATTTTGCTATAATAGAGTAGTTTAAATTTAAGCACAACCATTCTGTTTCAATTATAGTAGTGTCATTGGGATTTAATTACACAATTTGAAAGACTGAGAGCAAAAACTACCTGCGTGCTCCTGATCTGGGAAGGAAGGCCTGGCTCCTCCAGACCAGGGTTTCTGGACTTTGGCATTATTGCCATTTTGGACAGGATTGTGCTTATGTGTGTGTCTGTGGTGGGGGGGAGTGAGGAGGGATGCTGACTTGTACATTTTATGACATTTAGCAGCATCTTAGATGAGATTGCAATAGCAATGCACTCCTAGAATGACAATTAAAAATCTTTGCAGATCTTACCAAATGTCCCAGGGAAGAATTACTCCACGTGGAGACCTACTGCTTAAAAAAAGAAATAAATACATAAAAAACTCTGAGCAACCAACCTAGCCACTTAAAAGCATAATCCTTCAGCCTCTCTTCCTTGGAAACCTGGTGGAATCAGTGCCGCAGCTGTCACCTATTCTCTACGAAAATCACTGCCTTTGTCTGAAGTAGTAAAGCTGAGATACTGCACTCAAGAACTCACTACCAAGCAGTGAGCAATCTCCTCTCTACAAACATCATGGACTCAAGTCAGGAGCCCTTTATCCTTTACCCTCTTCCTCCACCCTCTAAGGTAGATGGAGGTAGTAACCAGATGTGCTTTATTCAATCTATGGTTTCTGCTAATAGCCACATTAGAGAAATGAAGCTGCTTTTGTTGGTTTAAAAACTGACCCCATGCATGGAGGGCAAAGAGAGCCTGAAGAAAAAAGGTAAACCACTCCAGACTGGTAGGTGGCAGGTATAATAAGCATGGGAAGTTACATATGAGTTTTGTCTTGGGTGGCTGTGGGACAAATAGACTTCTGAACCTGCCCACCAGAATCTTAAAAGTTTATTTGGAGGCCTTTACTGGATTCAGTCACATGTACTTTCCATATGGTCTCCATCATACATTGCTCTCTCAAGGCTGTGTCCTTGAAAACAGCTCCAGCTGTGGGAAAGATGGTCAGAAGGTACATGGCAAGGGCAGGGGAGGGGTTGAGGAGCCTCTGATTGGTGGGTCCAGCTCATGAGTCAGCTGAAGTCACATCCTCTCATTGATGACCTCCAATAGCTCTTTGTTTCATTTTTGAAGCTCAAAGATCAATCTTTACCTAAGCCTTTATTAAGGACCTGTATGTGTTAATAAGACAGGGCTGTTGACATTTTATATCTATTTAAAAGACCATGGTGATGTGTCCTTCCATGGATTGTGATCACATGTAACCATAGGTCCACAGTTTCCGCTCTGGAGAAAATAATAAATAGGAACAGTGCAGAATCCCACCTTTAGATGAGCAGCTACCTTCAGATGTGGCTGACAGAGGACAAGGCCAATAAGCAGGCTAGTCCACTCTCATCCATCTTTCTAAGAAAGAAGCAACCACAGCTCAGGGTCTCTAGAATTTCTAGACAGGTGAAGAAAGCCACATTCTGGCAGGGGGCATGAATAGTGAACTTAATATCTAGATATCACTTGATATTTAATTTGTCAGGGAAAATTTATTGAAATAAATTTGTCCAATTCCTGTTGGTCAGTGTTGTATCAGTTATTTTGTGTTGAATGAAAGAAACACCTGGAAACTTAACAACTTAAAAAGATAACCATTACTTCTGTCAGGTTCTCTGGGTCATAGCAAGTCATAGACAAGCCCAGATTCACAGAACTGAGATGCAGATTCCATCTCTTGAATAGGAGGTGCTATAATATATGTTAGTCATTTGTTTTGTAATTTTTCTTAGATGTTCTGAATTTCATTAATTTTGCAGTTAAAACAATTAAATGAGGTGTTTTTCAAAGTAAGAAAATATCCTTAATTTTGGCAGAAGCTATGAAATTTATAATATAGATTTGCACAATGTTTATAAATGATTCTATTTGAAGAGCAGGCATAGACAATTGTATTTTATAAAGTGCCAATCCCAGGAAAAAGGTACTGCTTCTAGGAAAATTGACTGCAAGCCTTTTTTCTACTTATTTCTTTTTCTTCCTTTCTTCTTTCCAATCAAATTCTTGATACTTGGATGTCCTCACGTGGTAGAACAGAAGTAGTATTTTTTTAAATAACATTGAATAAATATTTTACTATATCCTCTTACACAGTTTCCTGTAATATTAATCTATAGGTTTATTTACTTTTAGGGGAAATCATGATTCCATTAATGTGCCCAGGATCTTTTAAAGAGTGTTTTTGGTTCATATTCAGTTAACAGATGCTCTGAGGCTATGTAAACTACATAACTTTCTCTCTGCCATGACAACAATTATAAGAACTTTGCTTCTGGCTTATTTCCATAGCTTTTAATATATAAAAATTCCAAATTATATCATTTTATATTTGCTGTCTGTTTATTTGCAAACATACTATTCACATGGAGATTTTGCTTATAAGCTTAAAAATGACAAAAATATTTGTATAAAATTATAGATTTAGGAGTCCTATAAAGTTTGCTATTCTATGATCATATATATATTACATATTTTTCTCTTAAAAAGATAAGATATATTCACAAATGTACTATAAGACTGTAGATCTAAGAATAAAGGCTTATGCCACAAAGAAAGCACAGTACAAAAAAGGACATGAAGAAGGGACATAAGAAAGTTTGAAGCCATTAAGTAAGAAAGGACAATAGAAAAGAGGATGAGGAGGAGAATGATATAGAGTAGTTTAAAAAAATTAAAAAAATGCAATGTATATGTTTTCTTTCATCCTTTTCATAATTTTATGTGCTTTTACTGTTTTCAGAGTAAGCCACACAGTAAAAGAAACCCACATTCTACTGCTGAATACTCAAGCATGCTTTGAAAGAAGCCATAGTTTAAACTGTGTGGGACAGCAGAATAATTCGGTGGACCTGAGCTCAGATCTAGTCCTACCCTGACATTTGCCATCTGAAATGAGCTGGGGAAGCCTCCCTGAAACTCATTTTCTTCAACAGGAAATTGAACATGATAATAGTTCCCTGTTAGTGTCAATGTAAATTTTGAATTTTTTTTAACACAATCTTTTTTTGAGGTGAGTGGGGGCCAAGGTAATTTGGTCTGTTTGTTTGTATAATGGAGGTCCGGGATTGAACGTAGGACCTCGTGCATGCTAGGCATGCACTCTACCACTGAACTCTAACCTCCTCCTCAAATCTGAATTCTTGAAAAATTAAAATATGTGCAGAACAGTGTAATAGTCCAATAAATGGTAGATATTTTACAAATATACACTAACATATTTTTGAGGAACCACTTTCTATTCTGTTTCTGTTATACAAGAAATTTTTATATTTGTAGTAAATAAAATATATGCAGATATTTGAGAAGTCAAACTCTCAACCTTTGTTCAACCTTTAAGCAAACACTTCTAGACTGTTTAAAATTTTAGGATGTCAAAAAATTTCATTTGCATCTTTCTGATATTTATGTTTTTTGACAAAATCAAGGGTTTAAAAAAGTTAGTGTAAAGTTGATTCACCAATACTTAAATACTTAAAAAGTGCTTTTTTCCTCTTGTTCATCTGGACTGGAACTCAAAGCTTTCACAATTCAGTTCTCACATTGATTCCTTTGGACATCTTTCAGTACATGGTGTCCTATCTCTGTGTCTAGACAACTTTTTCATAAGACAAAAGATGTTGGAGTAGTGTGTGTGTGTGTGTGTGTGTGTGTGTGTGTGTGTGTGTGTGTGTGTAAATTTTTTAAGAAATTATCTAATAGATAATATCACTGCCTTAGAGAAAATGCTCCACTGAAGATCAATTGAAATTAGAAGAATACCTAAGACTTTTTCATGGCCAAATTGAGCCCATATTATTCCTTCACATCCACCCCATAAAACTTGTCATGGTTTTCTTCAATCCCACTAACATTTTCTCATCTTTTTCTCTCTTTCTCTCTCTCTCTCCCTCTTCCTTCCTTCCCTTTCTTCTTCAATTCTTTGGAAACCTCAAGCCACTATCCTCCTTGGAAATTAAGCCTGACATTCTCTTCTCCCAATATCCTGTTGTGGCTGAGTGTCCATTTGTCACACCCCAGCTTGAAATGTAACTCCCTAAGAGAAGACATTCAGAACACTAGCTCTAAAATAGCCATGAAAACATCCTCACTCTATACCTCTGCCCCCTTATTTATTCTTTACATTTTTATTTTTTGCATTCTGAAATTACTTTACTTATTTTTTTTTTCATTTACAGTGTCTCTCTCCCAGTTAGAATGTAAGTTCTTGGAATGCAAAAATTCCACAGGCCTTTAGTATAGAGAAAATGTGTGATGAATACATAGTATATATATTTGAATGACTAATCTTTTGAATCAATAGATGTATGAATATATTAATAAGGGCTGGAGAGGGGACAGGGAGACACACTTTGACTTACTCCATTCATAATTATTTCCTAAAGAATGGGTGAGTGGTTTATCTCCTGGAACACATGTAAGTCAGTGTTACACTCCTATGTGTGCGTGGGGAGGAAGTTTATTATGACATCACTGAGTGGCTCACTCGAATCTCCTTTTATCCTGAAAATGTTTAGATATATCTGCTGTGCTACACACAGAAAAAGTGATAGAGATAGCTGCCCACCACTTGGTTTATTCCCTTCCAAGTCCATTATATTTTTCAATTTAAATATGAGAGATAATCAATACACTGGGTGCATTCAAGATGTGTTTTTAAGACAGTAAATTGTAAATGTGATATGACCTGAGGTTGAAAAAAGAAAACTGTGTTCAGAGGCATCAGTGAATTTCAGTGCCATCACTGAGCAGAAGTAGCAAGAAGGATTTTGAAAGCAGGGAATGCAGCTTGTTCCTAGGGGCATTCTAAGTTTTAGGCAGTTTCTGCTTTTTTTCTCTTCCAAAAATATTAAATGATCTTACCAATGTTATTCATCTTTCTTACAGTAATTTTATTTTACATATTTACCATGGCTGATTCTACTAGAACCTGAGTTAACCTATCACAAGAAAATCATTCTGAACAGAGACACAGTAAATTATCACAAGGTATGGGTTAAAGCAGTTTATGAAAAAAACTATCTTACTCAGGAAACAACTTAAAGGAAAATTGGATTAATTCTCTTCAGGAAGCAAAAAGTGTTTGTTTATTTAGTTATCTGCTTAGACATCAGGCATATAATGAAATTATAGATATATATGCACGTATATGTATATAAAGTCCTGCTCTTCTTTTCTTCAAAATTCCTAGACTTTCTATGAAGTCTTTTCTATTAGCTTCATTACATTCACCCTTTTATTCATTTATCTATAAGTAAAGTTGTATTATAAAATTACCAAATGCCAGGCACTAATCTATAGTAGTGAATTCACAGGTCCCTAGCCTCACAGAGTTTACACTGTATTGGAAATTATTAGCTGGCATTTAAGAGCACTCCTGATACTCCAGCAGTCTTAGTTCTTTGGTGGGCATTATGTTAATATCATTTCTCATTCAAAGGACAAGGAGATGAAGTCTCAGAGCATGCAAATCACTTCTTCAAGATCATCAAGCTAGTAAGCATTAAATATGAGATTTAACCCCATCCAGTTTGCCCATGCCCACGAGTCCAGCTGCCATGCAATTTCACCTTTTTAACACATATTCTTCTAATACGTATTATCTATGCTACTCACATGTTTCCTTGCGTTTTTAAGTAAATTTAATATTTTAATGGTGAAAATAGAAAACAACACAGAAATTTGGAAAATGGAGAAAATATTCATATTGACACCATGTTATAACTATTATTCTCTAAATATTCTCATGTTTCAATCTGTTAACACTTGGAATCATAGTTCATGAGCAATTTCACCTCCTGTCTTTTCCATTTTATTATAATGTTTCTATTATGTTACATGCAATTCACATACATTTTATTATAATGTTTCCACAATGCTACACAGAGTTCATAATCATTATTTTTAGAGGCCACTTAAATGTATATTGAGTTGATATAGCATAATATAATTAATACTCTCATTGGTAGCTATTTTACTTCACTGGAGGTAAGAACCCCATGATTTTATCACATAAAAAAGGTCTTTAGAATTTCAATTCAAGTTAAATTGAACATGTGCAATTGTTTGACAACTTTATGATAGCTAGCTTTCCAGGTACTGATATGTCTCCAAAAATGCACTTCAACAAATATTTCTTATAGCCTAACATTCACCACTCACTGTGATAGGTCTTAAGGATGTTTAATTGGTGGGAAACAGTCTCTAAACTGAAGAAGCTTCTAAATCAGTCACAGGTGACAGAAATCCAAAACAGTATTAGCTAGAACATATAAAAATGCAGCAAGTCTAGTAATGTGGTGTTGATGAAAATGGATGTGATAGAAAGGGCTTTGGAAAAGGTAATATTTACACAGAAATCTGAAAGGGTGGTAGAAATTGGTTGCTTAGGTTGAGACTGCTCAGGCTGCTATAACAAGATACCACAGACTGTGTGGATTAAACAACAGGCACACTTATTTCCATACCATTCTGGAGGCTGGCAGTCTGATATATAGTTGCCAACAGGTTGGTCTCTGGGAGACCTCTCTTTCTGCCTTGTAGATGATGATCTGCTCTCTGTGTCTTCATATGTCCCCTTTTTTGTATGTACATGGAGAGAGAACCTGTATCTTTTCCTCTTTTGATAAAGACAGAAGTCCTGTGGGATTAGGGTCCTACCCTAATGACTTAATTTAACTAATTACCTCATAAGTGTCCTATGTATGGCCACAATCACATTGGGGGTTAGGACATCATATGACATCATATGAATTTTAGAAAGACACAATTCAGTCCACAACAGATAAGCAGAAGGGTGGAGATGAGAAATGAGTTAAATCCTGAGGAAGGGAAGGGATAGATGGATAGATAGGTAGGTAAAGTTCATCAATAATACATTTAGAAAATTGTTTTAAAAACATGATGGGGAGAGAAGAAACTAGTAAATAACTTCATGCTATCTTAGAGGAGATTAAATTGAAATTTCCAGCAAAATTAACAGTCACAGTTTGAACAGGTCGCTTAAAACAAGACAGGAAATCAATTATTTAATAGCATTTTTAGTTTATAGATTTGCTTCTAGTTAGGGTCAAGTATGAATAATTAACTTACTTGATTAAAAAATCATTCTGAATAATCTGCTTATAATTTTAAAGATAATATGAAAACTATAATCATAAAATGTGAGAGAAGAAAATATATAGAGAGATGAAAGAAGGTTGTTAACAAGAAATATGTACCTCCAACAGAGGTCTCTAAAGAAACTAAACTAAAACTTTGTCAGGGCAGGAGACAGGAATAAGATTATAGACTCAGATTCTTCTTTTGACCAATATTTGGACAAACTTGATCAGATTGATAAAGATGAAAAGATGACACCTGCCTTAAACTTATTATCTAATAATGATGTACAAATGTTTTCAAAGGCTGTCTGTATTTCAATATATGAAATCTCTTTCTGTATTATGAGAGTTAGAGTTCAAAAAATCTTCCTTTGTGGACTCACAATATATGTTAATATCACAGCTAAATTTTTTACATATATTTAGAAAATGAAAATGATTTATTAAATACAATTTTAATAATTTGATTTATAAAAGAGCTGGAGGTGGCAACCCACAATAAATTAATCTATTGTGAATTATGAAAATATTAATCAGCTTGATGTAAACATCTGTGGTTCACAGAAATGGCCTGGAATTATTTATCAGTGTCATTTCTCCTTTCTGCCTCACCTAACTCCACTTAATGACTGGGACTCGCATGTCTTTGTCATTACATAGGGAATAGAATATGTGCCAAAATATACAGCTCAGGGTTTAAAAGTTAAATTGCATGAATATTTATGAATACACTGTCTAGTATACAAAAATTCTAAAATACCTCAATGATTGAGATTTAGCATTCAAATTGACAGAGTGAGAAAATGTTCGCTTTAAATTTAAAACAAAATAACTACCATTTCTTAATCTGTTAAACTGTACTAACAGCTTTACCTCCCCTATTTAATTTAACTGTTCAAAACAATTTTATTTAAAAAATACTGAAGAATGCATGGGAATGCAAATTGATGGTAAGTTATAAAGCCAGAATTTGAAATCAAGTATATCTGATTCAAGATGCCATGCTCATTTTTCTCATCTGCAAAATTGAAAAAATATATACCATGTCCTCCTTAACTCACATTATATTGAGGTTCAAATGTAAGAGTGAGAATATTGTAAATTGTGACATCAAAATAGTTGTACAATTTTTTATTCAGCTATGGGTGATGGTTGCTAGTACAAGCTAATAACAACATAAAACTCATATATATGTGGATAGTTGAGTTAGAATGAAGTTCTTCAGTGGATTAACAGAAATTACTGAAAACTTGTTTTGTGGTTGTTAAGTTCATGAAATCATTGAAGAAGAAATGTTTGAAAAGTCCTTTAAATCACATAAAGAAAGTAGATGTTTGATCCAATTCCAAATCAATATCCCTTCCTCCTTTAAAAACATATGTCTAATTTCCAGCTCACTTTACAAATTTTTTCCAAATCTTTCAAACCTCTATGGCATTCTTCTCTGGTGTTTCTATATGAAAAGCTTCCTGGATGTCTGTTTTATATTGTTCTAATACTTATCCAAATATTCATTTTTAATTAACATTTCCTATCTCTATTTCCTAAGGCTGTTATGTAACTGTGTCTATGATACCAGAGAGATCACGGACTTTGCTTCTGTAAGTCACAAAACCCTTCAACTAATTATCCTGCAATTAGCAATGCACAATGAAGAAGTAAGTTCTTAATATTTGCTTGTGGTTGACAAGTATTATGACAATGCAATTTTCTGAAAAGGTTACCAGCTCACTGGGAGTGTTTAACAACCTGGGGCCTGACATAATAGACTATATTGCATTCATATCTAACATCATGAGGCCCACTATAATATAAATGATGAAACTAAGCAAATAGCTAAACTGGTAGAGACTTTATGCATGGATTAATGTCTTTGAAAAATGTTTATTAGTGTATTTGTACCTCCAGTATGTCTGAAAAATGTAGGTAATAATCTACCTTCTGGAACAGCACTGAATATATATATGTATATGTGTGTATATAAATATATATATGTATATGTGTATATATATGTATGTGTATATATATATGTGTGTATATGAATACATTTACTTAGTTTCACATCCACACACCCACAAGCAAACATACATAATATCCATTATATATATTTGTAAACTTATATAGAGGACTTCCTTTTTTTATGTGTGAACTATGCACTTGGTATCTTATTTTTAAAACACATTATGCATATAAGAAAGACTGCATTACACATATCCATATGTAGGAGCCTAAGCGATTGTTGATCTTTTTTTTTAAATAGGACTATTACTCCATGATCTCTTATTTCTAAATCCAGAACTCTCTTCCCTACTGTCCTATGAAGGGGAAAGTGGCATGTGTGTTGAAGAGCAGAAGTAGATGAGAGGCCTTTGTAAATCAAAGAATGAAAACTCATCATTTTGTCCTTAGATATGTGACATACAATTTAACCACATTCATCAAAGGAAAAACATTCAGGAAAAACTTTAAGTCCCCTAGTTCCATTTGTTAAAGGTGATATAAGTTGATCTTTTTTATTGCTTTATGCTTTTTTTTTTTTGAAAAATGAATTTTCCTCATTGAAGAAGTTTGCCCTGCCTTGGAAAACAACTTGCCATCAAACAAATTCACAAGATATTTACAAGCTTGATGCATTAAAGGAAGAATTTTTGTATACAAGTCTTTGCAAATTTTCTTGGATGAAATGCAAGAAGGGTTTGATTTGTATGAGATTCTACTTGATGGCAAACAGGGCAGAGCTATCACATGGTTCCCAGGAGGCTTACACACAACAGCATGAAAACTTGGAAGTCTGCCTGTATTACCTTATGTGATGACTGCAGAGCTCAATCGCATTTAAGATTTAATATCATTGGCAAGATGCCTCCAGCAGCCACTGAATAATATGGAGTAAAAATGTCTTAATCTCCAAAAGATTGCTGCCTTGTGAAGTAAATTACTCTAGTTACATTAACAAGTTAACTAGGTACAAGGTGAGAATATAAAATCTTAGAACTAAACTCTGGTTCATATATATTCAAAAGGTAGCAGGATAAAAGCAATGTATAGTCTAAGAAGAAGCAGGGAGAAATTTGTGATGTTTGGACACCAAAGATGTCTGAAATTTATGAGAAAGAAGTATCAACCTAGTGTAAAAAGCTGGGTCTCCTTTGGCTCTAATACTAAGTTTGTCATTTCTAAGTAGTGTGATCTTGGACAAGTAAGTTAAATTCTTAATATCTGTTTTCTTGATTGTAAAATTAGATTAATAATGAAACCTAGCTCATGGAATTATCAGGGAGGCTTTAAAGGATAAAATACATTACATTATTAGAACATCTAGACTTTTATACTATAGTTTTATGTTATTATCATTATCAAAGTCATTAAAATTAGGAATTAAAAGTGATCATTTTCTTTACTTTTCTATATGTAACTTCTATTGTTACCACAATTTCTTTATTTCTTAATGCCTACATTCAGTTCAAGCTCTAAAGAGAAAAGACTGAAATTTTTCTATTTTTTTAAAGGGTTAGTAACACATTCTTTAGAATGGAACAAAGTCTCTTATTCTTTATCCTAAAATGACCCACTAAAATAGTAACCTGTAAGTTACAGAGAATTTGGTAAATCTAAAAACTCACCTTGCTATTTATTTTAACATTAAATTAAGATGAATGCAAAGATTCTTTAATCTGGAAATAAAGATGAGAGATGCATCAGTACATATTTGGTGATTGAAGCCAAAAAATTAGTAATTTTGGACATTAGGAAATTTAAATCCTAGGACATTATTTAAGAATGTACAACTGCTAGACTGGCACCAAAACACAAACACTGGAGTGGAGGCTACCAATTGTAAAGCTAGTATTCATAAACACTAAGGACTTCTCTCAAAATACTTTGATATTTTTTCCCCAAAGTGTGACCAAGGATAGAGCATTTATCGAGACTTAATTGTGATAAGTATCAGGATTATGTGTTTGTCTGAAATGCATCAATGAAACATAATGAAATAGTCTATAACCACGGATTTAATATTTCCCCTGTTATTTGATTGTGAATATGGGGGGTGGAGAATAAAGTTTAATAAAATTTCAATCACATAGATGCAATAGCATTCAATCTCAATATCCCAAACAAGTGGTTCAAAACAGAATGTCATATATCAAATCACTGATATGCTCATCCAGGACAATGACATTAGCATTTTTCATCTTGTCACTCGTAAAAACCCTGAAGACCTCAAGAGGCTGAAATATCCATTTTCCTGCCCCCAAAGGCCAGTCTCAGATAGGTTGATGCAAATTCTCATGTATTTAGAATCAATTGGAGACTTTTCAATAAAACTAAAATTATATAGCAGTTTTAAAAAGAATTTTACTCTCAGAGGAAACACAGCAGTAATGAGAGAGAGAAAAAAAAATAAAAAAAAACCCTTGCATTTACTTGGCATTAGTTTTGGCTATTTAGATTCTGCTTTCAAAGGATGTCCGTGATAATTATTTTTCTTTATTTTCCTTCGGATTGGCCCTTCATTTGACAATGACTGTGTAAGCTCTATGTTTTGAATATGCGGCTGATTGACAACAGCAAAAGAGGAAGAAATGGTCACTTAACTTGAAACTCCACAGGAAAACAGGACACTCATATAAAGATGATTTTAAGAGCTGAATATATGTTATTCTGTTTGAAAATCATTGTACTGAGAGAATTTTAATAATAATATTGTAATTAATGTGTGATGAGAAGGAAGTCTGCATTTATGGTACTTGTACAATATTCACTTTGATTTCATGTCTTTTAAAAATATATTTTCTACAGTAACATATCTGGTTCATTGACAGTCATTTATACTACTCATTAGATGATAATACATGAATGAAATTGTAGTTAAATGCATAAACTATCACTACAGGAGGCAAAGATTCTAAAACAAACGCATTAAAGCTGTCTGCCATTCTGCCTGATGCTCCAGTTGATCGCTGATATTTAGGTTGCCATGACAACATGAAATGTGTGTACTACTTAGCATTTAACAATTTATTTTAATTTTTATCCTTATTTGATTTTTTAATATATTAAATGATAATTTCTCACATATTTCTGTTATATATCAAAATAATAAAACATTTGAGCACCTTAAACTGTTCTAATGTTATTATAAATATTATTGTAATAAATTATATAGTTACTGTTTATGAAGTTACAATAAATTATATAATTAATAAAAATATATAGGTATATAGTTTTCTGACAAATTATTAAAATACTATAATAAAGGACACAAAAAATTATGGCAAATGTTTTGCCCTTATGGAATACTTCTTTATTCCTAGTAATACAAATAATTCTAAGAATTAACAGCAGCCCTGATATTTAATAATTTAGTCCATACACACACATGCAGACACACATACACTGACACTAACACACAAAAATCATATACTGGCCAATGTTAAGGGCACCTTCTTAAGAAGAAAGTGTCATATCTTACACTTGTTTTGTTGTTTTGGTGGTTGAAACTCTCCCAGTAGGGACTTTGCTTTATTGGTAACCCTCTCTTCCCAAAATGCCATCACAAGGAAATGACTGATTCAACTGTGGCTAAAGAGTTTATGAGTGATTTGTTCACAACTTATTTCTATTTTTCATTTTGTGAAGATCAATGGAAGTCAGCAGTTATGATACTTACAAATCTAAAAAGCATTAAGTGCACCACCACATAGTAGGTCCAGGAATGTTCCCATGTGTGTTTATCAGCTTTACTTATACAAAAGCCTACAGCAAAACTCCAAAGAAGGACTCCATCTTTTCACCTCCTGCTCCTGGGAAGGCGGTGGGGATATTCAGCCTGAGGGGCCAATCATATTAAAATAAAAGGTAAAGAAATGGAGCACAACCTTATACAAGGCCAAAAATAATATAGACCTTGTTTAGAACTATTACCTATTAAAGGACGTGTGAAAAGCAAGAACAACTACAGATAAACAAACACCCTTTGATCCCAAAAGCCTGTCTTTCCTTCCCACTTCTCTGTTAAAAACCACAAATAAACTTAATAAGGTTATCAGTGTTTTCAGATGACACCTTAAACTCAGGAAATGACCAATATTCAGCCCAATTGGCTTAGTTTGTCAGGGATTGTCTTCAAAGAGAACATAAGAGAAATTACTTGGTGTTTCAGGGAACATTATTTCTTCCTGATGAAAAGGGAGAGTAGTAAGAAAGATCTCCTCCACACACTTCTTCCTTGCTGCTTTCAGATGTTGTTAACTGAGGATGTGATACTGAAACCCCAGCATCATCTGATGAATGGGGGAGTAGCCCAAATACTCAGCAGAATGCTTGAAAAGGATTCCATCATTCCATCACTGGAGCATCCTTTGTGAGATTCTCTTTTTCTAGAATCTCTATTAAAGGAAAGCATACAAGTGCCTACAGTAGAAGCCAAAATTATTCAGATTTTCTGCAACTTGAAGACAACACATCCTCACTGAATCAGATGCCCACTTGGAAATCAGATTCTGGATTACACATATTTGTTGATTTTCTCCATTCTCTTATTCCACTAGGAAGCAGTTTTGGTTAATTTGTGAAACCAGAAAGAATTTGAAGCCATAGGAAATATATAAATTATGATGGCTATAGAATCTGCTTGCCCTCATTTTGTCCACTTGTAATTTTATCTGGTACCCTTCTTTTCTCTATTTCACTTACTTTTACTGCTTCATTTTCATGTGCTTTATCCTATCAATTGACATCAATTCATATTACCATATTTGGTTGGGCAAGATAAGAAATTATTACCATGCTAATCCAAATAGCATAACATTCAACTATCAGTGAGTACACATGTATAGCATATAATTTTGTGCCTTATGTTTATCTTTGCAATTATGCTCTGTTTACCATGATATTAAAATTACTTTGATGCCTTCTACTGGTGCCAATTGAGGACAGAAAGAGGACAAAGATAGAAAACATTCAGGAAAAAGTCAGAGCATACCACAAAAACGCAACAAATTAGAAAGCTAGAAGGTTAATAGTAACTACTTAATCCAGTTCCATTCATAAGAAAACTAACATGAGAGACACAAAGCACTATCAATCACTTGTGGTGGTATAGTCAAGAAATGAATCCAGGTTCCTATTTACTGACATGGTCCTTTCTTAATTTCATTACATGGCATGCTTTCAAATGGAGCATCTTTGATGTCACATGATTTGCCCTGTTGATAAGCCAAGGCAAGTTAGCCTTACCTATGTAAAATATTAAATGAAGGATGGATGCAGAAATGAGCTAACAAAAGAATGAAGCTAAAAGAACAATTTAATTTAATTCAAAACAGTACAGATATATTTTCTTTTTAAACCTCTCTTCTCCCAATTCCCTGTTTGAATATTTCTTCTGGGCATTATCTTATTTAATTATAATTATTTGTTGATGTCTTCTTGCATCTGTATGTATATTTTTTAACTCTGGTTTTTCTATTCATGTATAGGCCAGGCATTTTTTCTAGGATCTAGGAAGATTGTGTAAGTAAACTGACAAATTGCCTCTTCTCATGTATCTTTCACTCTAATGTGAGAAATAAATAATAACAAATAAATATATAACCTAACATTGGGTATTTTCCATGTGCCAGGCACTGTTTTAAGCCCCTTAGATAAAGTAACATTATCACTATCAAGGCACTATTATTAGCCTCATTTTTAGGGTTATGGAAACCAGAGCACAGAGTGGTAAGGTAAAATTGCTCAAAGTCACATAACTACTAAAAAGCAAATCCCAGAAACTATGGCTCCAAAAAATCTGTACTCCTAACCACTATGCTATGACAGTTATCCATGGAAGAAGAGTTCTGTAAACAAATTAGAGTATAACTTGTTAAGAGAAAATAGAATTAATGTGTGAAAGGTGAGAGAGTTTTTATTTAAAGAAATAGATGCATGCACCCCAATGTTCATAGCAGCAATATATACAACAGCCAAGACATGGAAGCAACCTAAATGTCCATTGATAGATGACTGGATAAAGAAGTTGTGGTATATTTATGCAATTGAATGTTACTCAGTGATTAAAAAAAAAGAATAAAATAATACCATTTGCAGCAACATGGATGGATCTGGAGATTGTCATTCTAAGTGAAGTAAGCCAGAAAGAGAAAGAAAAATACCATATAATATTACTCATATGAGGAAACAAAAAAAAAAAAAAAAGAAAAAAAAGAAAAAAGAAAAAAGAAAAGAAAAAGGAAAAAGAGGGCACTAATGGACTCATCTACAAAATAGAAACAGATTCTCAGACATAGTAAACAATCTTATGATTACTGGGGGAAATGGGTTAGGAAGGGATAAATTTGGAAGTTTGAGATTTGCAAATGTTAACAATTATATATAAAAATAGATTAAAAACAGATTTCTTTTATATAGCACAAGGAACTATATTCAATATTTTGCAATAATATTTAATGGAAAAGAATATGAAAATGAATATAGGTATGTATATATGCATGACTGGGACATGATGCTGTACACCAGAAACTGATACATTGTAACTGACTATACTTCAATTAAAAAAATGAAATAAAATAAAAAAAAAATGGGAGAGCCTCAATGAGAAGATAAGGGAGTTAGCCAAGTAACTAGATGAGAAAGGACTTCAAAGGGGTCTGCAAAGGTAAAGCCTTACTGTGGAATGTGCTTCCTGTTTTCAGGGCATAATCAAGAAAACACCTTGGATGATCTGCAGATGGCGGATGAGTCAACAGAGCGAGAAATGACCAGATCATGTCAGACTTTTGATTGCAGTATGTGTTTTTATGAGTAATGAAAATATTTTTAGGAACTCTGAGCAACTAAGTAGCACATTCAGATGAAAAGTATTAGTTAGCCTGGGAAATAGCGTATAGGCACTAAAAGTGAAAGAAGAAGAATCAATAAATATTTGAGCTTTAACAGCAGAGGTGGTGAATGGTGGTCAGTATTTTTTTTTTTTACATTTGTATCACAATTTCCTGGACACTGGATATGAGGGGTGGAAATAGCCTAGAGTTAAGTCTGACTTCAAGTTTTTTGACCTTAGCCCACAGGCAAATGACAGTGCCAGGTACTGTAGTCGGGAAGCCTAGGAGAGAAGCAGATTTGAGGGTAGGGTAAACATGCAATTTGTGAATCTGTAACTTTGAGACACCTGTTTTTCCTACATTGTTTTGTGTGGTAGCCTCTGGTACTTAGCAGAGACCAAATTTTACATTTTATTTAATCTACTGAAGTTAAACTTAAATTTAAAGCTGCTACTCAACTCACTGAAAAATTTTCCTTGTATTTGGATCAACTTAGGTTTTGACTGTACTTTCTGAACTGCAAATTTTATAAAATTCAAATACAGATCAAGTAATTGATGAAAATCTAGTATCTGAATTGGGATATCTTTTAAGTGTAAAATACATGCTAGTTTTCAAAAATTTGAGGTGAGTACCCCATAAAATATATTATCTTCCATTCATTGGAGACATTGAGATTGGAGATACACATTTTGAAAGCATCAGTAAAAACACAGTGTTGAAGCTTTGGAACTTAATCATTTGATTAGAGTGTGGTTAGCAAGGAGTAACATCTTCCCATGGGTTGACAATGTGATCATGGTGAGCACCTGGCTTCTTCAGAGGAGGTCTTGTTTGCTTATTTGTGTTCAGGAGTTGGAGGATGGGTGGGAAAGGAAGGGAGAGGAAGGAGAGTTTTTCTCCTCTTTGTTTTCATACAATCTTAGAAAAATAGCTAGATGCTTAGATTTCAGTCCTTTTCACCCACAATTTTCAGTACATCTAGACCAATTTTGGCAAGATAAAACTAACCCTCAAATCATTTAGCTAATTTTCAAAAATTTTCCAAGAAAATTAGTGATTAATTAAGATTAGGATTTAAATACATTTCAATGTATAATTCAGCAATGATGCCATTATCCTCAGGGTGACCAGATGCCCAGGTTTTCACAAGCCTGCTCTAGTTAGAAGCTTCTTGTTTGATTTAATTATCAACAGTGTTCCTTTTCACCCTAAACTGTTTCCTGATTCAGATGATATATTATATATTCACCCAAATTATTCTACTGTTTTTCTTTAGTCTGATGAATCAAGGGTTTTTTGTTAGTTTAGTTCATCTGGTTTTCTGTTTTTGCCTTTTTTTTTGTTTTTTGGTTTTGTGCTTTACTTTGTTTAATTTCATATTTTTATTTTATATTTCCTAATACCTGTCTTATTGTTTTCTGTTCATCTCCACCACATTACTTTATATCAGGTCAGCATCAATTCTTACTTGGATCATGCAATCAGACTCTTAACTAGTGTTCCTGCCTCCTCATCTCATTACTCTAATCCTATCAACACTGCAGGACTGATCTTTCTAAACTACTATAAAGGAAGTAAATGTGAAGGATTCAGAATGGCAGAAAAGGAAGGGATTGACAAAAGAAAGACAGAATTGGAGGTGAGACCAGCCTCACAATGTGCTGACATTTAAATTTGACCTTGATAAAGAGACAGACATTTCCCCATGGGGGTAAAAAATGAAAAGAAAAGGCAGAAACTCTGATAAGAAGAAAAGAAGGTAAAACCAGGAGAAGGTTGTAGACCTCCCTGACATAGGACCGTTCAGTTTATGCTTACCTGCTACAAAGCTCTTAAACATTTTTTTAATCTCTTCTCAGAAAATATTTTTTGCAGAATAATGTTTATTTTTTACATAAATGCATACTGAATGCACTATAAAATGTGATAATTCAACAATATGATTCCAAACAAAGACACACTCAAAAATGAAGAGAGGTTTCTAGTGACAAATTGTCTAGCTTGTACAATGTCACATGGGGCATCTTCGAGTCACCTGCCATGTTTTGATGGACCCCAAGCAATTTACATTCCCCTACCTATGCCAATCAAGACAAGTAAAAATGTAGCATTTTCTGCAACTCCTCTATCTGTTTTGCATATGCAATATTTCCAAGTATTTTAAAATCCTCTCTAATATAGACTTTATCTTTTCCTAAGCAAGTTTTCTGTGTTGTAACAGTATTTAAGGGCTGCTTGTTTGTTTGCCAGAATAAGTGGCACACTAAAAGACTGGAAACATAAACAAAGAATAATGTAACTTTCTAAGAATGATCCCTTTGCTGCTTTTATCTACCAACCACAAGTCATTTATTCTTTTTTTAGTGAGGCCAGCACACATTCAGTAGAATACATGTTATGGAAATAATTTTCTAATTAATAATTTGGTGTTTTAAATAATTACTTTTAGGACCAGAGATTCTTAGCATGTTAAAATGCTAAATGTAACCACTTCTTCCAAAAATACACACCAGGCTCATGGCATCATTGAGGTCACTTTCACTAGGGCATGAGTGTAATGAGGTAGGCAGAGTAATTGGGAATTGGGAAATCAGAACAAGAATTTTAATTCTGCTAAGAAGATCGCCAGAATAGGGACTTTCTTTTATTTACTGCTGTATTCTAGCATCTAGACCAAAGCCTGACTTTTATTAGCACTAAATAAACACTGATGAATGAACTCAAGGATACAAGACAGCAGTTCTTCAGTTTTCTCATCTGATGTTAAAGGGTCATATCAAAGAATTCTGATGTTTCTGTTGCATCCTATATTCTATAGTTTAGCTAACAAAACAATGTTAATTGTTATTTTTGTTGCCTATTATTTTCCCTATATCATTCTTCCTTCCTTCCTTTCCTTTCCTTCCTTTTATTCTCTTTGCTTATTTCTCTTTTGTCCTCTCCATCTTTGTCTTTTTTCTTTTTTTTTTCTTTCTTATTAACACCTTAAAGATAGTGGCACTGAATCTTTTCAAGTTTAAATAGCATGAGTGATCTTTGCTTAGAAGCAGATAATATGTAGTGGTCCAGAAAAAAGAAAAAAGGAGCCCTTCTCTGCCTTTCAGAGAATGCACAGAACATAGGAAACACTTCTTTTCACATAGAAAAGGAAAAGCTGTCAGCCCTGAGACACAGGGAGTTGCTGAGATACAGGTAGAAATGACTGATTATTAACTCAATTTTGGCCTATCTCTCCTCCCTGGAGAACAGGGGATGAGGCTGAAAGTTCCAAACTTCTGATAATGGCTTGTTCTTTCTGGTGACCAGCTCTGATGCTGAAGCTATCCAAAAGCCCACCAAGAATTTACCCATTAGAACAAAAGATATTCTCATCATCCAGGAAGTTACAAGAGACTTAGAAGCTCTGTGTCAGAAATTGGCAGCAAAGACCAAATATATATCCTATGTTTCACATATATTCATATATTCAAGATAAGGAAATATATTTAATAATTAAAATAATATGCCTTAAATGAGCATTTTACCTATACTGTAATATCAATTGCCTTTATCACTCATTTGGAAAGTACTATTTTAATCCTTAGTTTTACAGATAAGGAAACTAAAGCATAAAGGCTTTAAGTTACTTGATTATATCTAGAACATACCTGAGCCAGAATTCCAATCCACGCAGTTTACTCTAGAGTTTACTAGTTTAAACATTTGTACATTTATGTAGTGATAGCTGCAATTGTTTGGGTAAAATAATTATGAAATATTTTAAATAAGACTCTTTAGATAAGTGGCTTTTCATGGTTCTACTACACATCATCATATAGTGATGTCTGAGTTTACCATATTGAATGAAAACTAATAATATTGTTTTTTAAAATCATAAGTAGAAGGCTTGCCAGAAGTGTTAATAATTTCCTGAAAGTGCTATAACACTTGAGTAAAGAAATTGTTTTGATCTATGTGCTATATTTATTACTTTATAAGAAAGAACAATTCTGAGAATATCAGAGAGTGACTATTTAACTTGGATATACCACAAAAACATAAGTGAGTTTGTAGATTGAAACAAATTTATGTCTGGGAGACTCATTAAAATAATTTGTTATCTAATCCTCTTAATGAATTATATGAATAGCAGTAATTACATATCCTATAGTACTACCATCAATGACAGTTCTTTTTTTCTATAAAGTAATTTAAGATAAAACAGCTGATCAAAATGTTCATATTGATGCAAAATATTTTTAATGTATTAATGTCCATATGCATAAAATAGAAACGCTCACATAGTATAATGTAAAGAGTAAAACAAATTGAAATCGGATGTTTTTCACCCCACAAGATTAGTCTTCTACATTTCTAATGAAATCATCAAGACATATAAAATAATTAAAATTTTCTATCAGCAAAATAGATTAAAATTTATTCACAGATTTGACATTTGAAAAATTATTCAAAGACAAAAACAAGTAAAGCCAGCTTCAAAAATTTGCCAACCAAAAAATCTGTAAAGCAGAATTGAACACATAGGGATCAAAGAATGACCATATTCATGGCCTCCAGTATCACACTAGATGAGAAAGCTTATTATTCTTATTCAGATTTATTAAGAAAATTCTCACTTCTGTAGGAATCCCTGCTGGGTGCAGAAAAAAAATTCATCCATTCAGGACACAAATCTCATTGAAATTGTTAGTCTAGCCCAGTCTTTCATATGCTTATTCGGCTGTGCAAGGCACTATGTGATCATTTTCATGAGTTTTTGATAATGCAGGCCACTGGGCTATTAATCCCAGCTTGTGGACTTTGTTCTAGATACATTCAATGACTTTGTCTTCAGAAAAATAAATTTTTACAGCAGGATGAATTTACCCACCTTGGCTACATCAGTATGCAGCAACTTTCTTCCTGTTCATCAGCCATTAGCCTCATCTGAGGGCTGGACAAATCAAACACCCTCAGGATGGCAGAGAAGAAAGATGAGAAGAACTGGGTCTTTGTTGATGTCACTGCATGTCAACAAATACAGTTTCATGATGTCCTGCCTCTAAATGTCTTATATTCAAACAATATACATACAGTTAAATGCAAATTGTTTTGGAGTCTTCTGTTATTTGAAATCTAACAATATGTACTGGCCTGTTTTGCTTGATTCTCTAGAAAATTTCCTGATGGACTTTCTTGCCTTACAACATGGTTTCTGGGATGTAGAAGGTTTGTATCTAACACTTGAATTTTATAAACTATGGCCTAAGGCTTAAAATCTGTACCTTAATATATTCTAACTTTTATTTTCAAACAGCAAAATTTGCAGTACTGAGATATGCTCCTCTAATTTTTGTACCTTCTTTATTTATTAAATACTTAGTGAAAGGAGCAAAACAAGCTGAATTAGTGATTTTCATGCTACACGTTGCAACATCAAGTAAAATATTCACTTGCAGCTTAGACTAATCATGAAAAAAAATCCAAGTTTCTTGGATAAAATATAATCCTTGCCTTTCAGTGGTCAGAGATAAATTTATTATGGTTATTTATGTTGTTATGTTTTATTTTATCTAAACAATCTTTCAATCCCCCAAATGTGAGGTCTTTTGCTTGTGTTTTTTCTGCAATCTGACACCTATAGGTGAGAGAGAAAAGCCCTACACCCATTTCTTTCTTTATACACATTCTCTGAAAGCATTCTCAAATATATATCATGCCTCTAAAGAAAAGCATAATACATCCTCTGAAATTATCCTGGTTCCCTCACCAGACACATCTTCAGCATCATGTTGATGGGCCTTTTCAGATTGTCAGCATCTGTGATTTTATGCTTGCACTGTAGGGAAAACTGAATATGTAGTTAGATGATGCAACCAACCTATATCCTTTAGCTTGACCATGATAATTTCAGTTAGACTTCATCAAACTATATGCACTTGGTTTTGTTCGTCTAAAGCTAAAGAATAACAAAGAAATACAACATTGAATATCTTTGTAGGACAATTTTTTTTTCAGGAAAATATATGTGCTGCTTCTTCTTTTTTTGCCTTTTACAGCAGAGCCTTTAAATACTCCACAA
This sequence comes from Camelus dromedarius, assembly GCF_036321535.1. Lineage (NCBI taxonomy): Eukaryota > Metazoa > Chordata > Mammalia > Artiodactyla > Camelidae > Camelus > Camelus dromedarius. The sequence continues at coordinate 1,790,248 of NW_026989801.1, forward strand.
ACAATATGAACAAATGAAACCAATGAATTTGTCAATATCTGAAATGTTGTCATAAGGAGAAGCCAAGAACTTAGATATATTGGGAAAGTCTTTAAAAACATGAGGAAAACAGATTAAATGGAGACACACATCTTGAATAATCCTTTATAGTAAGAAAAAAAAAAAGACTCTAGAGGGAATGCATGGAACTACTGTGTATTCATTTTAAAGGTTCTATTTGTTGGTTCTTTGCTTAAGGCTCACTCCCTAGAATTCTAACTAGAGCACTCAGTTTTTCTTTTGTGAAATGGCATTCCCAATCCACTCTCTCCTTGAGTTCGATGGGAATGATTAATCTTAAGCTCCGTGAAGGACTCCTATTCTCCTAGCCACAGAATTCACTTCTGAGATGACCACAAGACCTAATCCAGGTCATGTGACATTGAGAACACTTAGCTAAGGCAGTAAGGAAAGAAGCTTTGTCTAACTCCTTGAGAACAACAGAATATTGGACTGGTTGGAGTAGCATAGGGATTTTAGGAACTCCTATATATATTTTACTCATCAGACAAGCTGTCCTAATGGTGAAAGTGGCTCACAGAGGAGAAAAATGCCCAAAACATCACAGAATACACAGAAATAAAGCAAAATTTCTGAGGATGTGTGAATGTGGAAATTAACATTCAAAAGAATCCAGGGGTCTTTTAAGCTTTTCTGCTCTGTGATCTAAACAGTTACCTTTTTATTTAAATGAGTATATATACATTTACAAATATTTCATATATTAATTATATTATGTATATAGTTATATTTAACTATAAAACTCTTAAATTTTTCAAAGACCAAGTTCAAAATTGAGACTACCAATAAGCCTTAGAAGTAAGTGAAACAACACTGAATTCAGATTTCTAATCACTTAATAATGAAGAAATAACATTGCAATATCATTTATTCTAAAAATTGTACATAGTATAGTATACATATATTTTTATTTATTTTAAAATTTTGTTTATATATATATAAACAATCAAATATTTCAAGAAGGCAATTTTCCTGAGCATTTAATATGTCTCAAACATTGTTCTAAATATTTTCACATATTAAATCATGTAATCTTTAAAACAACACCATGAATTATGTTTCTTTATTATCTTGATATAATAGGAAAACACATCCAAGATATTGGGCATCAGTATCCAGGAAATTAACATTTATTTATTATATAAATAATAGGTTGATTGTGAAAAGAAATTGTAGGAGGTAAAGTATAAAACCAGTGTATCACAGGTTAAGATTTAAGTTTTACCCATTAGGTTAGAATAGCTCTATTTTTGTTTTTCCTCTCACTATTGCAGACTTGTAGTACAAGAATTAAGTACATATTTCCCCATTCTACTTTATACATGCTTTCAATATCCCCAGTTCCCCCAACAGAGATATTCTAATGCTTTGGGCATGAAAAATTGAATATATGTGTCTACACACATATGTTGAATATATATGTATGCTTTTAAGTATAATGTATTTTTCTTGCATATCTTCATTGTTTACATGCATAAATGTGATTGAGAAATGATAATACAATGACATTTTATTTTTATTCTTGTTTGTGCTCAACTTCATGTTTTAAGATCCATCAAAATGCTCTGAGGGCCTCTAGTTTATACATATTTGTTTTGCTACCTATTATGGCATCGTATGTATTACACATATCCTACATTTACATTGTTATTTTTAGTAATCAGTAACAAGGATGGTTCCAATTGTTTGCTTCCACATAGAATGCTGCAATAAATGTCTTGAAAATATACACTAAAGGACATATCATGTACAGAGGCCCCTCTTTCCTTTGCTTATTAGTGAGCTTTGTCCTCTTCGCATTTGGTCTCTACTGTTTTTTATTATGTTGATATAAACTTGTATAGTGTAGATGTGAAATATTTTTCAGATACTAATTTTGCAAATACCTTCATTTCTCTGTTATCTCAGCTTATTTTTCAGTTGTGCCTTTGATTGAACAACAATATTAAATTTGCCAATACTGAACCAGAATTTTTAATTTTTGGCCTTGTATATGTGCTTTCAAATGCTTTATTAAAATCCCTTACTGAACACAATGGTGAATATAGTTTTCTTGGTTTTATTCTATTACCTTTACAATTTTACTATTCCCATATAGTTCTTTGTGTATATTGATATGTAGAGATCCAAAGTTATAATCTCCATGATTCAGTTTTTCCAATACCTTCCCTTAAACAAGCTGCACTTTGTCCAATTTTTGTGATAATTTTATCACAGAATAGATTCATTCATATGTGTTTTATTTCTATTTTAAAAATTTCCATTTTATTCCAAGAAGATAATTTGTTTACTGTGATGTTTATACTACATTGTTTTGTTTCTTTAAAATATGACATCTTCTTGGGTAGGAAAAGTCTTCCAGGTTCTTTTTTTTTTTTAATGGTTGAACTATTATTAAATAGATGCTCTTGTGTATGTATGTTGAGTATTTACTAAAAATAATTTGTCAGGAATTGTAATTTAAACTTCACTGAAGTTATGATGGTTTGGGTAGTGATAGTGGGTGATCTGGTCTTATTGTCAATCTTAAGAAAATATGGAATGAGCAAATGCAAATTACAATATATAAAATAGATGAGCAATAAGGATTTACTGTATAACATGGGGAATTATACCTAATATCTTGTAATAACATATACTGGAATAAAATCTGCAAAAATACTGAATCACTATGCTGCATACCTGAAACTAATACCAAAAAAACCCATATAAAATTTTCTAGTACATTTAACTTTTACAGAAAGTTATATATCATTTACAATCTTAAAATAGCTACCCTCTGTTCATTGCATTAATAGGATAATATTTTTAAGTACTTTTATGTATCTATTTAAATATAAACAAATATAAAGCACTTCCTGAAGTTTGTGTCCCAATAGGGTAGAATAGATTTGGACTACCCCATAGAGCCTTATTCCTACAGATATCTTTTATTATTATTTGGCATGGCAGCCCCCTGTAAACCCAAATTCAACAGCTGCTTTTTATTTGATATGAGTCAGCATGTAAAGTGGAAATATTTACCCCAGGACACATGTTAAAGACCATCAGCCATAATTGTTTAGTACCACAACTGCTTGAGCCAATAACAACATCTGGAGCAAATGGGAAGATGACCAAAAGACTTAAAAGGAAAAATTGGAAAATAGGACATCCATAGAGGGTTTTAAATAGCTCTGATATATTCCTGAGAATGTGGAAGGTCATGTATAGGGCAGTTTTTAAGCCCAGGATGAACTAAGAAGGTCTTAATATATCACTTCTGGCTAATATTGAAACTTCAAAGTGAGAGATGAAGCATAGTGTAAACTGAAGGAGAATTAAAAATGTGTCTAACATGCACATAAAACCCTTCAGCAATATCCAGGAGACTTATTGGAACATCGCATTTAAGTAAAATGTGTGCACTTATTAGGTGACCGCTAAGCTAATAAAAGAGGTAGTTCTGGTGACAAGTGATATTGAACACAGACTTTACAGATTTGTTCAGGAAATGTACCAAAAAAAAAAAAAAAGCAGTAAGAAAAAAATCTTATTTCCACAATTGCCACATTATATTATTTTAAATGTTCAGTTTTCAAAAAACAAAAAACAAAAAAAAACAAAAAAACAAATTTATGAAACATGCAAAGAATCACAAAACTATGCTACACAATAGGGAAAAAAGAGTAAAGAAACTTTCCCTGAGAAAACTTAGATGTGGGATACACTTTACAAAGACTTTATATCAACTTCTACAAATATATCCCAAGAACCAAATTAAATCATGTTTAATGAACTAAAGGAAAACATGAGAGTTATGCCTTGCCAAATATAAAAATGTTTCCATATACTTACAGATGACATGTGAGTGGATACAGAAATTACAAAGTATTTCACACACACTCAAACACAATTAGAAGTAACAAATGAGTTTAGCAAGATCATTGGATATCAAATCAGTATAAAATATTAGTTGTAATTCTATACAATAGTAGTGGACAAATTCCATACATTTATGATCTTGCATACAAAAGAATAAAATGTTTAAAATCTATTTATCAAAAGAACTATAAGACTTGTACACTGAAAACTGTAAAACCTCTTTTAAAGAAATTAAGATAAACTTACATAAGTGGAAAGGAATCTTGTATTCATACATTGACGAACAATATTTTGGGGGGATCAGTAGTTCCCAGTCTGATTTAGATTCAGTGAATTCCCTATTGAAATTCTACCTAACTTTTTCACAGAAATTGATAAGCTGATTGTAAAATTTATATGGAAATTCAAGGGTCCAGGATACCACAAAAATGGAAAAGAAAAACAAAGGTAGAAGACTCACATTTCCCAATTTCAAAACTTTCTATAAATTACATTATTCAAGATGGTGTGGCACTGTCAGAAGGATAGAGATCAAGTTAACATAACCCACCTCTTGATAAACAATGTTGGAGGGATTACAATTCAAATGATATTAAAAGAAAAACATAGTTACTAACAACTTGTGAGCCATGAAAGTACAGTGCAGAATCAAATATATTGAACAAAATACAAAACACTTAAAGGAGGGTATTAATTCTGAAAATGATCTGTTCCATAATTTGGAAAATGTTTGGGAAATTGTTTTGAATTCTCAGAAGAATGTTATTGATTAAGTGACATGGGGAACAATTTGAAAAGGTTTCCCTGAATTCACAGGACAAGATGAAAATTAACAGAAAAAATATGCAAGTATCTATAGAAGCTGTAAACTGGTGATTCTAAAATGCAGATTACTGGTGATTACTGATAGAACAGAACAAAAAGGGAAGAAGTGGTAGCCAAAATTGTAGTGTGGATATGTTTTCTAGACAAATAAAAATGTTTAAAAATCATTGCATGTGTAATGAAATGCTCACTATGGTACATGTAATGTAATTCTTAAGACACCTACATGTAAACACAGAGGAGAGAGGAAGGAAATTCATCCCATAAAATATATAACAGAAAAGTCAAAGATAAAGGTTAGCTTCATACTAAAAATAGCAAATAAACAAACTCATATTCCTCACATTTTGTTTTGAAACACAAAATGATAGAAGAAAAAATAAACTCACAGCATCATCCATAGATTAATATTGAAAATAAAAGCTCATGATCAGATATTCCTTTTCAAGATAAAATCCACTTAAAGTAAACAGGACTCAAGAAGAATTTAAACCTGTTTACTTTGCCTAAAAAAAAAAAAAGATCTATTTTAACCAATTGATAGAAAAAGGAAAATTAATACTCTTAAATAGAAAGATTGATTAAAATGTCTAACAATGAACAATGCTTAGTGATAATTCAGAGATGATATAAATAATTGTTAACTTTATTACAACTGTAATAGCAAATTATAATTAATAAGATAATATCTATAGCATATTGGACCTTTAAAACTAAAATTGATTGTGATTATTATGTATTTATTTCTTACATGGTTGTAACAAACACATACACCCCCTTTTTTTGGATATCTATTCTTCTACTTTGTGGAAATTTCTACCAAAATGTGTCATTTACCATTCCCAAAATTAGGCACATTGAGGTTGTTTAAAAGATGTTCTCAAATTCTCACAAGATATATGAGTCTTTGGAATATGGACTGGTTTTTTGACTCATTTCTAATGAATATAATGTGTCAGAAGTTACATTGTATAACTTCTGACTCTAAGAAAAAGGAAATGCAACTTCCTTCCACCTGGATCTCTTGTTCTGGAACTTTTGAGCTGACACATTAAAATCCTGATTACCCTAAGCTTCATACTGAGGTCAGATTATGAGACCACATGGAGTAAGGAAGAGATGCCATAGGATTCCTGTCTATTCTGCCCCTAAGCTGTCCAACTCCCTCTAACTTCAACCTGCAGACATATGAGTGAGAGAGACTTCAGATTACTTCAGAACCCTGCCTCTGAGATGCCCTGGCAGATGTCATGTGAAGCAGACAAGGCTTCCCCACCATTCCCTGTCTGAAGCACTGACCCACAGAACCAACAAGCAAAATGAATTTTCACAACAAAAGTTTTGATAATTTGTCAAGAACCAGTCACTGCAAAACACAGAGACCAACATTTCAGTTAGAATGTATCTTCCACAGATTGCAATTGGTTTAAGGATGATTATGTGGTTTAAGCTAAGCAAGACAGAATTGGGATTGATTGCTTGCCTGATTGCTTGATTAATTTGATTTATCTTGATTGATTCTTTTTTCTGGGTGGTAGAAGTAGACATATGTGGAGTTTTCAACGTGGAATTTGGAAAGGAGGATATCTCTGCATGTGAGGTCCTGAAAAATAAGTTTTTTGTTAAACTGGAACTCTGAGCAGCATTCATAATGATGAAGAGAGGGTGTCTTAGAAAGAAGTCAGAAATGAGGTGCAGAAAATGATACAGGTTGCTAGTTACATATTTGAGGCCTGGAATCCATTCTCACCTGAAATGAGCATTTTCCCCCTCGATTGTCCTGCTCCCGATTCTCAGGAGTGTACTCTCTTTTAGTACCTATTTACTTTACTAATAAAAACCTTGCTTATATCACACTTTCTGTCTCTCATTAATTTTTTTTTTCAGTTCACTAAGAACCATGATAATTCTTATTTCCCTTATCACAGTATCTATCCTTCTCAATGTATGGACTGATAAGTAATTTTTTATGGCTTAAACTAGTTTGAATCAATGTCACTTTAAACCAAACGGTTACTGAATAATGTAGTAGTAAAACATGTTTTATTGTCCTCTTACAAATCTGATTCTCACAGATTTCTTCCAAACAGTATTCAATTTCTATCAGTGTTGTTCCTCAGTAATTCTCCAAAGGGACATAATACCCTCTGAGAGCTGCCCTACATCAAAGAAAATAAAAAAAGTCAGTTTAATTTATTTGGTTATAATACAAATTTGGGAACACCTTTTTCTAAGGAAGTTGCTTTTTAAAAAATTTGGATCTGTTACAATTGTGATTTATTACAAGTCAAAAAAAAAAAAACCCAGAAAATGTGAAAATTTTGAGCAATTGACAATGGATATTTGAAAATAGATAATTGAAAAGAGATATTTGACAGTATCTCATTTCCATACTCATAAAGGGAGACAAGAAGGGTTGCTGAAGATCTTTCTCATCTATTGATATTATGCTGTCTATCAGATCCTAATAACACATCTGATATATATATAGTTTCAGATGCACTTAAAAGCTATTTTTAGGACATTCAAAAATTAATTGTTGTAAGATTATTAAAGGAATAAACTCAAAATGTTTTCTTCTTTAAATATTAAAATACTGTTTGAGAATTAATATTTTAAGAGACTAGTTATATTCTCCATTTCAAACTTGGGGATTGTAAATAAATAGAAGCAAGTATGAAACTCAGTTTTAGAAAAAAATATATGGATAACCATACATTTTGTTCTACCATTTTCTTTTCTTTCTTGTTTTAAACCTGAAGCTGCCAATCATGTTTTTCCATAGGACATATATTCTTCTGATTTTATTCCTTTCAAAGTCTAGTTTTTCCCTTAGGGAAAAATGTTTATATTTTAAAACAGGATCTGGAATTTCTCAACAGAGTCAAGGAACCATGCTGTATGAGTCAAGGGTACAAATGGTGTCTTTTTCCCTGCACCGCTCCCACCCAATCAATCTACATGAAACACTGATGCATGGCAAATTCCAGAATAAAAAAATATAGTGTCAAAAGGAATAAAGCATGACAACAAGAGTGATACAAGATTCACTTTTCTGATTGTGTGCACATTCTCCATTTCCCCATTGTATTGTCATTAAGTTCTCACACTATGTAACAGTGCAGAGTGGCCAGAAGTTGGTGAACTATCCTTTCCATCAGAAAGCATACATGCATAAACAAACAAACAAGTACAATTGTAAAACACAAACCCCAAAAAATAAGGAAAGAGAAGAGGAGTAGAGGGGAGGGGAAGATCATAAGAGAGAATGGTGTCAAAAACCCATTAGCATAAATATTAAACACACAGGAAACAGAAGCAATGTAGCAGGTGTGACCCAGAAAGAGAGCAATTGACTTAAGATACAGGAGAAATTAAGCCTTGGAAGGATAACACAGAAAGAAGATTTTCCTGTCACAGATTTGACAGGATTGTTTAATACATGTTAATTCCTGTTTTATTCTTACAACTGTATCCTACACAGCAAAGAGTGAGAGACCATGGTAACCCTCCTCCTCAAAGTCAGAGAAGCATTGTGTCCTGGGAATTGTGGCTATTCTGGACTTAAAAGGACAATGGTGAGGAACTAATTTGAATATTCAAATTTTAGAATTAGAGTATTCCAAAATGTGTAAACGCAAAAAGAGTATAACTGAAAGACAGCTGCATGGCCCCAAATGATGATTTTCATAGAGTATTTTCCTAAGCTCTGGCTCTATTACTACATGGTGCATTTGTTGCTGTGCACCATCTTTGGGTCTTGCCCAGAGCCCGCTGAGCTAAAGAGAGATAAGCTGTCAGATGTTGAAGTAGATGATCAAGACAAAAGGCCAGATGAATGTAACAGTCAAGCCTTCTATCACTTGTTGAGATGACACAGTTAGAGGTTAAACAGGAGAAAGTGCCAGCTCCCATGGTGGTTCACTTTCCCCCAGGATATTGCCCAAGACAATGGTCAGGTGGATCAATGAATATATTTGTCTTACTTTCCCGGGAGCCTCCAAACCAAATGCTCCTGTCATGTTGGATCTGAGGTCTGTGGGGAGCCAAAGGGTAAGGGCTAGGATAGCACAGAGAAAAATAGTTTCAAGGGTCCCTGATAAGGTTATCTGGGTAGAGGTGCCTGAGAGCATCCTCTGCAGTGAGACACTGATGATGAAGCCTCCAAGAGGAGGGCCTGGGCCAGGAAATGAGGTAAGCATAAAGACATGCATGACTAGGTTCCCTGGGTTCTGAGACTGCAATTCATTTGCTGGGCACTGAGTCTGGGTGGGCAGAGAAGCTTTCCCCTGTGAATTTCCTCAAGTAAATCCTTTGCAATTGCCTATGGTTGGACTTAAATTAGACATAGGCTTTTGCCCTGGAGCCTGACAAACTCAATTCTGTCTATGTGAATGATAGTAGTGATAGGACATTAGCCAACTAGTTTGGATGCTTTCAAAAAGAGCAGAGACCTAAGATTGATGTGCTGAATAGATCATGTCAGGGAGGGAGTCTGTGTATAGGGGAGTGCATTGTCTAACATACCAGCCAGTGAAAGTCCCCAAGGGTCAAATATAAAAATGCCAGTGAGGAGGAAACAGCTCCCTATTGTAACTTGGCTGAATAGAATAAATACTTCTCACCACATAAGGAAGAGGTGTTAATATACAAGTGATTTGATTTAAGGAAATTAAAGCAACATAATATTTCTTAACCTGAAAGATATTCAGCAAAATTATACCCATTATACAACTATAAATATATACCAGTGAGGATTGTATTCAGCAGAATGTTACAACCTCATGTTCACCACAAACACAGGACTTTTTTTTTAAATTATTTAACAACATGCCAAGTGATAGATTTTACAAAGGGAACCTAATTTATGTTATCCCAGAAGAGACTTAATGTCTCAAGGATATGTAGGAGATATTCTGAAAAGTGTATCCCAGGTGACAATATGTGGACAAGGTACCAAGGACCCTGGGCTGCTGGAGGGTCTGGATGAGGCCTCCCTGGGCCAAGTCTGATGGCAGGAGATAAAATAGGAGAGGCAATAAGATATTCTTTTTGATATAAAATTTAAAACTCTCAGAAAAAAAAACACTCATGACATTTTCTTTTATTGTACCATATGTCACCCCCCTTATAACTGTTAACCTAAGATATGAAATATTTTTTAGTGATATGTACTAATGATTTCCTAGAAAGGCATTATAATATATTCAGTCTAGAAACCCATTAGAATTGCTCTTTTAAGATTTATGGTCATGACTTTTTACTGTATGATTTTTCATGATTTTAGAAATGTGTATAAATTTTCCAAATTGTGAAAATAGCTTGATTTCCAGTTATTCTTTTCCTTCTTATTTTTCTCTGAATGTGAAATTATCATCTGAACAATGAAGCTGTCTGATCCCTCACAGCCAAAATGAAAGAGACCCTTAGAAAAGTAGTCCTTCCCTGAGAAAGCAAGAATATGCAGCTTCACTTATAAGGGAACCCAGAACATCTTAAATTTACCAACCTCACAAAGAATACAGGGATGTGATATTGGAATGAGTGGCTAGAAGTAATTATAAAACTTTCATCCTTACAACCCTAACAGGTTTACTCCCATTTAGAAATCTCCAGTGCATGAGAAGTCAGATATGTCAATTTATGAACTTTTAATTCCTTATCATTAAGAGAATATGCTTCACGTTTCATTGTAATTTACTCAGTTCTTTCTGAAACTGCATTTCATGTTCTCCTTACACCTATCTGTGAGATAAAGTGAGCAAATGTTTTAATTCCAATTTTGTACATATGGAAATCAAAACAGAGAGAAAGGAAATAATTTTCTCCAAATTTTCTTGAAACCAGTCAGTGACCAAATTGGGTTTCAAATCTAAGTCTTCATTTTTCAAACACTTAATGGCCTAAATAAATAATTGGATCTGAAGTGCTGTAAAGTTAGCCCAAGCAACAATAGATTTCCTCTAAGAAGCTTAATTTTCATGGGAAAATTATTGCACAAATGTGGGTAGATAATATCATCCAATGTAGCTCAAAGAAGCAGAAAGGATAGGTCAAAAGAAAAAAACATTTAGAGATGATAAATAATCATCATCCAAGAATACTGTATCTTCTTAGCTATATAAACAAGCATAAAATTGGAGAGTTGAAATTATTTAAGATTAGAAGTAGAATAAGAATCAGATGGCTTTTTTCAAGTCCTCAACATCAATTATATCTTTTTCTTTGTGATTAGTTAAAAGGAAACTATTTCTTCCCATTCAACTTCTGAAAGGAGAGTTAGGCAGTCTTTGCCTGTGACTCATAGTAGCTGGTAAAGATGAGGTGCTCAATAAACATTTCTCAAAAAAATAGTCTTACAGAATGTTTTTAGTGCTCTTCATTCTTAAAATTCTTGTTTATTCTTGTCTCCAAAACAGATAGACAGCATAAAAATAATTAAAAAAAAAAGTCATTGTTTTGGAATATGATGTATGTTTTAGCTGTGGTGTGTGCAATTAGCAGAACAATGCTCCCCATTCTCTCTTGACTCATGAATCACAGCTGAGACCAAACGTGGCATCACCTAGAGACACACACAAAAATCTTCATAAAATATAGCAATACATTTCTCTCATAAATTATATTTACTGGCTATTTGTCAAGTCACAGGTTCTTTCCCTTAGTTTTCACAATGATTCAGGACTTGGGACAGTTTGGTTTTGGCAGCTGTTCTCATAATTGCCTGATTGTCAGTCATTAAATTTGCCCTTTTTTTTAATAACATATGGGTTCACGCACACTTGGTGTAACAATGATTAAGCCTACACTTATTCAATTATCACTTTTTTATTGTAAAATATTTCTAAATAATTTTGAAAAGAAATTCACTTAACTTTTGCAACATCTCTTAATGAGGGAATCAGATCACCAGTATTGTCTTTTTTGTTTTATTTTTGTTTGTTTGTTTTTGTTTTGCCAATGACCAGCACCAAGAGGTTGCTGGCTTTATTTTATTTTTTTAAATTAAAGTATAGTTGATTTACAATGTTGTGTTAATTTCAGCTGTACAGCATAATGATTTAGTATATATATATTATTTTTCAGACTCCTTCCCATTATTGGTTATTACAAGAGATTGAATATAGTTCCCTGTGCTATACCTTGTGTGTCTGTTGATCCCAGACTCCTAATTTATCCCTCCACTGCCTCTTCCCCTTTTGTAACCATAGTTTGTTTTCTATGTCTGTAAGTCTGGTTTAGTTTTGTAAATATGTCCATTTGTATCATTTTTAGATTCAGCATGTAAGTAATATGATATTTGATTTTCTCTGACTTCAGATAATATGATAATCTCTAGATCCAAAAATAATTAATAAAAGCCATTCTTAGTTTCTAATCAATTCTCTCATTTGGTGGACTCAACACTTGTAGATTTTAACTTTAAACTTTTAACTCTTCCTAAGGAACCCTACAAGTTCATAGTATGTAATATTTTGTATCTTAGTTATAGTGAAATTTAGATTCACAATTTCTCTTGCTGGGATGAAGAAAAATGTTTTCGAACTATAATAAATTCACATGACCATCTCATATAAGAATATCAGTGCTTTTTCTGGTTCTGAATTCCTTGTCAATGCATAAAACTCGAGAGGAGTTCTATGAATAATATTTCCTAAGGAAACAAAAAACATTGTTTTTAAATTTTAAAACATTGAGTGAGAGAGAAAACTTCTGCCAGAAGTGAAAAGTTATGCTATGTAGATATTTTCCCATGACATATCAAAATATAGTGACTTAAAATCACATCTACCTGTTTTTTTTTTTTTGCAAGGTTTTGACTCAGTTTGGAGGTCTTGCTAATCTGAACTGAGTTGGACTGACATTGCTGAAGGTTCTTTCTCCTGTATAATAAGCTTATGAGTCAGTAGTGAACTGACCAGACTTGGCTGGCTTCAGCTGGGGTGACTTAACCCTGCTTGATGGGGTCTCTTAGCTGCCAGGAAGCTAGTCTCAGCTCATTCTCAGGTTGATGGTGAGGATTCAAGAGAGAGTAGGTCATGTCATGAACAGGACAATCAAAAGTGCACTCTTCTATCTTCAATTAATTTTCAGCTTATATCACAATTGTTAACATTGCTTTGACCAGAGCTTGCAATGTAGAAAAGTCCATTGTCAAATGGAAGAGCAGAAAATTACAAAGTAAATGACAAGATTTAGAAAAGAATTAATGAGACCATGAATGAAATTAGCCTACCACAAAAGGTGATTCGCTTGTTAATAACACTGTTGAAGACCTGTCTTCTAAGACAGGGACTGATTCTCCATTGAAGGGTGAAGACAGTAATAATAATAATTAATAATTAATAATAATAATAATAATAATAATTAGAACAGATATAACAAAGCAAAAACAGACTCACAGATAGAGAATGGACTGTTGGTTGTCAGGAGACAGGGGTGTGGGGTGGGGCAAAGTTATTATAGAGGATTATGGAATACAAGCTACTATGCATAAAACAAGATACAAAAAGACCTAGTGGATAGCACAAGGAAAATAGTCACTATTTTATAATAGCTATGTATGCAGTATAATCTATAAAAATATAAAATTTCCATGCTGTACACCAGAACTAATATATTGTAAGTCAAAAATACTTCAGTTTAAAATAAAAGAACTTAGTGAATGAAATGAGGGTCATTTGGCTTTTTACTATAAAATAATTACCATACAGTAATTACTAGCTTCCTGATGGCATTTATAATTACTATAACTTTCAGTTAGAGGCAAACTAGGAGCCTCTAAGAAGTCAAAGAAAATACATATTTTGCATGATTGACAAGTCTTTCCTTCCAAAATACACTCATACTTCAATTTAAAAAAAAAAAATCTTTATTGAGAGCCTGGAAATACAATTATGTTCAATTCAGAGTCCTTGCAATTTAATTGGCAATTGAAATATAAATAAATCCATGTGCCAATAGAGCTAAATACATGAATTCTATGCAGTGCTACATAATCAAAAACTAAACTTTGCCACATATATGCTTTACTCTAAAAATCTTTATTGAAATATATAAATGATAAGACAAGTGCATAAAACTTAACTTTACAGCTTGATGAGATTTCACAAATTGAAATCACTGACATAACCAGCTCTGGGATGCTTTTGAATGTTTTCTCTGTGTTGTCTATTTCTTTCCCCTTATTATTGGCAAATACTTAGAATAGCAAGTGCGTGTAGTGCAAAATGTGTGGCTCACACTAGACCAGATAGCTGACCATGTTTTTTTTTTTCCAGATGCATTTTTCTTGAGAGACATTAAAATGTAATATACTTGTTATCAGTACATTGCCTCTCTGCTGCAAACCACCCTTAAATGACTGCTCTGAAATAATATATTTGGACCCTGTAGATGTTTCTCCTGTGGCAGATGGCATGCTTTGTTAGTAGAGTAACAGAGAGACACTAGAGAAAGAAAGGGGTTTCTCTTCCAAGTCTGCTGTGTTTTCCTAGGCAGGCTCCTGCACCATGTCAACTTCCAAGCTCAGCAGAGGGCATAGCTCCTCCAGTCCCTTGACTCCAGAATTACCTGACTTATAAGCAGCTCAGGATTGTCCTGGGGGGTAGATTTCTCCACCAACTCCACAGTGGCTTCTTAGTGGGGATTTTCCAGCAGGGTACCTCCTATTAAAAATTTCTTCCTGTACTCCCTGGGAGGCTTGTGGCCTCGGTGAACTTCTCCACTCTCTCATGAGCCATAGATACACCCACCCTCTAAAAAGAAGTCTGGGTGTTCTCCACACTTCAGGAAATGAGTCTCTCCCTGTGGTTCATGATCTCATCTCTAGGAGATCTGGTTGTTATTTTATCTGTTATTTCTAGATTTTTTATAGGACCCTTTACATTTTAGTAGATGTTTCCCTGTTATAGTTAATACTTTTAATTAAAATGTCCACATTCAAGGTACCACATGGTTCCTGCCTCTGGATTAGTGCTTGACTGATGTGCTTGCTTCCTTCAGGGTCCCAGAGCTCTTCTGATTCAAGACATGATTCACAGTAGTAAAGTTGAGTGCATTTTGCATAGTATTATTTGTCACTTTAATCTATGAAATTTAAAATATCTGTCAATGAATATTAAGCTCAACTTAGTAGAATATTAAAATCAACCTGAGATATTGGAAAGGTAATTATTGAAATTACATTGAAAGAAAGAAACAAATGTTATTGAAAAGCAAATCAAAAGGGTGTGGGAAGGAATAAATTGGGAGTTTGAGATTTGCTGACACTACTATGTATATGATAGATAAACAACAAGCTTATACTGTTTAGCACAGGGAACTATGTTCAATATTTTTCAGTGACCTATAATAAAAAGAATATGAAAAGGGATATATGTATGTATATGTCTGATTGAAATATTATGCTGTACACCAGAAATTGATACATTGTAAACTGACTATACTTACATTAAAAAAAATCATCAGAAATGTATATTATTTGAGTACAAATCCTGAGACATATTTTGTTTTATCATTTGAATATATAATAGCATCAGAATATAATTTTAAATTGTCTTTATTAGTTATTTATATATGTTCATACAGTTAATTGATTCATTGATTTGTACACTATATATGACTGGGTGATCCAAATTCTAGCCAGGAAAAGCATACTTTACACGGGATAACTGACCTTGTTACCTCCCTTCTCTGATTTCTCTTAACCCCTTTGGCGGATCATTCACTCCTCTAAATTATACATCATTTTTTTAGGCACGTTGATAACTTTATTCTGGTTCCACCTGGTCTCAAACACCTGGGAGACACCCCATTTCCTAAAGATGATCCTATACTTTTCTCTGACAGAGTTTAATGCTTCCCTTCATCTTTGGCCTTTAGCATTATGAATTTATTTCTAGGTTGTTTTTTAATTCATTATTTGTTGAAAATTCTTGACTATTCATTTTGCAATTTTTTTTCCTCATTCTTTTACTTTCTTTTCCTTCTGGGACTTCAATTAAATATATTTCAGACTGATTGACCTACATCTCTTGGATACTCTGTTCTTTTAAATTTAAATTATTAAAATTTTCCAAGAATTTCTTCTTTTGTTTTCATTTGAGTAATGTCTGTTGACCTATATTCAAGTCCACCAAGGCTTTCCTTGAATTTGTCAGGCCTACTGATGAGCCTGTCAAAGACATTCTTCATCCCCTTTGCTGGGCATGTGTTTAAATTTATTCCTAGCCTGCTCTTTGACATTTTCTTATTGTTTCCATTTCTCTGCTGAAATGACACATCTATTCATGAATGTCTTCAAGTCTTTTCACTGGAGCTTGTGATGTATTAATCATTGTGATTTTATATCCCCTGTCTGATTTTCACTTCTATTATTTGTTTTATCTCTCAACAGTGGATTCTTTTTTCTTTCCATTTCATAGGTCTCATAACTTTTAGTTGAAATCTGCATATTCCATGTAGGGGGTCAGAAGCCTAAGTAAATAATGTTTAAGGCTGGAAATAGGCACGCCTCTTTTCCTGCTAGGCTTTCATTGAGGAGCTGAGCTGTGTTTCTGTTTTGCTGGTAGTTTCAATTACCTGCCATATGTGGCCAACCTCAGGTTCCTTCAGTGTCACCTTGTGGTTAGGGCGGGAGCTAGACTGATACACTATCTGAGTTTTATTCTGGAATGCGCTTGGTCCACCTTCAGTTGTAGATGTTCCCTGGGACCCAGTATCTTTGTCCCTGTGTGCTCTTATCCCTCTGCTGGGGGTTGGTCTGCTGTTGCTTTTTCTTGGTCCTGGTTACTCCAGGTGGTGAGGAACAAAGAGGCTTTCCACATTTTCCTCATTTAGCATCAGTCTTAGGTATCTCACGTGTCTCTGAGTTTTTGGATCCAAGTTTCCTTGGTGATCCTGCCCTGCCCTCCATGGTAAAAAGAAATCTTTAATTTTCTGAAACTAGGAGGATTTCTGCCTGTATCCATTAACCAAACTCTGAGTTTTCAACCGCTGAAAGTGACAGAATTTACTGCCCTTTATTTTCAGCATCTTAAGACATTATTCCACTGGGGAAATCATCCAGGTAAGAATTGGTTTCTCCCTCAGCAGTGCCATCCCAGGGCAACAGGAACACACCAACTGTGGGAGGCTTTCTCAACTCTTTCCTGCCCCCAGGCTTTTTCACAAGCAAAAAGTGAGGTCCATGGAGAAGGGGCTGCGACCATCTGTGATCCCAGGACTCCATACTCTCCCAACTGGGAGTGCTCAGCTTTGAGCAGTTCATTAAGGAGTTAGTTGATACTTTTGTATCTGTTTGCATCGCCACCTTGTCTCCTTCTGTTACCCTAAAAGGAGGAAGGAAAAGGCCACAGTTCTTGACTTACTCAAAATATAAGAATTCACATGGGAGATGAAAGAATTGTGCAGTGAAAGATTTTATTAGGAAAGTTGAAGTACCCCTCCAAGAACAGGAGGCAGGCTGATCCAAGTGCAGACAGCAATGGTCTTTGCTCCTTCCTCTTGTACCCTCACTTAGAGGTGGTCTTTTGATTGATTGATGGCTCTTGACCCCTGGAGTGCTCAGTCATGTTTGTCCCCTTTTGTGAATGCCCTTATCCATGATGAACACAGAAAAACACATGGAGGGGCCAGAACCTCAATGCTAATTATATTACAATGAGAACTGGGTCATGTCCGGTTAGGTCCTTGTCACTACCATGAAGTTCCAGCCTTTTAGTTCTAACTGGTTTCTTGCTGGCACTCACATAAAAGAAGTAAAGCCCATTTATGCTGGAGGCAGGCATACCACCATCATACACACCATCCTCTCTCTCCTCCACCTGTCTGCCTGGTGCCCCCCTTATCTAACTACCTAACACTTCCAGTGCTCTGGGATAGGTGAGGGATTGATAGTGTCTTGTCTGTCTGGAGGCTCATGCCAGCGTTCCTCAAATTTTACCCTGATGGTAGCCGTTCAAAGTCAGCACTCTGATGGGTTCAGCAGCAGTGTGATTTTGCAGATTTCCCAGCTTCTTCTTATGGTTTGATAAGTATGACACTCTTTCCATGTGTCTATCCTTAGATGGAACCAGGTGTCTGTAATACATGTGATTAAATCACTAATTATTCATGGTTACCAAGATTCCAGGTATTTTTGTTATTATGTTATTAATATTTCATGATGAAACCAAAATAAAGATGTGTTCTCCTTTGAAATATGCCAAAATATAGATTAAAATATAAATGTTTTATTTTTATTCCATTAAATTAAAAAATACAGTTCCTGTCTATTTAAAGCAATAAGAAAGTGATTTGGGATTTTCTACGTATACATAGGGGAACCTATGTACTTTGAAATATGTCACAATTTTTATTGAATTTTTTATACGTATTGCACACATGAGGGTATCTATAAGCTACATACGACTTAAAGTAAAATAATACTCTGATAACTGTAGAATTAATAATAACTAAAAAATATACGATGTCATTTGTGGATTTTTGAATGACAGCCATTCTGACAGGTGTGAGGTGATACCTTATTGTAGTTTTGATTTTCATTTCTCTGATAATTACCGATATTGAGCATTTTTTCATGTGCTTTTTGATCATTTGTATGTCTTCCTTGGAGAATTGCTTGTTTACGTATTCTGCCCATTTTTGGATTGGGTTGTTTATTTTTTTCTTATTGAGTCGTATGAGCTGCTTATATATTCTGGAGATCAAGCCTTTGTCAGTTTCACTTGCAAAAATTTTCTCCCATTCCGTAGGTTTTCTTCTTGTTTTATTTCTGGTTTCCTTTGCTGTGCAGAAGCTTGTAAGTTTCATTAGGTCCCATTTGTTTATTGTTGCTTTGATTTCTTCTAGGAGAAAGTTTTTAAATGTATATCAGATAATGTTTTCCCTATGTTTTCCTCTAGGAAGTTTATTGTATCTTGTCTCATGATTAAGTCTTTAATCCATTTTGAGTTGACTTTTGTATATGGTGTAAGGGAGTGTTCTAGCTTCATTGTTTTACATGCTGCTGTCCAGTTTTCCCAACACCATTTGCTGAAGAGACTGTCTTCATTCCAATGTATATTCTTGCTTCCTTTGTCAAAGATGAGTTGACCAAAAGTTTGTGGGTTCATTTCTGGGCTCTCTATTCTGTTCCATTGGTCTATATGTCTGTTTTGGTACCAATACCATGCTGTCTTGATGACTGTAGCTCTATAGTATTGTCTGAAGTCTGGGAGAGTTATTCCTCCAGCCTCTTTCTTTCTCTTCAGTAATGCTTTGGCAATTCTAGGTCTCTGATGGTTCCATATGAATATTATGATGATATTTTCTAGTTCTGTGAAATATGCCATGGGTAATTGGATAGGGATTGCATTAAATCTGTAGATTGCCTTGGGCAGTGTGACCATTTTAAAAATATTGACTCTTCCAATCCAAAAGCATGGAATATCTTTCCATTTTTTAAAGTCTTCTTTAATTTCCTTCATCAATGGTTTATAGTTTTCTGTGTATAATTCTTTCACCTCCTTGGTTAGATTTATTCCCAGATATTTTATTACTTTGGGTGCTATTTTAAAGGGGATTGTTTCTTTACTTTCTTCTTCTGTTGATTTATCGTTAGTGCAAAGAAATGCAACTGAATTTTGAACGTTAATTTTGTAACCTGCTACCTTGCTGAATTCTTCAATCAGCTCTAGTAGCTTTTGTGTGGACCTTTTAGGGTTTTCTATATATAGTAACATGTCATCAGCATATAATGACACTTTTACCTCTTCTTTTCCAATTTGGATCCCTTTTATTTCTTTCTCTTGCCTGACTGCTGTGGCTAGGACTTCCAGGTCTATGTTGAATAGGAGTGGTGCTAGTGGGCATCCTTGTCTTGTCCCAGATTTTAGTGGGAAGCTTTTGAGTTTTTCACCGTTGAGTACTATGCTGGCTGTCGGTTTGTCATATATAGCTTTTATTATGTTGAGTTATGTTCCCTCTATACCCACTTTGGCGAGAGCTTTTATCATAAATGGGTGTTGAATTTTATCAAATGCTTTTTCTGCATCGATTGCGATGATCATGTGGTTTTTGTCCTTTCTCTTGTTGATGTGATGTATTACACTGATTGATTTGCGTATGTTGAACCAGCCTTGTGTCCCTGGGATGAACCCAACTTGGTCATGATGTATAATCTTTTTTATGTGTTGTTGGATTCTATTTGCTAAAATTTTGGTGAGTATTTTGGCGTCTATGTTCATCAGTGATATTGGGCTATAATTCTCTTTTTTTTGTAGTGTCTTTGCCTGGTTTTGGTATCAGGGTGATGGTGGCTTCATAGAATGAGTTTGGGAGTATTCCCTCCTTTTCAATCGTCTGGAAGAGTTTGAGGAGGACTGGTATAAGTTCTTCTTTGTATGTTTGGTAGAATTCCCCGGTGAAGCCATCGAGTCCTGGACTTTTATTTGTAGGGAGGTTTTTAATTGCTGTTTCTATTTCCTTTCTAGTGATCGTATTGTTCAAGTGTTCAGATTCTTCTTGATTCAGCTTTGGTGGACAGTATGTTTCCAGAAACTTGTCCATCTCCTCTAGGTTATCCAGTTTGGTTCCATATAGTTTTTCATAATATTCTTGTTTGATATTCTGTATTTCTATTTTGTTTGTTGTAATTTCTCCATTTTCCTTTCTTATTTTGCTAATTTGTGCTCTCTCTTTTTTCTTCTTTGTGACTTTGGCCAGAGGTTTGTCGATTTTATTTACTTTTTCAAAAAACCAGCTTTTGGTTTGGTTGATTTTTTCTATGGTCTTGTTAATCTCTATTGTATTTAATTCCTCTCTGATCTTTATTATTTCCTTCCTTCTGCTGCTTTTTGGGGCTTTTTGTTCTTCTTTTTCTATTTCATTCAGGTGGTGGGTTAAATTGTTTATTTGAGATTGTTCTTCTTTTTTGAGGAAGGCCTGTATCGCTATAATCTTCCCTCTTAGCACTGCCTTCGCTGTGTCCCATAGGTTTTAAGTGGTTGTGCTTTCATTATCATTTGTCTCAAGGTATTTTTTAGTTTCAGCTTTGATTTCCTCATTGATCCATTGTTTTTTCAATAACATATTGTTTAATCTCCATGCTTCCCTTTTTTTCTCCTTTGTTTCTCTATTGTTGATTTCCAGTTTCATGGCACTGTGGTCAGTAAAGATGCTAGAGATACTTTCTATCTTCTTAAAATTGTTGAGGTTTCTTTTGTGCCCAAGTACATGATCGATCCTGGAAAATGTTCCATGTGCACTTGAAAAGAATGTATATCCTATTTTTGGAGGGTGTAATGCTCTGAAAATATCCACCAAATCTAGTTATTCTATTGTAGTATTTAATTTCTCTGTTGACTTGTTTATTTTCTGTCTGGAAGATCTGTCTAGTGATGTTAATGCAGTGTTAAAATCTCCAACTATGATTGTATTCCCATCAATATCCCCCTTTATCTCTGTTAGTAGTTCTTGTATGTACTTAGGTGCTCATATATTGGGTGCATATATATTAACGAGTGTAATATCCTCATCTTGTATCACTCCTTTAATCATTATAAAATGTCCTTCTTTATCTTTCTTTATGGCCTTTGTTTTAAAGTCTATTTTGTCTGAAATCAATACTGCAACACCTGCTTTTTTGGCTTTTCCATTTGCATGCAATATCATTTCCATCCTTTCACTCTCAATCTATATGTGTCCTTCTCCCTAAAGTGGGTCTCTTGTATGCAGCATATTGAAGGTTCTTGCTTTATTATCCAGTCTGCCACTCTGTGTCTTTTGACTGGAGCATTTAGTCCATTAACATTTACAGTAATTAATGACATATGTGTGTTTATTGCCATTTTGAACTTATCTTTGCAGTTGAATTGTTATATCCTCTTTGTTCCTTTCTTCTTTCTTTTGTTGTTTGGTAATTTTCCTTTGTATTATCATGGATTTTATTTAATTTTTGTGACTCCTTTGTAAATTTTTGGCTTGTGGTTACCCTATTTTGTAAATCTATCAACCCATTACTATAACTGTTTTTATTAAACTGATAGTAACATTATCTCAAACCCATCCTAGTGTTAAAAAATTTTAAAAAAGAAAGAAAAAAATATTCTATATTTCCCTGCCTCCCTCTCCCACTCTCAGTGATTTGTATGTCTTCTTTTATAATTTCATGTTTACTTTACTTGTAATTCATGAGTTATCACCTTTCCAGTTGTGTGTTTCTCATTTCTGTAGCATCCTGCTGCTTTTCTATTTAGAATAGCCCTTTCAATATTTCTTTTAGCATGGGTTTAGTGTTGCTAAACTCCTGCAGCTTTTCTTTTTTTTGTCTGTGAATCTCTTTATTTCTCCTTCTATCCTCAAGGATAGCCTTGCTGGCTAAAGGATCCTAGGCTGCATCTTTTTATCATTCAGGGCTTTGAATATATCATACCACTCCCTTTAGGCCTGTAGTGTTTTTGTAGAGAAATCAGCTGAGAGCCTTAAGGGGGTTCCCTTGTAACTTACTCTTTGCTTTTCTCTTGCTGCCTTTAGAATCATTTCTTTATCCTTGACTCTGGCCATCTTGATTATGATATGTCTTGGTGTGGGTCTATTTGGGTTCTTCCTGTTTGGGACCCTCTGAGCTTCCTGTACTTGGATATCTGATTCCTTCTTTAAGTTTGGGAAGTTTTCAGTCATGATTTCTTCAAAACCTTTTCAATCCCCTTTGATCTTTCTTCTCCTCCTGGGACCCCTATTATGCAAAGATTGGGATGCTTTATATTATCCCATAGGTCCCTTATGCTATTTTCATTATTTTCTATTTGCTTCTCTTGTAGTTCTTCTGAATGGGTGCTTTCTATTGTCCTGTCTTCTAGATCACTTATTCGTTCCTCTGCATTATCTAGTCGGCTTTGCACAGCTTTTAGATCATTCCTCATCTCTGTCAATGAGTTTACCCATTCTACTTGGCTCTTCTTTATAGCTTCAATTTCATTTTTGACATATTTTATATCTCTAAACACTATCTCTTTTAATTCCTTCAGCAATTCGATCACTCCTTTTTTGAAATCTTGATCTAGTAGGCTATCGATGTCTATTTTGTTGATCTTTCTTTCAGGGGATTTCTCTTGTTCTTTTAATTGGGAAAGGTGTTTCTGCTTCTTCATCTTGCTCATACCTCCTTGGCACTGTTGTTTTTGGAGTATCAGTTGTTTATTTTGGTCCTTAAGGATTTTATCTATCTGATGCCTATTTAGGAATAGAACTTAGGGAAAAAAAAGAAAAAAATAAGAGAGAGAAAGAAAGAATTTTAAAAGAAGGGAGAAAGAGGGTTTGAAAACAGTGTATAATGAAAGAAGAGTGAGTTGAAGCAGAGTATTAATCGGGTTGAGACGTCCTTTTAAACCTTTACAAAAAAAGGGGGGGAGATGAATAGATGTATTTGAAACCTGTGTCTAATCAATAGCAGGACATCAAAACCCAAGAGAAATAGAAATGAATTAAGAAGTAAAGATTAAGAGAGTAATAGAAAATAGAAAATGTAAAAACAGATTAAAAAAAAAAAGGGGGGGGTTTGTCGGTGTTCTCCTGGAATCTGTGTGCTTTTAATGTGAAGTCTTTCTGTCTTGGTCCTGTTTTGGAAGCTCACCTTGCTGTTTTCAGAGACCCTCCATTGGCGCCCTCTTCTGTGCTGCTCCCAGCACCTGTCGGCAAGCAGATCGTGCCTCCTCCTAACACTGGGTCAGGTGCAACTCTCTGCTGTGGGCAGGCTGTTCGCTGCCTCTCTGGATGCTGCAGTCAGATGTTGCAGACTGGCCAGGTAGGAGGGCGGGTGGTGCCCCCTCCCAGCACCTCGGTCAGGGGCTGTGTTCCTGCCCTAAAGGTGGGGGGCCGCTCTCCTTCTACCTGCACCACCGGTAGTTCCGCTCTTTGTGCGGCTGCGCGCTCTGCCCTGTTTGTTGCTCCGCCCTGGTCGGCGCTCCGCTGGTGGGCTTGGGAAGACCGAGGGACAGCCCTGTCCCTGCTCCAAGCCAAAACCCACATCCTTGTTTGCCTTTGTGGAGCAAGTTCTCTGAGGGACCAGGATGGAAGGATCCTATCTGCCCCGGGCTGCAGGCCAGTCTCAGTCTGGCCTTTGAGGCTGCTAAGCCCTTCGGTGCGGATGCAGGTTTCGCCCCCGCCCCCGCCTGAGTGCTCAGGTCGGAGGATGTGGCGGCTGTGCCTGAGCCCCGCCTCTCTTCCCCCGAAAACTTTCCGGGGGTTTTCAGAGATGGGGGTGTGCACCCTTCCCCTGAGAGCACATCAACCTTGCTGTTTTATGGAGGCCCAGGTTGTTCTGCCCTGTGCACCCACAGCCATGGCGTGCAGCCCCTTGCATTCCCCCAGGGCTGCCTCCGTGCAGCCACTTCCATCCTCCGCCTGGCTTGTGCAGCCTGGCCCTGCCAGCGGCTGCTGGCCCGCGTCTCAGGCTGGGTGTTGGGGGGATGCTCTGTGCCCGTTTAACTTAGTTCTGTTAGTCAAGGGCTGCTCTGTACAGATCCGAGCCTCGGAGGCTCCCCCTCCATCCCGCTGGCCTCTCAGTTGGAGAGGGGAGACCCAGCAAGCGAGTGCCAGACCTCCTTTGCTTCTCCCTCCCCACGGGACACATCCTGCACTGCTTTGCCTTTTGTTATTTCTTTTTTCCTTTTCTCCTACCAGATTTTGGGCGTCTTTATCTTTTGAAGAGGGCGATGTTCTGTCGGAGTTCCACAGGTGCTCTGGTTGGCTGAGTGGGTCTGTAGATGTGGGTCTTGGTGTATTTGTGGGAGAGGGTGACCTGCGTGCATCCTTCTACTCCGCCATTTCTCCGTCTCCTAGAAATTTTTTTTAATGTGAAAGAGAAACAAACATCACTTTGTTTATGCCACTGTTCTTTGCAGTCTCTGTAACTGGCAGCTAATTTTAACTAATCCAGAAACTTATCCAAAGTGATCATGTAAGGTTCAAACCCAGACCCACCAGTCTGCAAAGTCCACACTCTTAGGCAGAAGCCTGAATAACTCCTGCTTATAATCTGCAAAAGATTGGTGGTGGGGGATGTGTGTGTGTGTGTGTGTGTGTGTGTGTGTGTGTAAAACTGCTGACAAGAATTTGACAGAAGGAAAGAAGGAAAGTTTGAATATGCTCACAATTCTGCTTACCTAAGAGACAATCAAAGGGTATATGCTACTGGACAGTAAAGAATGTAGTCTCCATCAGAGGTGGACAGAGAAAGATCTGTCACCTGCATGGATCTGGAAAGAGAAAGGAAACAGAAGCTGTGTCTCTGAAAAATGCGGCTGTATTTTATTTCCCATCTATATTTTATAAATTTCCTATATACATTTATTATTCTGTTCATAGAAAATTCTAAAAGACTCAGTCACTATTTCCACAGCCAAATTTGTCAAAGTGTAAAATTGTGTTTAGAAGTCTCATCATAACTATTAAGCACTCATTTTGTGCCCATCAGCATGCTAGATATCAAGCACAATATCAAAAAAGCATCAATCTCGGTTTCTGACCTCAAGCAGCTCAGAACTTAGGTGAACACATAGAAAACAACCAAGTACTACTTACATGAAGAGATGGATCAGTGCAGGTGATAATAATCAGAAAGAGACTCATGAAAGAGAAGTAAAATTTAGAAAGACCTAAATTCTATATGTTTGCCTTATCTTCCCCAAATATTGTCTTATAATGACCAATCCACCCTCAGGGCTTAGTCAATCTCTTTCTGGTAACCTGAGAATATCCAGAAGAAAAAGACATAGAAATACTCTGTTTTATACAGCATCCCATTGGTTTGGGGAAATATCTAGTGGTAGGCTCCTCACATTCATATGATAAAGGAGATGACTGTGAGCAGCAATGTGGCCGGTTCCTCTGCCCAATGGCACAAGCAGAGTCACAAATAACAGAAATGAAAGGATCACTACAAATTGTGTTATTGATCTACATGACCTACATGGAACAATCAACTCACTCCCAGGTTTGGCAGGGCCTTTCTGAGTTGATTCCCTGAAAAACAAAACAAAACAATAAAACTCAAACCAAACCAAAAAATTAAAAATTAAAAAAAAATTAAAAAATGAGAGACTCTGATTGTCATCAGCTTTGCTCCATGTGGCTGCCTTGATAAGAGTTCAGTTTTCTCTGTGTCATGAGAAAATTTTTATGATTAATGGAAGACAGTATATTATCCAGTATTAACAGTTATTTTCAAATTCTGTATTATAAAATTATTTCTGATAATGGAAAATTCTCTATTTCTTTAAATTAATTAAAACATTGAAAGTCTACAGTGTATAAAAGAAAGCACTGGAGTTCTGGAGATGTGAGGCAGAACACGAAGGTAAACAGGAATCATTATTCTTTTTCTGAGAGGTATGTAATCTACAGGGGAAGCAGGCAGCACCTGAAAGGGGAGGAGAGGTTGGTGGGCCACGCAGTGTTGAAGGAGGAGCATAGGAACATGGGTATGGGAAAGTTTGGCTAGCTTTACAGTGCTCAATTGAAATACTACTTTGGAATATTTTCTCAACACCAGGGTTCAAGTTTGTTAGTCCTACTGAGACATCAGGTCAGAAGAAAAGAACAAAAGTGAGAAGGCATTCATGGCTTTGCATTCTCAGAAAGTCATCCTTCTGGTTCAACTGTGTAAGATTGAGCATATTGTCATTGATGAAGAATTTTTATTTATTTTTGATCAAAGACTTCACCATGTTTTCCTGAACTTTTCAATCTCCTGTTTGCAGAGTTTTAATGTGAGCTCTCCTCGGGCCTGGGAGAAATTCTGAGAATGACCCCTGAGAATGAGCTCAGTGGTGAGAAGTCCAAGGACAGGATGAGGTCGACATTGCAAGTGTTTTTGGAATAAGGTAGCTTGACTAGAAACTGTAATTGTGCAAGGCCAGCTGTGCACTTCTGTGTGAGCTGATCCTTTATCATGGTCCCAGTCTCAAATATTCACGACCAATTACTCTGTGTTCTCATCCCACTGTGCTGATTGACCCTCTCCCTTAACTATATGACATCCCTTCTTTTTATGACAAGTGTTAGGAAGGTGATCTTCCAGGCTCTTCTTCAAAGGAAAAACACGATTTCCTGCAGCAGGATGCCCGCCATCTCCAGCTAATCTGTCTTCTGGGAAGATGTCCAAATATTTCTTTGAAAGTTTCCCATGCATCCCATTTAAAGAATATGTACTGTCATCTGGGTCCCATATTGGAATCTGCCACACAGGAGCCAGCCAGTTATTGACTATTGTCTCTTTCCCATCCATAAAATGAAGACTTCTAAGAAAATATTTGCAAGTGAAGCCAGGCTGAAAGCTTAGAATTAAAGCAGAGTTGGTGCTCCTTAGCTCCTGTGAAGTCATATAAAAAACGCCCTGATTGGTTCTGCTAGTGACTGAGATAGTGCTTGCTGGGATCCCTGTAAGAATTCAATCTGTGTTCCCTGGACCATGTTGAAATCTGGGCAAAAGTTTTCCTGATACTGTGAAAGCAGCTGGTTTCTGAGGTTCCTCATAGTCAACTTTTCCATTTCTTTGATTTGAAGTAACCCAGGTCTAATACCAGCTAGGCCTTGATTCCATGCCCCTCCCATCTTTTTTTCCTCAAAGACTGTGTGTGTATGTATTTGTGCATATGTGTTTCTTGGCCTAATATTAGGCTATCTGTTAATTGTAATACACATTTAATACTGAACTTCAATTCTAACCTTAACTGATTCTCTAAGACTAGGACATAATATGTATGTACATGTATGTGTGTGTGTGTGTGTGTGTGTGTGTGTGTGTGTGTGTGTGTATGTATATATACACACATATATATAGTTTGTTAAGAATTTTTAAGAATCAATATAAATTGTAAAAAACAAGATTCAGAACATTTTAGAAATAGAGAAAAAGAGATATGAGTCAGAAAGTGTATGAGAATTGGTATCGGATTTTGCTTGTGGCTCATCTGTCAGTGAGATCTGGGGCAAGCCACTAACAGTCTAGGCAGGAGTTTCTGTTTTCTATGTGTTTAATGTAACTATCCTGGACTATATCAGAAAAGAAGATAGAAATATTTCATGTTCCAGATATCTCAGACTTCGTTTCATTTTACCACTCATTTATCATCCAACAAATATTTATTCTATGCCTACTGTGTGCAAAACACTGGACTGGTTTCTGAGGATACATTGGTCCATTTGATGGATGTGGCCTTTGCCCTCCTGGGGTCCACAAGTCTCCAAGCATTCCTCCAGGGACCATTAGGCTGGACATGATAAATCAGTGAGGACTAACTAAGCAAACCCCAGTGTGTCCCCACTCCACAGTTCTCTTTGGCTTTGTCTCCTGAATCCTATGTATCCAAATGCAGGCACACCTTCCAATTATCCACTTATTCTACTAATTTATCTCTGCTAACTTCTTTATCTCCAATTCAGTCTCTCCACCAAATTGTTTTGGAGGATATAAAAACAAATAAACATGTGCCCTCAAGAAACTTAGAGTTTAAATAAAAAATAGAGGCAAATATGTAGCTGGATATATGAGCAAATTCAGGGCTGAGTAAAATCTCCTAGTACAGGATATTGACATGGTTCAGAGCCTATGACTCAAATATGCTTTATAATAGCTGAATGTAACCAGGTCACCTTATGAAAAAGAGCAGTATGATAATAAATCAGGCGTCCTTTATCTCATTACAAAATTGAAGGTCAAAAGTAGTTGGGTCTTACATTGGTAGATGAAAGAGTGGGCTAAAGTGGAGAGGACTTCCCAGATTTCTCAGAGAAATTGAGACCTAAAGGGCAAATTAAAAAAAAACAACTTAAGGCTTAAGGAAGCCTGTTGTTTTTGTGAGCAGAATAGCTTTTGGTGTCTGGTAAAGGCCTCTGTGTAACTGGGGGAGTTAAAGACAGATTGATTACAAGTAAAAATGAGGGGGGAAGCATACTAAAGAATGAAACAAATATGTAAGTGGGTGTAAATTTTATAATTTTTCCTTCGTCTTTGAGTGAACTTATCAAATAAAATGCCTGGATTTGATTAATTTACTTAACCAATTCAATAATCAGATATAAAATTTTGTTCTTCAGGGTCATCAAGGACACAAACACACAAAAAAATGATGTGTGCATTCTGACAAAACATAATCATAATGCAAATAATTTCTATTTATAAACTATTTTATAATTCATGCATATCACTCAAACAGTGTATTACTGCCATTTCAAAATAACATGCTCTCTCCTCTGT
Source organism: Camelus dromedarius (assembly GCF_036321535.1). Classification (NCBI taxonomy): domain Eukaryota; kingdom Metazoa; phylum Chordata; class Mammalia; order Artiodactyla; family Camelidae; genus Camelus; species Camelus dromedarius. Next base: position 1,819,238 of record NW_026989801.1, read on the forward strand.
AGTCGGCACACCTGAGAGTGACAGCATCTATTAGCAGTCCCCAGTCTTGCTGAGTCATTCTGTTCATCCTCCTGTAGCTCAGCCATCATTCAGAGGCCCAACAGTTTAAGAATTGACAAGTGCTTAACTATGGATCCCTAACTTACTCTGGAGGAATGCTGTAAGACTGTGGACCTCAGGAGAGTAAAGGTCACATCCATCCCATAGACTAGCACATCCCCAGAACCCAGTGCATTGTTGTGCATATGACAGGCACCAAATAAATATTTGTTAGATAATAAATGAATGGGTGAAATGAAGTCTGAGGCTTCTGAAATGCACATCTTCTCTATCTTGTATAGGGCAGGGTCCTCTCAAGATTTAATCCCTAGCTCTGTCTACATTAACATGTACTTATTTGATTGAAGAATTGACACACTTAAAGACTGGGATTTGGAGGTGAGAAGGAGTACATGGAAGTGATTCAGGAAAACAAGGAAATGAGACACAAGTGGCAACATTTGTCAAAGTAAGATAAAAAAATACTTATTACAAGATTACTTATTATATTTCTCATGTCTGTGCATGTCTTCATCTTCACCTTCTGGTAACATATACATCCACATTGAATTGAGCCATTTTCCCCAAATCGAGGATCTTGTGACTTTGAAGTACCATAATATCTTGATATTTCTTTGATAATTTTTGACCAATGAGTTCTAGAGATGCTGGAAACCCTGACAGTATAAAATAACAAGACAGTGTAAAAACATGAGTCAGAAAATCATGACTGCCTTTAGACATAGCTACTTAAATATAGCATGGTGACTAAAAGTATGGATTCTGGAACAAGACTACTTAGATTCAAATCCTGACTTTGCCCTTGTGAGCTGTTTGATTTTTGTTGTTAATTAATTTCTCTGTGCCTTAGTTTTGTATTTCAAAAATGAGTTGTGGTGAGGATTAAATAAACAATACTGTTAGAGCAGTTCTAGGCATATAGGAAGTGCCATATTAATCTTAGTTCTTGTCGTGATCCTGGGTAAGTCACTTATCCACTCTGGGTTTAGTTTCCAGGTATAAAATGAGAGATTTTGACTAGATTTTCTCTAAGGCCCTCCTGAACCTACTGTTTTCAAATGCTTACAGTCCATGTGCTTTTCTACATATATGTATGTAGTTTGTGATAGGAAAGTGCATGATTAGTTAGTAAATGCTTTCCTTGATTGTTGGAAGGAGATGTCATCAGGGGATTGAGACAGTCTTCTTCACTAGGCCAAATTCCTTGAGGGTAAGAGTGTATCTTTTCCTCCTCAGGATCCCAAGGCCTAATGTGGTGCCTGGGGACAGTGGGTGCTCTGTAAACTGTTAATGGATATGGAATAAATGCCTATGTCTTGTGTACCCAGATATATGGGAATGGGAAAGGGTTGTAAGTCCTTCCTAAGCCTTATCTCAATTAAAGCTACTTACACCAAATATTCAAAGAACATTAGTGCTCTCTACTGGAGACATTCCTAGTACAGGAATTCAAGTTTGAGTTTTTGATGGCAAATTCTGATTTGAGTTCATAAGTCCTGGATTTGAGAAGTAGGGTATAGCAGATACACATAGTTTACTGTGTTGCAAGCACAGATTTGGTGTTATGGCATTGAGGATGGCATGATCAGCATTAAAATGCCAAGTCTCATTTCTTTGCCATGTATTTATGCGTTTTTTTCCAGAGCAGCTTTATCTATAGATTTGTACACATGTTGCATTTGCTTTGATTCATTTTAAGCAAAAAAAAAAAAAAAAAAAAAAGAGAGACATAGCATTAATTAAAAAAGTAATGTTAAGAAAATGAAAAGACAACCCACAAAATGGTAGAAAATATTCACAAATAATATATCTGATAAGGGACTTGTATCCAGAGTTCATAAAAACAAAACTAAGCAAAACAATAGGATTTACATTTCTCATTTAAGTTATTATTTTCTCTACACCTCAAGTCTTTTTTTGGCATTACTGTTTTCTTTTTCATTAATTGAATATTTTCTAATATTACTTTTTAACTTCTTTAATGATTTTCTTGCTATATATTTTTAGTTATTTACTTAGTGATTGCTTTAGGCCTTACCATATATGTCTTATCAAAAACAGTTTCACAATTACATCAGCAATTTCAGAGAATGTAGAAACAGCATTCCCATATAGCTCTACTCTCTTTTCTTTCTTACTGTGGTATTCTTGTCATAGGTATTATCTCTATGCATGTTATAAGCCCGACAGTACATCATTATAATTATTATTCCTTTATGTAATTTTATGTCTTTTAAAGAAGCTGAGAGGAGAAAAGAGAGCAAGTTTATACGTATAACTTTTTTCTTTTTCTTTAATTGAGTTATAGTCAGTTTACAGTGTTGTGTCAGTTTCCAGTGTAGAACAAAATTTTTATGTTATATGTATAATTTTTCTCATATTAGCCTTCTTTCCATTTCAGGTTCTATGCATTTGTTCCTTTGGATTCAAGTGAAACATCTGGAGTCAATTCTTAACCCAATGTTGGTTTGTTGTCACCAACCTCTTTGCCCTGCTATTGGTAAATATATTACATTTCTGTATGTTATATGCCCACAAATACAATTAAATGTATACTGCTTTATGATTTTTAAACAAGATAAGAAAGTATAAGAAATAGGCAATTATACTACTTTATAATTGCATAATTACCTTTATCAGTGTTCTTTGTTTTGTGTGTGTGTGTATTCAAATTACTGTCTTGGGTCACTTGCTTTCAGCCTGAAGAACTAACTTTAGTATGTCTTGTAAGGTAGGTCTACTGGCAGCAGATTCTTTCAGATTTTGTTTTCCAAATGTCTTTTTATTTCATCTTCATTTTTAAATGATAATTTTGCAGGATATATGATTCTTGATTAAGAGTTTTTAAAATTTGAAGGCTGAGAATAGGTTATCCTATTGCCTTCAGCCCTCTATTGTTTCTGATGATAAGTCAACTCTTAATCTTATAGGAGTTTCCTTAAACAAGGAGTCATTTTCCTCTTGCTGCCTTCAAGATTTTCTTTGGCATGTTTACTATGTGTCTATTCATGGGTCTTTTAGAGTTTATCCTACTTGCAGTTTGTTGAACTTCCTGGATATGTTGATTTAAATTTTTTAGGAAATGGGAAGTTTCTAGCCACTAATTTTTCAAATATCTTTCTGCTCCTTTCCTTCTCTGTTCTTCTGGTGCTGCCTTTACATGTCTGTTGGTATACATTAGTGTCCCACATTTCTCTGAGGCTTTGCTCATTTTTTCTTCATTCATTTTTCACTCTGTTCTTGGATTGCATAATTTCTATTGATCTATTCTTAAGTACTTTTACTTTCTGCCCGTTTAAGTGTATTATTGATTCCATCTAGTGAATTTTTAAATTTCAGTTATTGCTCTTTTCAGCTCCAAAATTTCCATTTGGTTATTTTTAATAATTTCTGTCTCTTTATTAATGTTCTCTATGTAATGTGACACTGTCATCATACTTTACTTCTAAAATCATGGTTTTCTTTGTTTCTTTGAACATATTTATAATGGCTTCTTTTCTCACATCTGGTCTCTCCTGCAGGTGGCTTTATTGACTGCTATTCTTCTGGTATCTAGGCCATAATTTCCTGCTTATTTTGCATGTCTCATATTTTTTGGAAAATGAACATTTTAGATATTGCAGCAACTTTGGGTACTGGCTTCATCTCTCCCCTCTTTCAGTGCTTGTCATTGTTATTAGCTTGTTTACTTGTTTAAAGACTAAATGGATTATTTTAGTGATGTCCATTCCCTTCTCTTCCTCCTCTATCCCCTAAACAGACACAGGGTAAAGCCTCTGATGTTTTTCCTCAGGGATTCATCCTTGGACATGCCCAGCCACTCTGGGATAACAAGGTTTTAGCAGGACTTTGGTGGTGTTAGTCTAGTTACCTGACCACAGTAACCTATGAAACTCCACTAACTGCTGGTTAAAAGCTCTATTGTTCGTAACAATGCCCTGGAGAATAAACTATTTACACCCTAATCCAGTCAAATTCAGGCTGCTATGAAGGGACAGTTCCTGATTGTCAATGTTTGAAATTTATTCAGACTCTAGTTCTTGCAGCTGGTTTCTTATTTTTCTCCAGGAACTAGTTGGCTTATCATTTAGCCTGTATCTTCAATGAATTTATCAGTCTCCTCCCCATTGCCTCTCACCAACACTTCTACTGCTTTTGAAAGCACCCTTAGATTTGAACTTCATATGCTGTTGCAAATAATGTTGGCTCCTTTGGGGAGATAATTTGAGCTCTCTGTTCTATGGTCTGCCTTTCCTCCAAGAGAAAATCTCTGAGCCACAACTCTGGTGCTGGAGTAAGGAACAATAGGTCAATTCTAAGTGACAGCCCAGTTTGAAGAAGTAAGTGCTTAGTGGATATATGGGCAAGAGCCCCAGGTGTCCTTGGCTTGTCTCCATCGGCACAAGCCCCTGTCCTATGAGCTGAGTCAATAGCAATTGGGACCTCAATGTCCTACCATGCCCAAGGTAGAACCTTTGTCTCATGAGAGGAAATGTGGTGGAAGAATGGGGCCCCCACCTATTGGCTGCAGTAGTACAGAACTTTGCCTCAGCAACAATTATCTAGGGGCAGTATGAGAAATGTTAATGTCATGTCCTTCCCAGGAAGATAACCCTCCAACCAGGACCTGGGGGGAGTCAAAAACTTGTGTTCTTGGTTGTACAAGTCTGGGTGGATTTCCCAGCTCAATGAGTGGAGAGGGGAAAAGTACGGATCTTCAAATACTAAAGACTCATCATTTTATGGAGCTTTAGTAAATATTCTTGAGTAAATGTGTCCTCATTTGCTGTATATCTGTAGTGGCATTTCCATTTGTGTATTCTCATAAGGCCAACTATTTTATAATGTGTTTTAAAAATAATTTTCATCAGTTTTTTGAGGAGTGATTCTGAGTCACACACCATCGTGCCAGAAGTGGAGCCAGGAAGGGGAAACTGATACAGTATAGATTAGCATTCTCTTTAACTGAGGGCTTGCTGTATCTTTGGTTGCTAGTGGAAGGCCTAAGATATATTTGTAGTATTAAAAATAAAAATTAAAAAAATAATTTTCTAATGTTAGTATGTTAGAAGCAAAGCATAAGATGGCAATTCCTGTAGATGATTTGTTGCTTGAATCCTCTGAGAAGAAATCTTTAGAGAAGTGGAGACACAGGAGTATGCAGGTTCCCAGGCATTTCTCAAGGGAAATCATGTGACCCTTTCTAGCAGCCAGCACTCAAAGCATCTTGGGATGGATACTCTGCTGTAAAGAGACTAAGAGAGTTCAATATCAGCTATCATAATCAACCTCATAAAAATAATCATAGTAAAGAGTATGTAGAGTAAAGAAATTCAGTGTAGAGTTTATTAACAGCTGCTCCAAGAACCCAAATCAACCACATAAACAAAATTTTAGCAACAGTAATAAAAACAATATAACAGCCACTCTTATTGGAAACTTTCTACCTTTAAGGAAGTACACTTACTATCTCTAATCCTCATGATCACACAGTAAATTAGATATTATTCCTACATTTATGCAAGTGAAGAGATTAGACTTAACATCTTCTAGGTCACTTAGTTTGGTTCTAGAGCTTAGTCTCAGATGCAAGCTCTCTGATTCCAAGGCCTGTCCTCTGTCCATTCCTAACACAAAACTGTCCAAAAAGGGGTGAAGAAATGAGAAAAGAAAGAAAAACAAAGGGTAAAAACAGATAAGAGAATAAAATGGTAAGGAAAAATGTATAAAAGTATAGTCATGCATGGGAGTGCCAGGGCAGGATCAACAGGTTCCCCTGTAGATTTTCATTAGCACAAATACCCTCCAATTTGTTCTAAGCCTTCTGAGGTGAGCTTCATCAAGGCTCAACAATGCTGAACCCACAAATCCTTTCAATGTAGCCCTATCTCTACCTTGGGTTTTTGCTGAGAAGGCTGAGGAAAAACTCCCTTAAACTTTCCAGAAGCCCAATTGCTTGAGAGCATCTATGATACATACTATATCTCCTCAGAGAGTCTATTTCTGATTATGTCATACTCCAAGGATGCAACCATAATGATTCTGAGGTTTAAGCAAAAGACTCTTCAGTCACGTCCTTCGTTTCATATTTGACCCCTCCATCTTTTTTCTTTTGTTTTCTGGCAACACCCTGGATTTGTTCTTTGCTTGGAAACCATTTATGAATTTAGTTTTAGGATCATTTCCCTTCCTGGGAACTGCTGCTTTGTGTCTTCCTATTCCCCTTCCCAAAATTGAGTTTATGGTCTCCATAAGATTATATATCATGACAAAAGTATCTTAAAAGTCTCCTTCAACTTTCACTGCATTTTGCAAATTTTGATGAGTTGTATTTTTATTTTTATTTCATTGAATACATTTTAAAATCCCTCTTGAGACATATTTGACCTATGTATAATGTAGAAGGGTGTTGTTTACTATCCAGGTATTTTAGGACTTTCCAGCTATCTTTCCATTGTTGATTTCTAGTTTAATTTCACTCTAGTCTGAGACATACATTATAACATTTCTGTTCCTTTCAATTTTTAAGGTGTATTGAATGATACATAATGAGGTTTATCTTGGTGAATGTTTCATGTTAGCTTGAGGAAAATGTGTATTCTGATTTTTTTGGTATTCTATAAATGTTGATTACATCCTGTAGATTCCAAATAGAAAAATCAATCAATATAATATACCACATTAAGAGAGCAAAGAAAAAAAATGGTCATCCAATTGATTCACAAAAATCCTTTGACCAAATTTAATAATTTTTCTGTTAAAAAAATACTCAAAAATTAGGAATAGAAGAAAACTTCCTCAACATGATAAAAACCATGCATGAAAAATCCACAGCTACATCCTACTCAATGATGAAAGACTGAAATCTTCTCCCCTAAGATAACAAAAAAGACAGTAATGCCCACTTTTCCCTCCTCTATTTAACATAGAATTAGAGGTACTAGCCAGTGTAATAAAACAAGGGAAAGAAATAAAGAGATTTAAAATTGGAAATGAAGAAATAAATTCTCTCTTAACACATGACATGATATTAAATATAGAAATATCAAAGATTTCACCAAAAAAATAGAAAAAAATAAACAAATTCAGCAAATTTGGAGGATACAAAATCAACAATTAAAAATCAGTTGCATTTCTATACACTAACATGACAATTCAAAAAATTAAGAAAGCAATCCCATTTAAAATAGGATCAAAGTGATTAATTAAAAATAAATTTAGCCTAGAAGAAGAAAGATTTGCATACTGAAAACATTGCCAAAAGACATTAAATAAGACATAAAGAAATAGACATCCATGTTCATAGGTGGGAAGTTTTAATATTTTTAAGCTGTCAGTACTACTCAACAGATTCTACAGATCTCATGCAATTCTTATCAACATTCCAATATTTTTCCAGAAAATAAAAAGTTCTAAAATTCATAGGGAATTTCAAGAGATCCCAAATAAACAAATAAAAAATCTTGAAACAGAAGAACAAAGCAGGAGATATCATACTTCCTGATTTCAAAACTTAGTACAAACTATTGTAACCCAAATAGACATATAGATGAATACAGTAAATAAATCTTCTCATTTGCGGTCAAATGATTTGGTAAAGGTGTCAAGACCATTCAGTGGGAAAAGCACAATATTTTCAACAAGTGATACTGAAGAAATTCGATATTCACATGCAAAAGAATGAAGTTATACCGTTACCTTCCTCCATATTCAAAGATTTACTCAAAATAGAACAAAGATCTAAATGTAAAAGCTAAACAAAATCTCTTAGAAGAAAACGTAGGGGAAACTCTTCATTCTATTGGGTTTGGCAACGATTTCTTGGATATACACCAAAGGTGTGTGTAGACAACAAATGAAAAAATAGATAAATTGGTTTTTACAAAAATTTAAAACTTTTGTGCATATCAAAGGACAATATCAAAAGAATAAAGGGTAACTCACATGATGGGAGAAAATGTTAACAAATCATACATTTGATAAGAAATTAATATTCAGAATATATAAAGAACCCTTTAACTCAGCAACAACAACAAAAAAAAAAAACAAAGAACTCATGTCAAAAATAGTCAAGGACTTGAAGACACCTTCCCCAAATAACAGAGATAAATGGCCAATAAGTACCTGAAAAGGTGCTCATCATCATTATTCATTAAGGAAATGAGATACATTTCACACACATTAATATGGTTGCCATTTCTTTAGAAACAGAAAACAAATTTTGGTGAGGATGTAGAGAAATTGAGAATCCTGTACATCATTGGTAGGAACAAATTGAACACCTAATGTAGAAAACAGTATAACTATTCCTCAGAAAATTAAACATAAAATTACTATTTGATTCAACAGTTCAACTTCTAGTTACATATCTCAAAAGAACTGAAAGTAAGAACTCAAGTTTATAGTTGTACACCAATGTTTATAATAGCATTATTCAAAACAATACAAAAAAATGGAAAGAATCTAGTTATCCACTAACATATGAATGGGTAAATAAATTGTAGTATATTTGCTGGTCAGAATGGCTGTCATCAAAAGAACACAAGCAACAAATATTGGCAATGATGTGGAGAAAAGAAACCCTTGGTGGGCTCTTGGTGGGAAAGTAAATTCATGCAGCCACTGTGGAAAATAGTATGGAGATTTCTCCAAAAATCTCAAAATATAATTACTCTATGACCCAGAAATTCCACCCCTGGGTATATAAAACCAAAACCAAAACCAAAACCAAAAACACTAATTTGAAAAGATACATGCATGTCAATGTTCATAGCATCATTATCTACAATTGCCAAGGTATGGAAGCAACCTAAGTGTCCATGAACAGATGAATGGATAAAGAAGATATGATATACACACACACAGAGATAGATAGATATAGATAGATATAGTATGTATAGATATTTATTGTATACTACACACACACACACACACACACACACACACACACACACACTGGAATACTACTCAGCCATAAAAAATGAAATTTTGCCATTAACAGCAAAATGGATGGACTTGGATGGCATTGTGCTAAGTGAAATAAGTCACAGAGAAAGACAAATACTATATGATATCAATTATATATAGAATGTATAAAATACAACAAACTATTGAATATAACAAAAACAACAACAAAAAAAGAAGCAGGCTCACAGATATAGAGAACAAACCAGTGGTTACCAGTGGGAAGTAGGATGGGCAATAAAGGTGTGGAGGAGTGGGAGGAGTGGGAGTAACACACTATTGAGTATAAGACAGGCTACAAAGATGTACTGCACAACACAGGGAACATAGCCAGTATTTTGTAATAACTGCAAATTAAGTGGAAATGTAAAAGTTCTATAATAATTAAAAATTAAAAAAATAAAATAGAATGTAGTACATTCTTACCATGGAATGTTATTCAGCCTTAAAAAGAAGGATATTCTAACACATGTTACAGTCTAAATAAACCTGAGGACATTATGCTAACTGAAATAAGACAGTCACAAAAAGAAAAATACTATATGATGTCATTTTTATGAGGTATTCAGGGTAGTTAAATTCATAGAAACAGAAAGTTTACTCACACTTACCAGGAGCTTGGGGAGAGGGAAATGGAGACTTGTTTATTGGATACAGAGTTTCAGCTGAGCATGATGCAAAGGGTTGGAGGTAGATAGTGATGATGATTGTAACATCTATGTGAATGTACTAAATTCCACTATATTGTACACTTTAGTTAAAATAGTAAATAGTTGTGCATATTTCATCAAAATAAAATAATTAGGTACTTTAAGTGGGAGGGAAATAGAACTTGATTGTCTGCATTTTCTATATTAATGGACAGTCAGCAGGGGCAGAGAGAGATTGGGGCCTTAGACCAAATATATCAGGGGAGGAATTCATTACTCATATTTGATCAGGGACTGTTCCCTGGACTAAGAGTGGGCACCATATTCAATGCAGCCTGGGACCACTGTCCACAAAACAGTGGTCAGGGAATAAGATCACATTATCTGAAGTAAAAGGAATTCCATCCAAATAACACTGTTGAGTGGCACAACCACACTTCCATGGAAAAAGAGACACAAGGAAGAATATTACAGAGTTGTCATATCAGTCCTAGTACAGTCATAGAAACTGAATCCACTTTAGTTTGTTTAAACATAATAAATTTGTACAGGTGATAAAGGAATAGAGATCAAAAAACACAAAATTCTTCACCAAAGCCTTTCCATTTTTGCCTATAGGTAATGAGAGGGATATTTATTACCCTTCGAAATAATAAACAAATGTCACACTTATTCATACATCCAACCATTAATCTTTTTATTCATTGTTTCAATCACCATGAACTCTAGGTTTTACCTTACTTTAAAGTTACCATATTTGGTCCTTAGGGCTCTATAATACACAATTATATCTCCAGGCAAGATGCACTAGGTTGAAACCAAACTTAAAAAATGACTATTTGGTTGCAACTTAGATTCTTGATCACTACACATAAAATATTTATATATATACACACACACATACACATACATACACATACACATATCTATATACACACACACATATATATACACACACATATATATATATATACATGTATATAATTACAATATTTATTTCTGCCTAAATAACATTATGTAAGGCCCATACACTGTGTAAGCTGCATGAGGACAAGATCTTTGCTTTTCTCTCTTTACATAATCCAGAACAATGGCAGGGAGGACATAAGAATTTAACAATGTAAATAATTAGAACCAAGCATTCCTTAATGAGGATTAGAATAGATGTGTGAATAAATTGTTAACTACTTTTTAAAGCCTTTTTATTTTTCTAAGTGACCATTGTCAGTTTTATTATTTTTTATTAAAAGAAAATGGAAACAGTATTTCAAAGAGATATCTGCACTCATGTTTATAGCAGCATTAACTACAGTAGCCAAGAAATGAAAGCAACCTAAATGCCCAACGCATGAATGGATACAAAAGATGTGGCACATATACATATACACAAGGGAATATTATTCAGTCACAAGGAAGGAGGATATCCTGCCATTTGCAACATCAATGGACCTTGAGCACATTATGCTAAATGAGATAGGTCAGAGAAAGACAAGTACAGTGTGATATCACTTGTATGTCGAATCTAAAAAAGACAAGGCTTCTCTTTGCTCTTCAATGCAGGGTGTGTCTAGTCCAAGGGATTAGAACATCTGCTTAAGTCAAGCTCTCAGTGGGAACAGATATACAGATATTTCTGTAGAATAGTTTAATTTTCCATTAAACCCCGTGATACATTGGTCACATATTCATTACTATATGGTTTCTTCTTTAAAAGGCAAAGCCATTCATTCTTCCTTCTGAACACTTGAAGCCACGGCTAGATGGAGTCATTTAAAGTCTCCAGTGAAGATGAGTTAACATCCTCACAGAGATACAGAGACTGTGGTGAATAAGGTCACAGAGGGGGAAACTGTACCTGAAAGAGTTTCTTCTGCTCCTCTGGTCCTTAAGTCAACTTAGAGACCTTAATCTAATATCTAAAATCCAAACAATCTATTATCTCAGAGGTTTGGTGTGATCATGGAATTCTGGCAATTGAAAACAATCATACATGTGTCAGCTTTTGGTTTTTACAGAAGTTTCTTACTAAGTACCCTCTGTGACTAAACATACACTATGAAGATGTAAAGAAAATACATATATATATATATATATAAAATGGTGTCTGTCTTCAGACGAACTATAATTTTATTTGAAAAAAATACTAGACCAAGTTAGTTGCACCTGGGCCAAGACTGTGTTCATACCAGGATGTCATGTACCTCTAACAGGGAGACTGTGATGTCTTTTCAGGATCTGAGCATCACTCCTAGCTTGGATCCTGATTCTGAGAGTCCTTGAAGTGTTTGGGCATTCTCATTTCCCAGCATATGGATCCAAGTACATTTCCAGAGGTCCCCTAGGAGAGGCACTGTGAAAATCATTATCATTTATCCTCATCCCAGAGTTGCAAGGTCCTCTCTCCTGGGGTCCTGCCCTCCCCTCCAGGTGATAGTTCCATCATCTGAAATTGGTTTAGACCAAGGTTAGGGATTATAACCTTTTATCAATGTTACCTCTCAGCTTCCTATAAATATCCTTGATTCCAATTGTTTCCTCCCCATTCTTTTTTCTCTAAAGACACCTTGTTTTATTTGCAATCTTCAGAATTTTCTCTGGTCAGGTCTGCTGGCTGCCACTCCAACCAAATTATAGACTGAATGTTTGAATGTGTTCTCCAAAATCCATTTGAGGAAACCCCAACTACCAATGTCCCAATGTGCTTGGAAATGGGGTTTGGGAGGGATTAGATAATGAGTGTGGGGCCTTCATGAATCTAATTAGTGCCTGTATAACAAAGAATCATGAGATTCATTCTCTCTGTCTCTCTCTCTCTGTCTCTCTCTCTTCACCATGCTAGGACACAGTCAGAACCTTGTCATCTGTAAAGCTGTAAGAGGACCCTTACCAAGAAAATAACAGTGCTGGCACAGTGCTTTTGGACTTACAGCCTCCAGAACTGGGAGAAATAAATGTTTGTTTTGTATGCCACACAGTCTATGGTAATTTGTTATAGCAGCCTGAGCTAAGACAAACCACGATGCTCATTACTCTCATTGTATGTACTTGAATTCTGATGTTTAAATGCCAACACCTGGCCTCTGTGTGTCTGGGTTTTCATTCCCCATTACTATCAAGGCATCCATTTCTGCAGTGGTGCATCACCCCTTCTGTACTTGCCTACAGCAGAGACGCCACCACTGAACTTAAGGTTGATGGGAATTCCTCTCACCAGTGAATATTCTTAGTGTTTAGTAATTTGTTTCTAAACACTGTAAAAGTGTAATTGAAACCTATGAAGTAAAGGTTACTGTTGCTGAGATTTCAAGGGGTAACAGGAAAGTTCATACCTTATTTTTGAAGCAAATATAAGGGATTAAAAAACAAGGCCAAAGCAAAAACAAGATTAGGATGCAAACGTTATTTTCTAGTATTCTGATCTTAGTCTTAGACCCCTTATTGAGCAGGCTAATGTCATTTCTGGAAGCAATGAGCAATTCCATTTATTCACATTCCGTTTACTATTTTATTATTAGTATTGTAGTTTGTTTTCTTTGTTATTCAACAAATAACACAAGCTATCTTTGCAAAATTGAAAAGATAGGGTATATAATGAAAAGCATGTGTCCTTTCCATCCCTGATACCAAGCTGTCCTCTCCAATGATACCAATTTCTAATGAATATTCCAGAAATGTACTATACATACATGTGTATGAGTGCCCAAAATAATTGCCTTTTTTTTTTATGGTGAACACATTATACAAACTCTTTTGTGCCTCATTTTTTCACTCTACATTCTATCTTCCAGATTGTTCTATATTTATACAAATAGAGCTCCCCTATCTATTTACTAGCAACCTAGTATTCTAGTATAAATGCATGCAAAATATATATTACCAAATTACATAAATGAGCATTAAGTGCTTTCCAATCTTTTGCCATTAGAAGTGAAGCCTCAGTGAAACTCTTGTATATATGTACATACACATATATATGATTTTGCACACATATATATTTCCTAAAACTGAACACACTATATCAAAGTGTCCATGCATTTATTCTATCTAATGTGGGCCAAGCATCAGTATTCTCTTGAAATCACTTTTTATATTTAAAGCATTGCTGGATGAAAGTGAAATAATGCACATCAGAAATAGGCCAGAGAACATACATGTATATTGTATTATATATCTGATTTCTTTACAAGGAGAGCTACTTCTTTTTAAATAATGAGCTCACTACTTTCATAACATTACCAAGAATGTTAGCTGGGGCAGGCAATAACGAAGTGATTCTTTTGCCAATGTTGTCCAAGGCTTGTGCAAGCAAGGAACTATCATCATTTTTAGTATCAACAATCCTGTCTCCAAAATGATTTATCTCTGTACTCATCTCCTCACATTTATTTCTAAATCCTTCAGTACACAGGTATTCTTGGACCTAAAAAAAATAAAAATGAGGAAGGAAGTAAAACTTTTTAAATCCCCCATTTTTTCAAGGATTACATTTTGTCAAACTTTAAAACATTGTCAGACTATCTTTGTATCATTCCTAAAATTATTCTCTCTTAATCATGAAAGGAGACTCTTGTAACAAGGAATATTTCCTAGTTTGGACCTAAATATTAAGAGGAAGTGTAATTTACAGCCTTAATAATATTCATATACCTTAGGGTTTTCCAGGTGGCTAAGCCTGGCATGAGGACAAATGTAATATTTTCCAGTCAAAAAATGCAAATGAGAGGTAGCCTTGGTCTGTCTGCACTAATTCTCAGTCCCACTCAGGATGGCACTGTCACCCATATTGTAGAAATCTGTTATAAACACATGGCCCCTAAATTATAGAAATCTCTTATAAATCATGTTCAGATGAACAATGAGAGAAATCCCCCCAAGCCACATGATAGCTTGGGGATCTGTCCACACCTGGAGGCAATGCAGCAAGTGTAAAATCTATCATTTCCTTGTGTTTTTAAGTCTGGACATTTCTGGTAGTTTTATGTCAGCACAGATCTACCTCAGGGCCTTGGGCTGAGCAGGTCTCCTGGTAAAAGGTAGTGATCTTGGTAGAGCATACTAGTTGTTGTTCATATTAAACACACATAGTTGGAATATCTGTTCAATCAAGCCCTGTGAGATCATTTTAAAATTCTCTAAATGGTTATTCAACCCTATTTATATTCTCTGAGGGCTTGGAGTAGGGGGGGAATACTCATCCTGAACTCTCCAAAGTCTACTTACAGAGCCGAATTTAAAGGTTTTGGAAGGATTCAAAGGCTTCAGGGTTTTAATAAATCACAGGCAGTAGATGCACTTGTGATCTCTGCATGACCATGCTGTAACCTTCACCCATCCCTTCCTGGGGTACGAGGACAAAGCTATCAAGCTCTACTACTGCCACAGCCTGATTCACCTTCAGCTGATGCTCCAATATCTTGTTTGGCTCTCTCAGCAGGTTTTCTCTTTCTCTCACCAGCTTCTCCATCATCTGGACTATGTGTTTCTGGAGACTTCTCTTCTGAGCCTCCACCTGCTGCTGCTGCTCCTGCAGTTTCTGTTTCAGCAGTTCCTGTTCCTTCTCAGCTGTCTCCTTCCTGGTCCACTCTTCTGCCCCAGGGAGGTATTAGAGAGGGAAAAAATAGGCAAGGATTGACCTCCACCCTCCTGAGCTCAGAGGCCAAACCAAATTGAAGAGAGTGGTAGGAAATCTCTTAAGTCCTCCCCCCACACCCTGAGTCCACACCATCGAGAGTACACTTCAGAATGTGAGAGAAAAGGCTCTGTCTGTCTGGCGTCCAATCACAGTTCCCTTTGCTGTTTCCAGGTGCAGCAGGGTTGTTCCACAGAAAGGAAGGAAGCTCCGGTATTGGGAAGGTTTTGCTCTCACAACTGTCAGAGGGCACTGCAAGAACATACCCATCCCACTGTGAGCCCAGCCCTACCCCGTACCTGCTATGGCCTTCTCCCAATCAGTAAGGGCTTTATCTGCCTGCAGGATTTCTCTAGTGCCACCTGGGACTTCAGAAATCTCTGGAGGAACTCATTTCCCTGAGGAACCAAGGAGGAGCACAGAAATTAGATTTCCAATAGGGAAATTAGTGCTGCAAAGACAACTAAGTCCATGTAACTTTTGCTTCATGTTTAAAGTTCCACAGTGGTTCCTTACAATGAGTCCAAGCTCCTTAGAGTGACCTGTCTCTCTCCAGTCTCTTGCCCAGTGCTACTTCCTTCTCCCCACTCTAGAATCTAGCCAGTCAGAATTATGTTCAGTTCTACAAACCCCAATTCTCTGGTGCTTTTACATATCTGCTTTCCCAGTGTGAAATAGTGCCTCTAAATTGTGCTGCTGTTCTCCTCTGCCACTAGCTGGTTATAACTTTAGACAACTTATTTTAACCTGCCTATGCTTCTCAGTTCAGATCTTTAAAATGTTGATAATGCAGATGCTTCTTAATGCTATTTGAAAGATTAAGTTAAAGAGTCTAGGGAAAGAGCTTAACATTTTGGCTATAGGAAACAACAGTTCAATATATAATAGTTGCATTATTATTGTTGTTTTTTATTGTTATTATTATATTTGTTTCTAACACCTAAGTAGCTCTTTCCTGAGTGTTATAACTTGTCTATGTAGTTGACTTCCTTTCTCACTTGTGATCATCCTTGTGTACAAAGACTGAATTGTAAATTATCAGTGCTCAACACGTCAAATATGTTGTTGCTTAAAAAAAAGAATATTTTCTGTTCTGTCTCTTGTGGATTTAAGAAATCTGTACTCATGTTTGGGAGTTGACATTTGTACTCTCTTCAGGAATAAATAGCATGCAGTGAACCTTAAGAGCCAAAGCTGTTTGAATGGCCCCATACTCTCTCTTTATGCATGCATGGAGCTGCACTCTCAACTTTCAGGAGACCTCTTTGACTATTCTGTAGGTTCCCCATTTTTCCCTTATTCCTCACCTTCACTCCTTTCATGGGCACTTGGTGATATTACTTTTCAATAATTTCCTTTGCTTTCCTGTAGAGTTCATGACCTCCAGGAACAGAGAAAGTTCCTGCTGGGATACTTTTTATTAGTGTCTTTGAAAGCTGATCAAGTTTATTCTGGCAGTATTTGATTGATGTCTCTTCATTCTGCATCAAGAAATCCTCTTTCTTATTCTTTATGATTTCCTAGAGGGAAGAAAGATAGAGGGTTGTCACCAGAAGCAAGGAACAGAGGAAGTAAATTTCCAAAGGATCTGGTAGAAAAATTGGTCTAACTGTGTTCCTCATGAGAAAAGTATTCTGTTGGAGGACATGTAATAAAACAGCAGTCACAAGATTTGATTTATTCACAGCTCTGAAAACTCTGGAAGACCATGGGGAAGTTCCCTAACCTCCTTTGGGTATTTCATCTGAGCTGTTGGAATTGCATTACCTAATCTCTGTGGTTCCTTGAAGCTGCCACATTCAGTGATTCTGTCTGTCTTCAATGAAAGATACAACAAGGAGCAACCTAAGCTGAAAGTGGCCAGAGATGTGGATCTGAAAAGATAAATTTTGGTTCCCAGCCATAGGAGTGTGTTCACAGAAAAAGAAGCCAGCTAAAGAATGTCTTGGGTGTTCTGGACAGGCTTGGAATCCACAGAAGTATTTATTTCAAGAGGATATCCATACTGATTTTTCATTGAAGGTCAAAGAGAGTTCCAGATAAACTGCCTGAGTTCTAGCAGTCAAAAAAGAAGGAAATGTAGTCCTTTGAAACTCTGTCCCTCATGAGAACATGGACTACTTTATCCCTGAGTAAGAGATGAGCCGTGGGACCAGTAACAACACTTCTAGGCTTCATTCTTCAAGGGGAGGGGACATATGATAAATACAAAGAGAGATTACCACAAGGTTCTTCTGGAACTCCTGCTTGTCATCCTTGAAAGAGTGCTCCATGAAGACTGCAGGGGCTTCCCTCTCACAGGCATCATGCTCCTCCAGCAGCTCCTGCAGCATGTCTGTGGGGAAGCTCACTCGCTGGGCCATCTGCTCGCTGTAGTGGTCGTCTGCCTTCTGAATGGCAGCTGAGTTCTCCAGCTGGGCCAGAGATGTCACTGCGTTCTCCAAGTGAGGAACTGCTCCGCTATTGCTAGTATCCACGTAGGTCACAACCAGAGTCCTCAGCCCTGAAGAAGCCAGGAAATTTAGGGGCTAAATATCAAGTTATCAGTCAATGGCTCCAGGATTCTGAGACTATGCTTCTAGGGTCATATACACATGCACACACACAAACACATACACGCACCCCTACCTCCTTCTACTATTATCACCTTCATTTTCCTACTGACTCTTCATTTTTATGGTTTTCCAGGCCACAGGACTAAAAAAGTTAATATCTACTTCTATCTAACATACTAGGGGCTACCTGGAAAATACAGTTTCTCATTTTAAAAATTGAAAGCAATATAGATTACATAGATAGACAGATGAGGCAAAGTGTACCATGTTTAATTTATTCCTAATTCTGAGCCTTTGAATGGATTTTCAGTGATTTATGGGCTAATATTTATTTCTGAACCACTATAAATTCTCAAAATATCTTTTGAATTCTTCTTGTGAAGAACACTTATTGTATAGGACTTCCTTTGAAAACATGCAGTATTCTGTTTTTACACCAAAAGAGTGATTATATTCTAAGTGGAGGATGTTTTCAGATAAGTGGGAGTCACCGATATCATTGACAAAAATTGCAATTTGGAGGAGGAATTTGTAAAGCCCCCAAAGTGAGATAATTATAAAGTATACAGATTTCTTCATGGAGTATAAATGTCTGTAAAATCAGAATTCCTTATAGAATCAAACAAAAATTTTAGAAAGCACATTATATAAAATATTCAACACATAGCAGTCCCCATGGAAATGGGAAAAAGGGACTCACCTTTCCCAGTGACCATGATTCCTTCTGTGAGGTCTTGGTCCTTGCATCAGTGAAGATGTAAGAACAGAAATTTTTTGTTTGCTCCTGGAATTTAGGATCCAGTTGGTCTTCAGATACCATCCCAATATTGGCTAGAATTTTTTTTTTCCTATATTGGTCAGTCAAAGTCAAAACACTTCCATCTTGGAAATAAATGCCTGATGCAGTCTCTGGGTAGATTGCATGTTTGGGCTTTGGGATTCTTCCCTGAGGGACAGAAAAACAGGGATTAGAGTGTGTAGAGTCTTCAGGCGAGGGGATTACAGGTGTTCATGGCAGGGATTTGTGTGTCTTTGCCATTTCTACACAAAGAACTCTTTTAACATAGACATTCAATACTTCTTTGCACATCAGACTTATACCAATGATATAACTGCAGAGAAATTTAGGGAGACATCTGATCCAGTAAAGGAAACCTATGGCTGGTCTCTCCAGACATGCACATAGTAGAGTGGTTGTCTATGATGTGTTTGCTTAACTAGCAGCTAAAAGGATGAAAGGTCACATGAAACTTTCTGCTCAACTCAACCTCATGTAGGAATTGAGCTGTGGAACCAAAAACAGAGCTACAGACAAGGGATCATGGACAGTAATTGGAATATTAGGAATGACATCCTCATTATTTAAGGAAAACTGTTTTGATGCTAAAAATAATTGATGCAGGGTTATCTATTTTTTAGTAAAAACCTCTGAAGTATAAATGTACCTGAAATGTAATTTTAAGGTATCACCACTAATCTATAAACTCTTTGAGGTAAATGATTATATCTGGTCCTCTCCTGCCAGCCAATTTCTTAATAGCTGTTTTGAGAAATCATAAATAGAAACGTGAAAGTAAGAATGAATAAATTGGGATTGATATTTCTCTCAAGGTTTCAATAGACACACATCCTTGGAAATGTAACCCATGAAAATAATTTATTACCTTGTAATTAAATCATGAGTAAACATGTGGGAATTAGGAGAAAGCTATGATGTGGAAGGTAAAATGAATGTTCTAATAATTGTCAATATTATTGAAAAGGCATAGATTGTAAAGACAGTCACCTCTTCAGGTTTATTTACAACATAGAATCATTTTGTAGATGATATAATTATACAGGATTAGAAAGTTTTATATCCCTCTTTGAAAAGAATAATATGTGAAATCTACATTTTGTTCTTTAGATAAGCTTTTCACTGCAGTTTCATGTCTAACAATTAGCTGATTAGTTGTTTTCTTCAACAGAGACAAATTGAAGGAATAGGAAACACAGCGTCCAGTCTTTAGAATGTTTCAGCGCCCATTTAAATCTGGATGCTAAATTTAAAGATGTATAAAAAACAAATTGGTTTTGAGTAATTTCACTTTACACTTTACTTTTCTTGAGTAAACTTCAACTGTAGCCCCTAGATCTTTGCAACCCACTTTCCAGCCACCATTTCCACAGACTGATTTAGTCTCAAATACAAATGCAATCACAGAGATGAGGGATATTGTTTAGTAGATCCCACACTCTATTGGACCGTACACTGCCCAGGCCATACTCTGATACCTGGAATCAGCTTCAGGGCATTCTCCAAGTACTCATCTTCTGTGATAGGCTGACCACATAACTGCAACTCCAGGGTGAAATCCCATACAGTCCAGCTAAAGTCTGGAAAGAAATTCACAAATTCTGTGGAATCTTCTACTCTATCAGGTGTTTGAGAGGACTTTGTCCTCCCTGATATTTTGCAAGCTCTGTCGCATAACTAAGATTTGGTTAGGGAAAAGAAACTCACTACTAACAATTCCCACATTTCTCTAGTATAAAAATATTATAAGCACACTCTTTTGCCATGGGTCCCCTCTGCTCCACCCAAGAAAACTAAATGACAGGAAAGGAGAGACTGACTCTATCCTCATTCCCATGAATTCAGTGAAACATGGTGGTTCAGGACCTGGAAGGATACTGCAGATGCTCCAGGGCCTGGTGGTTGATGGTGCTCATGCTGTTCTAGACAAAGCTGCTGCACAGAACCACGGCCAGGGCAAAGATCCATGAATCCTTCTTAGACTCATCCTAGAAATCACATTAGAACAAGAGAGTTAGAAGTTTACCCCTACATTAGAAATTCATCTGTACACTTCTTCAATCATGGTTTCATTTATTATTTCAGCTAACATACTCACCACGCAAAGAAATTGCTTGAAGACAGATGTAAATGCAGATATCAACTTTGACAATTACAGAGACACTTCTTGTGTTTGCAAATTTTTCATATATAAAAGGATTCTAATGTTCACAGTGCTTTCTTTTTCCTCAATTGGATAAAGTAAAATAACATACACAGAAAAACTAATACAGTACCTGTTGTGTAATTAGGAATTCAGTGATGAGTGTGGGCACTTATTCATTCTGCATATATTTATTAATCAGAGTCCATGTAAAATATACCATAGTTGGCATAACTGGGTATTTAAATTATATCCAATCAATAAATACTTGCAGGAAGCTACTAAATATCCCCCACTGTTCTTAGATTTTAAAAAAGCAATGCTAAAAATGAAAATTATTTCTTTCAGCATGACTATCTCAAAGCAGTGGACAAACATCCATAACAGTATTGCAACAAAGATAGAAGTATCTGTAAAAGGCTTACTCTCAGTAATGTATATAAGCAGTGAAACCTATAGCTATAACACTAAACTAAAATTTAGAAGTCTATCAAGGAAGAACAGAGCTATGAAATTTGGAGAAAGAATATATAATCTGAAAGCTTCCTCAAAGTCTTGAGCTGAATATTAAAGAACTGGTATATGTGGAACTGAAGAAATGAAGGTGATCCCATAGACAGGAAAATCCAGAGAAACAAAATTAGAGATGGGAGAAGACAGGGGTCTTGTAGTTAGAGTCACTTGAGGGCAGAGGGCAAGTGGAGAAGTTAAGGTGAGCTTTCATGCAGCCTAATCAAGGGCCTTAAAGCCCAGGCTAATTTGTATAAATCATAGCATTGTCTAAATAATGGCATAAACTGGAAATTGTTTTTTATTATAAATGGTATGTAAAGTTGCTCCCAGTGCAAATGCAAAAACTGTGGTTTATGTTGAGAAGATTCTAAATGGGAGTTTGGGGGGGATAAGAGTTTATTCATTACTTTCTTTCCCCAAAACCCACTTTTTAAAAATAATCAATTAGGATAAGAAGCAGTAGCAGTTATGACAAACAATTATTTCAACAAGAAGATTATATCATTATTTGATATATGGCTTTAAAAATAAGCACAGACTTTCTAACTCCCGTTGAGGAAAAAGAGAGAGCTATAAAAATGTAAGTATTATTTCCAAATAAATCTCAAAAGGGGGAAAGGAGGAATAGTTCATTTCACCCATTAGCAGAAAGCTAAACCACCAAAAATCCATTTTAAAATGTTTCTTGTAGGACAAAAAATTACTTTTATAGAACTTGCACATTCAGAAGTGTCTCACAGATTTCCAGAACACTCTGTGAGTAGTTGATGAACTACATCATGGAAAATGTAAACCCGTCCCTTAAATCCAACCCTCAAATACACTCTTCACCTTGTAGCTAAGAAGGTGAATCAGAAATTTTTCCTCACTCACAGATTGATACTTCTCCTCTTTCTTAGTTATGCTTAACTGTAAGCTCTCAAAACCAGTCAGGTGCTGCCTGGATTGCCTTTCAAAACTGAAGGACTTATTCCCCTAGCTGTTGGGAGTGCTGGTGGAAGACAGTCTTCAGGTGTCAGCCCTCTTAATTAGAAAGGCTTCTGGAGAAGCTCTTCAAAAATGTATCAGCAACCCTGTCCCAAACTCAGGATAACTCAAAAAAGCCATTCCAGCCATGGAGCTCCCATGAAATTCCCAGAAATTGGGGATTGCAATGCAATGTAATTTCTTCTTCTATCCAGCCTGCTTCTTTCGCAATTACATGGTACTAAATCTGACTGCAGATAATGTCTTGTCAATTGAACTAAAGACTCTTTTAGGGCAGGACCTTTACTTTGGTCACTGATATCTACAATGCTAAGTCCAAAGGCCTGGATCTCAGCTGTTCAATAATGACTTACTAAATGTAATCAAGTCATCCACACAGTGCCAAGAAATAAAAGAATTTATCTAAGACACCATGATATCTTACCTAGAAGTGAGATTCAAACAAATCATAGTTTGCCTTATTTACTATAATTGATTTCTAGATTTTACAGATTAAAGCAGTAAAATTTCTAGGACCATGGAGAGATAAGGGGAAAATCCAGAATAAAAAGTATTTAACTGTGATTTTCTGCTTTACCATTCACACATCCCCCAGGCTCTAAGTGTCCAGAAGGACCACCAGAGTATGATTGGGCTTGCGTGGGTGAGGCACACACCGCATCCAGATGCCATTGGTTTCAGATTGCATTGTAGAGCCTAGAGGAAAGCCTGTGAGGAGAGGGGAGAAAGCAGCATTCAGTTAGAGCAGATAATCTAAACCACCAAGGGGCTACAGAGACAGATCTATTGAAATGTCAGTATCCCAGCATACGATTTGGTGCTTTCTCCATTTCCTCAGGAATGTCCTACTTTGTGTGTCATCTGTTTCAAGGAGGAAGGAATATTAATTGTGATAAAGATACCAAGCAAGGGCTCAACATAGAGGCAAAGGGGAATCCATGAATCAGACAAAATGGAAGTCACTGATAACCATAAGAAGAGTATCTTGAAAGAATGGTGAGGTTCAAAGCCAGAGAGAAATGGACTGAAGACAGACATGGGAAGAGAAAAAAGTGTAAAAAAGAAAATCAAGATTATATTGTTTGTCAGACAAATTTTTCAAAAGGTGGGAGAGGTGTTAGCCACAGTAGTATATGACATACAGGAGATATTTTTAAGATTATAGACATTTGAACACATTTATATGTTGATGAGAATAGTCCATAAAAAAGCAAAATGTGTTTCAAGAGCGAGTAGACACAATTGCAAGAGTCCAGTGCTTAAGCATGTAAAATAAGGTAGGATTGTGAGAATTGGTAGGAGAAATTTTGCTTTACAGGAATAAAACATACAATATGATAATGAATTACAGTAAGACAGTGATTTAGCAGTGAGAATTAAGAGTGGAAAGTTGACTTGTTAAGAGAAATTTGGTTCTCCCTACACATGATCAGGACAAAACTTAAGAAGCTGAGGTATTAGCTAGAATCAAGCAATTGGTCCTTGACCCAGTACAACACTCACCATGATTCTGACCTGCAAGATGGTTCATCAAGTAGGATTTGCCTGTATGATACGGTCATACAATGGCCACCACCAGCTCTGGCAAAGAAATCTCACCAAGAATCTGCAGAGATTTTTGGTTCACTGACAGCACCTTGACACTTTCCAGCAGACAAATTGGGTCCATCATTTTGGGTCTGGATGCCATGGCAACCTGCCAACCTAGAAGAGCTTCTTAGTGGAAATCAGATTATAAAGCCATTCTCTAACTCAGACTTATACAAAGCATCTATCAACTTAGGATAAGGTAAGTAAGAGTTCTGTGCTTTCCATTAGACAAAATGTAACCTAGAATTAGCATACTGCAGAGGTTTTCCCCCATCATTCCCTCAAGTCTCTCATGATATTGGTAGTGAAATAATATAATATCACTCTCCAAACTGTTATTTCAAAATAATAATATAATTAAAGTTATTGTTATGATGCACTGAATGCCTACAATATACCAAGCCCTTTGATAATAACTTACATATCCAGCTAAACTGATATTCACAAGAGACTGAAAGTTAGAAATTAATATAACTACTTTGGAAATGAGGTAAATGGTTCTCACAAAGGCTGAGTGAATGTCATTGAGAAAGGATTGAAAATCTACATACTTGAGCGAAATGACAGACAAGCAAACTCTAGGCTCTTGTTTCTCCAAGGAGACATAAACAATAACCAAAATACTGGCTAGAATAACCTTACAGTAGTTCCATAAAACAGTCAAAGGTCCAAAGCAACCAACCAAATACCAAATCAAGAAACAGCCTCATTCAAAATGGTAGGAAATTCTGTGGTTTTTCTGTTGCCCTCGGTCCCCATTGTGGTAAGGTCTTTAAGGAAGTGGCAAATCATTTCCCAATTCCCTCCCCTGATTCAGAGAGAGGGAGTTGTATAATGTTCTAATCTGTCAGGGCTGCCTGTTCAGGTCTCTGTTTCACCTCACATGAAAATCAGGGAAGGGTGGCAGAGGGGTAGGTGGTGGTAAAACTTGGATATCAGGTGGAAAGAAGCAGCAGGTATTTCTCAAGGAAAAAATGTGGAGAGACAGCTCCACAGATGCCTAGAACAAGAGGTTACCAGTGAATATATAAAATAGAATATCTAAGGCATCAATTGAATTTCCAATTCCCTTTTTCAAAATAAACAGAGCAGAACAGACTGCATTTACAATGTTCTGACATCTCATGGGCTGCCTGAAGGACTGTTATCTTTTCCCTTATTTGGATCTTAGGCAAGGAGAAGCAGTGGGCATTGCTTGGGAAAGCTGCAGGGAGAATGACATACAGACACCTATGACAAGATATTATGGGTGTGTGATATTGAGATGTATAATAAGAAATACAAATTTGATCATTGTCCTTATTCCTGGTATATAGCTCTTAAAACCCTATGTGATGAGAGAGATGAAATTATTTTTCTTGTAACTTTTGGTCTTTTGTCCTCAATTCCTAAAATAGCTCCAGACTGATAAAGATGAAAGGAGAGTCTTTTGTTATTTATAACAAGCACCTTTCAACCACAACTGAGTTTATGTTAATGAGGTGATTTTGTAAAGCCCCTAGATCACTACAGAATGGAGTTGGTTGCTAGAGGAATCAATGTTATTAGAAAGTTGCAACATTTATCCTGATGCTCCAACCACTGGGGAGCAGAGAAGAGTTGAAAGTTGAGTTAATCACCAATGACCAATAGTTTACTCAACCATATCTATCTAAGAAGTCCTCTATTAAAAAAATAAATTAAACCTAACTGAAGGGGCTCAGAGAGTTTCTGGCTTGATGAATATGTGGAGGTTGTTAGAAGGTGGCAAATCCAAAGGGGTCATGGAAGCTCCACACGCTTTTCTCGATATCTTTCCCTTTGCATCTCCTATTTTGCTGTTTATAGGCTGTATCCTTTTTTAAAATAAACCAGTAATCTAGTAAGCAAACTATCCTTCCTGAGTTCTTAAGCCATCCTAGCAAATCATTGAACCTGGGGAAGAGATGGGAAACTCCAATGTACAGCCAGTTAGTCAGAAGCACAGGTGACAACCTGGACTTGTAATTGCATCTGAACTGAGGAGAAGTCTTGTGAGACTGAGCCTTTAATCTGTAGGGTATGAACTAACTCTTGGAAGTTAGTGTCAGAATTGCTTATTGTGAAAAAATGCTCACATATGTGCTGACCAGAAATAAGTATAGAGAATAGAAACTTGAGAAGAGAAACTGAATTTTTCTTTTTCTTTTCAGGATGGAGACACACAATAGACAATCAAAAGTTCAAAGGAGACATCCTTTGGGAAATTAATATACTTAAAAGGAGCACATATATGGGAAAACTGGAAAAGCAACACACAGGCCCAGGGAAGATGCATGCTCAAAAAAGCCTAAAAAGACTTTACAACTTCTCCTAAGCTTAATCCCAAGTTTCAAACTCAAGAGCCAGCTTAGGAAAAGACTTCCTTGTCAAAAGGCCAATATGCAAAGAATGGGAAAGGTGACTGCTTTCATAAATGCTCAACTTTCAGGGGGTGGGAAGGTAATAACTCAGTAGTAGAGCATGTACTTAACATGTCCAAAATCCTGGGTTAAATACTGAGTACCTCCACTTACAATAAATAAATAGAGAATTAAATATCCAATTTTTCAACAACAACAACAAAAATCACAAGGCATACAAAATAAATGAAAATATGGCCCTTCCAAATGAAGAAACTAAAGTGGTAAAAAAAAAAAAAAAAAAACCCGAGGAAACATATGCATTAGATGTTTTAGGCAAAGACTTTAAAATAACTTTTTTAAAAATATGCTTAAAAAGCTAAAGGAAAACTCAGAAAAATAACTAAAGAAAATCAGAAAAACAATATGTGAACAAAATTAGAAAATGAACAAGGAGATAAAAATAATTAAAAAAGGAACCAAACTGAAATTCTGAGGCTGGAAAATACAATGAATGAATTTACACATTTTCTACAGGGAATTAGCCTTGGGGGTAAAGCTCAGGTGAAGAGCATTTGAATACATATAAAGGGGATTAGACTTGCACAGGCAAAAAGACTCAGCAAACTTGAAGACAGGACATGTGAAATTATCAAGTCTCAGGAGCAGAAGGAAGAAATAATTTTTTTAAAGTGAATACAGCCTAACAAACTTATGGGATACTGTCACATAGACAGGTATATGCATTATGAAAGTCCCTAAAGCAGAAGGGAGAGGCAGGGCAGAGAGATTATTTGAGGAAATAATGGCTAAAAAATTCCCAATGCAATGAAATATATAAATCTACAAATGCAAGATATTCAACAAACTCCAGTAGGATAAATAATCAGAGACCAATGCTGAGGTATATTATAATCAAACTGTCAAAAGACAAAGAGAGAATCTTGAAAGCAACAAAGAGCAGTAACTCATCACATCCAATAAGATTGTCAGTCAATTTATCAACAAAATATTTGGAGGCCAGAAGGCAGTGGAATGATATATTTAAATTGCTAAAAACTGAGTGATGGGGTAGGGGGGAACCTACCAATGAAGAATACTGTTTCCAGAGGAGGGGGTCAAGATGAGGGATAATAACTTCTCACAGAAAAGTGACTGAAAACTGGCAGAACTCCTATACAAACAAGATTTCAAGAGATATTTCCACATAATTAGGGAGGAGTAAAAACTTCAGATTGGGACCTGTGCACCTAGGGAAGGACTAAGAAGAAAAGGAAGACTGTGAAAACAGACCCTAAACCTGAGGAGTGAGTAGGTCAAGCCACAGACTTGGCATCTCAGTCCTGGGGTCCTACACAGAGGAGACAATTCCCCTTGGCTACTTGGAGAAAGACTGAAACAGATAGAAAGGCTGGAGAAGCCTAGACTAGAAGGAGTGAATGGGTGCTGGTTTGCCACCAGACAGGTTGGAGACAGGTCAGCCTGAGCAACTACCACCTTACTGTACACCCCAGGAAGATTTTCTATTCAAATAACAACAAAAAGAGTACTGTTGTGGTTATATCTATATGAGATAAAAAAATGTATTCCAAGCACTGTTAAAAGAGACAAAGAAGGACATTATGTTAAAAGAGTCAATTTTATCTAGAAGATAAACAATTCTTAATATGTATACCTGAACATTAGAGTTCCAAAATATATGAAATAAACATTGACAGAATTGAGCAACAGATCACTCAACAATAATAGAATAGTTTAATACCTTACTTGCAATAATAGGTAGAAATAACAGAGTACTTGGATAACACTATAGATTAATTGAACCTAACAGACATATACAGAACACTCCCAACCAACAACAAGAGAAAACACGTTTTCCCTGATGGGCATGGAATATTTCCAAGGATAGACCATATTTTAGGCCACAAAACAAGTCTTAACAAGTTTTAAAAGTTTAAACTCATACAAAGTATCTTTTCTGAACCCAATGAAATGAAACTGGAAATTAATAGATGGAATAAAACTGCAAAGTCTACAAATATGTGAAAACTAAACAAAATACAATTAAGAATAAAAATAAACTACATGAACATAATAAACTCTATATATGGAAAAATGCACAGGTAACATCATCCTCATAGGTAAACTACTGAAGACTATTCCCACCCTCATGCCTCCCCTTTTTGAGAAGGAGACTGCACACTTTAGATCAATGTTCCCACACAGTTGCTTCTTCTTCCACTTGCCACTCTTCTTCTGTTTCAAGAGGATGTCCTGAATCTTGAGAGATTTAGGCCAAGGTACTTAGCTGAGAAGGGTCAGGATTTTTGCAACTTAATCCCATAAATGAAAATAAGAATGAAAATGCAAATATTGTTTTATATTATATTGAGAGACATATACATATATTTAGAGAGAGGAAGCAAATCTAGGAAAATGCCACCAGTGGGTAAATCTAGGTGAAAAGGATATGAGATTCCCTTGTAATTGTTTTCCAAGGCAAATTTGATTTTAAAAATTAAGTATTAAAAACAATTGTACCATGGTTCTTCTGGCATATTTCTGATTGGCATTATATTAAAATTTCCCTATAATATCTATGCATATTTCATAATCAGACTATATAAACATGATATTATATTCAAATGTCTCAACTATTCAGTTCCATATTTATAGGTCAAGTATTCAAGATGCCTCAAATACTATCAAAAATATTTTTTAAAAATACCAGCTTAATCAGTTACTACTTGTGTGGCCTTAAACAAGAAGCCTCACCTAGTTAAACCTAAGTTTTTAAGAATAATTATAGGGGTAATATGAAACAAACGGTAAGTCCAGTCTGGAGGATGTTTTGATAATAAAATCAGATAAGTCAAAGCTTATATATGAGCATAGAATGCTGCAAAAAATGGGATTTCAGTGCATGCTTACTGAATTAGATGGAGATTTATCCACAACAACTACACTAAACAAATTGGGTTACATATTTGAACACAATCTGCAAACTTCAGGTTACTAAGAAACAAGGTCTATAATTTTTTTTTCAGAGAAAAGCAGCAAGAAAATTCAAACACTGCTCCTGCACCATCTCCTTTTGTCTGATTCTTCATTGTGGGAGAAAAGAATACAAAGGTAAAACAGGATCCTCTAACAGCTACATTATAATGACTAGAGTTGTCCAGTCCCCCTCTTTAAATGGAAAACTTAAAGGAAGCTGCAGGAAAATGTGAGAGAAACAACTTTATAAAAACCAGGTCTGCGGAATAGAATAGAAAGCCCAGAAATGAACCCACAGGCTTTTGGTCAACTAATCTTCGACAAAGGTGGCAAGAATATACAATGGAATAAAGATAATCTATTCAGCAAATGATTTTGGGAAAACTGGACAGCAGCATGTAAATCAAGGAAGCTAGAACATTCTCTTACACCATACACAAAAATAAACTCAAAATGGATCAAATGTTTAAACATAACACAAGATACAATAAACCTCCTAGAAGAAAACATAGGTAAAACATTATCTGACATACAGCTCAAAAATGTTCTCCTAGGGCAGTCTACCCAAGCAGTATAAATAAAAGCAAGAATAAACAAATGGGGCCTAACTAAGCTTACAAGCTTCTGCACAGCAAAGGAAACCATAAGTAAAACAAAACAAAAATATAAGGAATGGGAAAAAATTTTTGCAAATGATGAAATCAACAAAGGCTTGATCTCCAGAATATATAAGTAGATCATACGACATAATAAGAAAAAACCAACAGCCCAATTCAAAAATGGGCAGAAGATCTAAACAAGCAATTCTCCAAGGAAGAAATACAAATGATCAATAGGAACAAGAAAAAATGCTCACTATCACTAATTATCAGAGAAATGCAAAACAAAACTATAGTGAGGTATCACCTCAAAACAGCCAGAATGGCCATCATTCAAATGTCCACAAATGACAAAAGCTGGAGAGGCTGTGGAGAAAAGGGAACCCTCTTACACTGCTGGTGGGAATGCAGTTTGGTGCAGCCACTGTGGAAAACAGTATGGAGATTCCTCAAAAGACTAGGAATAGACATAACATATGACCCAGTGATCCCACTCCTGGGCATATATCAAGAAGGAACTCTACTTCAAAAAGACACCTGCACCCCAATGTTCATAGCAGCACTATTTACAATAGCCAAGAGATGTCAACAGCCTAAATGTCCATCAACAGATGACTTGAAGAAGAAGAAGTGGTATATTTGTACAATGGAATAATATTCAGCCATAAAAACCGACAACATAATGCCATTTGCAGCAACATGGATGCTCCTGGAGAAGGTCATTCTAAGTGAAGTAAGCCAGAAAGAGAAAGAAAAATACCATATGAGATCTCTCATATGTGGAATCTCAAAAAATTTTAAAATGAATATAAATACAAAACAGAAACTGACTCATAGATATAGAATACAAACTTGTGGTTGCCAAGGGGGCAGGGCGGGGGGAGGGAAAGACTGGGAGTCCAAAACTTGTAGATACTGACTGGCATATGCAGAATAGATAAACAAGATTATACTGTATAGCACAGGGAAATATATACAAGATCTTGTGGTACCTCACAGTGAAATGTGTGACAATGAATATATGTATGTTCATACATAATTGAAAAATTGTGCTTTACAGTGGAATTTGACACAACATTGTAAAATGACTATAACTCAATAAAAAATGTTTTAAAGAAACAGACCTGTGATTTCTTAGCTGTGAATAAGCCACATAATTTTTAACATCAAATTAACAAACTGCAGCTATTCAATCCTGTTCCAGGTTGGTGTTCAAAATGTGATCTACAGAAAAAATAATCACCCAAAGGGATTGTTAAACCTAGGTTGTGTATGTATAAAACATGCTAAAAATGATTCCAATATTCTTATGAAAAACAAAACCACAAATGTGGGGGTGGGGGGTGGGGGACAGGGGAAGAGAGAGAATAAGAAGGAGGAAGAGGGAGCCAGAGAGACAGAAAGAGAAAGATAGTTTTGATGTGATCGTAATGTTTAACTAATAAAGATCAGGGGTGAGGGGACTAAATTTATCTCTACATAGAGATTTACAGAGCTCTCACTGTGAGCTTTCTTAAATTGACTAATAGAAACATTAAAAAGAAACAATTTCTATAGATGACAGTTCCCTATAACCTCCTTGCCAGGGACGGTCTTATTCTCTGAATTCTAACGCCAGCCCACAGAGCTTGACAGAGCAAGACAGGCAGGTCCCCAGGACTCTCTCAAGGAGAAGCACATCGAGGGGGACACAGTGTGTCTGGCTGTCACTTTGCAGCTGCTACTGGTCCATACAGAGAAGCTGAGCTTCCTTTGAACTAAAGCCAGCCACAGACCCCTGCATGCCAGACAGCAGGCCACTTGCCCTTCCTCAGGTGTCACTTTGAATCTGAAATCAATCTTGCTAACTACTACATACAGAATAGATAAGCAACAAAGTCCTATTGAACTATATTCAGCATCTTGTAATAACCTATAATGAGAAAGAATATATATATATATATCAGTCACTGTGTTGTACAGAAGAAACTAACACAGTATTGTAAATCGACTCTATTTCAATAAAAAAAAGAAAAGACATCAATTTTGCACTGCATGTAAAAGACTAGGACATACCTTCTCCACACACTGGGGATAAAAGAACGGTTCTCAGTGCCTCTCACTCCTTGCTCACCAGCTCCTCCTACCAGTCTGACTCTCCTTCATGAAAGCTAAAAAAGAGTGAGGAGGTTCATCTTTTCTTGGTCCATCTAGTATGATGGTAATAAAACTGAAGCTGAAAGCAAAAGTAATTCATGCTGTTTATCAGTTAGCTGAGTCATGCTAGATCCACTGATTACATTTCGAATATGGGTGTGTAGTTCATGGTGAGAGGAGATTAGAAAAAGCTATTTAATAGTCACATCTTAACACATGCCACCACTTTCTGTGGGCTGCCCTGCACTGGAAGGCCTTCATAGCCCCCCCTTCTTCATACATCTCTCCCCCCGTTTAAAGTTGCCAAAGGCGGCTTAAGTTTCCTTAGCAAACAAGAAAAATAGAAAATCCATGGCACAAATATAAGCAAGGCTGTATACAACAAGTATATTTCAAGCATTTTTCTCTTGGTGGGGATTCCTGGGTATTTTTGTTAGTAAAGGGCTTTTAACATTTTACATCTGTTCCTTAATATATATGTTTAGTTAAATGAAAATCTTTTATCATAATTAGAAAATAAAGATTAAACATGGAAATGAACAACCCTTCATTGTAGTATCTGGAGATGCTCACTATTGGCATTTTGCTCAGCATGCCTGTACTTCCCTAACACATGGACCCTCTCCTAACATAGATACCCTCTTTCCACAGGAATTTAGCCAATTGGACCAGTTCCAAAGAGATGTATATGGTCAGATAAGAAAGTGACTGGGTGCACACATTTGTGAAAAAGAAAATGGAGCAGCATATAAGGGAAAGATGAGAAGTGCAGCAGGGAGATGTCCAAGGAAGCCAGACTGTGAGGGTATAGGGAGTACTTCTCCTTCCTCCTCTTCTCCACCTTCCTCAGCATTCTCCGTGTCTATGGGAACTTCTTCATAAAAGGCCAGATAGTAAATATTTTAGGCTTTTTGAGACATAGGGTGTCTGTCACAACTATTCTGTGAAAACATCCACGCAACAGGTAAACAAATGGGCATAACTGTGTTCCAGTAAGACATTGTTTACAAAGGTGGACAATGGGAAGTCACCCTGGTTTAAGTAAATATGATGCTACGATGTACCAGGGGTTGTCATTGTCTTACAAGCCAAGTAAAATGGTTCAATTCCAGAATCTCAGGCTGTCTGCTTCTAGGGCCATTTGGTTAAACAGTGTCTAAGTATCCTCACTGTCTTGGAGCAGAGATGCAGAAAAGGAATCTGTGTACTGTCCATGTGTCTATGCATCATCCACATGGGTTCCTGCCTGGTTCCCAAGCCATGCATCCACACGTCTATACCAGTAACTGTCTCACTCCCAACAACATGGCACTGCCTGTAGGGCCTAGATCATCCAAAGAGAAACAAAAAGTGATGGAATACACTCAGTGGTAGTGAGGAAGAGGCTGGTTTGGTGTGTGACATCTGCCCAGGTCTGCAGGCCTCTGTGAGTGAGGGAGGAAGCCTGACATCTGGATACGTGTCAAGGTGACTGTAAACTCAATTTTGGAATGGGGAATAAGAAGACACCAAGCAGCTATCTGGGTATTTTTCAAATTCATCTGAGTGGATATCCACTCTGTTTCCAATTAGTCTTTTCCACATGTGGTAGTTGCTTTTAGGGTCCCTACATTTCCAAAGAGCCCCAGAAGGGCAAAAGAAGCCTAAAGCTGAGTGATTATAGAGAGTTTAAGGGCTAGAGTGGGAAGGGGAAAGTCTGATAAGGGTGGATTGAGGGTTGAAGTATATAGTTATGGGAACATTTAAATAGACTTCAGGATAGAGTTCTATTAGATTTGAAGGGGAACATGTTAGCATCTCCAGTCTTGGAATAGCCAGTATCCTTTCCATTTGGCTTTTAAACAGCCAGAATGAAAGTGTTGCATGGGATAGAAGTAGGAACCAGGAGTACCTTATCTAATAATTCTTGAAATATTAGACAGCACCCATCAAGTTTCTCTTGTGTTATGTTATATTGGGGGATTTTGGGGGGGTGGGCATGGACAGAACTACTTCTACTTACCATAGCATTCTATTATGGGGTTCTCCACCTCATACATGCCCAATTTCAGTTAAATTCCTTGTCTATAAAGAAGAGAAGTCCTGTCCACTAATTGACTTAAGTCCACAGTAAGATTGGTACTAGGTTGAAGAGGACAGAGAAGCTTAAGGAAGTCAGGTAAAGCCATTAGAGGAAACAAAAGTGAAAGAAATGAATAGGAGAGCTGTGAAAGAAGTCCTGCAGTATCACAACGAAGTATAATACCCCAATCCATGAAGTTACTGGAGTAGTTGGCCTAAGAGGAAAATTGTGTTGACACAGAAGGGATCTTATAGATATACTGAGGGACTGGGAGGCAAACTATGAGGGAAATTATCAAAACCCACCACTGGCAGTTTGGTGACTTTGAAGAAGGTGCCAGAAAAGGAAGCAGTGTTAAAACTGAAATACGTCACTCCAAAATTAAAGAGAAATGTGGTAGGGTGCCCTTCAACTCACAAGGGTAACCTCACCCTGTGAATTTAGTGGGAACTGTGGTCAAAGAATGCTTGCTTCCTCAGAGCTAAGTTAGTATTCTTCCTGTGTGTTTTGGGGGCTTTTCTTTCTATTTGGAGTCTAGACAGTCCAAAATCCAGTGAACTTATTCTTTGTAATGCCAGCAAATATTCTGTTCAATGGAAGCCCTTAATTTGGGGTCCTGTCTTTGTTCAGATTTTTGTAATTGTTTTAGTTGTAAAGCCATGTGATTTGATAGTGAATTTTCTATTTTTTAGAAACGTTACCCTCACAATGCTGAGCTGATGTCTGAAATTCAGGCATCTCAGCATTTAAAAAGTAGACTTTTTTTTTGTCATGAAGTTCAAGTCTTCTATCATTCAGAAAGCTGTGGCTAGAGCAAAGGCTACTTTAGTAATTCAGTTCAAGCCTTGACTGCTCTTTCCAAATAGTTTCTAATTGCTGGTGTTAATTTGCCACATTTCATCCTTCAGTTGTTTACAATTTTGAACACATGACCAAACGATTTTAACAAGATAAAACTTAGAACGGCTTCTAACCCTTTTTCTCTAACTCTTACTTTCTGACTGAACTCAGCAGTAATTTGAGACCCCTCCAGGTCTTCCAAGATAGTGGTCCACTTAGCTTTCTGAAACCAAAGAAAAGTATCACCACAAATAAGTGGATAAGTTGATATAAGTTGGGGGAATCTCAGAGAGTAAGCAGCCAAGGCTTCTTGACTTTTTGCATAGTTTCCCTCTTTCCTTTTGGGACTTGGGGTAATCATTCGCCATGCAATTTAATTGAAGACAAAGGTTTAAATGCTACTTTCTCAGTTTGTTTATGGTTGGGAGTAGGTGGCAGGAGTGGTTTGAGCATTGTCTACAGAAGTTGGAGATCCAACAGATTTATTCTCCACAGTAAGCTGAAAAGCAGGAGATCATTTTGAGGGGGGAACTAAAAGAGAGAGTGAAGAGGGAAGAATGGAGGCCCTGGAGGATAGGGCATACAGGATTGTGTTTGAGCAAACAAACTCCTCTGCTGCCCTCTTGTGGATATCTGTGGCTGAGCAGCCAATCATCAGGCTTCCACTAACGAGCAACTGGTAGGTTGCTTTCCTCCTTGGCAGTAACCAGGATGCTGAATCAGTCATAGCCACACTTTAAAAAGATTAACCAGGGAGGCCGAGGGTGGGAAGGGATAGACTGGGATTTCAAAATTGTACAATAGATTAACAAGATTATACTGTATAGCACAGGGAAATATACACAAAATATTATGGTAGCTCACAGAGAAAAAAATGTGACAATGAGTGTGTGTATGTCCATGTATGACTGAAAAATTGTGCTGAACACTGGAATTTGACACAACATTGTAAAATGATGATAAATCAATAAAAAATGTTAAAAATTAATTAATTGCTTTGTTTCTTTGTTTAGGCTCAGCTAGTCTTCTGTTGTTGGTAGCTTATGAGAAATTTCCCCTATTTTCTGTCCTAGTCCCAAGGTTTAGAGTCAAGGAAGAAAGCAAAGCATTTCACAAATGTATGAAGCTGTTCCCTGCAAAGAGTGGACGCCTTTGGACAGGCAGTGTGCAGCTCCTGGATTGTGACTAGGTGGGATCAGAATGGTCCTTCTCAAGTGTCCAGATTGAACTTCATTCAGGGTGCCAGGGAGTTACTGAGCTATTTCTGCTGCTTTTTTTCCCCTCCAGGAGGGTGCATAAACCTTTAAAATATCTATATCTATATCTATGTCTATATCTATATCTATCTATATCTATATCTATATCTATATAAAAGTCACATGTTCTTTTGTACATTGGGAAAAACAGATAGTGAGAGAAAGAGAAAGGTCTCCTGTGATGTCAACACAGTGACAAGCTGTTGGTGGTTTGCATTGTATCATCCTGTGTGTACATGTATCTTTGAAGAGTTGTATCCTATTAGAGAAGATGTTCTAGACCCCTCTTCTCACACAGCACCATAATTGCAAACATGTTCCTCAGCCATGCTCATCTTTTTCACCTGTGTAGCTGTCCTCATGCTCACATCAGTGCCTTTACACTCTGCTATCCCTTGTGAGGATGGGAAGATTTAAGAGGTGTCCCCCGTGGCAGCTCCTTGTTGTCACTCAAGCCTCAGCTCAAATACTGCCACTCCAACGTAACCTTCCCTCTCCCTCAATCTAGGGAAACTCCTCTGTCATTTATTATTTCCTTCATGCCATGCAGCAGTCCTATTGGTAATGAATTTGTTCATTAATCTGTTGGCTTGTTTTTGGCTCTTCCCTGAGAGCAGAAGCCTTTTCTATTTTCTTTATCACTCTGTCCTCAGGGCTTAGGGTAGTATTGATGCCAAGAATTTGCCTGGGTGGTAACTGTTCACTGATTGGCTGAATTCATTCTGTGGCTGGAACAATTGTACTAAATGTGTTTAAGTGATTTATTTTTGCAGTGCATTTAGGTTGTACCCTGAGTTATAATATTTTTAACAGCACTGCAAGAATGCTTTTCTACACTTGGACAGTTCTTTTCTCTCTCCAAACATTAAATTGATACATTTTAAACATACAGAAAAGTGGAAAAGATAATGCAATGAACACCCATATACCTTCCATTAAGATTTAAATTTGTTAATATATTGTCACGTTTACTTTCTCTCTCTACATACTTTTTTGATGAACCATTTAAAACTTGTTTCATGACACTTCACAATACCTCTAAGTATTTCAGCATGCATCTCCCAAGAATAAGTATCTTTTCCTAAATAAACATTTGTTATTAGTGTAACTGGGAAAGAATGGTAATTAATAATTCTCTAATATAACCTGATAGCCAATATTTGAATTTCCCCAATTGCATCTAACATACTTTTATAGCTGTATCATTTATTTATATCTTTGAATCAGGGTCAAACCAAGTATCATGTCCTATATTTATTTGTTATATCTGTTTATATAAACCTAGAAGTATCATTTTGTGTTTTTAATGTGTTATTCATTTTAAAAACAGCGTTGAATTTTAAAAGAAACTAGTTTTCATATAGAATATTCCACCTGTTCATTTTCTCATGGTGTCATTTATCTTGTTTTTCTTTCCCTATGTTTCCTATTACTGAAGTTATATCTGGATACCGGCTTAGGTTATGTGATTATAATCACTTACAGTCATGAGTCTTTTTGATATTAAAATTATCCCAAACTTGCCCATGATATGTCCATTTGGCATATTTGATACGACCTATTTGATATGACCTCATTAATCTTTGAGTGTACTTTTGTTTTCTGGCACCAAACTATATCATAGCCACATGTTGTGTTTTTCCCCTACACCTGCAATCAATCTGTGATTTCTCTAAGGAACATTGTTTGCTACATTTTTTTAAGTGAACAAAAATTTGAAAACAAAAATCTGGGTGTTGCATTTATTCATTATTTCTGCAGTACTGTTGCTTCAAAAACATTTTAGTGGTCCAAACTGCTATATATATATATATATATAATATATATATATATATATATTATATATATTTATTTTATATTATATTTATATTTTATATTATATTATATTTATTTATATTATATTTACATATAATATGTATACACATACACACATACTTTTTAATTTAATTTTTATTAAAGTTTAGTCAGTTTACAATGTTGCATCCATTTCTGATACACAGAATAATATTTCAGTCATATATACATACATATATTCATTTTCATATCTTTTTCTTTATATGTTACTACAAGATACTGAATATAGTTTCCTGTGTTATACAGTATAAACTTGTTTATCTATTTTATATATCTTAACAAGGTTTTAAGTGTGTAGTGCAGTATTGTTAACTGTAGGCATAGTACCATACTGCAGCTCTCTAGAACATTCACATCTTGTGCAACTGACAACCTAATGAACAACCAATCTCCCTTTCATCCTCTTGATAGCTCCTGGCAACCAGCATTTTATTCACTACATCTATGACTTTCACAATATTTAGGCACTTCATGTAAATAGAATCATGCAGTATTTGTCCTCTGTGACCAACTTAATTCGCTTATTTAATGTCTTCTGGTTTCATTCATGTTGTGTTAAATGGTGGGAACTCCTTACCTTTTTAAAGCCAAGTAATATTCCATTGTATGATTAGACCACATTTTCTTAATCTACTCATTTGTTGCTGGACATTAACTGTTTATAGCTTTGTCTATCTTATAGTTCTTTGTTCCTCTTTTCCTTTCTTGCTGTCTTCCTTTGTGTTTTGTTGATTTTTGTTACTTTTTGATTGTTTTCTCTTTTTCTTTTGTCTTCTCTGTTGGTATTTTCATGTCATGTGGTTACCATGAGGCTTGCATAAAATATCTTAGAGTTATGTCTCTTTTTAAACTGACAATAACTTGACTTCAATCACATACAAAAACTCTACTCTTTTACTTCTCCAACTTTATATTTGTTGTCACATTTTAAATATTTTTATATTGTGCATCCATTCAAAACTTTTTATACTTATGTTTATTTTTAACACTTTTGTCTTTCAACTCTTATACCAAAATAAGCTGTGATTTACACACTAATATCACAGTGTAAAATATTCCATATTTGTTTATATATTTATATTTATCAGTGTGTTTTATACTTCAGTATACTTTCCTGTTGCTATTTAGTGTCTTTTCTTTTCAACTTGAATAACTCCCTTTAATATTTCTTGGTGATAAACTCCTTCAGCTTTTGTTTCTCTGAGAATGTCTTTATCTCTCCTTCACTTTTGAATACCAATTTTGTGGGATATAGTAGTCTTATTTTACAGTTTTTCTTCTATCAGCATTTTGAGTATATCATTCTACTCCTTTCTAGCCTATAAGATTTATGCTGAGAAATTCTCTCATTTCTGGGCTCACTATCCTGTTCTATTGGTCCATATGTCTGTTTTTGTACCAATACAATGCTGTCTTGATGACTGTAGCTCTGTAGTATTGTCTGAAGTCTGGGAGAGTTATTTCTCCAGCCTCTTTCTTTCTCTTCAGTAATGCTTTGGTAATTCTAGGTCTTTGATGGTTCCATATAATTTTATTATGATTTGTTCTAGTTCTGTGAAATATGTCCTGGGTAATTTGATAGGGATTGCATGAAATCTGTACACTGCCTTGGGTAGTGTGACCATTTTAACAATATTCATTCTTCCAATCCAAGAACATGGGATATCTTTCCATTTTTTAAAGTCTTTAATTTCCTTCATCAGTGTTTTATAGTTTTCTGTATAATTCTTTCACCTCCTTGGTTAGATTTATTCCTAGGTATTTTATTATTTTGGGTGCTATTTTAAAGGGGATTGTTTCTTTACTTTCTTTTTTTGTTGATTCACCATTAGTGTAAAGGAATGCAACTGATTTTTGATCTTTAACCTTGTGACCTGCTACCTTGCTGAATTCTTTAAACCGATCTAGTAGTTTTTGTGTGGACCTTTTAGGGTATTCTATATATAGTAACATGTCGTTGGCATTTAGTGACACTTTTACCTCTTCTCTTCCAATTTGGATCCCTTTTCTCTCTCTTGCTTGATTGCTGTGTCTAGGGCTTCCAAGACGATGTTGAATATGAGTGGTGATATTGGGCATCCTTGTCTTCTCTCAGATTTTAGTGGGAAGCTGCTGAGTTTTTCACCATTGAGTAATATGCTGGCTGTAGTTTTGTCATATATAGCTTTTATATGTTGAGATATGTACGATCTATATCCACTTTGGTAAGAATTTTTATCATAAATGGGTGTTGAATTTTATCAAATGCTTTTTCTGCATCTATTGAGATGAGCATGTGGTTTTTGTCCTTT
The DNA here is from genome assembly GCF_036321535.1 of Camelus dromedarius. Lineage (NCBI taxonomy): Eukaryota > Metazoa > Chordata > Mammalia > Artiodactyla > Camelidae > Camelus > Camelus dromedarius. The sequence goes on from NW_026989801.1 coordinate 1,859,520, forward strand.
CTCTTGTTGATGTGATGTATTACATTGATTGATTTGCATATGTTGAACCATCCTTGTGTCCCTGGGATGAACGCCACTTGGTCATGATGTATAATCTTTTTTATGTGTTGTTGGATTCTATTTGCTAATATTTTGGTGAGGATTTTGGCATGTATGTTCATCAGTGATACTGGCATATAATTTTCTTTTTTGGTAGTGTCTTTGCCTGGTTTTGGTATCAGGATGATGATGGCTTCATAGAATGAGTTTGGGAGTATTCCCTCCTTTTCAGTCTTCTGGAAGAGTTTGAGAATGACTGGTATGAGTGAACCCACAAACCTTTGGTCAACTCATCTTCAACAAAGGAGGCTAGAGTATACAATGGAATAAAGACAGTCTCTTCAGCAAATAGTATGGAGGAAACTGGACAGAACATGTAAAGCAATGAAGCTAGAACACTCTCTTACACCATGCACAAAAATAAACTCAAAATGGATCAAAGACTTAAACATAAGACAAGATACAATAAACCTCCTGGAAGAAAATATAGGCAAAATATTATCTGACATACATCTCAAGAATGTTCTCCTAGAATAGTCTACTCAAGCAATAGAAGTAAAAGCAAGAATAAATAAATGGGACCTAGTGAAACTTAGAAGCTTCTGCACAGCAGAGGAAACCATAAGTAAAACAAAAAGACAACCTACGGAATGGGAGAACATTTTTGCAAATGAAACCGACAAAGGCTTGATCTCCAGAATATATAAGCAGCTTATATGACTTAATAAAAGAAAAAACCCAATCCAAAAATGGGCACAAGTGCTAAACAGGCAATTCTCCAAGGAAGACAGACAAATGATCAATAGGCAGATGAAAAAATGCTCAATATCACTAATTATCAGAGAAATGAAAATCAAAACTACAATGAGGTGTCACCTCACATCAGTCAGAATGGCCATAATTTAAAAATCCACAAATGACAAGTGCTGGAGAGGCTGTCCATAAAAGGGAACCCTCCTTCACTGCTGGTGGGAATGCAGTTTGGTGCAGCCACTGTGGAAAACAGTATAGACATTCCTCAAAAGACTAGGAACAGACTTAATATATGACCCAGGAATCCCACTCCTGGGCATATATAGAGAAGGAACCCTACTTCAGGATGACACCTTCACCCCAATGTTCATAGCAGCACTATTTACAATAGCCAAAACATGGAAACAGCCTAAATGTCCATCAACAGATGACTGGATAAAGAAGAAGTGGTATAGTTATACAATGGAATACTATTCAGCCATAAAACCAACAACATAACGCCATTTGCAGCAACATGGATGTTCCTGGAGAATGTCATGCTAAGTGAAGTAAGCTAGAAAGAGAAAGAAAAATACCATATGAGTTCGCTCATATGTGGAATCTAAAAATAAAAACAAACAAACAAAAAAAAAACAAAGCAGAAATACAAAACAGAAATAGACTTATAGAGATAGAATAGAAGCTTGTGGTTGCCAAGGGGGTGGAGGGTGGGAAGGGATAGACTGGGATTTCAAAATTGTAGAACTGATAAACAAGATTATACTGTATAGCACAGAGAAATATATACAAGGTCTTATGGTAGCTCCCAGAAAAAAATATGTGACAATGAATATATATATGTTTATGTATAACTGAAAAATTATGCTCTACACTAGAATTTGACACAACATTGTAAAGTGATTATAAATTAATAAAAATGTTAAAAAAAGGAAATTCTCTCATAGTTATGGGTTCTCTTGTATGTGACAAGTTATTTTTTTAATGACACTTTGTAAAGTCTGTCTTCATCTTTGATTTGACAATTGCTTATAATGTGTCTCAGTGTCGACTTTAAATCCATTCCCTTTGGATTCTTTATGCTGTATGAATATGGATATTTATTTCCCTCCATAAATTTGGGAAGTTTTCAACCATTATTTCTTTCTAATAAACTTTCTGTCACTTCTCTCTCTCTCCTCCTCCCCTCATACTGTTCTAGTATTTCCTTCCTTCTACTCACTTTGGGCTTTCTTTGTTTATTTGTTTGTTTGCTTTAGTTTCTTTTGCTGTAAGGTTAGATTGTTTATTTGCTTTCTTGTTTCCCAAGATAGGCCTTTATAACTATACATTTTTGTCTTAGAATGATTTTTGCTGTGTCCTATAGATTTTGGAATGCTGTATTTCTATTTTAATTTGTTTCAAGGTATTTTTTAATTTCCTCTTTGATTTCTTTGTTGACCCATTTACTTTTTTAGAACCTTGATCTTTAGCCTCCATGTGTTTATGGCTTTTTTTTTTTCTAGTTTTCTTATTATAATTGATTTCTAATTTTATACCATTTTGGTCAGAAAAGATGCTTAATATAATTTCACTATTCTTAAATTTATTGAGTTTTGTTTTGTGGCCTCACATGTGATCTAACTTGTATAATGCTTTATGTGCATTTGAAAGGAATATGTATCTGCTGCTTCTGGGTGGAATGTTCTGTGTTTATCTATTATGCTCATCTGGTCTAAAGTAGTGTTTAAGGTCATTGTTTCCTTTCTGCTTTTCTGTGATCTAGCCATTGATGTAAGTGAGGTGTTAAAGTCCTCAAATATTATTGTATTATTGTCATTACTATCATTATCTTACTGTCTCCCTTTGTGTCTGTTAATATTTGCTTTGTGTATTTAGGTACTCCTATGTTGGATGCATAGATATTTACAAGTCTTGTGTCCTCTTTTAAAAAATATTTTATTTATTATTGTATGATTTAATTATTTAATTTTGGGGGCAGGGTAATTAGGTTTGTCTATTTTTAGAGGAGCTACTGGGGATTGAACCCAGGACCTCATGCATGCTAAGCAAGAACTCTACCACTTGAACTATACCTTCCCCCCATAAAATTGTTATATCCTCTTGTTAAATTGATCCCTTTATCATTATGTAATGCTCTTCTTTGTCTCTTTTTACAGTCTTTGATTTAAATCTATTTTGTCTGATGTAAGTATTTCTACACCACCTTTCTTTTTGTCTCCCTTTGCATAGGATATATTTTGCCATTCCTTCACTTTCAGTCAGTGTGTATCTTGATCCAAAGTGAGTCTTTTGTAGGCAACATATACATCGATCTTGTTTTTCATATGTTCAGTCACTCTATATCTTCTGTTTGGAGACTTTAGTCCATCTACATTTAGAGTAATTATTGATAGGTATGCAATTATTGCCATTTAGTTAATTTCTTTCTGGTTGTTGATAGTTCTTTAAAAGTGCTTCTGCATTAATCTCAATTTGGTTCTGGAACACCCATTTCATATAGTTTAGATTTTCTTGCCTTATCCTCTAAGATGCCTCACTTCTCTTCTAAATCTTCTTCTCCTTCTCCTCCTACTTCCTCTTCTGTGCTGCACTCAGGATATTGTATTCTGATTTGTCTCCCAGAACAGCAGTTCTCTTGTCAGATGTCTCTAATCTGCTTTTAATAATATATTTTGGGTTTTTAATTTCAGCTATTCCATTTTTCATTTAAAGACTTTTCCATTCCTTTTGAAATTTGCTGTCACTATATAATTTTCTATTACTTGCAAATATTTTAAAGTTTGTCTTTTATTTGTTTAAATAGAGAAAGCTTATGAGTTTGTAATCTGTATTCAATAATTTTCAACATTTAAATTTTGTTAATCACTTTATTCTTTTTTTTTTTTGGAGTGGTGTTTGCTCATTGTTTCCTTTTGAGCTTGGCAATTTTTAAATTGTTATTGCTATTTAATTTCTTTTAAAATTTCTTGTTGGAATTGTAAGATGAATAGGGTAAAATTATCTTCCATTGTGAAGGATTCATATTTAATTCTTTAAGGTGCCTGTGGATATTACCAGTCCAGAGTCATCCTAAACCAAAATTTTGGCTTGAGTTCCTGGACCATCCAAGAGATGCAACCCTGTAGTAACTATATTTACTAGCTTCTGTATTTAATGGTTTGGCATCTTGGGACTTTGCAGTCCCTGAAGAGACTGATCAATCTGGGGTTAGCCAATTCTTAGAAATAGTAAAGGACTCCCTTGCAAGTATGCCTTTTGTAAAAAACCAACCAATCAATAGGCTATATTCCAGCCACCTCCTCTATCAGCCTTCACACTCTGGGCCACTATCCAACTGCTCTAATCACCTGAGGATCAGATATCAGTCAACTATGGACACCCCCATACCATACAGCCTGCTGAAATTATTCAAACTAACCAATCTTAACCTGCCTACTTTGCTTCACCCCTTCCCTTTCCCCTTCCAGCAGCAGCCACAATAAAGCTCTTGCCCAAGTTTCACCTTGCTCACTCTGCTCCTTACTGACCCTGATACTTTCTTGTGTGGCCCCACATTGGAATGGCATGCCCTCTCCTCTTGGGAGCTGTGAATAACAAACCATCTTTTCAATGACAATCATCTCCTTATCTGTTGGCCTCACCATATTTGAATAACAAAACATACACTTTAAAACAAACCCCTGGCTGCAAATAAATATGATAGCCATGAATCTTTTTTTGCTTCTCTTCTCTCTCCTTTCCATACTGTATCAAATCAACATTGAGTATAATGCATTGGGAGTGAGGGAAGGCAGATTCCCTTCAAGTTCACACTTTCTTTGTAGGTGTACTCCAGTTGTTTTCATCCTTGGCTTGCAATTAAAATCACTTGGGGAGGAGTCCCTAAAAAAACACTCATGCTTAGCTCTAAGTCCAGCTCTGTTTAATCAGACACTCTGGTGATGGTCCAAAGGTCAAGTGTGAGCATTTTTAAGAGCATCCCTTTTGATGTTTATGTACAGAAAATGTTAAGAATAACTAGTTTAGTCTTTCAATATCTAAAGGAGGTCTCCCACTAGACCATGTCTGTCCTCCTAACACCTTCTACTGACAAAGCTGAACTTTGCCATTTTGCCAAGGAAAAATACTTGAGGAGTTAAGCTCTAATTTTTCAGAATAGAGAATAAAGAGTAGACTTGGAGTTGGGAAGTCAATGAATTGACAAATAGCACAATCACATTGAGAATCACACAAGCTTTATAGTGATCACATTTAATATATTAACATTGAGGAAGTTTAGCACAGTTCCAGGAATACAATAAGTGATTAATATATATTATACTGTTATTATATATTCTAATATAACATATAGTTTTATGTATAATAAAACCCATTCTAGTTTTCTTATCAAATAATGCTGGAATTCTAATTAATGACTCTAGGAGGTGTGAAATAATGGATAATTTTCAGGAGAGATGAGATAGCATCTATTCCCTTTAAGCTGAAAAACAAACAAACAATGCACAGTTATTCATTTGCCTCATATAGTTTAGGGAGTATTCAGATCTGAAGTTATTTTTTTGAAGTGAAAGTTTAAGCCCCTCAAACTGCAGCAAGAATGCTTTACTAGGGCTCTACTATGGGAATTTCAAGCTTGGAATTTTTAATGTTCAAGCAAAACATATTTCTTCATTAATAAAGACACTTTGCCATTGAAGCTTCATCACCTTTTGTGTTGAATGGAACTGTGTTGTCATTGCATTAATCTTCAGTGTTCTTGAGAGGCAAGAATATAGAATTATACATACCATTTTATATTGCTTTTATTTCTCATAATTGGTTAATATCATGTTATTAAAACCTAAGTCCTTTACCTTTGTTTTTCTTCTTTTCTCCTTTGATATTTTAGTTCATGCATTTGTACATTATTTTTAAATTGAGATATAACTGGCATATAATATTATATTACTTTCAGGTGCACAAAATCATGGATTTGAAATATATATATATATATATATATATATATATATATAATCATATTTATGTATTTGATACAAATGATCACAATAAGTCTAGTTAACATCCATTGCCACAAATAGCTATATATATTTTTTTCCTATGATGAAAACGTTTAATATCTACTATCTTAGCAACTTTCAAATATATAATACAGTATTATTAACTATGGTCATCAAGTACATTGCATCCCCATAGACTCTTTGGGTGAGCTCTGGCTTTTGAACTCTGGCCCCTTATCTCACACCTTCAAAATTGATGGCACATTCCTTTGTTTGACAACAGCTTCCATGCTCCACTTACCTCACTGAGTTCCCACTTTCCCTTGAAATTTGGCCTAATGATGTCATTCCATACTAGTTTAGCATTTTTATTGCTTTTGAAAAGATACATTACCTTAATCCAGAAGTTTAAATTATTTTCAGTACAAGGCTTTGTCTGAAAGTATTATTCAGATTCGGTCACTCTATTTCCCAATTCTTAGGCTTCAGTTATTTCCAATTCTCATTGCTCATCCTCTTGCCTCTGTTCTAAAACGTACTGTAGCAGAGCATTCCTGGTACCAGAAAGCTTACGTCTATGTCCTGCCTCGAGTGCCTTTCATCTATTCTGTCTCAGGCTTTTCTTCAAACTGTGAAAGGCAGCTCATTTTGCACAAGCACAGCCTGAAAGTTAAGGGGTGTTAAAGACATCTACAAAAACTCTCAATCACTGGGAAATGTGAGTTGTTGGATAAATCTCCACATTGCCCTTCAAAGGGATACTACTGAAGTGCATTCTATGTAGTTCTTCAGAATATCCATTTTGGGATTGACCTCATTTCCCAGAAGGGGAACCAGTCCCATAACTCGCCTTTCTTGACTTTTCCATTTTCCCTGTCTTACTGTCCCTTTTTGCCATCTACACCTCTCTGGATTCCTGTCATCACTTCCCAAATAAGCCACATACATCCAAATAACTTTTGCTGTGAAATTGTCTCTCTATAGGAGCTTAAGATCTTACTACTTCTCTCTTCATTTCAATTAACCTTTAAAGAAACTACATTATAGCTGTTTATGTTAGGAAACATATGATGGCAAAATTATTATTTCATGCATGGGATATATTTGTATATGTGGAATTCTACTTCACTATAATTGAATTTCTATAAAATCTACATTGAATTTATATTGAATTCTGTAAAGCACTTTTCTCAGGGAAAATTCACACATTACTGGATGGATGATGGTTTTGAGTTACCACATGATGGCAGGGTCAGTAAGCCATTACACCTTAGGTTTGGCCTTGTGCAGCACCCGTGGGAACTGTGCTGTTCTCTAATCTGTGCTGGGGATGAACAGACCATGTTGCACAAGTGTAGGCAGAAGTACCCCTGAAAAGTCTGTTATAACCTTCACCAATGCCCCACACTCTCAGCCCAGCTTAGGTCACCTTGACATGTACCCAGATATCAGGCTTCCTCGCTCACTCACAGAGGCCTGCAAACCTAGGAAGATGCCACATGGCCAAACCAGCCTCTTCCAAAACACTACCACTGACTATATCCCATCACTTTCTGTTTCTCTTTGGCTGGTCTAGGAGCTACTGGCAGTGCTATGTTGTTGGGAGTGAGACAGTTACTTGCATAGATATGTGGATGCAAGGCTTGGGGACCCAGGCAGGAACTCACATGGATGATGCTTAGACAGAATGACAGTACATCTGCACCTCTGATGCAAGACAATAAGGATGTTTAGATACTGTTTAACCTTGATGGCTACTTGTATACTCCTCCCACAGTAACTCTTAATAGCAAGTGGATTTCTACAAGGGCAATTATCATCACAACTTTAGATGACCTTGGTCTGGGTAAGTATTGGCCTCTATATCAACGTTTGATATCTGTCTTATCCACTTTTCTGCCATGGTATTGATATGGTTGCTTTGAAAATATTGGACTTTCCAATAATTTTTGTAATGATAAAAAGTCCTCATAGTTGGCACTTTGCACCAAATACTGTAGTCTGCTTTCCCCAAAGCAGGGACACTCTCCTGAAGAACCACCATATAATGTGCAAATGAGGAAGTGATATGCTTTCCACATTATTATTTAATCCATAGGCTCACTTCAACTTTCACCAGTAGGTCTAATTGCTTGTTTTCTTTTTCTAGAATTGTTACTGAGATTCTCTCATTTTGACAACCTTGATGGGTTTAAAGCATACACGATAATCACTTCAACTGGGAGAACTTTTCTTTATGGCTTTTTTCACTAGGGATCTTTTTAGTGTGTATTACTATCATGCATTGTATCAGTACTACATACCTGATTATTTTGATTGTGATTAAAAATACATAATATGACACAAATCATTTTAAATCATAACATTTAAATCATTTTAAGTACACACTTTTGTGGTATTAGCTATCTATACATAATTATATAAACAAGCTTAGTAACATGCATACCTCCTTTAAGCATGGGAGATACCAAGAAAATTGAGTAATTCCCTGAAATGGCCCAAGACATCACTTGAAATACCATCTTCATCTAAAATCAAAAGAAAGGAAGGGTATGTTCATTGTACAGATTTAAATCTTAGCCTTCTCCATTAGTAAGAGTGTTTTGTTGTTGTTTTTGTTGTTGTTGTTGTTGTTGTTGTTGTTGTTGTTGTTGTTGTTGTTGTTGTTTGAGATTTAGTCATTTTTCTATTCCTGGTACAGAGGGGGACACAACCTTTCAAATGGAGATTTCCATTATAAATATAAAATTGCCTCAAAAAGGCAAAATTGACTTGGGTTTCATAGAATCTCATGGTTCCTTTTTAAGAAATCTGTCCATTGTAATCTTCAAGCTAAAGAGATTTATTTTAGAGTGTAATTTGCCATCCTTCATATGGGTATACCCTAATTATCTTATGTATTCATGCATGGAAGGATATCCTCATATTTTAAAGATTCTAGGCATTATGAGTAGAGTTGTTGTGCATAATTGCAGGCTAGGTTTTGTTTGGACACTTTCAAAGCAGTTGTCTAAATACTAGAGACACACTGTTGGGTCCTCAGGTGAACTTTGAGTTGCTTTGGAAAAAACTGCCAAACTGTCTTTCAAAGTAGCCACACATGGATTCCTCCAGCAGTGAGGGAGATTTCCTGTTTTTCTTCATTCTCTATCAATCACAGGTAATGTCATTTCTTTGGAGTTTAGTGGTTCTAATATGTGTGCATTTCTATATCATCATTTTAGTTTGTAATTCCTTAATGGTATATGATTTTCTTTGGAAAGGTGTTTGTTAAGATCTTTGCCAGTTTTTATTTGGGTTGTTTGTTATAAAATTCTTGATGTAATTTGAGTCCAAATCCTTCATCAGGTATGTGTTGTGTAGATTTATTTTTCTCAGTGTGTGGTTTGTCTTTAGGCTTACTGAATAAGATTGTAAACAATGTTTAAATTTTTATTTTTTTTAAATTCCATGATACAAATTTTACTTTTGTGGATAGATTTGGGGATTTTTTTTTAAAAGTTCATCACTTAGACAAGGTTATGTAGATTTTCTTACATGTTTTCCTTTAGAATATTTATAGATGTGCATTTTTATAATTGTATGGACAATTTAGAGTACACTTGGTAAACACTGAGTGGTTGCACCTGCAGTTCCCAGCTGGTCAGAAGGTGGCTCCATGCCCACTCTCTGACCCTTGAGGTGCACGTTTCTCACTGAGGGGCTTGGCTCCTCGTGGAGCTTGTGGAGGCTGGGCCTCTTCAGGACCCGTCGTGGTTTCAACTTCGGGACAATGCTCAGGTAAGTACACACAGGCAGGAGCCAGACTTCTTCAGGAACCAACAGGAGGCAACATCATGAGAGTAAAAGATGTGGAAAAAGTGGGCAGAAGCTTTCTCCAAGTGGTTACAGCCAAGGGTTTCCATTTTCAGAGGATCCAGCAGAGAAGGGGCTTTATATGGGAACTTGTGGAGTTTACTCTTAATTTTGTGTGTGATGTTGACAGTGTCTCGTGTCATTTTGGGGGGATATGGTTTCCGGTGTTCTTGGCACCATTTATTGAGGATACTGTCTTTCCCCATTGTGTATCCTTAGCTTTTTTGTCGTGAATTAACTAACAACATAAACTGGGTTTATTCCTGTGCTCTCTATTCTATCACTCTGGTTCATGTGCCTGTTTTTGTGCCAATACCACACTGCTTAGGTGACTGTAGCTTCATCATGTACTGTGAAGTCAGTGAGAATGATGCCTCTAGCTCTTTTCTCCTTTCTTAGGATCATTTAGGTTATTCCGGGTTCTTTGTTCTACACAAATGCTAGGATTTCTTGGTTTTTGTGTCCATGAAAAAAAAGCTATTTGAATTTGATAGAGTTTGCAATTAATGTGTACACTGCTTTGGCTTGATTATTGTTATACCAATGTTCTTCAAATGTATGAGCACAAATTTTGTGGATGTGTGTCCTGTATCAATTTCTTTATCAGCGTTTTATATAAGTTTCCATGTGCAGGCCTTTCACATCCTTTATAATTTATTTCTAGATATTTTGGTTATTTTTTGGTACAATTGTGAAATAAGGATGTTTTAGTAATTTATCTTTCTGGAACTTCTTTATTAGCATATAGAAAGTCAACTCATTTTTCTTTTTTAAACATTTTTTATTGCTTTATAATCATTTTACAATGTTGTGTCAAATTCCAGTGAAGAGCACAATTTTTCAGTTATACATGTACATATATATATATATATATATATATATTCATTGTCAAATTTTTCTCTCTGTGAGCTACCATAAGATTTTGTATTTATTTCCCTGTGCTATACAGTATAATCTTGTTTATCTATTCTACAATTTTGAAATCCCAGTCTATCTCTTCCCACCCTCCACCCCCTTGGCAACCACAAGTTTGTATTCTATGTCTATGTGTCTATTTCTGATTTGTATTTATGCTTTTTGTTTGCTTGTTTGTTTTATGTTCCACATATAAGTGATCTCATATGGTATTTTTCTTTCTCTTTCTGGCTTACTCCACTTAGAATGACATTCTCCAGGAGCATCCATGTTGCTGCAAATGACATTATTTTGTCAATTTATATGGCTGAATAGTATTCAGTTGTATAAATATACCACTTCTTATTTATCCAGTCATCTGTTGATGGACATTTAGGCTGTTTCCATGTCTTGGCTACTGTAAATATTGCTGCTATAAACATTGGGACACAAGTGTCTTTTTGAAGTAGGGTTCCTTCTGGATAGAGGACCAGGAGTGGGATTCCTGGGTCATATGGTAAGTCTATTCCTAGTATTTTGAGGAATCTCCATACTGTTTTCCACAGTTTCTGCACCAAACTGCATTCCCACCAACAGTGTAGGAGAGTTCCCTTTTCTCCACAGCCTCTCCAGCATTTGTCATTTTTGTATTTTTGAATGATGGCCATTCTGATTGGTGTGAAGTGATACCTCATTGTAGTTTTGATTTGCATTTCTCTGATAATTAGTGATATTGTGTATATTTTAACAACTGATTTTTCTGTATTGATATTTTATCATACAACTTTTCTAAACTCATTTATATTATCATTTTTTTTTGGTGGTTTGTCTCTGTACAAGCATCTTCAGTATACCCCCAAAAGGAGCAGTCATAATCATAATGATCAGATATAAAAATGTCAGGTCTAAGTGTAAACTATTGGATGGTAAGTCAAGGGCCAACTTGAGTACAATATTATATATACAAAACTGTTAAGAAATACCAAAGGAGAATATAGTTGTAAATTAAGAAGGATGAGAAATACAATCAGGACACGAAGCAGGCACACTCATCCCATCACCCTACTCAAATAGTGATAACTTTTTATAGCCCATTAGCAAGTACAAGTTATTAAAGAGGAGGTGATTCATGACAAGGTGAGCACACCAGAGAGTGTGCTTTGATGCACTAAAGTGTAGTTGAAAGAAAAGCACCTGGTTTACACCCAGTAGATCCCATACTTCATGAAAAATTTGAACTAAAGCCAGCCCAGGCTTCCTACCATATTCAACTATCATAAGTAAATTAGAGATTTGTTTAACACTTAATATATTGAAGATAGAAAATTAAATCTAGTAGTATAAAGTACCATTAAGGAAAGATGAAATAAGTTAAATACCTTGAAACCAGATGATGTATTTATGAACAGTTTACTGGAACAAATTCATCTATATGGTATAATAGAAGATTTATGAGTAGAGGTAATAAGCCCAACAAGTCTGATGATAGCAGGTTGTTCATAAAAGAATTTTAGTTCAATTTTAATTATTAATTAAAAACAAAACTGTTAATATAATTTAATGTAATTTTAAAAGGACAGGTTGTAGATGCAGGATATAAGCTTCTCTAGAGAATAAGCCTAAACAATGCTGTAGTTTGCTTAAAAGAAGCCACCAATTAAGAAAGCATTCAAGGTTAAGAACACATTCATCTCAATATCAATAGCAAAATAATAAACCTCATAATTTAATACTGGATTAATCTATTATTTAGTAAAAGCAATACTATTCATATTGGTAGCAAGAAATATTTATCCTTGCATAAGCTTATATCAGGATGAATCACTTATTGATGGTTAACAGTAAAATAAACCCTAACCAATACTTAATTATAAAAAAAACTGTTAGTCCAACACAGGTTTGCATTTAAGGAATGACTTTCTAAAAGGAAAAGGAACTTGGTAATCACATGTCCTGCATGTTTACCAGGAAGGTTACCTCTAGCACTTCTAATCTTAGAGGAACTGCCTAACAAAGGACATATTTAATGGCCATGGTTTCCTGACACTGAAAATGTAGCATAATCACTTGTTTTCTAAATAAGCAGCTAGGAGAATGGCACAAGGTTTTTACTATCTCTTTTCATCCGTGAAATTGACCTTCCCAATAAGAGGTGGGAGCCATATAAAATGAGAAGTTCCTTTGGTGCTTTATGTGTTTAATCTATAAAATAAATAACTGAATCTTAAGGGATAGCATAGCTTTTAATGGGTTAATAATTATGGTTGTGTTGGCCCCAATGAATATAACAAGCTCCAAGTGATTAAAATTTAGACCAGCTTTTCAAAATGCTGTAGAATGTATTGATCCAATACATTGATTAACAGAAAAAAGTACTCTAAGAATAATAGCTCAATTCAAATTTAGAATTCATTTCAGCAATAGATTTTATACCCTCAGAATTGGATCAGAAGATCCCAGTGTTGTAACTGCTGAAAATTCTTCATTTAATGATTAAAGTTCTGTGAGATATGAGTTCAGACTGGAATGATCCCAGTAAGTTTGTATCTATTATACACTTGTCCCAGTATGAGAGGGCAAAAGAATTAAGGGTCACTTTATAAAAGCACCATCAAATTAATTGGTGATACAGTAAAATTTTAATAATTTATACATACCCTAGTGTAGAACACGGTTTGCTACAGTAGCAGAACACAACAATTGCATCAAACATAAATCTTTATTTCCTTAAGGTTAAGTCCTCTTCCTAAGAACAGATTTACAATCTACATTCTTTTACTAAGTATTACAGGTTTGCTCACTGTGTCATTATTCACATTAATTAAAGGGAATTCCTAGGTTCTGGAAATTTAGAGAGGCCCAAATATCATCAATTTATGTATATTATTGCACCAATGCTGGCCTTAACCATGGCTTTCACATTAGCAGTTCCTCTTAACATAACTTATCCACTATCCACTGATGTAAACTTAGGCACACTTCTTATACTGGCTGTATGAAGCCTAGCTTCTTATTCCATGCTCTGATCTGGATGAGTTCAATATTAAAAATACACACTAATCAGAGCTTTATAGGCAAAAGCACAATCTCAAATAAAGTAAACTAGCAATTATTGGTTTATTTTTCCCACTGATAAATGGATCATTTATACTCTCATTTATTAAACAAGAATACCTATGATTAATTTTCCCCTCCCAAACCCTAGCTAGATTTTTTTTATATTTACCTCTACTGTAGCAGAAATCAACAGAGCCCCATTTTGATTTAACAGGAGAATCAAAACTTGTATATACCTTCCATGTAGAATATGTAGCAGGTCTATTTTCTCTGATCTTTATAGCTGAATATGTCAGTATCACTATAATAAATGGTTTCAAAATTATTTTATTTTTAAGGGCATTTCAAAATCCCTAGATAACAGAATTATATACAGCCAAATTACATACAGCCAATGTTATTATTCAAACGTGCCTCCTAACAATATCCTTTCTATGAATTTGAATATCCTACACACAATTTTGAGATGATCATCTTATACATCTCTAATTTTTTAACATTTTTATTGAGTTATAGTCATTTTACAATGTTGTGTCAAATTCCAGTGTAGAGCATAATTTTTCAGTTATACATGAACATATATATATATTCATTGTTACATTATTTTCCCTGTGAGCTACCACAAGATCTTGTATATATTTCCCTGTGCTATACAGTACAATCTTGTTTATCTATTCTGCATATGCCTGTCAGTATCTACAAATTTTGAACTCCCAGTTTATCCCTTCCCACCCCTCTCCCCCTTGGCAACCACAAATTTGTATTCTATGTCTATGAATCTATTTCTGTTTTGGATTTATGTTCTCTTTTTAGATTTCTTTTTTATACATCCCTTTTTTATGAAAAAAATTAACACAAAGACTAGCTCTATGTATATGTTTCAGTACCTGTCAGTGCATCAGGCATCCCACTACAAACATAAGAAGTATGTCTGACCAAAGAGTTTTTGTTTGTTTGTTTTGCTTTGCTTTTAAAGGGGAAGTAAGTAGGTTTATTTATGTATGTTTAAATTTATTATTATTATTATTATTATTATTATTATTATTATTATTATTATTATTATTATTATTATTTTAAATATTTAATATATTATTATTATTATTATTATTATTATTATTATTATTATTATTATTATTATTATTATTATTATTATTATCATCATCATCTAAGCATACACTCTACCACTGAGCTATACCCTCCCCCAAAAGAGCTCTTTTAAAATAGTAAATAAAAGAGGTTTAATCAGTTCCTATAATCATAGGAATTGATCCTACCCCTAAGAATTTTAAAATGTTCATGCTACCACATTATACCACATTCTATGGTGAATATAGTCTGTTAAATAAACTATCAGGCACATACCCTAAGAGTATTGTTTTATATCTTTAGTATACTAGTAAACCCTATTTTTACTGTCATTCTACTGACCATTATCTCAGGAATCATTATTTTAATAAAAAGCTCACATGGTACTAGTATTTCCATTCTAAAAGAAAATTAAATGCACAAGTTATAGAAGCAAGAACAAGTCTTTTCTAACAATAAACACCACATCAATACTATTTATATTGGATATTATTATTAATCTAGTATACTCCAGTCAATGAACAATTACAAAATTCTTTAATCTAAGAGCATCCACCATTTTAACAATAGCCCTAGACATAAAATTGAACTTCCCCCATTTCTTTTCTGAGTGATTGAATTTATACAGGGCATACGTCATACAATAGAGCCAATCTTATTAATGTGACAAATGTACACCCCTATGTGTTACACCAAATCTCACTGCCCACTAAACATACTATTCATCAAAGCTCTATTATGAAGTATCATCAGCAGCTGAGACAGACTAACAAAACCCACTACAAAATTTATAGCCTGCTCATCAACTGTCCATATAAGATGAATAAAAGCTATTACAATATGTAATCCAATCATGACAACCCTAAATGCACTAATTTGTATCAAAAACTCTGTCAACTTACTATTTATGCCCTGTGCATAGACTGCAACAGTATCATTATCACACACATAAAATAAAACTTTTCTGATCACAATTTTTATCCCCATCATCATATTGTCTTAGGTGGTCTGCCACCAGTATAAGGGTTTTTCCTCAAATGAGTAATAAATCAAGATATAACAAAATTCATTAACATCAAACTACAAACATTAATATTCCTTGCAGCATTATTCAACATATATTTGTACTTCTGGCTAAAATCCTCCAAGGCACTACCTATATTTTTATCAATAAATTATAAAAAAAATGAGATTTTAAACATAGAAAACAACACTCTGATTATTACTAATCCTAACAGTCACAGGATTACTGCCCTTAATATCAACTGTATCAGTGCTTAAGTATGGATTCAGGCTGTACACACCAACAGTTTTCAAATGTTTAAGGAAGTACAATTTCATTTCTGAAAATACGGATTACAAGAGTTTGTTCTACATCAATTGAAGCCAATCAAACACTTTAATTAAGAAAAATACTTAGTAGATTGGTGGGCTTCCACTACAGGAAGTTTCAGTCAGCAGATAAATCTTCTAGTAAACTGGCTTCAGTCTATTTCTCTCTAGATTGCTTTGGGCACTCCTTCCATGTTTAGTTTTGTTATCAACATGGGATGTCTTCTTTTTTTAAGGTTTTATTTTATTTCTTTTGGTAATGTCTTTTCCATTTCAATTTACTAGTCTTACACCTTGATAAAATTGATTCTTAGGTATACTAGTAATAATGATATTATGTAAAATAAAATTCTGTTAAATTATTCTTGACATTATTCATTGTTACTGTGTACAAGAAAGAATTTCTGATACATTGACAATTTGTATTGTCTACTTGCTGAAGTATTTGAGTTGCTTACAGCTTAAAAGTTGAGCTACTCAGTGAATTGTTCATGATTTCAAGATTTATATATATATATATATATATATATATATATATATATATATATATATATATATGATGATGTCATCTGATTGGTGAATAGATTTGTTTTTAGTGTAACAATTTTATTTGTTGATACTCTTACTGTCTTTCACCCTGGCTTTTTGTGGAAGTTCCAGGAAAATAGTGAATAAAAGTGTTGAAAGGAAACCTCTGGGCTTTATTCCAGATTTTTATTTACTGTTTCTTATAATGCTGTGTATCATACTAAGATAATTTATTTCTACCCCTATTTTCACGAGTGTTTATTCCATGAAGTAAGAGTGGAGTTTTTTAACGTTTCTTGTGATCAATTGAATCAGATTATGTAATTTCTCCTGCTGTAATATTGTTGTTTATTATACCGTTCAGTTTTATGTTAAAATTTAAGACATTGTTTGGCTTAAAATGTTAAAAAATTATAAAATCTTCTGTGGAGACATTTGCTTATGGTGCATAATCTTTTTATTGTGTGGTTAAATTAAGGTAAGTAGTACTTTAGGTAAGTGGAGGAATCGAATTTAATAGGCAAGTTGATTGTTTTTGTGATGTTTCTGTGGGATTTTATTCCATCAAGATAGTCTTATGTTATTCCAAGAAAATAGGATTAAGGAATGAGGGGTAGAGACAAGGTGAAAGTAAAATAGTCAGTGGTAAGGGTTAGGCAAAGGGTCTTAGGGGTCAGCACTAGGGAACAGGGGCCTGGGGAAGTATTGGATGTTTATGTCATGAGTATGGGCTGTGGTTGGGTCTATGGGTAAGAGCTGAGTTAGGCATTATGGTCTAGGGTCAGGGCAAAGGTCAAGGTCTGGGTCATGGTCTAGGTCAGGGTCTAGGGTTTAGGGTCTAGGGTCAGAGTCAGGGTCTGGGTCTGGGTAAGGGTCAGGGTCAGGGTTTTATGGTGCAGGTTATGGTGTGAGGGTTCGGGTTCGGGTTCAGGCTTGGTTCGGGGTTTGATTCGGGATCGGGGCTGGGTTTGGAATCAGGTTAGGGTTAAGGTTAGGGTCAGGGTTCAGGCTTATGGTCAGCATTCAGGCTTAGGGTCAGGGTTCAGGTAGGGTCAGTGTTTTGGTTCAGGGTCAGGGTTAGGGCTAGGGCTCTGTCTATGGCTAGGGTTAGGGTAAAGGCTTGGTTTCAGGTTAGGGTTTAGGGTTAGGGTTAGGGTAGGGTTAAGGTAGTGTTAGGGTTAGTGTTAAGGGTAGTGTTAGGGTAAGGTCCTGTTCAGCATCTGGGTCTGGGTCAGAGTCTGGTCAGGGTCAAGTTCAGGTTTCAGCATTAGGGTCTGGATAGGAGTCAGTGGTCACTGTTAAGGTCAGTGTTTTTGGTGTGAGGACAAGTTTCAGGGACAGGTTCGGGGTCAATATCAGTCAGGGTCATGTTCAGGTACAGAGTTTATGGTCAATGTCAGCAGATGGGGTCAGGGCTTCTGGGTCAGGGCTATGGATAGGGCTAGTGTTAGGACTAGGGCTAGGACTAGAGCCAGGGCCAGGGTTAGGGTTTGGGCCAGAGTCAGGGCTAGGGTCTGGGTCAGTGTCAAGTTCAGGGCTATTGCTGGGGATAGAGCTAGGGCTCAGGGTACAAGTTTAGGGCACGGGTAAGTAGGATGCTGGCTCAGGTGATGGTTAGGGTACATGTTCGTGTTTAGTATGAGGGATAGGTTGAGGTTAAGGGATAGGATGAGGTTGAGGATCAGGATGAGAGTGAGGTTTGGGTTCAGGTTAGGGGTCAGGGACAAGTTTGTGGTTGGGGTTGTGTTTGTATATGGGGTTGGGTTTAGGGTTAGGATTGAGTTTAGTGTTAGGGTTTGGGTTGGGGTTAGGGTTGGGATTGTGGTTGGGGTTGGGGCAAGGTTAGGGTTGGGGCTGGGGCTGGGGCAGGTTCAGGGTCAGGGTTGAGGGAAAGAAGTGTTCATGGTTAGGGTCAGAGTTCAAGGTTAGGGTCTGGATCCCAGAATGGAACATGTGGAGAAGCATACATTCAGCTAGCCTAAAGGGCAAGGGTAAATATGCAATCACTTATCCTGAGTTCTCACCATGTTTCCTAGAGCCGGTTTCAAGGTAAAGGCAGTTTGTGATGGAAAATCGAGTTGGAGAGAGTGCCTCCCCATATATATATATAGGTATGACTGTGTCCAAATCAATAAAACTCAGTGTTCACAAAAAGGTAGGTGATGGATGGCTTCCACACACATTCAGTTCCGAGATTTATTTTTTAATATTTTTTATTGATTTATAGTCATTTTACAATGTTGTGTCAATTTCCTATCTAGAGCACAATTTTTCAGTTATACATGAACATATATTTCACATTTTTCTCTCTGTGAGCTACCATAAGGTCTTGTATATATTTCCCTGTGCTATACAGTATAATCTTGTTTAACTATTCTACAATTTTGAAATCCTGATCTATCTCTTCCCACCCCCCGCCCCCTTGGCAGCCACAAGTTTGTATTCTGTGTCTCTGAGTCTATTTCTGTTTTGTATTTATGATTTTTTTTGTTTTTATTCCACATATGAGTGATCTCTTATGGCACTTTTCTTTCTGTTTCTGGCTTACTTCACTTAGAATGACATTCTCCAGGAACATCCATGTTGCTGCAAATGGCGTTATGTTGTCGGGTTTTATGGCTGAATATTATTCCATTGTATAAATATACCACTTCTTCTTTATCCAGTCATCTGTTGGACATTTAGGCTGTTACCATGTCTTGGCTATTGTAAAGCTGCTATGAACATTGGGGTGCATGTGTCATCCTGAAGTAGGGGTCCTTCTGGATATATGCCCAGGAGTGGGATTCCTGGGTAATATGGTAAGTCTGTTGCTAGTCTTTTGAGGAATCTCCATACTGTTTTCCACAGTGGCTGCACCAAACTGCATTCCCACCAGCAGTGTAGGAGAGCTCCCTTTTCTCCACAGCCTCTCCATCATTTGTCATTTGTGGACTTTTGAATGATGGCCATTCTGACTGGTGTGATGTGATACCTCATTGTAGTTTTGATTTGCATTTCTCTGATAAATAGTGATATTGAACATTTTTTCATGTGTCTATTGATCATTTATATGTCTTCCTTGGAGAATTGCTTGTTTAGATCTTCTGCCCATTTTTGGATTGTGTCGTTTATTTTTTTTCTTCTTGAGTCATATGAGCTGCTTATGTATTCTGGAGATCAAGCCTTTATCGATTTCATTTGCAAAATTTTTCTCCCATTCCGTAGGTTGTCTTTTTATTTTACTTATGGTTTCCTTTGCTGTGCAGAAGCTTGTAAGTTTCATTAGGTCCCATTTATTTATTCTTGCTTTTAATTCTACTAGGAGAAAATTTTGATATGTATGTCAGATAATGTTTTGCCTATGTTTCCCTCTTATTTTATCTTGTCTTATATTTAAGTCTTTGATACATTTTGAGTTTATTTTTGTGTATGTCGTAAGGGAGTGTTCTAGCTTCATTGTTTTACATGCTGCTGTCCAGTTTTCCCAATACCATTTGCGGAAGAGTCTGTCTTTATTCCATTGTATATTCTTGCCTCCTTTATCAAAGATTAGTTGACCAAAAGTTTGTGGGTTCGTTTCTGGGCTCTCTTTTCTGTTCCACTGGTCTATATGTCTGTTTTTGTACCAATACCATGCTGCGTTAATGACTGTAGCTCTATAGTATTGTCTGAAGTCTTGGAGAATGATTCCTCCAGCCTCTTTCTTTCTCTTCAGTAATGCTTTGTTAATTCTAGGTCTTTGATTGTTCCATATAAATTTTATTATGATTTATTCTAGTTCTGTGAAATATGTCCTGGGTAATTTGATAGGGATTGCATTAAATATGTCAATTGTCTTGTGCAGTGTGACCATTTTAACAATATTGATTCTTCCAATCCAAGAGCATGGGATATCTTTCCAATTTTTAAAGTCTTCTTTAATTTCCTTCATCAATGTTTTTTTTTAATTTTTTTTATTGATTTATAATCATTTTACAATGTTGTGTCAATTTCCAGTGTAGAGCACTTTTTTTTCAGTTATATATGAACATATATATATTGATTTTCACATTTTTTTCTCTGTGAGCTACCATAAGATCTTGTATATATTTCCCTGTGCTGTACAGTGTAATCTTGTTTATGTATTCTAAAACTCTGAAATCCCAGTCTATCTCTTCCCACCCCCTACCCCCTTGACAACCACAAGTTTGTATTCTATGTCTATGAGTATACTTCTGTTTGTATTTATGATTTGTTTTTTTGTTTTTTGGGTTTTTTTTTGTTTGTTTGTTAGTTTTGTTTTGTTTTTTTAGATTCCACAGATGAGCAATCTCATGGTATTTTTCTTTCTCTTTCTGGCTTACTTCACTTTAATGACATTCTCCACAAACATCCATGTTGCTGCAAATGGCATTATGTTGTCAGTTTTTATTGCTGAGTAGTATTCCATTGTTCATATATACCACTTTTTCTTTATCCAGTCATTTGTTAATGGACATTTAGGCTGTAGGTGACACCTGCACCCCAATGTTCATAGCAGCATTACCTACAATAGCAAAGACATGGAAACATCCTTCATCATTGGTTCATAGTTTTCTGTGTATAATTCTTTCACCTCATTGGTTAGATTTGTTACTTGTTATTTTATTACTTTGTGTGCTATTTTAAAGGGGATTGTTTCCTTACATTCTTTCTCTGATGATTCATAATCAGTGTAAAGAAATGCAACAGATATTTGAACGTTAATCTTGTAACCTGCTACCTTGATGAATTCTTTGATCAGCTCTAGTAGTTTTTGTGTGGACCTTTTAGGGTTTTCTATATATAGTAACTTGTTGGCATATAGTGACACTCTTATCTCTTCTTTTCCAATTTGGATTCCTTTTATTTCTCTCTCTTGTCTGATTGCTGTGGCTAGAACTTCCAAGACTATGTTGAATAGGAGTGGTGATAGTGGGCATCCTTGTCCCAGATTTTAGTGGGAAGCTTTTGAGTTTTTCACCATTGAGTACTATTGTGGCTGTAGGTTTGTCATATATAGCTTTTATATGTTGAGATATGTTCCTTCTATACATACTTTGGTGACAGTTTTTATCATAAATGGGTGTTGAATTTTATCAAATACTTTTTCTGCATCTATTGAGATGATCATGTGGTTTTTGTCTTTTCTCTTGTTGATGTTATGTATTACATTGATTGATTTGCATATGTTGAACCACCCTTGTGTCCCTGGGATGAACACCACTTGGTCATGATGTATAATCTTTTTATGTGTTGTTGGATTCTATTTGCTGATATTTTGATGAGGACTTTGGCATCTATGTTCATCAGTGATACTGGCCTATAATTTTCTTTTTTGGTATGTCTTTGCCTGGTTGCGGTATCAGGATGATGGTGGCTTTATAGAATGAGTTTGGGAGCATTCCCTACTTTTCAATCTTCTGGAAGAGTTTGAGAAAGACTGGTATCAGTTCTTCTTTGCATGCTTTGTACAATTCCCCTGTGAAGCCATCCGGTCCTGGATTTTTATTTATAGGGAGGTTTCTTATTGCAAATTAGGTTTCATTTCAAGTGATCGATTTGTTCAAGTGGTCAGTTTTTATTGATTCAGTCTTGGTGGACAGTATATTTCCAGAAACTTGTCCATCTCCTCTAGGTTATCCAGTTTGGTTACATACAGTTTTTCATAATATTCTCATATGATATTCTGTATTTCTATTTTATTTGTTGCAATTTCTCCATTTCCTTTCTTTTTTTGCTAATTTGTGCTCTCTCTTTTTTCTTCTTTGTGAGTTTGGCCAGAGTTTTGTCGATTTTATTTACTTTTTCAAAAAACCAGATTTTGGTTTGGTTGGTTTTACCTATGGTCTTGTTAATCTCCATTTTCTTTATTTCCTCCCTAATCTTTATAATTTCCTTCCTTCTGCTGCCTTTTGGGGTTTTTTGGTCTTCTTTTTTCTAGTTCATTCAGCTGGTGGGTTAAATTGTTTATTTGAGGTTTTTCTTCTTTTTAGAGGAAGGGCTGTATCGCTATAAACTTCCCTCTTAGCACTGCCTTTGCTGTGTCCCATAAATTTTGTGTGGTTATGCTTTCATTGTCTTTTGTATCAAGGTATTTTTTAATTTCAGCTTTCACTTCCTCATTGACCCATTGTTTTTCTTTTTAATAACATTTTGTTTAATCTTCAAGCTTTCCTTTTCTTCTTCTTTGTTTCTCTGTTGTTGATTTCTATTTTCATGGCATTGTTGTCAGTAAAGATTCTTGAGATAATTTCTATCTTCTTAAAATTGTTGAGGTTTCTTTTGTGCCCAAGTACATGATCAATCCTGGAAAATGTTCCATGTGCACTTGAAAGTATATCCTATTTTTGGGGAGTGTAATTCTCTGAAAATATCCACCAAATATAATTTTTCTATTGTATTATTTAATTTCTCTGTTGCATTATTTATTTTCCCTCTGGAAGATCTGTCTAGTGATGTTAATGCAGTGTTAAAATCTCCAACTATGATTGTATTCCCATCAGTATCCCCCTTTATCTCTGTTAGTAATTGTTTTATGTACTTAGGTGCTCCTATATTGGGTGCATATATATTAATGAGTGTAATATCCTCATCTTGTATCACTCCTTTAATCATTATAAAATGTCCTTCTTTATGGCCTTTGTTTTAAAGTCTATTTTGTCTGAAATCAGTATTGCAACACCTGCTTTTCTGGCTTTTTCATTTGCATGGATTATCCTTTTCCATCCTTTCACTCTCAATCTATATGTGTCCTTCTCCCTAAAGTGGGTCTCTTTTATGCAGCATATTGAAGGTTCTTGCTTTATTATCCAATCTGCCACTCTATGCCTTTTGACTGGAGCATTAGTCCATTAACATTTACAGTAATTAATGACAGATGAGTGTTTATTGCCATTTTGAACTTATCTTTGCAGTTGATTTGGTATTTCCTCTTTTTTCCTTTCTTCTTCCTTTTGTGGTTTGGTAATTTTCCTTTGTATTATCATGAATTTTATTTAGTTTTAGTGAGTCCCTTGTAAGTTTTTGGCTCATTGTTACACTTTTTTTAAGTCTACTTACCTATTACTATAACTGTTTTTATTAAAGTGATAGTAACATGATCTCAAACCCATTCTACTGAGAAAAACAAATTTAAAAAAGAAAAAAATTCTATATTTTCCTGCCTCCCTCTCCCACTCTCAATGATTTATATGCCTTCTTTTATAATTTTGTGTTTATTTTATTTGTAATTCATGAGTTATCACCTTTCCAGTTGTGAGTTTCTCATTTCTGTAGCATCCTGCTGCTTTTCTATTTAGAGTAGAACTTTCAATATTTCTTTTAGCATGGGCTTAGTGTTGCTAAACTCTGTAGTTTTTTCTTGTCTGTGAAATTCTTTGTCTCTCCTTCTATCCTAAAGTTTAGCCTTGCTGGATAAAGTATACTAGGCTGCATCTTTTTTTCATTCAGGGATTTGAATATATTTTGCCACTCCCTTCTGGCCTGTAGTGTTTGTGTAGAGAAATCAGCTGAAAGTCTTATGGCGGTTCCCTTGTAACTCACTCTTTGCTTTTCTCTTGCTGACTTTTGGATCATTTCTTTATCCTTGACTCTGGCCATCATGATTATGATATGTGTTGGAGTGGGTCTTTTTGGGTTCTTCCTTTTTGGGACCCTCTGAGCTTCCTATACTTGGATATCTGATTCCTTCTTTAAGTTTGGGAAGTTTTCAGTCATGATTTCTTCAAAAACCTTTTCAATCCCCTTTGATCTTTCTCCCCCTTCTGGGACCCCTATTATGCGAAGATTGGGATGCTTTATATTATCCCATAGGTCCCTTATGTCATTTTCATTTATTTTAATTTGTTTATCTTGTAGCTCTTCTCATTGGGTGCTTTCTATTGTCTGGTCTTCTAGGTCACTAATTCATTCCTCTGCATTTTCTAGTCTGGTTTGCTCAGCCATTAGATCACTCCTCATCTAAGTCAATGAGTTTATCAATTCTACTTGGCTCTTCTTTATAGCTTCAATTTCATTTTTGGCATATTTTATTTCTCTAAACACTATCTCTTTTAGTTCCCTCAATATTTTGATCATTCCTTTTTTGAAATGTTGATCTAGTAGTCTATCAATGTCTACTTCATTGATTTTCTTTCAGGGGATTTCTCTTGGTCTTTTAATTGGGGATGCTTTCTCCGCTTCTTCATCATGCTCATGCCTCTCTGGCACTGTGATTTATGGAGTATCAGTTATCTATTGTGGTCCTTAAGGAGTTTATCTATGTAATGCCTATGTAGGAATAAGACTTAGAAAAAAGATAGAAAGAATTTTAAAAAAATGGAGAAAAAAGGTTTGAAAAGAGTGTAAAATGAATGAATAGCAATCGGGTTGAGATGTCATTTAAAAACCTTTTGAAAAGGAGAAAAGTTGAAAAGATGTATCTGAAACCTGTGTGTAATCAATAACAGGACATCAAAGCCAAGAGTAATAAAAATGAATTAAGAAGTAAAAATTAAAAGGGTGATAGAAAATAGAACAGGTAAAACCAGATTTAAAAAAACAAAAAAGGAGGGGCTCAGTGTTCTCCTGTAGACTGTGTGTTTTTGATGTGAGATCTTTCTGTCTTTATCCTGTTTTGGAAGCTCAGCTTGCTGTTTCCAGCGGCCCTTCATTGGCACCCTTGTCTGAGCTGCTCCCAGTGCCTGTCAGCAAGCAGATTGTGCCTCCTCCCAACACTGAGTCAGGTGCAGCTCTCCTTTGCTATGGGTGGGCAAGTCACTGCCCCTCCTGACGCCACAGTCAGATTTTGCAGACTCGCCAGGTAGAAGGGTGGGTCGCTCCCCCTCCAAGGACTGTGGTCAGGGGCTGCATTCCTGCCCAAAAGTCGGAGGCCACCCTCCTTCTCCTGGTGCCAGTCGCTTTGCTGCTTTGTGCTGCTGTGCTCTCCACCTCTGGTCGGTGCTCCACAGGTGGGCTCGGGGAAGACCGAGGAACATCCCTGTCCCTGCTGAGGGCCAAAACCCAGCTCCTTGTTTGTCTTGGCAGAGCAAGTTTTCTGAGGGACCAGGATGGAAAGATCCTATCTGCCTCAGGCTGTTGTCAAGTCTCTGCCTGGCCCTTGAGGCTGCTAAGTCCTTAGGTGCAGATGCAGGTTTTGCCCCCAACCCCACTTGGGTGCTAAGCACAGGAGGATATGGTGGCTGTGCCTGAAGCCAGCCTCTCTTCACCTGAAAACTTTCCGTGGGTTTTCATATATGAGGGTATGCATCCTTCCCCCAGGGCATGTCAACCGTGTTGTTTTATGGAGGGCCCAGGTTGTTCTGCCCTGTGCACCCACACCCATGGTACACAGCCCTCTGCAGCCCCCTGGGGCTGCCTCAGTGCAGCTGCCCCCATCCTCCACCTGCCTTGGGCAGTCTGGTCCTGGCCCTCGCTGCTGGCCCATGTCTCAGGCTGGGTGTTTCAGGGAACCCCTGTGCCTGTTTAACTTAGTTCTGTTGGTCAAGGGCTGCTCTGTACAGATCCGAGCCTCAGAGGCTCCCCCTCTCTCCTGCTGGTCTCTCAGTTGGAGAGGGGAGACCCACCAAACTAGCACCAGTCCTTCTTTGCTGCTCCCTCCCCCAGGACCTGTCCCACTCTGCTTTGCCTTTTCTTCTTTCTTTTTTCCTTTTCTCCTACCAGATTTTTGGATTCTCTATCTTTTGAAGAGGACAATGTTCTGTTGGAGTTCTGCAGGTGCTCTGGTTGGCTGAGTGGGACTGTGGATGTGAGTCTTGGTGCATTTGTGGGAAAGGGTGAGCTATGAGTATCCTTCTACTCCACCATCTTGGCTTCCTCATTTCCAAGAATTTAATATGTGGAGAGGCATACATTCAACTAGCCTAAAGGGCAAAGGTACATCTACAGTTACTCTCATTTCTAACCATGTTTCTTGGGGCCTGTTTCAAGGTAAAGGAAGTTTGCAATACAAAATGGAGTTGGAGTAAGTGCCACCCCTTATATATATAGGTAGGCCTGTCTCTATAAAACAGAATCTCTCTGCACACAAGGTAGGTGAAGGAAGGTTTCCACACACATTCAAATCCCAGAATAGAACATGTTGAGAAACATTCCTTGAGCTAGCCTAAAGTACAAGGGTACATGTAGAAACACTGACCCAGATTTTTCAGCATGTTTCTAGGTCTGGTTTCAATTAAAGGTAGCTTGCATTGGAAAACCGAATTGGAGCTAGTGCTTCCCCTTATATATATGGGTAGGCCTGTCTCCCTAACACAGAATCTGTGTTCCCTACAAGTTAGATGAAGGGTGGAGTGCACACACATTGGATCCCAGAATGGATATGTGGAGAAGAATTCATTCAGGTAGCCTAAAGGGCAAGTGTTTCTAACACTCACCCATATTTCTCAGCTATTTTTCCTATAGCCAGTTTCAAGGTAAAGGCTGTTTAAGCTGGAAAACCGAGTGAGAGTGAGTGCCTCCTCTTATATAGATAGGTAGGACTGTCTTCATAACACAGAAACTCTGCGATCCCAGCAAGGATGGTGAAGGACCGCTTCCATGCACATTTGGATTCCAGAATGAATCATGTGGAGAAGCGTTCATTCAGCTAGCCTATTGTGGTACACCTAGGAACACCACCCAGAATTCTCCGCATGTTAACTAGAGCCAGTTTCAAGGTAAAGTCATTTTTCACCAGAAAACTAGGTTGGAGTGAGTGCCTCCCCTTTTATATATAGGTATGTCTTACCCTGTAACACAGAAAATCCGTGTTCCCAACAAGGTAGATGAAGGATGGCTTCCAACACATTCAGATCCCAGAATTTAACTGTGGAGAACCGTTCATTCAACTAGGCTAAATGGACAGGAAACTTCTAAAAACCCTTACCCTGATTTCTCAGGATTTCTAGAGCTAATTTGAAGTTAAAGGCAGTTTATTCTGGAAATCTGAGTTCGAGTTTGTGCTTCCCTTATATGTATATAGGTAGGCTTCTCTCTTTAACACAGACACTATATATTACCAACAATGTAGGTGAAGTATTGCTTCCACACACATTCAGAAACCTGAAGGCAACATGTGGAGAAACGTTCTTTCAGCTAGCCTAAAGGGCAAGGGTCCATATAGAAATATTTACCATGATTACTCAGCATTTTCCCAGAGCTGGTTTCAAGTTAAAGGCAGTTTGTACCCAAAACCGAGTTGGAGTGACTGCCACCCCTTATATATATAGGTAGGCCTGTCTCCCTCACCCAGAAACTCTGTGTTCAAATAGGGTAGGTAAAGGACAGTTTCCACAAACATTTGGATCCCACAATGGAACATGTGGAGAAGCACTCAATTAGCTAGCCTAAAGGGCAAGGATATATTTAAAAACAATCACCCTGAATCTTCAACATGTTTCTTAGACCTGATTTCAAGGTATAGGCAGGTTGCACTGGAAAACCTTGTAAGGAAGAGTCCATCCACTTATATATATAGGTGGGCCTGGCTCATTAACACAGAAACTCTGTGTTCCCAATAAGGTAGGTAAAGGACGGCTTCCACACACCTTCAAATCTCAGAATGGAACATGTGGAGAAGTGTTTATTCATCTAGCAGAAAGGGCAAGATTACATCTAGGAACACTTAACCTGAGTTCTCACCATGTTTCCTACAGCCGCTTTCAAGTGAAAAGCAGTTTGAGCAGGAAAATTGAGTTGAAGCGAGTGCTGCCACATAGGTATGGAAGTAGCGTAGTTCCCCTAACACAGAAACTCTGTTCCCAAGAAGCTAGCCAAAGGACAGCTTCCACACACATTCAGATTCCAGAATGGAACATGAGGTGAGGCGTTCATTCATCCAGCAGAAAGGGCATGGGTTCATCTAGAAACACTTACTCGGATTTCTCAGCATGTTTCCTAGAGGTGGTTACAAGGGAAAGTCAGTTTGTGCTGGGAAACAGAGGTGGAATGAGTGCTTCCTTATATGTTGTTAAGTAACATAATTCCCCTAACACAGAACAACTCTGTTACCAACAAGCTACATGAAGTTTGGCTTCCACACACATTTGGATCTCACAATAGAGCATGTGGAAAGACGTTCTTTCATCTAGCATAAAGGCCATGGGTATATCTAGAAACAATTCCTCTGATTTCTTAGCATGTTTCTCAGAGCCGATCTCAAGGGAAAGTCAGTTTGCACTGGAAAAGCGATTTGCAGCGAGTTCCTTCATAAATATGTAAGTAGCGAAGTTCTCCTAACACTGAAACTAGTTTTCCCACCAAGCTAGGTACAGGATGGCTTCCACACACATTCAGATCCCAGAATGGAGCACGTTGAGTGATGATCTTTCATCTAGCAGAAAGGGCATTGGTATATCTAGAAACAATGATTCTGATTTCTCAGCATGTTTCCTAGAGCTGATTTAAAGGGCAAGGAGCTTTGCCCTGTAAAAATTGTGTTAGAGCGAGTGTCTCCCCTTAGATATGTAGGTAGCATATTTCCCTTAACACAGAAATCCAGTGTTCCCATCAAGCTTGGTAAAGGACGGCTTTCACACACATTCAGATCCCAGAATGGAGTATGTGGAGAGGCACTCTTTCATCTAGCAGAAATGGAAATTTTACATCTAGAAACACTTACTCAGATTTCTCAGCATGTTGCCTAGAGCCTGTTTAAAGGGAAAGTCTGTTTGCACTGGAAAACTGAGTTGGAACCAGTGACTACCAATAGATATGTAAGTAGTGCTGTTCCCCTAACACAGTAACAGTGTGTTACCAACAAGCTAGTTGAAGGATGGCTTCACACACATTCAGATCCCAGAATGGAGCATTTGGAGATGCATTCTTCTAGCAGAATAGGCATTGGTACATCTAAAAAACACTCTGATTTCTCAGCATGTTTGCTAGATCTGATATGAAAGGAAAGGAGTTTTTGCTGGAAAACAGAGTTGGAGCGATTGCCTCCTCATAGATATGTAAGTAGTGTAGTTCTCCTAACACAGAAACACTGTGATTCATAAAAGCTAGGTGAAGGACACCATCCACACATTCAGATCCCAGAATGGAGCATGCAGAGAGGAGTTCTTTCATTTAGCGTAAAATGTAAGGTTACATCAACAAAAACTTACTCTCTTTTCTTAACATGTTTCCTAGAGCCGGTTTCAAGGTAAAGGCAGTTTGAACTGTTAAACCGACTTGGAGCCACTGCCACCCCATAGATATGTATGTAGATTACTTTGGCTAACCCAGAAACCATCTTCTCCCAACAAATTATTTGAAGGACGGCTTCCACACACATTCGGATCCCTATATGGAGCATGTGGAGAGGCACTCTTTCATCTAGCATAAAGGGCATAGGTACATCTAGAAACACTTACCTGATAACTCAGCATGTTTCCTAGAGCCAATTTTAAGAGAAAGGCAGTTCGCACTGAAAAACATTTGGAGCGAGTGCCTCCAGAATTCAGTTGCACTGTTCCTCTAACACAGAACACCTGTGTTCCCAACAAGCTATTTGAAGGAAGTCTTCCAGACACATTCGGATCCCAGAGTGGAGCATGTAGAGAGGCGTTCTTTCACCTAACATAAAGGACATGGGTACATCTAGAAACACTTACTCTGTTTTCTCAGCATGTTTCCTAGAGGCGGTTTCAAGGGACAGGCAGTTTGTGCTGGAAAACCGAGCTGGAGACAGTGCTTCCCCAAAGATATGTAAGTAGCATTGTTCTGCTAACCCAAAAACCCAGTGTTACCCACTAGCTAGGGAAAGGATGTCTTATATGAACACTTACTCTGCTTTCTCAACATGTTTCCTAGAGTTGGTTTCAAGGGAAAGTCACTTTGCACTGGAAATCCAATTTGGAGCGATTGCCTCCTGAAAGATAGGTAAGTTGCATAGTTCCCCTAACACAGAATTCCTGTGTTCCAAACAAGCTAGTTTAAGGCCAACTTCCACACACATTCAGATCCCACAATGAAGCATGTGGAGAGGAGTTCTTTCATTTAGCATAAAGAGTATGGGTACATCTAGCAATAAATTCTCTGATTTCTCAGCATGTTTCCTACAGCCGGTTTCAAAGGAAAGGCAGTTTGCTCCAGAAAACTGATTAGAAGCAAGTGCCTCACCATGGATATGTAAGTAGTTTAGTTCTCATGCCACAGAAACCCTGTGTTCAAAGCAAGCTAGATGAAGGATCGCTTTCACACACATTAGGATCCCAGAATGGAGCATGTGGAGATTCGTTCTTTCTTCTAGCATAAAGGGCATAGGTATCTAAAGATACAGTTAGTCTTAATTCTCCACATATTTCCTAGAAGCAGTTTCAAGGGAAAGAAGACAGCACTGGAAAACCGAGTTGGACCGAGAGCCTCCATATCGATTTGTAAATAGAGTATTCCCCTAACACAGAAACTCTGTGTTCCCAACAAACTAGTTGAAGAATAGCTTACATACACATTTGGATCTCAGAATGAAACATGTAGAGAGGCATTAAGTTCATCTAGCATTTAGAGGATTGGTACATTTAGAAACAATGACTCTGAATTCTTAGCATGTTTCATAGGGCCTGTTTCAAGAGAAAGGTAGTTTGTGCAGGAAAACAGTTTTGGAGCGAGTGCCTCCCATCAATCTGTAGGTAGCGAGTTCCTCCAACACAGAAACAATGTGTTCCCATCAAACTTGGTTAAAGATATCTTCCACACATATTCAGATACCAGAATGGAACGTGTGGAGAAGAGTTCTTTCGTCTAGCTCAAAGGGCATGGGTACGTCTAGAAACAATTACCCTGATTTCTCAGCATGTTTCCCAGAGCCGGGTTAAAGGGAAAGGCAGTTTACTCTGGAAAAGCAAGTTGGAATGTGTGATTCCCCATATGCTTGTAAGTTGTAAAACTCCACTAACACAGAAAATATGTGTTCCCAACAAGCTAAGTGAAGGACAGCTTCCACACACACTCAGATCCCAGATAGGAACATGTGGAGAGGCGTTCATTCATGTAGCATAAAGGGCATGATTAGATTTAAAAACCATTACTCTGATTTCCCAGCAAGTTTCCTTGAGCTGGTTTCAAGGGAAAGGAATTTTGATCCGGAAAACTGTGTAGGAGTGAGTGCCTCCCAATTGGTCTCTAAGTAACATTGTTCCCTTAATACAGTAACAATGGGTTCCACCAAGCTAGATTAAGGAAGTCTTCCCAACATTCGGTTCCCAGAATGGAACATGTGGAGAAGCGTTCATTCATCTAGCTGAAAGGCATGTGTACATTTAGAAACACTTACTCTGAATTCTCAGCATGTTTTCTGGAGCCGGTTTCAAGGGAAAGGCTGTTTTCCCTGGAAAACCGTGTTGGAGATATTGCCTCCCCATACGTATGTAACTTGTGTAGTTCCCCTAACTCAGAATCTCTGTGTTCCCAGCCAGAGAGTTGATGGACGGCTTCCACAGACATTCATATTCCAGAATGGAACATGTGGTGAGGTGTTAATTCATCTAGAAGAAAGGGAATGTATACATCTAGATACACTTTGATTTCTCAGCATGTTTCCTAGAACAGGTTTCGAGGGAAAGGCAGTTTGCCTGGAAAACAGAGTTGGAGCAAGTGCCTCTATATAGGTTTGTAAGTAGAGTAGTTCCCACAACGCAGGAACTCTGTCTTCATAACAAGCTAGGTGAAGGAGGCCTTACACCCACATTTGGATCCCAGAATAGAACTTGTGGAGAAGAGTTCATTCATCTTGCACAAAGGGCTTGGGTACACCTAACACAAATACTCAGATTTCTCAGCATGTTTCCTAGAGCCGGGTTCAATGGAACAGCAGTTTGTGCTGGAAAACATAGTTGGAGCTCCTGCATCCCCATATGTATTAATGTAATGTAGTTACTTTAACACAGAAGCTATGTGTTAAGAACAAACTATGTGAAGGATGGCTTGCACACATATTCTGAACCAAATATGGAACTCGTGGACTGGCATTCTTTCATCTAGCACAAAGGGCATCTGTACAGCTATAAACACTCTGAATTCTCAGCCTGTTTCCTAGAACCAGTTTTAAAGGAAAGGCAGTTTGCACTTCAAAACCTAGTTGGAGTGATTGCCACGCCATACATATGTAAGTAGCGTAGTTCGGCAAACTTCAAAACACTGTGTTCCCAACAAAATATTTGAAGGAAGGCTTCCACAAATATTCATATCCCAGAATGGAGCTGTGGAGAAGCATTCTTTCATCTAGCATAAAGGTCATCGGTATATCTACGAACACTTACTCTGATTTCTCAGCATGTTTCTCACAGCCGGTCTCAAGGGAAAGGCAGTTTGCAATTCAAAACCGAGTTGGAGCGAGTGTCTCCCAATAGAAATGTAAGTAGCTTAGTTCCCCTAACACAGAACACCTCTGTTTCCAACAAGCTAGTTGAAGGGCGGCTTCCACACACATTCAGATCCCAGTATGGAGCAAATGGAGAGGCTTTCTTTCATCTAGCATAAAGGGCATGATTACATCTAGAAATACTTACACTTATTTCTCAGCATCTTTCCTACAGTTGGTTCCACGGGAAAGGCAGTTTGACTGGAAAACCGTCTTGGAGCAAGTGCCTCCCCATAGATAGGTAAGTAGTGTAGTTCCCATAAAACAAAACACATGTGTTTGAAACAAACTAATTTAGCAGGACATCCACGCAGATTCAGATCACAGAATGGAGAATGTGAAGAGGCATTCTTTCATCTACTATAAAGAGCTTGGGTACATCTAGAAACAAATTCTCTGGTATTTCACCACGTTTCCTAGAGTTGGTTTCAACGGAAAGGCAGTTTGCGATGGAAAACAGTGTTGGAGTTAGTGCCTCCCCATAGATAATTAAGTAGAATACTTCCCCTAACATAAAAACCTGGAATTCCCAAAAAGCTGGATGAAGGACGACTTCCACACACATTAGGATTCCAGAATGGAGCATAGGGATAGCCATTCTCTCATCTAGCATAAAAATCATGGGTATATCTAGAAACACGTACTCTGATTTCTCAGCATGTTTCCTAGGGCCGTTTTCAGGGGAAAGGAAGCTTGAGCAGGAAAAACTATTTGGAGCAAGTCCCTCCCCATAAATAGGTAAGTAGCATAGTTCCTTTAACACAGAATACCTGTGTGACCAACAAACTTTTGAGAGCAGCTTCCACACACATTCAGATC
The DNA here is from genome assembly GCF_036321535.1 of Camelus dromedarius. NCBI lineage: Eukaryota > Metazoa > Chordata > Mammalia > Artiodactyla > Camelidae > Camelus > Camelus dromedarius. The sequence continues at coordinate 1,893,183 of NW_026989801.1, forward strand.
CCAAATGGGGCATATGGAGAGGCACTATTTCATCTAGCATAAAGAGCATGGTTACATCTAGAAAAACTTACTGTGATTTCTCAGCATGTTTCCTAGATCCTTTTTAAAGGGAATGGCTGTTTGCTCTGGATATATGAGTTGAAGTAAATGCCTCCCCATAGATATTTAAGTTGTGCAGTTCCCAGAACACAGATCAACTCTGTTCCCAACAAGCTATATGAAGGAAGGCTTCCACACTCATTTGGATCCCAGAATGGAGCATGTGGAATGCCGTTCTTTCATGTAGCATAAAAGGCATGGGTATATATAGAAACACTTAGTCTGATTTCTCAGCATATTTCCTAGAGCTGTTTCAAGGGATAGGCCATTTGCATTAGAAAACCTAGTTGGAGCGAGTGTCTCCCAATAGATAGGTAAGTAGCTTAATTCCCCTAACTCAGAACACCTATGTTCCCAACAAATTAGTTGAAGGACGGCTTCCACACACATTCAGATGCCAAAATGGAGCATGTGGAGAGTCGTTCTTTCTTCTATCATAAAGGGCATGTGTACATCTAGTAATACTTACTCGATCCCTCAACATGTTTCCTAGAGTCGGTTTGCAGGGAAAGGCAGTTTGCGCTGGATAACTGAGTAGCAGCAAGTGCCTACTCACAGATATTTATGTAGCATAGTTCAGTTAACCCAGGAACACTGTGTTAACAATAAACAATCTGAAGGACAGCTTCCACACACATTGAGATCTCAGATATGAGCATGTGGAGAGTGGCTTATTCATCCAGCATAAAGGACCTGGCTACAAGTAGAAACAATGACACTGATTTAATAAAATGTTTCCTTCAGCCGGTTTCCAAGTAAAGTCAGTGTGCACTGGAAAGCCGAGCTGGAGTGCCTCCCTATAGATATGCAAGTAGCATAGTTCCCCCTCATCAAAAACTCGGTATTCCAAACAAGGTAGATGAAGGATGCTTCCACACACATTCAGATCTGAGAATGGAACAAGAACAGAGGCATTGCTGCACCTAGCATCAAGGGCTGGGCGTCATCTATAAACACTGACTGTGATTTCTCAGATGTTTCCTAGAGTCAGTTTGCAAGGAAAGGCAGTTTGTGCTGGGAAAACGAGTAGGAGGAGCTTCTTCCTGTAGAAATGTAAGTTGCTTTGTTCCCCTCAAGCAGAAACTATGTGTTCCCAACAAGGTAGGATAAGGACGATTTCCACACATATTCAGATCTGAGAATGGAACAAGAAGAGAGGCGTTGCTGCATGTAGTATCAATTGCTGGGGAATATCTGGACACACATACTGTGATTTCTCAGCATGTTTCCTAGAGCCAGATTGTAAGGAAAGGCAGTTTGCACTGGAAAACCGAGTTGGAGCGAGGGCCTCCCCATGGATATGTAAGTAGCGTAGTTCCCCTCAAGCAGAAACTCTGTGTTCCCTACAAGCTAGGTGAAGGACGTCTTCCACACACATTCAGGTCTGAGAATGGAACAAGGAGAGAGGCATTGCTGCATCTTGCATAAAGGTCTGGGGGACATCTAGAAACACTGACTGTGATTTTTCAGCATGTTTCCTAGAGCCGGTTTGCAAGGAAAGGCAGTTTGCACAGGAAAACCGAGTTGGAGAGAGAGACTCCCCATGGATTTGAATATAGTGTAGTTCCCCTCAAGCAGAAACTGTGTTCGAAAAAGGCAGGTGAAGGACGACTTCCACACACTTTCAGATCTGAGAATATAATAAGGAGAGTGGTGTTCCTGCATATATCATCAAGACCTGGGGGACATATAGAAACACTAACTGTGATGTCTCAGCATGTTTCCTAGAACCAGTTTGCAAGGAAAGGCAGTATACACGGGAATACCAAGTAATAGCAGGTGCCTCCCAATAGATATGTAAGCAGAAACTCTGTGTTCCCAGCAAGGTAAGTGATGGACGGCTTCCACACACATTCAGATCTGAGAATGATAAAAGAAAAGAGCTGTTGCTGTCAAGCATCAAGGGCTGGGGGATATCTAGAAACAGTGGCTGTGATCTCTGCACATTTCCTTTAGCCCATTTGTAAAGAAAGGCAGTTTGCACTGACAAATAAGTTGGAGTGAGTGCCTTCCCATACATATGCAAGAATTCTAGTGCCCCTAAAGCAGAAAATCTGGTTTCCCAACAAGGTAGGTGAAGGACGGCTTCCACACACATTGAGCTCTGAGAATGGAAAACGGAGGGAGGTGTTACTGCATCTAGCATCAAGTGCTAGGGGACATCTGGAACTCTGATTGTGATTTCTCTACATGTTTCCTTGAGCTGGTTAGCAAGGAAAGGCAGTTTGCACTTGAAATCTAACTTGGAGCGAGTGCTTCACCATTGATATGTAAATAGCATTGCTCCCCTCAAGCAAACACTTAGTGATCCCAACAAGGTAGTTGATCGATGGCTTTCACATATATTTATCTCTAACAATGGAAAAAGGAGGAAGGCGTTGCTGCATCTTGCTTCAAGGGCTTGGGGACATCTAGAAACACTGACTGTGATATCTCAGCATGTTTCCTAGAGCCGGCTTGCAAGGAAAAGCAGTTTGCTTGAAAATGGTGTTGGAGAGAGTACCTCCCCTTTGATATATAAGTAGCATAGATTACCTCAATCAGAAACTGTGTGTTCCCAACAAGGTAGGGGAAGCACGACTTCCACACACATTCTGATCTGAAAATAGAACAAGGAGAGAGGCAAGGCTGCATGTAGCATTAAGTGCTGGGTGACACCAAGAAACAATGACTGTGAACGCTCAGCAATTTTCCTAGAGCCTGTTTGCAAGGATAGGCAGTTTGCAATGGAAAGCAGAGTTGGAGCGAGTGTCTTCCAATAGATTTGTAAGTAGAAAAGTACACCTCAGGCAGAATCTCGCTGTTCCAAACAAGGTAGATGAAGGAAGGACTCCAATCACATTCAGAGCTGAAAATGGAACAAGGAGAGAGGCATTGCTGCATCTAGAATCAAGGACTGGGAGACATCTAGAAACACTGACTGTGATTTCTCAGCATGTTCCTAACACATGGTTTTCAAGAAAAGGCAGTTTGCAATGGAAAACTGAGTTGGAGCGAGTGCTCCCCATAGATATTAAAGTAGTGTAGTTCACCTCAAAAAGAAAGTTGATATTCCCAACAAGGTAGGTGAAGGACGGCTTCCACACACATTCAAATCTCAGAATTGAACAAGGAGAGAGGAGTTGCTCCATCTAGCATCAAGGGCGAGTGGATATCCAGAATCACTGATTGTGATTTCTCAATTTGTTTCCTAATGTCAGTTGCCAAGTAAAGGCAGTATACACTAGAACAGCGAGTTTGAGCAAGTGCCTCCCCATACATATGTAAGTAGAATAGTTCCCCTCAAACAGAAACTCAGTGTGCACAAAAGGTAAGGGAAGGACGGCTTCCACACACATTCAGATCTGAGAATGGAACAAGGAGAAAGGCAATGCTGCATCTAGCATCAAGGGCTGAAAGACATCTAGAAACACTGATTGTGATCTTTCTGCATGTTTCCTAGAGCCTGTTTCCAAGAAAGGCATTTTGCACAAGAAAACAAAGTTGCAGCCAGAACCTCACAACAAATATTTAAGTGGAGTTCTTCCCCTCTTGCAGAAACTCTGTGTTCCAAAAAAGGTAGGTGAAGGACAGTTTCTGCACACATTCAGATCTGAGAATGGAACAAGGAGGGAGGCGTTGCAGCATCTAGCATCAAGGGCTGAGGGACATGTAGAAACACTGACTGCGATCTCTCAGCATGTTTCCTAGAGCCAGTTTGGAAGGAAAGGCAGTTTCCGTTGGAAATGCGAGTTTGAGCGAGGGTCTCTCTCTAGATATGTATGTCATGTAGTTCCCCTCAAGTAGAAACTCTGTGTTCCCAACTAGATAGCTGAAGGACAGCTTCAAAACACATTCAGGTCAGAGAATGGAACAAAGAGGGAGGTGTTGCTGCATCTAGCATCAAGGGCTTAGGGACATCTAGAAACACTATCTGTGATCTATCATGTTTCCTAGAGCTGGTTTACAAAGAAAGGCAGTTTGCAGTGAAAAATCGAGTTGCAGTGAGGGCTTCCCCATAGGTATGTAAGTCACGTAGTTCCCCTCAAGCAGAAACTCTGTGTTCCCAACAAAGTATGTGAAGGCCGGCTTCCACACACATTCAGATCTGAGAATGGAACAAGAAAACAGGTGTTGCTGCATCAAGCATCAAAGGCTGGGGGACATCTAAAAACTGTGATTGTGATATCTCAGCATGTTTCCTTTAGCCGGCTTGTAAGGAAATGCAGTTTGTGCTGGAAAACTAAGTTGGAGCAAGTGCCTCCCCTTAGATATGTAAGTCGCATAGTTCCCCTCAAGCAGACACTTGTTTTCCCAACAAGGTAGTTGAACAATGGCTTCCACACACATTTAGAACTGAGAGTGGAACAAGGAAAGGGACATTGCTGCATCTAGCATCAAGGAATGGGGAACACCTAGAAACACTGACTGTAATTTCTCTGCATGCTTCCTAGAGCTGGTTTCCATGGAAAGGCATTGTGCACCTGAAAACAGATTTGGAACGAGTGACTCTCCAAGGTTATTTAATTAGCATAGTTCCCCTCAAATAGAAACTCTGTGTTCCCTACAAGCTAGGTGAAGGACGTCTTCCACACACATTCAGATCTGAGAATGGAACAAGAAGATAGGCATTGCTACATCAAGCATCAAGGGCTGGGGGATGTCTAGAAACAGTGACCTGTGATTTCTCTGCATGTTTCCTTGAGCCAGTTGTAAGGAAATGCAGTTTGTGCTGGAAAACTGAGTTGGAGCTAGTACCTCCTCTTAGATATGTAAGTCACATACTTCCCCTCAAGCAGAAAATCTGTGTTACTAAAAGGTAGATGAAGGACAGCTTCCACACACATTCAGATCTGAGAATGGAACAAGGAAAGAATTGTTGCTGCATCTTGCTTCAAATGCTGGGGGTCATCTAGAAACACAACTTTCATTTCTCAGCATGTTTTCTTGAGCAGGTTTTCAATGAAAGGCAGTTTCCACTGGAAAAACGATTTGGAGTGATTGCCTCTCCATAGATATGTAAGTAGCCTAGTTCCCCTCAAGCAGACACTCACTGCTCCCAACAAGGTAGTTGATTAACAGCTTCCACACACATTGAGATCTGAGAATGGAACAAGGAGAGAGGCATTGCTGCATCTTGGTTCAAAGGCTAGGGGACATCTAGAAACACTTACTGTGATTTCTCAGCTTGTTTCCTACAGCCGGTTTGCAAGGAAAGGCCATTTGTGCTGGAAAACCGAGTTGGAACAAGTGACTACCCATGGATATATAAGTAGCGCAGTTCCCCTTAAGCAGAAACTATGTGTTCCCAACAAGGTAGGTGAAGGACGGCTTCCACATACATTCAGATCTCAGAATTGAACAAGGAGAGAAGAGTTGCTCCATGTAGAATCAAGGGCTAGGGGATATCCAGAATCACTGATTGTGATTTCTCAATTTGTTTCCTAATGCCGGCTTCCAAGAAAAGGCAATATAAGCTAGAAAAGCAAATTTGATCAAGTGCCTCCCCACACATATGTTACTAGCATAGTTCCCCTGAAGCAGAAACTAAGTGTTCCCAACAAAGTAGGTGAAGGACAGCTTCCACACACATTCAGATCTGAGATGGAACAAGGAGAGTGGCGTTGCTGCATCTAACATCATGGGCTGGGGGACATGTAGAAATACAGTCTGTGATTTCTCAGCATATTTCCTAGAGCCAGTTTGCAAGGAAGGGCATTTCACACCGGAAAAGAATGTTGGAGTGAGCTCCTCCCCATAGATATATAAATAACATTGCTCCCCTCAAGAAGAAACTCAGTGTTCCAACAATTTATTTGAAGGAGTGCTTCCACACACATTCAGATCTGAGAATGGAACAAGGAGAGAGGTTTTGCTGCCTCGAGCATCAAGGTTGGGGAACTTCTAGAAACACTGTCTTTGATATACCAGCATGTTTCCTAGAGTCGTTTTGCAAGGAAAGGCAGTTTCCACTGGAAAAGAGAGTTGGAACGAAGGCCCCCCCAGATATGTAAGTCACATTGTTCCCCTCAAGCAGAAACTCTGTGTTCCTGACAAGTTAGATGAAGACAGCTTCCACTTACATTCAAATCTGAGACCTGAACAAGGAAACAGGCATTACTGCATCTAGCATCATGTGGTGGGGAAAATATAGAAACACTGACTGTGATTTCTCAGCATGTTTCCTGGAGCCGGTTTGCAAGAAAAAGTAATTTCCACTGGAAAGCCAGTTGGAGCAAGTCTTTCCCAATCAATATGGTAGTAGTGTCAAGCAGAAACTTTGTGTTCCCAACAAGGAAGGTCAAGGATGGCTTCCTCACACATTAAGATCTGAGAATGGAACAATGAGAGAGGAGTTGCTGCATCTAGCATCAAGGGCTGCGGGACATCTAGAAACACTGACTCTGATATATCAGCATGTTTCTTAGAGCCAGTTTGCAAGGAAAGGTAGTTTGGACTGAAAATCGATTTCAAGTGATGGCTTCCCCATAGATATTTAAGTCGCATATTTTCCCTCAAGCAGAGACTTTTGTTCCCTACAAGGTAGCTGAAGGAAGGCTTCCTCACACACTCAAACCTGAGAATGGAACAAGGAGAGAGGTGTTTCTGCATTTAACATCAAGGGCTGGAGGACAGCAAGAAACGCTGACTTTGACTCTCAGCATGTATCCTGGATCTGGATTGCAAGGAAAGTATTTTGCGCTGGAAAACCAGGTAGGAGTGAGTCCCTTTGAATAGTTATGTAAGTCACATAGTTTCTTGCAAGCCGAAAATCTGTGTTCCCAACAAGGAAGGTGAAGGAAGGCTTCCAACACATTCAGATCTGAGAATGGAACAAGGCGAGAGGCGTTGCTGCATCTAGATCAAGGATTGGGGGACATCTAGAAACATTGACTCAGATATATCAGCATGTTTCCTAGAGCCGGTTTGCAAGGAAAGGCAGTTTGCTGGAAAACTGTGTTGGATAAAATGCCTCCCCATAGCTATGTAAGTAGTGTAGTTCCTCTCAAGCAGAAACTGTTTCCAACAAGTATGTGAAAGATGACTTCCACACACATTCAGATCTGAGAATGGAACAAGGAGAGAGATGTTGCCGCATCTAGCATCAAGGGACTGGGAATATCTAGAAACACTGACTGTGATCTTCTAGCATTTTTCCTAGATCCGCTTTACAAGGAAAGGCCACTTGCACGGGAAAGCCGAGTATGAGCTAGTGCCTATCAAGAGATATGTAAGTTGCATAGTTCCCCTTAAGCAGAAACTCTGTTCCCAACAAGGTAAGTGAAGGATGGCTTCCATACACATTCATATCTGAGAATGGAACAGGGAGAGTGGCATTGCTGCATCTAGCATTAAGGGCTGGGGGACATCTAGAAACACTGACTGTGATCTCTCAGCATATTTCCTAGAGCCTGTTCACAAGTAAAGGCAGTTTTTGATGGAAATGCAGTTAGAGCATGTATCTCCCAATACACATGGAAGTAGTGTACTTCCCCGCAAACAGAAACTCTGTGTTCCCAACAAGGAAGGTCAAGGACGGCTTCCTCACACATTCAGATCTGAGAATGGAACAAGGGTAGAGGCGTTGCTGCATCTAGCATCAGGGGCTGGGTACATCTCACAATACTTACTTTGATTTCTCCACATGTTACCAAGAGCCAGTTTGCAAGGAAATGCATTTTGCACTAGAAAACCGAGTTGGAGTGAGTGCCTCCCAATAGATATGGAAGTAGTGTTATATCCCTGAAGGAGAAACTCTGTTCCCAACAAGTATTTGAAGAAAGGCTTCCACACACATTCAGATCTGAGAATGGAAGAAGTAGAGAGGCTTTGCTGCATCTATATGCATCTGTAAGCTAGATGAAACAATGCCTCTCCACATGCTTCATTTTAGGATCTGCATGTTTGTGGAAGCCATTCTTCTCTTAGCTTGTTGGCAACATGGAGATTCCGGTTATGAAAACTATGCTACTTATATATCTATAGGCATGCACTGACCCATCTCAGTTTTACAGCCAAAGTGCCTTTCCCTTGTAACCTGTTCTAGAAAACATACTGAAAATTCATTGTAAGTGATTCTACATGTACCCATGCTGTTTATGCTAGATGATTCAATGGCTCTCCCCATGCTCCATTCTGGGATGTGTATGAATGTGGAAGACCTTCTTCACCTAGCTTGTTGGGAACACAGAGTTTCTGTGTTAGGAGAACTAAGCTACATTCCTATCAATGATGAGGCACTGACACCAAGTCTGTTTTCCAGCATAAAATTCCTTTCTTGGAAATCGGGCCTAGGAAACATGTAGAGAAATCAGAGTAATTGTTTCTAGAAATACTCGTGCCCTGTATGCTAGATGAAAGAACACATTTCCACATGCTCCATAATGGGACCCAAATGTGTTTGGAAGCCATAGTTCACCTAGCTTTTGAGAACAAAGATTTTCTGTGTTACAGGAAAAATGCCACCTAAATATCTATGGGGAAGCACTTGCTCGAACTCAGTTTTCCAGGGCAAACTGCCTGTCCTTTAAGAAAGGCACTAGGAAACATGCGGAGAAATCAGTGTATATGTTTCTAGATATACCCAAGAAATGTATGCTTAATGAGTGAATGCCTCTCTGCATGTTTCTTTCTGCAATCCGATTGTGTATAGAAGCCATTCTTCACCTGTCTTGTAGGGAACAGAGAGTTTCTGTGTTAGGGGACTGAAGTACTTCCATATATATGGGGAGGCACTCACTCCAACTCTGTATTCCTGCACAAATTTCCTTAAACTTGAAAATGGCTCTAGGAAACATGCTGAGAAATCAGAGTATGTGTTTTAGAGATAACCATTTCCTGTAGGATAGATTAATGAACGCCTCTCCACATGCTCCATTCTGGGATCCAAAAGTGTGTGGATGCCATCTTTCACCTAGCTTGTTGGGAACACAGAGTTACTGGGCTAAGGCATCAATGCTACTTACACACCTATGGGCATGCACTCACTCCAGCTTGGTTTTCCAATGGAAATTGCCTTTCCCTTGAAACTGGCTCCAGGAAACATGCTGAGAAATCAGAGTAAGGGTTTCTGGATGTGCCCATGCCCTGTATGCTAGATGTAAGAACACATCTCCACATGCTCCATTGTGGGATCTGAATGTGTGTGGATGCTGTCCTCCACCTAGATTGTTGGTAACACAGAGTTTCTGGGCTAGGGGATCTACTTGCATACCTATGGGTATTCACTCACTCCAACTTGGTGTTCCAGCACAAAATGCTTTTCCCTTAAAACCGACACTAGGGAACATGCTGAGAAGTCATAGTAAGTGTTTCTAGATGTACACATTCCCTATACACTGGATGAATGAACACCTCTCCACATGCTCCATTATGGTATCCGAGTATTTGAAGAAGCCATCCTTCACCTAGCTTGTTGGGAAAACATAGATTCTGGATTAGGGGAACTACGCTACTTACATACCATTGTGTAGGCACCCCCCCAACTCTTTTTCCCAGAGCAAACTGACTTTCTCTTAACCCAGCACAAGGAAACATGCTGAGATTTCAAGGTAATTGTTCCTACTTGTACCCATGCCCTGTATCCTAGATGAATGAAGGTCTCTCCACATGCTCTCTTCTGGGATCTGAATGTGTGTGGAAGCCATCCTTCACCTAACTTGTTGGTAACACAGAGTTTCTGTGTTAGGGGTACTACGCTACTTACATACCTATAGAGAGGCAGTTGCTTCAACTCGGTTTTCCAGCACAAAGTGTCTTTCCCTTCAAACCGGCTCTAGGACAGATGCATAGAAATCAGAGTAAGTGTTTCTATATATAACCATGCCATGTATGCTATTTGAATGAATGCCTCCCCACATCCTCTAGTCTTAGATTGCAATATGTTTGGAAACAATCCTTCACCTAACTTGTTGGGAACACAGAGTTTCTGTGTTAGGGTAACAACACCACTTACATATCTGTGGGCAGGAACTCGTTCAAACTCAGTTTTCCAGGGCAAACGGCCTTTCCTTTGAAATCGGCTCTAAGAAGCATCTTGAATTATCAGAATATGTGTTTCTATATATAACAATTAAATGTATGATAGATGAATGAACGCCTCTCTACATGCTCCATTCTGGGATCCGAATGTGTGTGGCAGCTGTTCTTCATCTAAATTATTGAGAACTCTAAGTTCCTGTGTTAGGGGATCTACTCTGCTTACATATCAATGGGGAGATAATTACTCCAACTCGCTTTTCCAGGGCAAACTTCCTTTCCCTTGAAACCGGCTCTTGGAAACATGCTGAGAAATCAGTATTTCTAGATGTACCCATGCCCTGAATACTAGATGAATGAACGCTTCTCCACATGCTCCATTTTGGGATCCGAATGTGTGTGAAGCTGTCCTTCACCTAGCTTGTTGCGAACACATACATTCTGTGTTATGGGAAATAGGTTACTTATATACCTATGGGCATGCACTTGATCCAACCAGGTTTTCCAATGCAAACAGCCTTTCCCTTGAAACTTGTTTTAGAAAACATGATGAACGGTCAGAGTAAGTGTTCCTACATGTCCCCATGACCTGTATGCTAGATGAATGAATTGATCTTGCCGTGCTCCATTCTGGGATCTGTATGGCTGTGGAAGACTTCCTTCACTGAGCTTGCTGGGAACACAGAGTTTCTGTGTTAGGAGAACTCAGCTATATTCATACCTATGGGGAGGCACTGGCTCCACATCAGTTTTCCAGTGCAAAATGCCTTTCCTTTGAAATCGGGTTTAGGAATCATGCTGGTAAATCAGAGTAAGTGTTTCTATATATATTCATACTTTGAATGCTACATAAATGAACGCCTTTCCACATGCTCCATTCTAGGATCTGAAAGTGTGTGGAAGCCATCCTTCACCTAGCTTGTTTGCAATACAGAGTTTCTATCTTAGGGGATCTACACTACTTACATACCTATGGAGAGGCACTCCCTCCACTCAGTTTTCCATCGCAAACTGCCTTTCCCTTGAAAACGGCTCTATGAAGGATGCTGAGAAATGAGAGTAAGTGTTTCTATATATACCCATGTGATCTATGCTAGTTGAATAAACGCCTCCCCACATACTTCATTCTTAGATCCCTATCTATTTGGAAGCCATCCTTCACCTAGCTTGTTGGGAACACAGAGTTTCTGGCTTAGGGAAACTATGCTACTTACATATCTATGGGGAAGCACTCACTCCAACTCAGTTTTCCAGTGCAAACTATCTTTCCCTTGAAACTGGCTCTACGAAACATGCTGAGAAATCAGAGTAAGTGTTTCTAGATGTACTCATACCCTGTATGCTAGATGAATGAATGCCTTTCCACATGTTCCATTCTGGGATTTGAAAGTGTGTGGTAGTAGTTCTTTACCTAGATTGTTTGGAACATATAATTTATTGGTTAGGGGATCTACACTACTTATATTAGTATGGAAAGGCACTGGCTCCACTTATTTTTCCATCGCAAACCACCTTTCCCTTGAAAACGGCTCTATGAAAAATGCTGAGAAATGAGATTAAGTGTTTCTAGATATACCCATGTGATGTATGCTAGTTGAATGAATGCCTCCCCACATATTCCATTCTTAGATCCCTATGTATTTGGAAGTTGTCCTTCACCTAGCTTGTTGGGAACACAGAGATTCTGTATTAGGGAAACTGTGCTACTTACATACCTATGTGGAGGCAACCACTACAACTCGGTTTTCCAGTGCAAACTGAATTTCCCCTGAACCCAGCTCTAGGGAACATGCTGAGTGTTTCTAGATGTAACCATGCCCTTTATGCTAGATGAATGAACGTCTCTCCACATACTACATTCTTGGATCAGAATGTGTGTGGAAGCCATCCTTCACCTAGATTGCTGGGATCACAGAGTTTCTGTTTTAGGGGAAGTAAGCTACCTACATATCTATGGGAAGGAACTGGCTCCAACTGTGTTTTCCAGCACAAAATACATTTCGCTTGAAACTGGCTGTATGAAACTTGCTGAGATATCAGAGTAAGTGTTTCTAGACATATTCATGCCCTGTATGCTAGATGAATGAATGTCTCTCCACATACTCCACTTTGGGATCCGAATGTATGTGGAAGCCGTCCTTCACCTAGCTTGTTGGGAACATGGAGTTTCTGTCTTAGGGGAATTACACTACTTATATATTTATGGGTAGGCACATGCTGCAACTCAGTTTTTCAGTGCAAACTGTCTTTCCATTAATACTGGCTTTAGGATAAATGCTGATAATTCAGAGAGTGTTTCTACTTGGACTCATGCCCTGTATGCTAGATGAATGAAGGCCTCTCCACATGGTTCATCCTGGGATCCGAATGTTTGTGGAAGACGTCCTTCATCAGGATTGTTGGGAACACAGATTTCTGTGTTCAGGGATTTACACTTCTTACAAATCTATATAAGGGCACTCACTCCAACTCGGTTTTCCAGTGCAAATTGCCTTTCCCTTGAAAACGGCTCTAGGAAAGATGCTGAAAAATCAGATAAGTGTTTCTAGATATACCCATGCCATGTATGCTAGTTGAATTAACTCATCCCCACATACTCCAATGTTAGTTCCCAACATGTTTGGAAGCAATCCTTCAACTAGCCTGTTGGGAACCCAGAGTTTCTGGGTAAGGAGAGCAACGCCATTTACATATCTGTGGGCAGGCACTCGACCAAAGTCAGTTTTCCAGAACAAATGGGCATTCCTTTGATATTGGCTCTATGAAACATATTGAGAAATCAGAGTATGTGTTCCTAGATATAACCATTTCCTGTACGATAGATGAATGAACGCATCTCCACATGCTCTACTCTGGAATCTGAATGTGTGTGAATGCCGTCTACAGCTTGCTTATTGGGAACACTGAGTTTCTGTGTTAGGGGAACTACACTACTTACATACCTGTTTGGAGTCACTCATTCCTTCTCCGTTTTCCAGCAGAAACTGCCTTTCCCTTGGAAATGTCACTAGGCAACATGCTGAAAAATCATAGTAAGTGTTTCTAGATATACCTATGCCCTGTATGCTAGACAAATGAACACCTCTTCACATGATCCATTCTAGGATCCGAATGTGTTTGGAAGCCATCCTTCACCTAGCTTGTTGGGAACACAGACTGTCTGTGGTTGGGGAAAAACTCTATTTACATACCTATGAGTATGCACTCTGTCCAACTCGGTTTTCCAGCACAAATTGCCTTTCTCTTGAAACCTGCTCCAGGAAATATGCTGAGCAATCAGGATAAGGGTTTCTAGATGTACACCTGCTCCTTGTGCTAGATGAATGAACACTTCTTCACATGTTCCATTTTGAGTTTCTAATCTGTGTGGAAGCAGTCCTTCACCTACCTTGTTGTTAACATGGAGTTTCTGGGATAGGGGCACTGGCCAAACTGTATATATAAGGGAAGGCTCTCGATCCAACTTGACTTACCAGCACAAACTGCCTTTACATTGAAACCGGCTCAAGGAAACATTCCGAGAAGATAGGGTATGTATTTCAAGATATATCTTTCCATTTTGAGCTAAGTTAGAGAATGCTTCTTGTCATGTTCCATTTTGGGATCCGAATGTGTGTGTAAGCCAACCTTCACAAACCTTGTTGTGAACACAGAGTTACTGGGTTAGAGTCACTGGCCTACCTATATATATTAGGGGATAGCCTCACTCCAAGTCATTTATTAGCACAAACTGCCTTTACCTTGAAACTGACTATAGGAAACATGCTGAGAAATCAGGGTAATTGTTTCTAGATGTACAATTGCTCTCTGTGCTAGATAAATGAACGTTTCTCCACATTTTCCATTCTGACATTTGAATGTGTGTGCAAGCCCTCCTCACATACCTTATTCAGAACACAGAGTTTCTGTGTTAAGGGCACTGGGCTACTTATATATATAAGAGAAGGCACTCACTCCAACTCAATTTTCCAGGGCAAACAGCCTCTACCTTGTAACTGGCTCGATGAAACATGCTGAGAAATTAGGCAAAGTATTTCCACGTGTAACCTTGCACACTCGGCTAGAATGAAAGAATGCTTCTGTGATCCTAATGTGTGCAGAAACCGTGATTCACATACCTTGATCCGAACACAGAGTTTCTGGTTTAGGGGCACTGGCCTACCTATATATATTAGGGGAGGCACATGCTCCAACTCAGTTTTCCAGTGCAAACTGCCTTTACCTTGAAACCTACTCTAGGCAACATGCTTAGAAATGAGGGTAAGTGTTTCCAGATATACACTTGCCATTTGTGCTAGATGAATGAATGCTTCTCCACATGTTCCATTCTGGGAACTGAATGTGTGTGGAAGCTGTCCTTTACCTAGCTTGTTGGGAACACAGAGGTTCTCGGTTAGGGGCACTGGCCAACCTATGTATATTATGGGAGGCACTCACTCCAACTCAGTTTTCCATTGCAAACTGCCTGTACCTTGAAACTGACTGTAGAAAGCATGCTGAGAAATCAGGGTAACTCTTTCTAGATGTACCATTTCCCTTTGTGCTAGATGAATGAACGATTCACCTAATATTCCATTTTGGGATCCAAATGTGTGTGGAAGTCATTCTTCACCTGTGTTGTTTGTAGCACAGAGTTTTTCAGTTAGTGACACTGGCCTACCTATATATGTAAGGGGAGACAATCACTCCAACTTGCTTTTCCAGTGCAAAAGCCTTTACCTTGAAACCTGCTCAAGGAAATATGCTGAGAAATCATGGTTATTATTTTCAGAAGTACTTTTGCCCTTTGTGCTAGCTCAATGAACGCTTCTCCACCTGTCACATTCTGGGATCCGAATGTATGTGTAAGCCACCCTTCACCTTCCTTGTTGGGAAAAAAGGGTTTCTGGGTTAGGGGTAATGGTCTACCTGTAATAAAAGTGGAGTGAGTCACTCTAACTCCGTTTTCCAGCACAAACTGTGTTTACCTTGAAACCATCTCTAGAAATCATGCTGAAAAATCAGGGTAAGTGTTTCTAGAAGTACTCTTGCACTTTCTGCTTGATGAATGAACACTTCTGCACATCTTTAGTTCTGGGATCAGACTGTGTTTGGAAGCAGACTTTCACCTACTTTATTCTCAATGCAGTGTTTTTTGGTTAGTTGCATTGGCCTACCTATTTATAGAAGGGGAAGCACTCGCTCTAACTTGGTTTTCCAGAACAAACTGCCTTTACCTTGAAACCCCCTCTAGGAAACATGGTGAGAAGTCATGGTACTTGTTTCTAGATGTACATTTGCCCTTTGTGCTAGCTGAAAGAAAGCTTCTCCACATGTTCAATACTAGCATCCGAATGTGTGTGTGTAAGGCACCCTTCACCTACCTTGTTCAGAACACAGAGTTTCTGGTTTAGAGGCACTGGCCTACCTCTGTATGTAAAAAGGGGAGTGACTCCCTCCAACTTAGTTTTCCAGCACAAATTGCGTTTACTTTGAAACCCTCTCTAGGAACCATGTTGAGAATTCAAGGTAAGTGTTTCTAGATATGTCCATGCCCTTTCTGCTGCAAGAATGAACGCTTCTCCACTTGTTCCATTCTGGGATCTGAATGTGTGTAGAAGCAGTCCTTCACCTACACTTTTGTGAAAATAGTTTCTGGGTTAGTGGAACTAGCCAAACTTTATATATAAGTGAAGAACACACTCCAACTAGGTATTCCAGCACAAACTGCCTTTACCTTGAAACCAGCTCAAGGAACATGATGAGAAAGGGTAAGTGTTTCTAGATGTAATCTTGCCTTTTGTGCTCGGTGAATGAACGCATCCCTACATGATTCATTCTGGCATCCAAATGTGTGTCGAATCCTTCCTTCACATACCTTGTTCTGAGCACAGAATTTCTCGGTTAGTGGCACTGGCCTGCCTGTATATAAAAAGGGAGTCACTTGCTCCAACTCGGCTTTACAGAGCAAACTGGCTTTACTTTGAAACCAGCTCCAGGAAACATGCTGAGAAATGTGGGTAATTGCTTCTAGATGTACCCTTTTCTTTTGTGCTACGTGAATGAACGCTTCTTCACATGTAACATTCTTAGATTCAACTGTGTGTGGAAGCCTTCCTTCAACTACATTTTTATGAACACAAAGTTTCTCGGTTAGTGGCACTGGCTCACCTGTACATATAAGGGAGGCACTCTCTCCAACTGTTATCCAAAGCAAACAGCCTTTACTTTGAAACCGGCTGGAGGAAACATGCAGAGAAACCAGGGTATGTGTTTCTAGATGAACCCTTGTCCTTTGTGCTAGACAAATGAACACATCTCAACATGTTGCATTCTGACATCCCAATGTGTGTGGATGCTGTCATGTAACTACCATGTTGGGAAAACAGAGTTTCTGGGTTAGGGGGTCTGTCCTACCTTTATATATAATGGGAGGCATGTGCTCCAACGTAGTTTTCCAGAGCAATCTGCCTTTACCTTGAAACGGCTTGAAGAAACATGATGAGAATTCAGGGTAAGTGTTTGTAGATGTACCCTTGTCCTTTGTGCTAGATGAATGAACGTTTCCACATGTTCCATTCTGGTATCCAAATGTGTGTGGAAGCCGTCCTTCAACAACCTTGTTGGGAACACAGAGTTTCTGGGTTAGGGGCACTTGCCTGCCTATATATATATATAAGCAGATTCACTCGCTCCAACATGGTTTTTGAGCACAAACTGCCTTTACATTGAAACCATCACTAGGAAACATGCTGAGAAATCAGGATAAGTGTTTCTAGATATATCCTTGCCCTTTGTGCTAGATGAATAAACTCTTCAGCAGATGTTTCATTCTGGGATCTGAATGTGTTTAGAAACCGTCCTTCAAATACCTTGTTTGGAACACACTGTTCCTAGGTTGTGGACACAAGCCTATATATATATGGCAGGACATATTCCAGCTCTGTTTTCCAGGGCATACTGCCTTTTCCTTGAAACCTGCTCTAGGAAACATGCTGAGAAATCAAGGCAAGTGTTCTCAATATACTTTTGCCCTTTCTGCTAGATTACAGAATGCTCCTGCTTATGTTCCATTATGGGATCCTAATGTGTGTGGAAGCTGTCCTTCACCTACCTTGTTGAGAACACAGAGTTTCTGGGTTAGGTGCACTGGCCTACCTGTATATAAAAGTGGAGTCACTCGCTCCAACACGGTTTTTGAGCACAAACTACCATTACCTTGAAACTGTCTTTAGGAAACACGCTGAGAAATCAGGGTAAGTGTTTCTAGATGTACCCTTGTCCTTTGTGCTAGATGAATGATTGGTTCTACACATGTTCCATTCTGGGATCTGATTGTCTGTGGAAGCCGCCCTTCAACTACCCTGTTGGTAACACCTAGTTTATGGGTTAGTGACACTGGCCTACCTATATATATAAGGGGAGGCACTCACTCCAACTTGGTTTTTCAGCACAAACTTCCTTTCCCTTGAAACCAGCTCTTGGAAACTTGCTGAGAATTCACGTTGCTTATACTTGTACCCTTCACTTTCAGTCTAGCTGAATGAAGGCTTTCACACATGTTCCATTTTTTGATCCAAATGTGTGTGCAAGCTGTTATTCACCTACCATGTTGGGAACAAAAATTTTTTGTGTTATGTTGACAGGCCTTCCTAAATACATAATGAGAGGCACTCTCTCCAACTCGGTTTTCCAGCTCAAACCTCCTTTAGCTTCAAACCATCTCTACAGAACTTGATTTTTATTTCAGGGTAATTGTTTCTAGATATACCAAGCCTATTCTGGCTAGCTGAATGAACGCTTCTCCAATGTTCCAATCTGGGATCTGAATGTGTTGGAAGCTGTCCTTCAACTACCTTGTTGGAAACAGACTTTCTTTGTTAGGATGACAGGCTTACCTATGTACATAAGGGGAGCAATCACTCCAAATCGATTTTCCAGCACAAACTGCCTTAATTTGAAACTTTCTCTAGGAAACATGCTGAGAAATCAGAGTATGTGTTTCTAGATATATTTATGTTTAACATGAAGTTCTATGATTCATTTTGAGTTATTTTTATGTAAGGTGTAAGACTTAGGTCAAGGTTCATTTTTTTTTCTATGCATATCCAATTGTCCCAGTACCTTTGGTTGAAAAGACTTTTCAAAAGTTGCTTTTTGTATCTTTGTCAAAAATCAGTTTCCTGTTCTTGGGTGGGGGCTATTTCTGGGTTTTCTATTCTGTTCCATTGACTTATGTGTCTATTGACTAATATAAATTTTATGTAATGGTTCTAAATATTTCCTACTATACAATCTAGTCGCCTGTCTACTGTAGTCTCCTGTTCATTGCTGTCCTCAACCAGGGACTCTTATCATTATGTTCCTGGTGTACGTTTTTTGTTTTGGGTTTTTTTTTTTTTTGGTCTATAAAGAAGATATAGAGAATCTTGAATATTATTCTATTTAATGGTATTTTGTGAATTTCCTTGTGAAGAATTTAGTCTCTTTATTAAGCTTTCTTAGAGGGAAAGCCCTCAGCCTCACCATTGAGTATATTAGCTGTGGGCTTTTCTTATGTATCATTTATTATGTTGAGGTAGTTATCTTTCATTCCTAGTTTGTTAAGGGTTTACATAATTAAAAGGTGTTAAATTTTGTCAAATGCTCTTTCTGCATAAATTGAGATGATCATGGGTTCCCTTCATCTTTATTCTGCTACTGTGGTATATTAAATTGATTAATATTTGTATGTTCAACCATTCTTGCATTCCAGGAATAAATTCCACTTGATCACAGTGTATAATACTTACAAATGTGCTGTTAAATTGTCTGCTGATATTTTCTTGAGAATTTTCATCAGGGATATTGGTCTGCAATTTTTATAGTGTCATTGTCAGTATTTGGTATCAGTGTAATGCTGACACCATAAAATGAGTCTGGAAATGCTCCCTCCTCTTCAAATTTTTGGAAGAGTTTGGGGGAGAATTAGTGTTAATTCTTCTGTAAATATTTGGTAGACTTCACAAGTGAAGTCTTCTGGCCCTGAGCTTTTATTTGTTGGAAGTTTTTTGATGATTGATTCAATCTCATAACTAGTTTTGGATGTTTAGATTTTCTATTTCTTTATGGTTCAGTCTTGGTAGGTTTTGTCATTCTAGGAATTTGTCCATTTCATCTGAGATATCCAAAATTTTGGTGTACAATTTTTCATAATGCTTTTATAATACTTTTTATTCCTGTAAAATTTATTGTAATATCCCTTCTTTCATTTATGATTTTAGTTATTTGAGTCTGTTTCCTTTTTCCATAGTCAACCTAGCAAAAAGTTTGTCAATTTTGTTTATGTTTTCAATAAAGCAACTCTTGGTTTTATTGATTTTTCTCTGTAGTTTTTCTATTCTCATTTTGAGTATCTCTGCTTGAAACTTTATTATTAAATTTCTGCCACTAGTTTTGCATTTAGTTTCTTCTTTTTTAGTTTTTAAGTTGTAAATTGTTGATTTGGGAATTGTTCTTTTTTTAATATAAGCATTTTCAGGTATAAATTTCCTTCTTAGTATTACTTTTGCAGAATCCCTAAGTTCTGTATGCTAGGTTTTCATTTTCATTTGACTCAGTTTTCCTAAATTTTCTTATGGTTCCTTCTCTGACCCATGGGTTGTTTAAGGGTGTTAATTCCTCACATTAGTGGATCTTCCCAGTTTTTTTCTGCTACTGATATCTAGTTTCATTCCATTTTGATTTAAAAGATTATTTGTACGATTTCAATCTTTTTAAATTTATTGAGACATTTTTGTGGCCTGACATATAGTGTAACCTGGAGAATATTCCATATGTACTAGAGAACAATGTGTTTTGCTGTTTTGTGAAGTGAAGTTTTCTATGTATATATATCTTAGGTTCAACTGATCTATAATGTTGTTCAAGCCGCCTATTTCCTTATTGACCTTCTGTCTTGTTGTTCTACCTATTATTGAAAATGTGTTATTGATATCTCCTACTATTATTGTAGAGTTGTCTACTTCTCCCTGCAATTTTGTCAATGTTTGCTTCATATATTTAGGAGCTTTTATGTTTGTTACATATATAATTATAAATTATATTTGTATAACAACTCAATTGAAAAATAAGCAGGAGACCTGAATAGACATTTTGCCAAATAAGACATACAGATGGCCAACAAGCACATGAAAAGATGCTCACCACCACTAATAATCAGAGAAATGCAAATCAAACCCACAATGAGGCATCACCTTATACCTGTCATAATGGTCATCTAAAAGAACCCAAATAACAAATGTTGGCAGGGATATGGAGAAAAGTAATCCCTCATATGCTGTTGGTGAGAATGTAAATTGTTGTAGCCATTGTAGAAAACAGTATGGAGTTTCCTCAAAAAGCTAAAAATGGAACTACCATTTGATCCTTGGTGTATATATATAGATACATATATACACACACACATACATAGAATGGAATACTAATCAGCCATAAAAAATGAAAATTTGCCATTTACAACAACATGGATGGACTTGCAGGGTATTATGCTTGTTGAAATTAGGCAGACAGAGAAAGACAAATACTGTATGATATCACTTATATGTGGAATCTAAAAAATACAACAAATTATAAACTAGTGAATATAACAAAAAAGAAACAGACTTATAGAGAACAAACTAGTGGTTACCAGGTTACATTGTTTGTCTTTGTGTTGCTTTGTTAAGTGACTGTGCTAGTTTGTCATCATTCAGGATAACCAGGGTGTGCTTAAATAACACATTACTCATAATAATTGAATCATCTTACTTTTTGGAACTCTTAAGAGTTTCTTCATTTCTAACATATGAGAGTTTTCTCCTGCATAGTGAAAAAAAGTGACAATGAATATGTGTATGTTCATGTATAACTGAAAAATTGTGTTCTATACTGGAATTTGACACAACACTGTAAAATGACTATTACTCAATAAAAAAAATTAAAAAGAGAAAAAGAAGAAAAAAGAAACTTTTTAAACACAAATTAAAGCACTAAAATATAAAATAGAGAAAAAAAATAGAGAAAAAAAAAAGAGTTTTCTCCTGGATCCATCTCCCTGTACTCACTTGAAACTCTCATTTTAAAATGTTGCTTTATGGTTTGGTTTGAAGTTTCTAACCCTAGTCTGTATTAACTTTTATATATTTTCCTTTTTAAAGTTTATCTGAAAAGAAAACTAGAAAAAAAACCCTCTGGCAACTGTATTATCAAACAGAATTATATTACAATAAAAGACTTACAAAAGATGAAATGCATTTTTAAACACCTGTAAACAGAACTTACCTGCATGAGGTATGGTTACTAAGCCTAATATATGGATTTTCCTTGCTTCTGCTTTGAAGTCCATGA
This sequence comes from Camelus dromedarius, assembly GCF_036321535.1. Taxonomy (NCBI): domain Eukaryota; kingdom Metazoa; phylum Chordata; class Mammalia; order Artiodactyla; family Camelidae; genus Camelus; species Camelus dromedarius. The sequence goes on from NW_026989801.1 coordinate 1,914,585, forward strand.
TGCTGAACTAGCAGAGGGTGTTGTTGTTTTGTCCCTACATGGTGTCATGCAGGTGGTCCCCCTATGGTGGTACAGAGAATGACCAGTAATACACCAGACAGGAGATAGTGTCTGGTGTGAAAGCAATGATCATGGCCTATGCTGGGAAGAAGACAGTAAAGGGAGCATTAATTTAGAGCCTTTTTAGTTATGGTCAACAGACAAGCCAGAATTTCATTTTCAGCAGTAGATTTTTTTTTTTAAGATTCAGAAAACTTAATTCTTTCCTGTAAACTGAATATAGATAGTGAATGTCTTAAAATCTTTGAGCAACTGTTTTAAATTAGAATAGTTACTTTGCTTTTGGTCTTTAACTTAAGGGAATATCCAGAAGTCCAGTGGCATTTCAAAAACAAGGGCTTGATCCATGCCTATTACATTTTTTAAGTACAGTAAGAATAACTGTAGACTAGGGTACTGTGGATAACTCAAGAGCTACTTGGATATGTTATATGAAAGTTATATTATCAAAAATTAGAAACATCATGAAAATCAATCAACCTTGGAGATCAATTTGGTATAATTTATTCTTTAATAATGTAGATTTAGATAGCCCTTTTGTATATGTAACACTTATGAAGATAAGTTGGCTTTATATAACTTCTTTGTAGATAAATGATTAAAAATTTGGTTTTTTTATCATTTGCTTCTTAAAAATAGAATATTAATTGCATAAAATATATTTTCCTTCAAATTCATAATTTTTCCCTATACTATCTTCACTTGTTTAGATAGTTGAACCCACAATCTGATTTATTTTAAACACTCAGTATTGCTTCTGTCTGTTGCTTTATTAGATAGCAAGAATTCTTTATTATTTTTAATAAAATACACTAGCAGGAAACTATAATGGGATTCTTCCATTCACAGAGTCAAGCAATGATACCTGTTTTGTTAGATCAAGTGTCTAAGCCTCTCAACTTCCAAAAGATTACATGGACAAAGTTAAAAACGTCATAAGTGATCAACTAACAAAATTTAACATGCTCCTTGATTAAAAGTATAAATATGGGTCAATCTTAAATTCGGATGTAAAGCTTTTATGAATTACATGAGTTTTCTCCAAAATTCTTTAATTTGGGCTTTAAACCCTCCAGTAAAAAACTGGTTTGAAGGAAGAAGAAAGTCAAGAATAGATTCAATCCAAATTCTGTGGGAATAAACAAAGCAAAATGTTTCAGTCATTTTTTGAAGCAGAACAGATATGTTTTCTGCACCATATGATTTTAATATTATTCATCTTAACATACGGTTTAGACACCATGAGACCACAAGCCAACAAACAAGATCTCAGGCAAATCAAGAAAAACAACTAAGGGGATTTTCTATTGCAAAATTACCCCCAACTAGAACTGTAATAGAGGAGAACGAATCTGACGCCATATTGGATCTATTCCTTTACTTTGAAGCACTGTGCCCTGTTTTCCAGGCTTAATCTTGCTGGCTCAGCATCTTTTGTAAAACAACATTGCCATTAGCCTAAAACCTACAGGAAAGCCTATTCTAGGGGCTCTGACCTTTAAGGATGTTAGCACTTCTGCACTTATGCAGAGATGGCAAGTTGCAAAATAGAGAATAACCGTTGTTTTGTTGGAGGTTTACAGGGACACCATAGAATGACCCACGTGGATGGCTACAAGAACAAAGAATGCCTGTAGCAAGAAGTTTGCACAATCAACCACACCCCTCTCCTTTTTAGTTTAAAAGGACCCTGATTTCTGACTTGGGCAAGATGGTTCTCCAGGACATTAGTCCCCCATCTTCTTGGTCTACCAGCTTTCTGAATAAAGTTACTATTCCTTGCCCCCAAACCTCATCTCCTGACTTATTTATTTATCACCGTTGTGCAGTGAGCAGAACAAGTTTGGCCTCGGTAAAAGAACCAGCTTTGTCATTTCCTCTGATGTGAAATCTCTCTGGGTGTACATGTGCTTGCCTGGTGGTGGTGGTGGTGGTGGTGATTGTGTTGGTGGTGGTGGTAAGCAAAAATATTTCCCTTCTCCTAGATTTCAATAGGCTAAAATTTCCTGTTATTTAATTCAACTCTAGAATTTTACATAATCACCTGCAGATGTGCTTCTGGAAGCTACAAAATTTCCAACAAGGAAAACAATTCTATTGTCTCCTGACAAGATACTTTTCCTCAAAACTGAGCAGCTCTGAGACACACTGCAGGAGTACAGATATATGCAGTGTGCTTCATTTCCCATGCTGTTCCAACACAATTTTCCACTTATATCAAAGTAAATTAAAATTGGCCTTCAATAGCAGATGCACTGGCATGATACAACAATGTCAATTCCACTTATTTATTGAGCCAGAGCAGCTTTAGAATAAATTATTTGATACCAAATTCCTGCTTGATGCCCTGTCTTCTCCCTGGTGGCTAATTTCTTCTTCTTACTTCCTTAAAGTTCTCCTGTTATGGGAAGTTAGCCTTTACTATGCACATTTGATTGGGAAGGCACAAATTAAATATGTGAGGGGATGACATACATATTTAATTCTTACTTATACATATATACAAGCACACAGGACCTGTGTCTTAGAAGATGTCATTTCCTAATGTGGGCAAGAGGATAGTCTATAGTACAATCAATGATCTAAAAGCAGTTTTCTAGGGTATAATAAAGCAATGCCTGAGTTATAAGGCAGAACAACTACTGGATATGGATCAGTGGCACCAATCAGTGAGTGCATGTGTGTACACAAACACACCCATGCACACGGAGCAGCCTTGGAGACACTCCATCTGTGCTGATGGAGCAAAGCCATGCTAGGGTGATGAGGAAAGAGTGCCTAATACAATCAAACCAGGACACCTGAGTAATGGGTAATAGGAGTCAATTGAATTTTCTGGTTAGCTGAAGGTCAAACAAAAACACTTTTAATTTTAAAAGTCGTTGCTAAAAATTTTCTTAAAGCACAGGAGCCTGCTTTCCTGCCTTGCTTAGTGTCATATGACATATTAAACATGACAGATTCATACTTCTCTGACTGTGGAACGGGAAAGGCCTTGCTCTCATATATCTGAAAATTAGTCTATGTTTTGCAGCACAGTGGATGCTGAAAATGGGGCAATTTGTGTGAATGGAAATGGACATAATCTAGCAGTCATTGTCTGTGTGTGATTTGCCAACTTTCTCCAAAAAGTAGGGGTAGCAAGCAAATCAGATTAATTGAGTGTTCTTGGGGTGGGGAGTCAGGTGGGCTGACAGCTAAGTGGTCCCAGGAATCTTGTTTTACTGTGTACAATTGTGACTATGATCCAGACAGTGACACATTGTCAAATTCTTGTGCCTGTAGCTTTGATACCTGGCCATGTCTGTGCAGCCAATTTTATCGATGGTGCATAATGAAGATAACTAACATTCCCTGAGGACCAGGTTGTGTGACTTCCATGCATTGACTCACTGAATTCCCTAAGCACTCTTTGTGGTACATAACAGTCTTAAAATATGTGGCAGGGAATTATTCTATTTACAAATGATAAAATGAAGCTGTGAAATGTTGAAACCGGGCCTGAAATCATGCAGATGGGAATCTGCCATGCTGGGAGCTGAGCTCGGGCCAGACTCTGAAACCTGAAGTGCCCAGCAAGTCCCCTAACCCAGGAACCTGGCCCACAGCCACTGCCAGGCCCTGTTCTGTTTCTATGAATGCTCATGGGAAAATGCCAGGGACTCAGGGCCAGTGTGACTTGATTAAGAAATTCAAACTGGGACAGCCTTTTGTTGGGGACTGTAATCTGGGAGTGAAATTGGCAGTGTAGTAAGGGAGGAAACAGCCCTGGTTGTAAGGGTATTTCTAGGGAAGGAGGTTCCCTGATGGGCTGGCATGGGAATCATTGTGGTTGTGAGTCCCCTGTTGCCCTGTGGGAGTGGAGGCAGGGAAGGAGAGAGACTCTTCAGACTGGTCATAGTCAATATAGTTTGTAAACAGCTGAGTTCTCTTCCCTCACAGCTCAGACACATTCAGGGCATGAGGATGCTTAGCTAATGAACAACAGTGTGTAGTAAAGGCCAAGAGTGGGGTTGGGAGGAGAGATGGGACCACCCCCTGGAAGAACTTCTGCCCCAGGGGGCCAAGAAGTTAATGAATATTTGGGGATTCACAAAGTGTTTATATGGCCTCATCAGGTAGTTCCTACTTTAAACTGATAGTCTGGAATATATGGTCAAATATGGTGGAATGACTGCTCTTATTTTAAGTTCTACAAACTCTTAGATGGATAGATTTCTATCTCCGTTATACAAGCACTGCTGGGTGACCTTTATAGTCATGTGAGGATCAAAAGAGTGAGTACTTATTAATATTATTATCATTCTTCTACTTAATTAACACTTCAGCAACAGTATAATGGTCACACTTCTTAAAAACTGCCTCTGTAAGAGGTCTTGTAAGTCACAAATAATAATCATAAAGAAAATATATTAAAAATAATAATTACAGTTACAACAACTATGTTGTTTTTAACGATGATAGTGTTAGCATCTCCCTCTCATATTAAAGAATACCCAACACTGGATTCCTTAGGAAGCACCACTAATGCATTTTTGGACTTTTCAAGGTCTTCACTGTGTGAAGCCTTTTTACTCATATTGGTCCACCACAGCCAGAATTGCTGTTCCTTGCATGATGGGCAGCCATGATCCGATGTCCTGGGCTTTTTCTGGCACCATGCATCTCTACTGGGTAGTCGTTTCCACGTGTCCACTCTGATTTCCAATATATTGTTCCCCAGAGCCAACAGAGGGGCCAGTGGAAAAGAGGCCACAAATAAGGTGGTGAATCCAAGTTGAATAACTGTTGAAGGAATGGACACACATCATGGAGTGTTGGATGTATGGAAGGACAACATCTATTCCTTTACTCCTGTAAAGAGAGGGAGGCAAATGGTGAACAAAATCCCAAAGAGAAAAGACAGTCATGGTAATAATAATGTTCAATAGTGAAAGAATCCAAACAAAAGACAAATATAAAATCTCTGTGAAGAAGACTAATTACAACCTGTTTCTTTCACATATATACCCTTAATAGGAATAACATACTTAAAAATCTATAACCAACCATAGTTATTTGCTGATAGTAAACTTGGGAATCTTGAAGCATATTATTCATTCTCAGTGTTGAAATAATACAATCTTGGAAGATGATTTGTAATTGAGGATTAAAAAAAAGAATTTACGCAGCGCTCGACTGTATTTAAATAGAAATAAGAAATGTACCTTTGGGAAAGCTATGCATAGAGAATGTTGGAGGAAATATGCTGCAAATAGGCAAGTGAGCAAGCTCCCTTGAGTCTGGGAAGGTGAGTGCAGCATATCCAGAGAGTCTATGAAATTGTTACAAGTCACAGAAAGGTATGCAATTAAAGTGTCTTAATAAGCAAAATATCCTTCTTCAGGAATTTTTATATTGATATTTCTATGGTCTGTGTGGTCACAGGAAGTGAAAATTATGGTGGTGGCTTGGAAGTTCTTTTCTCTTTGTAATTTACATGGCGTTGTTACAGATGGGGCAGCAAAGACCTGTGGTAAGCTGTTCCATGGGGTGGGGGAGCAGTTAGAAATGATAAGGCCAGAGATCTAAAAGACTTTTAGACCCTCCCTTCCTAACTGGCAGACCTTTAAAGTAAACTAGCACAGGTATGTAACTAAGACAGTGGATGAGAGGCAAATTTATGGTCCCTTTAGGGTTACTGCTCAGTCAAGGGATAGGGACCTCTCTGGCCAGGAACCGCAAGACTGTGGATGGGGTGGATGGGTAGGAGGAGCTGATATTTGCTTCTGACCTGAGAGGCAGGGGTGTGTTGCAGAAAAGCAGACAGTGTTGGAAAGATGCAGCAGCTCCACAGCCCAGAAGGAGCTGTCATATTCAGGGCGGTCAGAGAGGCAAGAACCAGAGTTAGTGATGCCACAATGTCAGCAGCGTGGCAGCAGTGATGTCAGTATCTGTGTCCATAACCCACCTAACCCTACATGAACTCATCTGCCTACAGGGGCCAGGTAAGTAACAGAAATGTGTGCAGTGGGTGCAGTTACTGGCAAATTGGCAAGTGGATATCCTAATGAAATGCACTGCTCACAATCACCATATTGGAAAGAGGGCCCCACACTGTCAGATCTCTTTCTCATTCAAGAGAACCCAGAAATTAAGACTTTATTAGAAATCAACCCAGTTCAAATCCCAGAAATCATTTATAATGAAAACAAAGGCACAGACTATTTAGAAATAAATTAGTGAAAAAAGTTAAGATGGTTCTGATAAATGAGTTAAAAAAAGAAAGAAAAAAAAGATGATTCAATGAACAGTAGAATACACCATACTCTTCACTGGGCAGACTCAAATTTGGGGGACATAGCACACTTTTTCTCCAAAATAAATTTAGAATCTGAATGCAAATTTAGTTAATAATCCCAAATGGATTTAAGAAAAAAAGCTGAAATGTGATCCTAAAGTTCTTCCAGAAATATACACAAATATACAAGTAAAATAATGAGGAGGGATGGTTGAATTGGTAATATTAGGGACTTTCTGGAAAAAGATAAAATAGGACCAACTCTAGGAGGTATTAATCTATGGTCATGGAAACAGTTTAAAAATAGTGCACTGAGATTATGAATGAAATATGATACATTTCAAGAACAGATGTGGATATTTATGAGATTTTAGTAATATTATAAAACTGACACTTCAAATCAGTGGATTCAACTACTGGAGTAATTAGCTAAATCATTGGAAGTCCTGGTACTGTGTCCTCACTTTTGACATTAAAATAAATTCCAGGTAACTTTTTTTAATTAAAAAATAAAACACCAAAAAAAAAAAAAAAAACCAACATGATTTAATCTGTTCAGATATTCAAGCGAGAAGAACTTTCTAAAAAGCTTTTGGAACAAAGACCAACAACAACAAAGGCCTAGCAACTCAGCAAGGCCAGAAAAGCCCACTGTAAAACAAAACTTACCCTCACCTGACCCTCTATCACAGCCCTGTATTGCTCTCTGATACTTTATACACTTTCTTCTTCCCTTTAAAGTCCAGTTTCTTGGAGAAGTACCTGCGCTGATAACTCCTCCAGGGCTCAGAGCCCTGCATCCCTCACGGCCCTCACCGCGGCACTGAGAAGGAGTTGCACTGTCGGTGGCTGTGAGTTCCAAACCAGTGGGCATTTTCAGTCCCTGTTTATTTGATTACCAGGTAGCTTTTGATGTGGACAAATATTTTCCTCTCTGTGGAATGTTCTTTCCCCTTGATTTTTGTTTTACTAAAATAAAATTAAAAAGCCCAGGCTGATATACACAGATCAGTTTTTTAAAGGCTATCTAAGTATAGTTCTTCTCCTCCATTTCCCCAGTCTTGGCACTTAAAGGTGGGCTCATCTCTTGCTTTCTTGCCCCACACACCCACCTTTCTCACTATGCTTCTTTTAGTCAGTGTTCAAATCCCTCTTAAGCCAGGTTACAGTCTTCCCTATGTTGCTTCAACTAGTTTTCTCCCAAGTGCTCTGCTATTCTTCTTTCTCTTGGTGGATTTCTCTTCTCCCATTTGCCATGTACTTGGCCCTTTTCCCCAGGGCCTCGTCTTCAATCCTCTGCTTGTAAGAACTGAATCACCCCCACGGCCTCACCCACAGCTCCTGAGCTCCTGACTGGTGAATCCAGCTTAACAATGGACATCACCCCTCAGATGTCCCATAGACACTTCACACTCAAAATGCCACACACAGAACCACCTCCTCAAAACAAGCTTCTCCCCTTATACTCCCCCTGCAGACCCACTCCCTGGATGGGTCACTGGAAGGTCATCTCAGCAGCTCTGTTACCCCCGGCCCGGCCCTGCAGTCACCTCTGCAGCAGTTACCACTTCTGCCACCCATGTTTCTATCCCTCTGCCCAGGGCCTCTCTGCAGGCGTGTGCCATTTGTTGTCTGGGTTACCTGGGGTGGCCCCCTGAAGTATCATTTCCCCCAAATATGGGCCTCCCCCCAAAAATATTATCTTCCATTCTGCTGCCAGAATAACCAGATCTTCAGCATAAATATTATGCAATTCTCTTGGTTACAAATATTCCAATATATCCCTGTTTCTTTAAGGATACATTCAAGTCTAAGCACACAGGACCCATCATGACAGAGGCCTTGTGTACCTGATATTCCCACCTATGAATACTTTGTTCTAGCCCTTCTTGTCGTTCTTCAGTCTGGCCAAGCTGCTTCATGCCGTGTACTCTTATATGTCTCTACCTCTCTGCATGAAGTGCCCACTCCATCTACCACACATTAGAGAGCTAACTTCCATTCCCCTTTCAAAATTCAGTTCAAATATCTCCAGCTCTAGGAAGTCCAATTTGCATTCACCTGCTTAGCAATCCATCAACTACTCATCATGCCTCGCCTGGCCTGGGGAGTGCAGACACAAAGTCTTACCTGTCTTGGTCTCCCTAGCAGTTGATACAGTGTTTGGCATAGCAGGTGCTCAATGTTTGTTGGATGGATAAATGAATGAATAAGTAAAGAGATGAGAGGTCTACAATCCCCCTGAGTTACTCAGCTGCCATTTTGGAAAGTTCATTCTGCAGAGACAAGGAAATGTCACTGCAGATGTTGGGCAGACAGAGCAGAGATGAGGGCATGGTGGAGTCAGGCCTGGTCCTGGAGAGTGTAGGAGAGGCGTGGGTGGGATAGCACTGGAGAGAGAGGGAATGAAGGGGGTGGGTGCTAGGAGATGTTGAAGAACAACTGATATTAACTGCAGCAAATTAAATGGAGAAAATAATATATGAAGGGAAGATCAAGTTAACCCAGCAAGGGTGGAAAAGGCAGGACCAGACAAAGAGCTCTCACTTCATCACTCACAGCATTTCTCTTATGGCACCTGCCCTCTGGGAAGGCATTGCAAAATTCTTGGGAGACTGGTGTTTATGCTGTGGGTGCTCTAAGTACAAAATGGTATCTTATGGCTTTCAGATTTTAAGATAGATTATTTCTCTCATGTCCAATGTCTGAGTTCTCAGATGGCAGGATCATTCGCTGGTGTGGGGAGAGCTATTTTGGTTAACAACTCAGGGTTACTCTAATAATCTCAAATGACAGTGGGGAATTCACTAAAACAAATAAAAGAGAAATTTCACTCAGAATAAAACATGCCATATAGAAACTTGTGAGGGCCGTGGGGACAATGTTACTGCAAACTCATCTAACAGTTGTATGTGAGTGTGTTGAAACCCCAAGCTCAAGTCACTTAAACATGTATGAGAACCAGAGTCCAGGCTGTGGTGCTCCAGACATGGAAGTGAAGATGCAAAGCATGACTACTGCCTCCAAAATGAGCACAATGGACACAGACACGATCACACACCATCAAGACAAGAATCAAGTGCAACTGATGCATAGAGAGAAGAGCAGAAAATCTGTAACAAGTGGAGGGGTTCCTGCCAAGGCTTGGCAAGAATCCTCCCAGGCAGAAAAGCAGAGAAAGTTACTTCAGGCGAAGGAGACTAGGGTTGATGGCTGGGTGTGAGGCCTAACTAAGCACGGGTGGAGGGCTCCAGGATCATCTGTCAGAAGCTGTTCCCCTTCAGCAGCTAAGAGGCATAATTAAAAAGGCAGGTGGGGTGTCATTAATGACCATGGGGAAAACTGGGAGGAGGAAACTGAGGTCAGGAGATCACCACCAAAGGCACTTTATTTTAGAGGAACAAAAATAATTCAAAAAGCACTTGGAAATTCTATCTCCCATGAACCAAAATAACAAAAAATAGGTTTCACTCCAGCATTGAATACAGAATAACAGACTACCTACTCTCATAAATGGATTGATTTTTCTAATTCATTAGGGACAATTTAGATAATAGGAAAACCAATAAATCTGAAAAATCTCTTTAGAATACCTGTTCTCCATCCTTTCTTGCAGGGTAGGGGTGTCTGAATTATTTAACTGGTGTTTTAATGAGACTATAAAGTTCTAAAAGTCCTATAAATTTCTCCCCAAAGTGTATAACTTTTCCTTTCAATGCCCTTTATTTGACTTAACTAGAACAATAACTTTTTTCCAAGGCTTTTTTGTGTGTGTGTTAAAATAACAAATGATATGCTGCCCCCAGAATGTTGTTATTATTATTAATGCTGATAATAGCCCCAATAAGAAATATTTACAATTATGACTCATTTTAGAATAACAGGTCATTGGCTTATAGTCCTTTTGAAAATAAGCAAAATAAATGAACATAACTTCTACTCCAGGGACGGCAGCTGCACCCTTAATGGAACCTGGTCACAAAACACAACAAAAGCAAAAATGAAACTCAAATCAGACACCAGGCCACAAAGCATCACTGACTGAAGACGCCACAATATGACCTTTCACTCACCAAAGGAATCAGATGCATTTCCATGTATAATGTATATTTTTAAAGCAATTATTTTATATATAGAATGTGATTTAGGAAAAAAAAATCTCCCTCTATCTGTAGACTTATAAACAAGAAGCACAAAGGGGTGTCTTTGCAAACATGAACCCCCATGCATAAATGCAAAGCCTATTGACCAAAATCCTTTCCTTTATCCTAAGCTTAAAAAAAAAAAACTAATTCAAGGCAGTGGTGAGCTGAAAGGGCTCAGATACAAAACGTGCACATCATTAGCCTTCTAGTAGATAAAAGTGTACCATGCATAATAGAAAAGATGATGTTTCCTATGGAAATCTATTTTAAGATGCAACCATTTAAAGGCAACCAAGAGCTCAAAACCAAGTTCAACCAAAGAGACACAGAGCCCAAGCAAATGTACAGAAATGAACAAAGACATTGGAGAAGGAGGGGATCTGTGCTTAACCGATATTTGAGATCAGCAAATTCATCCTGAATTCAAGCCAGTGATGTGCCATGAGGTCACTCAAGGAACCAGACAGGAACCATCAGCCAGAGGAAATAGGAACAATGTCAAAGACAGGTGTAAGATGTGCAAGGGGTGACCCTGTGAACCTTGCTGCCATGAGGCAGGATGCTCTTGCAGGCTTTCTGCACAGGCTGGCTGGCTCACATGACTGTGTTTAGAAGGATATCAGCCAACAGCTGTGCCTCACAGACTACAGCCCGAGTTGAGTCACATCTAGTAACGGTTCTGAGTTCATTCTTAGACGGCATGACCAGAAGGTTCTGAGAATTAATGGTGGAGGCGTACCTGAATGAATATTTCATTTCATTCCTTGGCAGTAAATCTTCAGCTTTGTACAACATAAATATTGACAAAGATACACACAGGCACCCTATTTGAAAGCCTGACTGCATGATTGTATCTAATGGAGAAAAGCAGGCTTTGTTTTTGTATGCTAGGTCATTGTTTGGCTTGGTAACCAATGCTTTTGAGACCCAAAACATACTCTAGTATAACCGACAGCACCGAAATCTCCACTGATGACTTACTCATTTAAAGGTATTCATAAAATAACCCCAGTTTGCCCATGGGCTGCAGATGGTAGTCCCATTCCCATTGTGGGGTGGTCTGTTCTGCTCCCAAAACTGTGGCACTGTTAGATTCATGACCCAGCTGCCAAAGAGATCAAATTATAAGGCAGGATATTATCAGACCAAGGTCATAAAAGTATTACTGACATTTCAAGCTGAACACATCATCTTCCCAAGAATTTAATTTCTTGTTTTCAGGATAAATTTCTTTTTATTGCTGCTTCCCTACTCCCAAATATTGTGAAAACTAGTCCTGACTACGTACCTGGGTTTACCAAAATTGTAATGACTGCTACTTTATCTCCTACCTCCTTTTCAGGTGGGCATTTTAGCTTTTAAAAGATACCTTCCCTCATTTGTCTTTTTTCCCCCCATTTCTCTGTTATTATCCACCATGGCCTTTCCAGTCTGAAAATCGTCAGAGAAAATAAGTAAAAGAAAGAAAGACAGGGACTGTGAGCTGGTGATAAGTGCTGTGGAGGAAAATAAAGAGGGCAAGGAATGTGTGGTAGGGAGGACTGGGGCTGGGGCAGTGAACTTTGAATAAGGGGCAGAGGGAATGGTGATCACAGGCCTGGAGGTTCCTCATGCTGGACAGAGAGCATGGAGGCTGGTGTGGGCCAGAGCAAACAGGAAATCAGTGGTGGTTGTGGGGGTGGAGCCTAAGAGACCACAGTGAGGATGTGGGCATTTTTCCCTCTGAAGGAAGTGGGGAGCCATGGAGGGTCACAGAGCAGAAAAGTGATACTCTAACATTGGATCAAACAGGTCCAAGACCCTAATTTAAGCTGAACAATTCAAGGGCCAAAGAAGTGACATGCCGCCTCAAAGTCAGTGCAGAGCTTGGAAGAAACACAGCCTCGACTCGCAGCCCAGTGCTCTGCCCCTTCCTGGATGCTGTCCCACAGAGCTATCTCTAAGGTTATCTTCTTTCCTCACTCAGAGGCTTGTGGGCCAACTGAATGCTTCCCACTAATTCAAATGGCAATTTGTCCTGAAAGGAAATCAGAGTTGGCAGTGAAACAAGGCGTGCACCTGTAGCCTACAGAGCTGTTGTCCCTGAAAGCAAGAGCTGGCACATGGTTTACTCGTGGATTTCAGCAGAGAGACAGAGCAACAACAGACAACGGCATCTAGCTGAGCTTCGGCTGACTGCACTGCACGTTTGGATGGATTTCAAATTTAGACAATGAGGAGGCTTCACACAAAAGGCTGGTGTATACACTGTACATGCTTACATGTGCGTATGCACACACACACGGACACACAGTGTATACGATGTGACTTGTAAAGAGCTGCCCCTGTTAGGTTTCCCACTGCTTCTGATCTCAGGGTTAACAGTTCACTGACCATGCTCCAAGGTTTTCTACGAGATTTCTTTGCAATGGAACATACCTTTCACTTCACAAACTTTCCCCACTTCTTTCAATGACATAAGGGGAAGAGCAGGGAGCTCTGGGAAGTGGTGGGGATATGGACTCGAGATACCCCTGAATCTGAATCCACACTTCATGGCTTATTTGTTATTTAACTTTATTTACATTCAAAATGCAATTGTTGCAGATCTCAGAAGATGATTTACACTCACTGCTATGGCAGAATATTGCAGTTAGTAGACCCACTCCTGGATCGTCTTATTCAACACGTTCTTCCAATAATTCAGATGTTACTGTATCACAAGTGTCCATTTCTATATTTTGATCTGCTTTTCAGTATAATTATCTTCCTTCTTTATTCTCTAAATCTTATGATTTTAGAACATTTTTCTGAGAAGGGGTCCAAAGGCTCTTTAATTATGATAAATTGATAAAGAGATCCTGGAGACCAAAACCACATTTAAATCCTGAAATAAACTCAACTCTGTCATATACATGGCTAGATTTAGTTTGCAAATACTTTGTTTAGAACTTTTTGCTTCAAACAACAAGGTCCTACTGTATAGCACAGGGAACTACATTCAATAACTTGTAATAGCCTATAGTGAAAAAGAATATGAAAAACAATATATATGTGTGTGTGTATATATATATATATATATTTCTGAATCACTATGCTGTACACCAAGAATTAATACAATATTTTAAACCAACTATACTTTCAATCAAAAAGTTGAAATAAAATGGGGAGATGAAACTTACACTGCCCAGGCTGTGTACAGGATTAAACGATTGAAAGCAGGCGAGGTATTAGCAAACCCCCTAACACATCAAAACCCCATGTGGGATCTTCCTTTTGAGCAGCACAGGCTAACCGGCTGTGGCCACCTGTAAATAGGACTGAAGTCACAGACCCTTGGCTTGGGGACACCGTGTCCACAGGGGGTTGGCATCACTGCTGCACCTATGAGAATGACGGGGACAGCCTGCTGCTGAAGCCACTCCCCAGGCCACAGCCCAGAGCACTGCAATCAGGTCTGAGGTTTGGCCAGGAGTGCACAGCTCCACAGCAACTCCAGGGCCCTGCAGTATGGGTGGTGCTGGGACCGCACTGGTCCATCACCCTTCCTGGCACCCAGACTAGGGAGTCTTCTAGGGTAATTTTTCTCTGCCTCATACTTCCTGTCTCAGCCTCTTGTGGAATCCGGTCCATGCCCCAGGGAAGCAGGGCTTTTACGCTCTGGGACCCAAGTCCATCACAGTTTGGATCCAGGATGGAACTTCCATGCCAACTCATCTGGTGCTCCCTTCTTGTGCTGAACTGCCCTCTCCCGTTGATGGCAATAGGTCGTATTAGAAGTCCCGACTGGCTTGTCCTTCTTAGCTAAGACTCTGAGCCTCTTGTGCAGTTTTCCTGAGTGGAACCACTCATCTGTGGCAGAAAATCTTGGGCTGTCATCTACCCATCATTGTCCTCGGTCTTTTGGGTTTTCTGTTGGGTTATGGTTCTCATGCAGGGATATCAATTTGCACATGAGAAGCACCTGTAGACATTTTAAAAAATACAGACACTGGATCCTCCCCCCTCTCTGGCCAAGGCTGGAAGCTTTCTCCCTCTTGCAGGGGTTACAAAATCATTTGCTTAGGAATTGACCACACATATTAGCATAATCATAGTAAATTGCCCTTTACTCAGTACTTGCCATGTGGCACTTTCTACCTCATGCTTTGTACCTTCATTATCACATTTAATCTCTGCACTATAGATAATCACCATTTCTGTTAAAGACACTCCCACTTGCTAATCTTGAATACAAGGGTCTTTGATTCTCTGAATCTATTTCATTCCTGAGTTTCCTGTTCCTGAATTTAATGAGTGAATGATGGACACCTGTATTTAAGAGTCTCTTATTATATGTCTTTGACTAATCCTCTAACTAAATCATATCTGGAGAAGAGAGATTTTCTCTCTTAAACATTTGTTTTTTCTTATTATATAGTAGTGCATACCCACAGTGGAAAATGTAGAAAACATATAAAGTAAGAAAATTACAGCCATACATGATCTGAACACCAAAGGCAATGCTATGTCATTTTGGGCATTTAACTATTTTTATTAATATTTTGTCATAAAATTTCTCCAGGGCAAGTTCTTAACCCTGGAATTGTACTAGTCTTTTGTCAAGTACAGAATAAATTTCCCAGAAATGACCCCAATACCAAAATAAAATGTGAGTCTGGGAAGGCCACAGGGCTCTCAGCTTATTCTCTGAGTCCTACAAACAATGCTGTTAATTCACTGATGTTACACTTTCATTCCACAATACAATATCAAATAGTCCATAATACATAAGACCTACCACACAGCAATGCCTGTGAGTCACTCACTCACTCAGCTGGCTCGGACCTGAGACCTACTATATACCAGGTGCTGATCCAAGTGCTGGGGAGACCTCAGAGGGAGCCTGGATTACGGCATCACTGTCCTTCTTCATTTGCTCCCAGAATTCTACTCAAGAACCCCACATGGAATTGGGGGCTGGAGGCAGGTGAGTTATAGTGAAATCCATTTCATTATGTTCCTTTGGATGTATTTAAATGGCTTGAAAATAGTCGCTAATTTTGCTAAGTTTTCTTTTCCCTTCCTATGTATATTTGAGGATGGGAATAGTTTTGGCATAGAAAGAGTAACTGATAGATCTTTGGTATGTTAGGATTTTATATGAAAAAGTAAGAAGGAAACTGGCACCTTATACAAAGAGAAGAGTCAGTGAGGAAAACACAAGCCACCCTCGAACTTGGCTACCATTCAGCATTCCTGAGTTTCAAACAAGGAAAATATAATTCAAAACATATTCCCTAAATATTTTAGCCCATAGTAGAAATACATGGAGGCAAAGTTCAGTTCACTGGAACCTATAACAATGTGCTTACTTAAGCGAAGGTATAAACAGAACTCAGATACTATAATGCATCCTTTACTTTAAACTAGTCCATGTGAGCAGGTTTCACTTCACATGAATTTCTCAGTAATAATTTAGGAAATATATTCTTCTTGGTTGGTTAAAATAACTCACTGACATCCAGATTCATCCAAATTGAGTGTTAAATAATTAACCTATTTCCTTCTGGAAATGCTTTTGAGTAATCTGAGTTAAGTATTTCCTCTATCTGATCTATTTCTTTTCACACAGAAAAGTAGTATTATTTGCACATGACCTACTTTTTCTCCTCTGGAAAAATCTGACTGTGAGCTCAGGGTAAGAGTTGTCTACTATCCAGTAGTGAAAAAAAAAAAAAGTTTGACTTCACAGCGAAGATCAGAATCTTTTTTTGAGGGGCATGGTGAGCTGGGGGACAAGGGAAGTGCCTTTTTTAGAAATAGACCCGGGTAATTCATACTGAAGCTGAAAGATGAAGCCCTTGTGAAGAAATGTGGAAGGACACACTGACCCCCAAAGGTGTTCACTCTGCAAAAACAGAGAGATAGTTGAAAGAAAGAAAGAAAGAAAGAAAGAAAGAAGAAAAAAGAATTTAACTGCCCTATAAAGAGAAAGGACAGAAACTTGGTAATAAGGGAGAGGGAAGGAATGTTAGGGAAATGAGGAGAAACAATGAAAGGGAAGTTGGATGTGGTGGGCAGAATAGCATGTTTCTGGAGCCTACAATGAAGGATGATAAAGAAAATTAATTAAAGTTTTAAAAAAGTAAGAAAGTTTAAAATAGTTTAAAAATTAAAAAACAAAGTTAAGAAAATTAATTGTTTTTTTATAGTGACATAGAAGATTTTAAAGTGATGGAGGTTTTTCATTTCAAAATTCAAGTTGTTTGAGTTTCTCCTCCATGCTCCAAACCTCAGTAAGTCCTGCTTGTGTAAGTGGTTTTGGGGGACACCACAGAGAGGGGTGAGCTCTGCAGTTTGGTTGGCCAGAAACAGAATGCTGGTGTAGAAGGCAAGACAGAGGAGATATCAACAGTTTCATGAGAACAGAAACTCAAAGCCAGAAATTATCTTAAAAGATTAGTGTGGTAGGCAGAAAAATGGTCCCCTCCAAAGATGTCCATGTACTAATCTCCAGAACATATGAAGAGGTCAGGGTCCCTGGCAAAGGGGGACTATGGTTGCAGATGTGGTTAAGGTTGCTAACCAGCTGACTCTAACAGAGAGGTGGGCCCAATGCAATCACGAGGTTCGTTAAAGGAGGAAGAGTGAGGCAGAAGAGGGGAGAGAGGAGAGAAGATGTGACCACAGAATCAGAGTCAGAGGCACACAACCATGCTGACCTTGAGAGAGAGAAAAGAGGTCACAGGCCAAGAGATGCAGGTGGCCTCTGGAAGCCAGAAAAGGCAAAGATACAGGTTCCCCTGGGGCCTTCAGAAACAGTCCTGCCTACACCTTTACTTCAGCAGACTTCTGTGTTCAAGAACCCTAGGAGGTTTAATTTGTGTTGTTTAGTGGAGACTTTTTATTTTTCCTTCCTACAACCATGACGTTTGGGGATACTTGTTACAGCAGCAACAGAAAGCAAATACAGTAAGCTCCTTGAAATGTGCAGAAATTGCAGATAACACTGGACTGTCCACTTTGACATGGGATTGGGCTTATGTGAAAATCTAAAGGACAGTGTGACCTTAGCTAACATCTGCTTTTCTCATTTTTAGGAAGAGAACAGTAAGTCAAAACCTCTGTAGTTATTATTTTAGACAAATGTCTCTTAAAACATTATGTAACCCTGTGCATTAGGACCCCAAGAGAGCCTCTGTTCTTAGAAGAACATGGATTCAGAGAGATAGGGTCTTACATCTGAGACCCATAGTAGTCTCTTATTGGCAATGAGAGCTTGGGCAAATCATTTACCCTCTTTAACCCATAGAATCTTCATTTGCAAAAGGAAGATAAGAATAAGGATTGTTTGGGTGATTAAATTGCGCACACACACACACACACATACATGTACATCACTTAATACAGTGACTAGCACATACTAGGCACTCAGCAAATTCCTTTTATGGTATTTTAAATGCATGTATAAAAGGAGGAGAAAGTTGTGGGAAGTTGTGGGAAAACTTAGTTCACGGCCCCAAAAATGGCCATCTCTCAAAGGGCTCTGATCTGTCAGTCCCCAGTGATGGGCTAATAAGCAGAAACTATAGCACTTGGGGATTTAAGTTAAACATTAAAAGGAAGGTATTTAAGCATAATTATTAAACAGGAGGTACGTTTACACTGTTGGCTGGATCATCTTATCTGGAGGTCTTTCATAAGCAGAGAGTCTCCCCTGTTTTATAGTTGAGCATGCAGGAAAATGACTTGGATGGGTGGGCCATTCTAACCCCAAGATCACATGAATAGTACACACGGAAGTAACACCTCTTGTATGTTATTCCAAATTGACTGTGCTCCCATGATTATTGTCAGCTGTGTCATCAATTCAAGGAGACAGCCACCTGGGTCACACTGGACTATTAGAAAGAAAATCTCATTTAAATATTAGATAGCTCTAACATGAAATAAAGTCATTATTTTATGGCTAAAAATATCTAAGGAACAGACAGTAAAGACACCCTTCATTGGGCAACTAAGTGAAAACATTAAACAGGTTAGACTGTCAGAACACAAAGCTGTATTCACACCTCTTCATTTCTGTATTCTCACAGCCAATAAACTGGATCTCCTGGATAAGTCACAAATCTGCCCTTAAAGAATGCGATGTAGAAACACGAAGAGTAGTAGTTGACAAACTGGAACAAGAACACCTTCCTGTTTAGGCTGTTCTCATAGTCAGTCCAGTCCTTGGGAGCTCTGCAGCTAGAATAAAGAAAAGTTAAGTCTGTAAAACTGTGAACGGCTTTGAGACTAGTCAAAGCCATGAATACATGAGTTAACATGATAAATGTTTATATATATATACACAATTCACACTGTTTTCACTTAAGCTGTTTTGAATTCCTTAATGTAGCTACTATGTTATTTCCAATTGTACACACTGTTGTAAGAGTTTCTCCCACTATGAACACAATATCCCACAAGGTAAAAAAATAGTCAACTGTTCCTTAAAATTTACAAGCACAACAGTATCCAATGGTCAAGAACTGTCCTCTGTCAGGTGTAAATGTACAGAAAACTACTCTTGAACATCCTGCTAAATGATATTCTCTTGTCTCCTTGAATGGCAGTAAGGTAGGACTATTGAAGAAAACAAACAAAACAGGGGGTGACTTGCTAGAAGCATTTGGGGAACACAAAATGTATCATCCTCCTAGTTTAGAATTTGAATTGGTCTTAGTGTTTTCAGAAGATGACTACTGAGCAGACCACTGGGAGAACGACCCAGCCACATGCAGCCTGTGGGAAGCACTTAACTTTGTCCGCTAAGCCGCTGGCTGGGATACAAGCCAGAGAGAAGAAACATTTATTATAGAAGCCATAGATGACGCAAATGGAGCTACACTAACAGGAACAGCATGGGGGGAAGACAGATAACATTTTGATTACTTGTCCCCTCTGTAACACACGAGCAAATCTGCCACTGGAACCATGACCCTCTTCCACTTATTTGCAATAAAAAGACTATTTACGTTCAACCATAGGGTACATGATCTAATGTAACTGAAAATATTATTCAGCACTGAACTGTTTACACAGAGCTTGGACATTCTAATTCTTGTTTTGTCCCTTTTACTAATGCAAAGCTGGAGCTAATTCACTTCTCATATAGGCTAGAGAAAATACGTTTACACTTGACGTTTTCTAAAGACTGTAATGTACTGGAATTGAAGTTCCTAAAAGATAGCCTCTGTTTTCACCTGGTTCTAAAACTGGTGTAGAAATGACCTCACCTGCAGGAGGAGCTTACCAGAGGCAGTCGTCATGATTGCCACCTTCTCATATATGGTGTTCAAGGTCACGATGATGATAAAACTGATGAGGGATGAAGTGATGGGTGTGGCCCATCTGCACAGTCAGTTACTTCTGGATTGGGTCTCTTCCATTTGGGTTCTTGGGAAGTTTTGCAGAAAATACAATGAACACTGAGAGTCCATAGACAATGATCCCAATAACAGAAGCAATGGCCAACAGGACCTGACAACCCAAAAACCCAGCTGCATGAGACTCACTAATGATCATATTTTTACACAGAAAACCTGCCCCCAACCCACGCTTAAACAGACAACATGCATGTGCTGTAAACCTCACATAAACGTGAGAAGAGATGTAAATCACACATAAATGCCACAAGAGACATGAATATCAGGCATGTTAAGCTTTAAGGGAGGAGGAATGAAGGATGTCAAAAAGAATGAGTGCATCCACTAATGTAACATGCTGACAGCAGGAGCAGCTGTGTGCAGGGCATAGGGAATATATGGGAACTCCACTTTCTGTGAATTTTTCTGTAAACCTAAAACTGCACTAAAGAAGGAAGTCTGTTTAAGTATATCTTTAAATGGGTGAAAATGGAGTAACTGGTGGCATGCTGTTTTGGAGACAAGTCTGTGATAGCAGAACCAATGAAAATATCCCTTCTACATCTATAGAATTACTTAGGTTATGATCTAGTTGTAACTCATGAAGGGGATATGCTTCCTTTCAAGGGAGAACCTATCACTGATTCAGGGGTCAGCAGGTGCTAGCTGTCGTCTTCATTCTGAATAGGACCAGTGACGCTGCAGACATGCCCTGAGGGAAACACTGGAAATGACAGCAGGTCTCTGCTGATGGAAGATTCACATGCTTTTCATACTCCTTGAGATCTTAAAGTGGCAGGTATTCCTACTCCCTGCATTTGCACAAGATTCATGTCCCTGATCCATTGTAGTTCTGACTGTGGGGACCCAAGGGCAACGGGGGTGTCTGAAGTATAATTTGCACGTGCCTGATAGGGTTTCAGTTCCTCACTAGGCAGGTTTTCTTCTGGCCACTGAAGAATGCACATTAAAGCTCCCATTTTTAAACTGTTTTCCTTCCATCTACCTTCTTGGTAATAGTCCAGAAGCATGTACTCAGTGTCCATGGCTGCTCCTGATGGCTTCCCCAGAGAGAAAGCTACAAAGAATGTGAATTTCAAGACTAAGTGAACCACATAATTATTTACAGTAATAGAGGGAGGCTGGCTTGCACCTGCAGGGGAGAGCAGAGGGAGTGTTTACAAGCCCCTCCTGGAGCCACACTCCTGCATCTGAATCCCAGCTCCGATGCTATCTGTGGGACCTTGTACAAATTACTTAACCTCTAGGGGCTTCAATCTCCTCACCCATATAATGGGGGGATAATAATAGCAATTTATAGGATTATTGTGATGAGTCAATGATTTGCTACAGGTGAAAACAATTAGAACATTAACCACAGGCATGTGAAAAATTCTACCTAAGTATTAGCTAAGAATATGGTGACCAAAGTCTTAAAAAGGTATTTTTCTTAGTTTTTAAGCCATCACTTTGTAAAGAAAGCATTTTATTTCATCCTCTACCCTCTTTCATTATCCTTTTCTTCACAGTTAATTCTTCACAATTGTGAAAGGAATAACTTTTGGTGTGTGTGTTATTACATGTGAAAACTAGTTAAGTCTGAGAAAAATGTATTATAGAAGATGTATTGAGCCTTCCTCTCTTGTACAGCACATATAGGCCATTTAAATAGTATGCATTTTTAAAAAGTCTGAATAATAATTTTCAAATTATGTATTAAGTAATCATAATATTTAAGGTTCTTTAAATGCTTACTATTGCTTCAGCACACATGTATTTTTCTAAATCCTCACAATCGCCCTGTGGGGAAGGTAATGTTATATCTCTTTTACAGATGAGGAAATAGAGCCATCTGGAGATGATGCAATTTGCCCCAAATGAAGCAACTATTAAGTGAAAGAACTGAAACACTCAGAGCCCAAAGACACACTAACTCTGTATAGTACTGCCTCCTACATGGTGTGTGAAATCAATTCTAATTCATTCAGAACTTTTACAAACTGGGCACATTTCCATTTTTCTTCCAAGCACTTAATGGGTTCAATATTTCTTAGGAAACGGGAAAGATTTCCATTCTCCTTCCTCAAGTTTCTTCTTACATATCATCTTTTCTGATCATAACTTTAATATTTGCTCATTAAAGAAAATTTGAAAGTACTCAGTAGTGGACAGAACTGCTGTCCTGGATCTGTCCCCAGTCTTAGAAGAAGACCCAGACTTTGCTTTAGGAGAAATAACCTCCCTTCTGTTTTCAGTCCTGTGATTTAAGCTTGATTGACCCACTCTTTCTGAAGCACCAGAGGTAGATCTCAGTTGGTTTAAAACAAATAATACCCCTCATTCTATTGGTCTCACACATGATTTGAGAATTGGCAAATAACCCAGTAAGAGCCACTATTATGTGAGGAGATATATGCTGATGCCCATGTGAATGATGAGCTTCCACTATCAAGAGAGGAAGCTGCCAAAAGAGACCTCTCTTGGCTTGGATGGATGTGTGATCTGGGATGCTGAGTGCCTAGAAGCAGCATGCTCAGACACCCTTGGACACAGAATGAAGACAGGACAAAAACAGCCCTTGACATCATCTGGGTTACAGTATCTCTCCTTGACTGAAGACAGACCTCAGACCTGAGGTTTTCATTTACAGGAACCAATAAATCCCATCCATCCCCATTTTTTGGTTGCTTTTTAAATCCATTGGAGATTGATTTTGTTACCTACAATCAAAAGACTCCAACTCTGAAAATGAATAAATAATAAAATAAGAAAAGTGCTTCTACCTATAGAGATAATTCCTTCAGAACTGTGCATTGTTTGTATATTAAAAATCATTTTATATATTAATTTTATTCTCAAGCCTATCATAAGCATAACACTTTGACATGTCATAAAATATATTCATGGACACACTTTTTCATGACTGCAAAATATTCTACTATGTGAAGTGTTGGAAGAATATTTTGGCTGAGATTTTATATATATATATACATATAAAAGTATGTCTGTGACTTTCATCCATACTGACTTTTCCCTGCCATTTTGAAATACTTCCTTATTAAAAGTTTTTCAAAGCTGAATTAGTGGATTAAAGCATATGAATATTTTTGACTCTTAATATGAAATGCCAGACTGTTTTCTAGGAAGGCTGGAGTAGTACACCAGAAACTGACACAGCATTGTAAATAAACCATACATCACAAAATTTATCCAATAGCCTAGGCATGGGATTGGTGATCACTGGCACTTCATCCTCATAAACAGAGCTGTGTCACTTGAGAGGTGGAAAATTATTTCATTTTGATGTGCACTGACTGAATTACCATTGGAGCCTGACATCTAATTTTTTCCTTTGTGAATGTGTGTTCATCTTCTCTCCCTTCTATGCTCCTGAGATTTTTTGGTGTTATATTTGAAGTGATCTGAGCTCTCTATATATTCAAGGGATTAGCCCATTGTCAGATTTGTAAACAAATAACATCCTCTGGTGTTTTGTTTAAACTTAGGATGCTTCTGAGGCATGGAAATCTTTATATATTTTCCTCTGAAACTTATTGCACATCTAGAGGTTGTATATTCATCCATATTTATTTCTAGTTTTTTTCTAATTGTGTTGCTTTTTTAAATGTTTCTGGAATTTATCACAATATATGGTTCACTCTATGATTTTAATCTTTACATTTCCCACCAAATAGCTAACAAGTGTTCCATTTATTGAATAACCTTTTTTATCTCCATGATTTGTAATGCCTTCTATCTCGTATATTAAATTATTATTGATATCAGAGCCCATATCTGGACTTCCTGTCCTATTCTCTAATCTGGCTATTCTTGAGCTAGTAAAACTCTCATTATCTTATTATTATATTACTAATATGATTTTATTCACAATAAATCCCAAATCAATTTTATAAGTTCTGGTATTTTGGAGATATTTTCTTTTAATCTAGAATCATGTGTTTAAAGCTTCTTTTATGTCTTTCAGTAGTTTTTAATTTTTTTTTGATAGTTCCTATTATCCCTTTGTTAGGATATTCTTAGATATTTTACCTTGGTTGTTCCTATTGGAAAATTTTAGAATTCCTAATGTCTCCATCTGGTCTCTTAATCAGACCCTGGAGAATCCTAAACCACTGATCTGATTTGAACAAATGAGGTGAAAAGAATTGGGGGAAGCACTGTGAGCAGAAGACACTGTGGAACCTCCAGAGTGGCTCCCTGCATTGGCTCAGATGTTCTCTGGAAACAGTTTTCTCTATGAGACTACATAGTTCCCAGCTTGACTTTCAGTTTTCTCAGCATTTCATATTAGATTTTAAAAAGTCTGTGGCAGGTTCTTACCCAGAAAAAGAACACTTGCATAAAGGGTTATATTTATATACTTTCCCCAGGTGGTAAAGGGAACACACTCTTCTTCGTAATTAAAAAAAGAAAAAAAAAACAATTTTAATCAATCAAGGGATTACACCAATGAAATGATTTTTCTCCTAACTGATTACTAAATCCCAAGCATAATTAAAAGAAATAATAATAATTTTCAGACATAGCTTCCTTATTCTTAACTGTATGGGTTTATTTCTTTTTTTTTTCTGTTAATGATGTCAAACACACAACAAAATACATAGTGTTCATTTTAATACTATTTTTTGAAAATACACATGTGAACAGTAAACTATTTCCCTGCCATGGTCTTAGCTTAGGGGTCTGGGTACCTGACGAGGCCAAGCTGTAAAGCTCTATTCCTGAGCTTGTCTTAGATTTCAGAAGTGAGTGTATTGACAGCTTAGAGTCTGTGCAGGCCAGAAAGTTTCACAGGTGTCTGCAGCTAACTGGTCTCCACTGTGTGTTTCTTGGTTGAGATTTATGTATTAATTAGCTACTACTATGAAGTTTAAGAGTTTCCATTTTAGAGTTTATAGTTAGATATTTTTTAAGAGATGAAATCAGTAAGACTCAAGATTTACCTGGATTATAAAAGCAGATATAGTATAATAATAGCTGTAAATAAGTACATGGCTCTTCCTCTGTGCCAGGCAGCCTTCCAAGTAGATTATGTACATTAATTCAACCCGCCCTTACCACAGTCATGGGGAAGCAACTCTCTTATTATTTTATAGGAAACTATGGCACAGAGAATTTAAGATGTCCAAGATCACTCAGGAAGCAAGTTGCTGTGTTCAAATATGAATTTAGGCAACTTCAATTTCAAGGTCTCACTACCACAATATTGGCCTCTCTAAACAATGGAGCATGCATTCACAATTAAAGTAAAATGCTTCAATTAAAAAATTAAAAAAATTAAACAATTTTTTAAATAAAGAAGAATGATAAAGAGAAATGAGTCATAATCATCAATTTCTCAACAAGAATGTAGCAATGAAAATTTAAACTTATTATTTGACAATTTTAAATTTAAAACTGGCAGTTTAAATGACCAAAATGACTTTTCTTCAGTATTTTTTGTATGCTGCCAATGTGGTAAGTTTTTGTTTTTCAGAACTCAAAAACATGAACATCTAATTTTGTCTCTGTTTCAGCTTTCATCTCTGAATGTACAGTTTTTCACCAACATATACTTTGACCCCCACCTTCAGGTAAACAATGGGAACTATTCATAATGGAGATTATTAGAAGTTTATTACATTGTAAAAGATATATGTCACCTTCTATTGTTAGCTGAACCTCATTTTTTTCCATTTATAAAAAGAGGAGTTTGACTTGCTCCCTCCAGACATTTTCAGTGCCAACATTCTGTAAATCTGTGATTCAATTTATAAAATCTATATTTGGAGACATTTTCAGATGCTCCTGGTAAAAGCATTTTCTTTCCAAGAGTTATTCATGCTCACAACCTACTGTCCTGCTGCTGCTGACTGCAAGTACAATCAGCACTAATTTATCTCAGCTGATGGAAATAAGCAATAATACAGATGACTCAAAAATCATCTTTTCATAGTTCTGGAATGTTTATACAAAGATACATAGTTTTTTTTTTTAATTTTGCAGCAGGAGTGGCAGCAATAAATTTACATTTACAATTATATAAAATGACTATCTCAGTGCCCAAACACTGATGGCACCTCAACAAAGGTTTCACTGTTTCCTCTACCCTTTCTCTGACTTTAGGATGAGAGCCACGCTGCTTTGTGCACATCCCAACCGGAAGAGGGAGCAGTGACCGGGACTTAGTTCAAGACAAAGGGGCACCTAGACTACAATGAAAAGGAGGCTGCAATAATGAATGCACATGTGAAAAAATGGGAATCAACTATAAAAACCAATGTGCCTTTCCTTCTACATCTATGTCATAGAGGCTAATTTTTTTTCCATTTTTTTTATTGGTCTTATGAAAGGACACAATCAATGCCTCTTTTCTTATACATTTATACCAGTCTTTTTTCTTTTTTTTTTTTCCATTTTTACTGTTATTATGAAGAAAAGACCACACTTCTCTTCTGTGTCCACCATTCCAGGCAGTGTTCCTTCACCTTGGCTGCACATTAGAATAACCAGAGGAGTTTTAAAAACTTCCCTATGCCAGAACACACCCCAGGCCACTAAGTACCATCAGAGTATGCAGTGATGGAATGCAGGCACCAACATTTTTTAAGGTCCCCTGGTGATTCCAACATGCGGCCAAGGCTGACAAGTCCAGAAGAAAACAGAATAAAGCACATCTAAACAGTGCCCGCTTTTCCTGGGTAATCTCATCTATCTCCACATAGGGACACCACACCTCCTATTCTGGCCGGGCTTGTTCTTCCTGCTAAACTGTGTCCCATTAGTACTCAAGTTCTGCCTGGCACCACTTCCAGAACTCCAGAAGCAAGGTGACTAACAGAGAAAGAGAACAGCAGAATGTGGATCTTCTGTGATGGCTGATGCTTCAGAAATCTTTACTTAATATTTAGTACCCTTAACACTTTGGTAAATGGTTCATAAAATCACATTTTATTTATAGGCAATACTAAAGAGAAACATGAATTAATGCCTTTTTTAAGAAAAAAGAAAATGTAGATAATTTATTGAACTTCTGAAAACAGACTATCTAGTTATCTAGCTCAGGTGAAAGGTAGTAATGCTATGGTCAGAGGCAGGTGACTGTGTCTGATGCTAAAGTACCTGCTACCAGCACATTATGCCCACTAAAAACACAAACATCGGGGGGAAGGGTGGGTATAGCTCAGTGGTAGAACATGTGCTTAGCATGTACAAGGTTCTGGGATCAAGCCCCATTACCTCCATTAAAAAAAGTTAAAAAAAAGCACAAGTAACTGTCATAATTTAAGAGCAGTGCACAGTCCACCCTCCAAGTCTTCTCACATCCCTCTGTCTCTTCTGTCCAAAGGACCTGAGTGTGGGGGGAGGGGATGAGAATGCTTTAGTAGCCCCTGCAATTCTATTTTCCACCACCCCAGCCACCTGAAATTAAAATAATATTCTTAAATGTGGAAAAATGCCATTTTTCTCAATCTTCGCTAAAGTAACTTTAAAAAATTGTTATTCTGTTTTAAGACTCGTAACTTCAAATAGTAGACAAAAACAACATGAAATGTTAATTGAAAATGTGGTTTCAGAGTAAATCCCTTAAGCCCTTCTTCCAACCAGACTGTTACCCCTAGGCCCCACCAATAGAGAAATTCCAGAATAACTATTTTTCCCTCCAGCATTATACCTGAGTCTCTATCATGCTCTGAGAATAAAGAGAAAAAAGACACGGTCCCTGCTTCCAGGAGCTCCTAGATGCGCAGGAGTCATTGTGAAATGATGGCTGAGGAAACGTGTTAAGAGGGCTTGGATAACAGTCAGCAGAGGGTGCTCGGGGCAGAGAGCCGGAACTGTAGCCAAGGCTCTCCCAGAAGAGGGAACCACTGTGGTGAGTTCTGAGATGCCCTAGAAGTGATCAGGTGAAGGTATAATGTTAAGGCCATTTCTCCCTGGGGAGCTGCATATGCAAAGGAGAGAGGCCAAAGAGAGCCAGGTCCCTTCCACAAACCTTAAGTAGTCTAGAAGTGAGCACAGGGTGTGGGAAGCAGGTGAGGTAGCCAGGTAGAGAGATCACAGGTGCACACCACAAAGGACTCTGTGTGCCTTCAAGGTGTAGGAGATATGTAAGGTGGTCTAGAAAGAGACTAGGTAGAGATAGGGAGACCACCTGACAGCTACATGGCAAGGCCTACTGAGGCCCGGCCAGGAGGATAGAGAAGAAAGCATTTCAGCAGGTTGACAGATTGGCCACAGGTGTGATGGAAGGGCAGAAAGAGGTCAAAAATGCCAGCCAGCTTTCCGGCTTTGGTGCCATTCCCTGAAGTAAGAAGGGCAGGAAGAGGGGCAAGTCATGAGAGGACACAACTGATCCGGTTCTGACTGGGTGCCTGTGGGCTCCAGGAAAGATGTCCAGTAGGCAAATAAAAGTCTAGAAATCGGGAGAAAGTTCTAGGCTGAGCCAAGTAAGTTTCCTGTTTCAAGAGGATAACGAGTGTAAGTGGACAAGCTCACTAGAAGAGGTGTGGAGGGGTAGCTCTCACCCTCCTGCACATGGGAAGCATCTGGGAGTTTTTAAAAAACAGTGTGCGCCAGCCTGGAGTGGGGCCTTTGTGCTGTTTTTTGTTTTTAAAATCTTTGTTTTTTGTTGTTGGAGGGGTAATTAGCTTTATTTATTTTAATGAAGGTACTGGGAATTGAACCCAGGACCTCATGCATGCTAAGCACGTGCTCTACCACTGAACTATATCCTCCCCAACTTTTTTCTTGTTTGTTTTTAGGCATTAGCTCTACTGAGCAGTCAGGGTTGAGAATCAACCTGTAAAGAGTAGACAGCCTTGGAGTAGAGAGCAAGGAGAAGCTGCCCAGAGTCCTGCAGGCCCAACTAGGGGCAGCCAGAGACACAGGGAGTCTCGGGCGGGCTGTGAGGAATGTGAACTCAACACTCCCCAATGGTGAAGATGACAAAAATGTTTCAAGCACCCACTTCCCAGCAGCGTTTGTTCTGACTTTACTAGTTTTCCAGTAATACTGAGAGAGAATAGAAATAATCTGGTCACAGGGATCAAATTCAAATGCTGGTTCTGACCATTCTTAGCTGTGTGATTGCTGATTAAAAGGTTACCTGCCTGCCACATGTAAAATGGGGGACCTAGAACCGTGCTCGTGGGCTGCTATGAGCACAATGAAATGACATCTATAAAGGCCCTCCTGACTCTCAGAGGTAATTGCTACTATTATCCCCATTTGGGATACCAAGAAACAGAGACACAGAAAGCTTCAAATATTTGCCCAAGATGAGGGTTCAGGTCAGGAATCAACCCAATGCCTTCTTGGCTCCAGAGCCCAGGATCTTCTTATGAACAACATGGCACTGCCGAAGCTCCCTGCTCTGAAACCTGCCTCCCTTTGGCTCAGTTCTATGGTGCTTGCTTTGCACAGATGTATTCACTGCCTGCCTGCCCACCCAGTGTCTGACCCTGGCACTCCTCCCTCCATCCACACATCGCTTCCTTGGGCACACCAACCCTCAAGAGGCCATTGCTGTGGCTACTCAGATGTTTACACGGAACTGCAGGTGGCAGCCCAGCTTTTTGCTATAGATGCTGCTGTCAGTGTAGGCAAAGAGCTCACAGTTGGTGGGGGAGGCCACTTCTGGTCTCCTCTTTGGCTGGAGAGCTGGATGAAATCTAGTTTCCCTCTGCAACTTTGACATACAGCATGAGAGTTATGTAAGGCCATCTGGCCTCTCAACATAGAACTGATGCCCCCGCAGTCGTACTTAACATTGTAATCTCCTGGCTCCACCAGGGAGCAGAGGCCATGGCCTGTTGTCCACCAAGTTCTGTCTCCTTGCACGACAGCTACAATGGGGTGAGTTAACACTGGGCTGGGAAATCTACAATTGCATATTATTTCCTGATACTTGCAGGTCACCCAAATAGCCCAGATCCTCCAAGTAAACAACTTATAAGAGAAACTGAGCTGGTTCACCTGTCAGACTCCTGATGGCAGGAATGATTTGGCCTCTCCTGCTCTCAGGATGATCCTTTCTCCTTCTGTGTGCACTTCCCCAACTGAAAGGAACTGTTCTTTGTTTATAGGTAAGGGAGTATTTGTGGCTTTCTGACCAGAACCTTCAAAAGTAGAGCTCTTGGTGAAAATGAAAGCATGGCACCCACATCTCATGAGCTCAGCTGCCAAACATCCTCATCTAGCCAAGACTGTGGCCAAAGCCAGTGGTCCATGCTGTTGAGTGTTGGGTCTGGAGATCAATGTCTCCACCACTGAGAAGCTGCCCCACCACTTGTGCCCTTGTCCCCACCCAGGGGGAGGTGATTCATCCATGGGATGAAAGCCTTGAGGGCACTAGGTGACTGTGAATGGCTGGTCCTTCTCCCCATGTGACCCATGTTAACCTCATGTGCAGAAAATCCCCAGAGACCCCTGCTTGAGGGAATGAGTCACCTATAAGCCAACTGTCCTTGGGTCGCCTAAGAAATAACACAGTATACACAGTGAACCAACCACTCACTGAAGTCCCCTAGGCTCACAGCTCCCTACTGTGACACCAAGTACCCCCAACAAACAGAAGACCCTTACTTTGTAATTGACTTGAGAATTCTACTGCCAACACTGCCTTCCACCTTCCACCTTCCACTCATGAAGTTCTTTCCACTCTGTCCCCTGTTCTGCAATTGTGCAAACAGTCCAGAGCTCCTTCATGAGACAGGAGGGAAGGGGGCCGGGCACAGCCATTAAAAGAATGGCACAGCCATTAGCACCAAGATGGTGGAAGAGTCAACTCCCACTAGATCTTGAGCTTCAATACACACTCACCGAAGTACAGCAGGATGCTAAATGGCACTCCCACAGGTGCCAGGACAGGTTCAAGGCTGACCATAAAACATCAAAGGGTGAGTGGTGGCCCAATTCCTGGGAATCCCAGCACCTTCCCCAAAGCCGTTGGAATATTCCTCCCACTTGTTAGCATATGAAGATACTGAGGGCATAAAAACTAACAACCCCACACCTCATTGCTGCTCTCCCATCTGAGGAAGACAGCCCACAATCTGTCTGTGGAGTGTGTATCTACTTTTACTTTAAACTGGAGCACCCAACCCCCACGCCTCATGGCCTGTCTCTTGCCTTCTGAAACAGCCCACTCTGTCTATGGAGTATGTATCTCTCTGAGTAAATCTACCTTTACTGAGCTGTGGCTTGCTCCTGAATTCTTTCCTGTGCAAAGCCAAGGACCCACACTTGGTGAGGTGTGTCCCAGTGACCCAACCAAGACCTGGGATATGGCCATCCTCTCCCCCACATTTTCCTGTATATTACATTCCTTCCCAAAGTACCTCACCTTGTGCACTCCAAACTAGACAGCACTCATGTGTCCTGTCCTGGATCTGCTTCTGCATGTGTCATTTCTCATGTCCACTAGAACATCACCTTCATGAGGACAGGGATTTGGTTCTGTTCACAGCAGAAGCACCAGCACATTGCAGGTGCTGGAGGAGTATTAGTTGAGTGAATGAGCTGTGGGAAGTCCTGGGAATTCCACATGGGACTTCTAGCCACTTGGGTCCCAGCTGACACCAGCTGCTCCCTGCTATTCATGACTGACCTCTAGCCACCACTCTCTGCTCTGCCATCACCTGAGCTGGGGTGAGCTGAGATGAGCACACACCCTGGAGACTGTGGTGGCTGGTTCATGAGGTTTCAACACCCTTCCCCCTTGACTGCTGGGGGTTACTCAGGACGGATAGACTGAAGGCAGTACCATGTGCACCACCCTACCCCACAACTCACTTGAAGCACCAGCACCACACACAGGGGAGATGCTGGCCCTTTCCAACCTAAGGAGAGGGACTATGGGTGAGAAGAATGTCTCCATCAATTAACAGTCTCTTTACAAGCCCAGCCTAGGAAAAGCTCTTTAAAGACACTTTGGGTATCTTCCTTGTGTTTCTGTAATCCCCCTAGATTTTGTCATTTTAATCTATGCATTAGTAATACAGATTCTCTTGAAATCTGTATTGATTTTCAATGAAGAAAATCCTCAGTTTCCTTCTCTGCCAAGAAAATTACTTCACTTTATATTAAAAAAAGCAGCTTCCTTTCATGAGTTTCTATCTTCAAACACCTAATTTCAGAAGAATCTATGATGCAGGACATGAAAATCGTGCTGTGCTTTAGCACATACAGGTGGACAGGGATGAAATGAATGAGGACTGATCTCATGAGGTGGGAAGGCTGGGGCTGTCTTATTCCTGCCACAGATGGAAGGGTCCATATCTGTGAAGGTGAGGAAGGGCCAAGGATGAGAAACCAACATTTTCTAACCCATTTCTAATTTTCAGAGTCCCAGACAAAACAGTGCAACTGTATCAACAAAAACAAGTATGTCTGCACCCTTCTAAAAGCATGCTACAACTTTACTACTACACATGGCACTCTGTCACTGACCTAAAGGCAGATGACAGCAGAGAAATTTGCAGGGCTCTGATTCTGTGCTCATCCCTTTTTGTCTTAGGAAACTCAGGCAATTTCCCTCCTCTCCGTGAGTGTCAATTTCCTCATCCTTCAAATGGGAGTGTAACAGCCATTCATTTCCTCAGTGTATCCAGCAACAGGAGACAGCTTATAAAAACAAAAAAAACAAAACAAACAAACCAAAAAAACAAAGCAAAACAGCAATTCTTATCTGTGCTTTCTTCCTCCTCCTCCCTGAACTTGAACATACAGGGTAAAATGGCATCTTTCACTAAATCTTGAAATTAAGGAGCAGTTCTGATGAGGGTCACAGGACTAATGTGTCAGAGAGAAATGACCTGGTGAGAAAGAATAAGTTGCAAGCAAATCCTCAAAGCCCGTAAGTGTGCAAACCCTGGGAGCTACAGGCATGGGTGGGAGTTCCTTAGTTCCCCATTTCACAAAGCTGAGAACTTTGCAGGGTCCTGGAAAGGCACAGATAGCCCAGTAAAACCATGCCATGTTTTGGAGTACACTGGGGTCAAATCACTGCTGACCTGCACTGCTGTGTGTCCCAGAGTGAGAGCCCTGGGTGGGGTGACTGTGTTTGAAGCTGGACAAGAACTTCCTGTTCTGTCTCTTTTGCTCTCTCTTTTCCTGCAGTAAAACAACTGGCAGGACTCCAGTTGGGAGCCCTGCACACATATTCTCTGGCAAACAACACACCAGGCAGCTCTAGCTGGTCAGAGAGAGGACTCTTCAATGAACATATATACACCAAAGGCAGGCAGAAGGCTGCCTGCGACCTTGGGAATCCAAACCAGCTTGTCCTGTTAATCAGGATGTTAGACATCTAAAGAAAGTGTGCTCCAGATGAAGACGATGCCTTAGACAGCGTTGGTGGTTATGTCCAGCAGTGTCTAAGGACAAGACATGCTCTGCTAGATGGGAGCATTTTGATTGCTTTAAGACTTTGCAGCTGAAGGGCTGGGGCATTTCATTGGGCCTTGAAATTCCAGACCTCTATACTCACAAAGGCAGACAAGGTAGGTGAGCCAGCTCAGCCTTTATTCCAAATTCCTAACCAAAAAGCTATGAGGTTGAAAATATATTTCTCAGACTCTCCTGCAGCAAGGGTTCCAGATGTGGCTTTAAAAATGCCCATCAGATTTTGAGATCAGCAAATATTAACTACTATATATAAAAATAGCTAAAAATATCAATATCTTCTATATAGCACAGGGAATTATATTTAATACCTTGTAATAACATTTAATGAAAAAGAATATGAAAAGCAAGTCATACATATATACTTGTATATGAATAACTGGAATATTGTGCTGTACATCAAAAATTGACATATTGTAACTGACTATAGTTCAATTAAAAATATATATGTATATATATGTGTGTGTGTGTGTATATATATATATTTTAAATACCCATCAGCGGCATCTGAGTGTCACTGAAAGAAGAAGCCCAGATGAATGGAGGCAGAGGTGGTTGGAGGAGCTGCATTATTTTGCTGGGGTGGATGCAGCCAGCATGGCAGAGATCTAGACAGAGTGGTCAAAAGAGCCACTCACTGATCTGCAAGTGAGTTAGGATAACAGCTTCCTGAAACCCTCCCCACCCCTCCTAATGAGCCAGGTGTCTGGCGTTTCTCTGGAAATCACTAGGCACAGCCTGGAACTCAAAGGTAAAAATTAAAATCTGCAGTCAGGCAGCGAAGAGACTGGCAGGAAGCGTTGGACAAAAGTAGATCAGAAACAAGAAATGAGGGGAGAAAACTTGTACTGAGGACCCTGACTTCAGCAGTGGGTTGTTGCTGTTGAGGATTCTGAGTCAGTATGAGTAGATGGATTGTTGTGGACTAAAATGGTGGCCATTGTTCAGATAAGTGTGTGATTTGAACTATATTTATTAGAAGAGTATTTTTGTTTTTCCCTTCAACATTGATCATTTCTAGGGAGCAGAAAAATACTCTGCAACATAACATCTAAGTGCAAAAGAGATGCTATGGGATGATGGTGGTATGAAAAATTTCAGTTCTGAAGTTCCAAGGTTTCCTTAATGAGGTTCACAGCAATAAGTACTTAAAATAAAGACATCATCATATGTACATATCCTTAAAGATACACATATGGTGCTATAAGTGGGCCTGAAATGTGTTCTGCATTCTAAAATCCAATGAAATAAAATCAGTAGCTCAATATGCCTGTCAGCTCTATAAACATGATGTAGCTAATGATCACAGAAAGCAAGATCAGCTAGGAAATTTGAGATTTGTCTTTTCTAGTGTCAAAGTTAATATTTTTTGCTTTACTTAAAAGCATTTTTTTTAAATTAGGGCTGTCAGATCCATTGGTATACGGAGTTCAGTAGATGTGTTCAGATCTTCTAGACAGTGAATCAGAGCAAAGACTGAGGTTTAGATAGTAGTTAAATGTCTTGCCCGTGTGATCAGCACTGACATATTGTTGTACTGAAAATCCTTTAAACTGAGAACTTCATTAAAGTAACGAAAAGAAAGGGAAAAAAAATAGCCACAGACTAGTGGAAGTTTTGTAACATGTACAAATGACAAAGGGATATTCATGAGTGTATTTTTAAAAACTCTGACATTTTAATAAGAAAAACAACAAACAGACAACAGGTTGCACACCGCTCCCTGTAGTAGAAGCCATGAAGATGGACTCTTATATGCATGGGGCTGGAGCTGTAGAATTAGTTAGTCTTGCAAGTAACTCACTTAAAAACAAATGAAAATAGGATACACTTCTTGAATATCTGAGTGAAAATCTTGGAAAACTTACTCTTCTATGAAACAATCACAATGGCAAAATTTGTTAAAATTAATCTCTGCAGAACTCTGGAAATTAAACAAAGGCTTCCAGCAATCTGCGGAGTGTGTATTTGAGAAAATATAAAACAGCTAAATCTCCATAAAGATAGTGAGTTTTGTGGCATTGTAACTTGATCTACCCCATCCCCGTATCCTCACCTAAATGGTGGCCTTTAAAA
This sequence comes from Camelus dromedarius, assembly GCF_036321535.1. Lineage (NCBI taxonomy): Eukaryota > Metazoa > Chordata > Mammalia > Artiodactyla > Camelidae > Camelus > Camelus dromedarius. The sequence continues at coordinate 1,949,921 of NW_026989801.1, forward strand.
GCAACAATCTCACAATCAAGGTATGGGCAGAAGTGGTTTGAAGTTACCCAAAAAACCCATCCTAATAGAGCTGTCTCTATTTGACCTATCTCAAACTCATGCTGTGCAAACAGCCTGTCCCCAGAGTGTTTGTGGAAAACAATCAGCAGTGAGTATTTAACATTACAATTGCCTGAGGCAGTGGTACCAGTAGAGGCTAACTAGATGCTGACTAGGAAACTTTGAAGGCAAAATTGAGTTCTGAGATGTTCTAGGGGTGGAGGTAGGGTTCAAAAGCTCCAGAAAATTCTGAGAATTGTAGAAGACATACACATGTGTGGCACAAGGCAAGGAAAGACTTGAGAAAACCTTAAGCCTTCAACTCTGGCTGAACTAGAGGTTCTGCATAAGCAAGGACTAAAGGCTATGGAAGAGCCACAGACTGCCTGATGGTGCTGAGGGCATCCTCAGCACACAGACACACAGCCACCTGGCAACAGCTCAAATGATTGGCTCCAGGCATTGAAGGAAATCACTGTCCAATCATTACTAGAGTGATGACAACTAGGCTTTCTGCACTCATACAGATCCCATGGCCATGTATGATAAAGAATACAGACTTTACAGAATTTGTTCAAGAAGGTAACTAAATAAATAGCTGCAGCAGTAATGACAATGGAAACAATGATAAGCCCTGGAGATGAGGAAAATCTGGCTCTCAGATCTGGCACATTGTAATATTTTAAATGTCCAGTTTTCATCAGAAAATTACAAGATGTCCAAAGAAACAGAAAAGTTTGGCCATAACACAGGGGAAAAAGTAGTCAATAGAAACTCCCTGAGGAAGTCCAGCCACTGCACTTACTAGAGAAAGACATAAATAAGAAATTATACATATGTTCAAAGAGCTAACAGAAACCATGCCTAAAGGATTAAAGTATGTAAGCATCTCATTGTACAGAGAATATCAATAGATAAAATTTATATTAAAAACCAACTAAAAATTCTAGAGATACAAATATAATGACTAAAATGAAAAATTCACTAAAGAGGTTTCTCTGTAGATATGAAATAGTTGAAGAAAAAGTCAGTTAACTTAAAACTATTGAGATTATCCAGTCTGTGGAACAGAAAGAAAAAGGAATGAAAAAAAATGAACACCTTGTCAGAGATAGGTAGGACACCATCAACAATACCAATACACACACAATGGGAGTGCCAGAAGGAAGGAGAGAAAAAAATGGGCAGAAAGAACACATAAAGAAATAATGGCTGAAAAACTTCCCAAATTTGATGAAAACATTAATTTGTACCTCCCAGCAGCTCAACAAACTCCACATGGTATAAACTTAGAGACATCTAAACATAGGCACACCAGACTCAGTGTGTCAAAATCCAAGAACAAAGAACCCTGACAGAAGGAAGAGAAAAGTGGCTCAACATATACAAGGGCCCCTCAGTAAGACAAACAGTTGATTTCTCATCAAAAACCATGGAGACCAGACGGTAGTGGGATGGTATCATCAAAATTGTAAAAGGAAAAGACAGTCACCACGTATTTTACATAAAGCAAATGATTCTTCCAAAAAATTAAAGGAGAAATTAAGACACTCCTACAAAAACAAAATCTGAAAGAATCCATTGCTACCAGGCTTGCCCTAGAAGAAATACTATGGATAGTCCAGCAGGTGTAAATGAAAGGACACTCACCTGAAAAACTAAAGAGCACTAGTAGAGATAACTACATATGTAAAAAAATAAATAAATAAATTAAACAGTATAAATAGAGTATTACATGTAAGTGTTTTCTTCTATTTGATGTAAAAGACAACTGCATAAAACAATACTTATGAAAGTGTGTAGATGGGCTTATAAATGCATAAAGATGTAATTTGTACGACAGTAACAGCATGAGGATGGGGATGGAAAAGATTGATACCAAAGCAAATTTTTGTGTACTATTGAAATTAAATTGGCATTAATGTGAACTAGATTGCTTTAAAACATGATGTTAATTATAATCTCCAGGGCAACCACTTAAGAAAATACAAAAAACAAACAAACAAACAAACAAAACAAAGAATGCTTCACAAACTCGTCTAAAAATAAAGAGGTGGGAACACTTCCCAATTCATTCAATGAGACTAGTATTACACTGATACCAAAACCAAAGTCATCACAAGAAAACTATAGACTATCTCTTATGAATATAAATGCAAAAGTTCTCAACAGAATACAAGCAAATCCAATCCAGTAACATATAAAACAGACCACAATCAAATGGGATGTATCCAGGTATGAAAAGGCAGTTCAACATATAAAAATCAATTCATGTAATGTGCCATATTAATAGAATAATGAATAAAAACTAGGAATAGAAGAGAATTTCCTCAACTTGACAAAGAAAAGCCTAGAGCAAATATACTTAATGGCAAAAAACTGAATTCTTTCCTCCCAAGATCAACATTGTACTAGAGGTTCTAGTTAAAGCAACCAGACACAGAAAATAAAGCCTCTAGATTAGAAATAAAGAAATAAAACTATTTCTATTCCAGATGACATGATTTTATGTATGAAAATTATAAGGAATTCACCAAAAAAACTATTAAAATAAGCCAGTCCAACCAAAGTTGTAAGACACAAATCAATATATAAAAATGTAATTATATTTCTATACAACAGCAGTGAATAATCTAAAAATAAAGTGAAGGAAACACTTTAATTTATAATATCATCAAAAAGAATAAAATACTTAGGAATATTAAGAAAAATGTGTGGAATATGGAGAAAAATGTGCAAAACTTCTATATTGAAAACTGTAAAATACTACTGATAGAAGTTAAAGATGACTTAAATAAATGGAAAGCTCTTCTGTGTTCATGGATCAGAAGCCTTATTACTGTTAGGATGGCAATCATCCTCAAAATGACCTATAGATTCAATGCAACTCTGGCTTTTTTGCAGAAATGAACAAGCTGATCCTAAATTTAATATGGAAATGTAAGATACCCAGAATAGTCAAAACAATCTTGAAAAAGAACAAAGTTTTGAAGTTTCCAAATTCAAAAGTCACAAACAAAACTGCAATCCATACAGTGTGGTACTTGCATAAAGGACAGACAATAGATTGATAAAAAAGAACTGAGAGCCCATAAAACTACTCTTACATGCATCCAGTTAATTTTTGACAAATGTGCCAAGACAATCCAATGGGGAAAAAATAATATTTACAGAAATGATGCTGGGACACCTGAACAGGTACCTGTAAAGAAAGAAAACTGAAATTTTATCTTACACCATTTACAAAAATTAACTCAAAATAAATCACAGACCTGAAACTATAAAACTTTTAGAAAATGAACACTGAGAATATCTTCAGGACTTTGGATTACAAATTCTTCTAAGATATGACACCAAAAGCACAAACAACAGAAGAAAAAAAAATCAGGCTAACTGGACTTCAGTAAAATTAAAAGCTTCTGTGATTCAAAGGACATCATCAAGAAAGTAAGAAGGCAATCCACAGAATGGGTGAAAATATTTCCAATATTTTCCCTGATAAGGGACTTTTATCCAGAACAGACAAAGAACACTTAAAACGTGACAATACAAAAACAAATACAATTAAAATGGGCAAAGAATTTGAATAGATGTTTCTCCAAAGAAGACATACAAATGGTAAATAAGCACATAAAAAGATGTTCAATATCACTAGGCATTAGGGAAACAGAAATCAAAAGCACAATGTCATGTCACTTCATACCAACTAGAATGACAAATATATATGATATATGATATATAAACATGTATCTATAAACCCGGTAATAAAAAGTGTTGATGAGGATGTGGAGAAACTGGACTCCTCATACATTACTACTGGAAATATAAAATGGTGTGGTCACTTTAAAAAATACTTTAGCAATTCCTCAAAATGTTAAAAGTAGAATACATCCCAGCAATTCCATTATTTGATACATTCTAAAGAGAATGGAAAATATGTGTTTGCACAAAAACTTGTCCATGAACATTTACAGCAGAATTATTCATCATCAACTGATGGATGGATAAGCAATGTGGTGTATTTACAAAAATGGCATATTATTTGAACACAAAAAGGAATGGGGTACTGATATATGCTACACCATGGATGATCCTTGACAACGTCATACTAAATGGAAGACAACAATCACAAAAGGCAGTATACTGTACGGCTCTACTCATATGAAATGTGCAGTACAGGCAAATCCATAGAGGCAGAAAGTAGAGTGGTGGCTGCCGGGGGCTAAGAGAAAGGAAGGTTAGGGAGTGACTTGCTAAAGGGTACTGGTTCCTTTTGGGGGTGATGGCTGCACAACCCTGAAATGTACTTAAAACCCTAATGTACACTGCATTTTATGGTATGTGAATTACATCTCCATAAAGCTGTTATTCTTGAAGCTGAGCCCACCTAAGGAGCACCTGGCACAGCACTGACTGTGGCATCTGGAGGGGGAGTGATGTGCCCCCCACTGCAAAGGAGAGCAGCACCTTACCCAGTGTTGGAGGGGAGTGATCTTCTTGTCAACAGGCACTGTAAGCAGCACAGAAAAGGGGGCCAACAGAGGGCCTCTGGAAACAGCAAGCTGAGATCGTGAAACAGGGTGAAGACACAAAGACCTCTCAGTAAAACCATTAAGAGCACACAATCTCTAGGAGAACACATCTTTGTTTCTTAAATATTTTTTATATCTGTTTTATTTTCTATTACCTTTTTATTTTTTAATTTGTAAACAGTTGTATATGTTTACAGTTCTCATTTCATTTTTAATTCTCTTGGTTTTGATCTGTTATTGATTATTCACAGATTTCAAATATTGTGTTTTGATTTTTTTCTTCTTTTTATTAAGGTTTTAAAAAGACATCTCAACTCGATTTCTATTCTGCTTCAAGTTGCTCTTCTATTATTGATTACACAATGTTTTCAGTTTTTTTCCCTTATTTTAAAATTCACTTTTTATTAAAATCAATTCTATTTTCTATTACCTTTTAAAAATTTACTTTTCAAACAATTGTATATGTCTCCAGTTTTAATCCCTTAATTTTTTAAAAAATATTTTTATTTTTATTTTTATTACTTTAAAAAATACACATTTCATTTTTATTTCTCTTGGTTTTGATGTCATGTTATTGAGTATACACAGGTCTCAAATATTGTTTTCATATCTTTTCTCCTTTTTTTAACGTTTTTAAAAGACGTCTCAACTCAATTGCTATTTCTGCTTCAACTTGCTCTTCTATTATTGATTATACACTGTTTTCAAACCTTCTTTTCCTCCATTCTTTTAAAATCTCTCTCTATTTTTTTTTAAGTTTTATTCCCACATAGGCTTTAGATAGATAAATAAATAAATTCCTTAAGGACCACAATAGATAACTGATACTCCTTAAGCCACAGTGCCAGAGAGATATGAGCAATATGAAGAAGCAGAGGAACTACTCCCAATTAAAAAGCAAGAGAAATCCCCTGAAAAATTGATCAATGGAATAGACATTGATGGCCTACTAAATCAAGATTTCAAAAAAGGAGTGATCAAATTACTGAAGGAACTAAAAGAGATAGTGTTTAGAGATATAAAATATGTCAAAAACAAAATTGAAGCTATAAAGAAGAACCAAGTAGAATTGGTAAATTCATTGGCTGAAATGAGATCTGACCTAAAGGCTGTACAAAGCAGACTAGATAATGCAGAGGAATGAATAAGTGACCTAGAAGACAGGACAACAGAAAGCACCCAATCAGAACAGCTGAGAGAAAAACAAGTAAAAAACAATGAAAACAATATAAAGAACACATGGGATAATATAAAGCATGCCAATCTATGAATAATAGGGGTTCCAGAAGGGGAAGAAAGAATAAAGGGAATGGAAAAGGTATTTAAAGAAATCATGACTGAAAACTTCCTAAACCTAAAGAAGGATTCAGACACCCAAGTACAGAAGGCTCAGAGGTTCCCAAACAGGAAGAGACCAAACAGACCCACATCAAGATATACCATGATCAAGATGGCCAGAGTCAAGCATAAAGAAATGATCCTAAAGGCAGCAAGAGAAAAACAAAGAGTGAGTTACAAGGGAATCCCCATAAGGCTCTCAGCTGATTTCTTTACACAAACACTACAGGCCTGAAGGCAGTGGCAAGATATATTCAAAGTCCTGAATGAAAAAAAGATACAGCCTAGGATAGTTTCTCCCACAAGGCTATCCTTTAGAATAGAAGGAGAGATAAAGAATTTCACAGGCAAGCAAAAACTGAAAGAGTTTAGCAACACTAAACCCATGCTAAAAGAAATATTGAAAGGTCTACTGTAAATAGAAAGGAAGCAGGATGCTACAGAAATGAGAACTCATAACTGGAAAGGTGATAACTACCATGAATTACAAATAGAATAAACATGAAATTGTAAAAGATGACATCTAAATCATTGAGTGGGAGAGGGAAGCAAGAAAATATAGAGTATTATTTTCTTTCTTCTTCTTTTTTTTTTTTTAAATTTTTGTTCTCGGTAGGATGGGTTTGAGATTACATTACTATCTGTTTACTACACACAGTTACAGTAATTGGTTAAGAGACTGACAAAAAAGTGTAACCACAAGTCAAAAACTTACAAGTGAGTCACAAAAACTAAACACAATCCAAGATAATAGAAAGGAAAATTACCATACCACAAAAGGAAGAATAAAGGAACAAAGAGGAAATACCAAATCAACTGCAAAAATAAGTTCAAAATAGCAATAAACACTCATCTATCATTAATTACTGTAAATGTTAATGGACTAAATGCTCCAGTCAAAAGACAGAGTGGCAGACTAGATAATAAAGCAAGAACCTTCAATATGCTGCATACAAGAGACCCCCTTTAGGGAGAAGGACACATATAGAGAGTGAATGGATGGAAAAGGATATTCCATGCAAATGGAAACACTGAAAAAGCAGGTGTAGCAGTACTAATTTCAGACAAAATAGACTTTAAAACAAGGGCCATAAAGACAGAAAAAGAAGGTCATTTTATAATGATTAAAGGAGTAATACAAGATGAGAATATTACAATCATTAATATATATGCACCCAACATAGGAGCACCTAAGTACATAAAATGACTACTAACAGATAAAGGGGGAAATTGATGGGAATACAATCATTGTCGGAAATTTTAACACCACATTAATATCACTAGACAGATCTTCCAGACAGAAAATAAATAAGGCAAGAGAGAAATTAAATGATACAATAGAAAAATTAGATTTAGTGGATATTTTCACAGCATTACAACTCCCAAAAATAGGATATGCATTCTATCCAAGTGCATATGGAACATTTCCTAGGACTGATCATGTACTTGGTCACAAAGGAAACCTCAACAATTTTAAGAAGATAGAAATTATCTCAAGCATCTTTACTGACCACAATGCATTGAAACTAGAAATCAACTACAGAGAAACAAAGGAGAAAAAAAGGAAAGCATAGAGATTAAACAACATGCTATTAAAAAACCAATGGGTCAATGATGAAATCAAAGTTGAAATTAAAGAATACCTTGAGACAAATGAAAATGAAAACACAACCACACAAAACTTATGGGATTCAGCAAAAGCAGTGCTAAGAGGGAAGTTTAGGGCAATACAGGACATCCTCAAAAAAGAAGAACAATCTCAAATAAACAATCTAACCCACCAGCTAAAAGAACTAGAAAAAGAAGAGCAAAAACACCCAAAAGTCAGCAGAAGGAAGGAAATAATAAAGATTAGGGAGGAAATGAATAAAATAGAGATTCAAAAAAACAAAAGAAAAAAATCAATCAAACCAAAAGCTGGTTTTTTGAAAGAGTAAATAAAATCGACAAACCTCTGGCCACACTCACAAAAAGAAGAAAGAGAGAGCACAATTGTGAAAATAAGAAAGGAAAATGGTGAAATTACAACAAATAACATAGAAATACAGAATATCATATGAGAATATCATGAAAAACTATATGGAACAAAAATGGATAACCTAGAGGAGATGAACAAGTTTCTGGAAACATACAGTACACCAAGACTGAATCAAGAAGAAACTGACCAGTTGAACAAACCAATCACTAGAAATGAAATTGAATTAATAATAAAAAACCTCCCTACAGATTAAAGTCCAGGACTGGACAGCTTCACTGGGGAATTCTACCACACATACAAAGAAGAACTCATACCAGTCCTTCTCAAATTCTTCCAGAAGACTGAAAAGAGGGAATATTCCCAAACTCGTTGTACGAATCTACCATCACCCTGATACCAAAACCAGGCAAAGACACCACCATAAAAGAGAATTACAGACCAATATCAGTGATGAACACAGATGCAAAAAGTCCTTACCAAAATACTAGCAAATAGAATCCAACAGCAGATAAAAAAATTATACATCATGCTCAAATGGGGTTCATCTCAGGGACACAAGGATGATTCAACGTATGCAAATAAATCAATGTAATACATCACATCAACAAGATAAAGGACAAAAACCACATGATCATCTCAATAGATGCAGAAAACCTTTTCATAAAATTCACCATCCATTTATGATAAAAACTCTCACCAAAGTGGGTATTGAGGGAACATATCTCAACATCATAAAAGCTATATATGATAAACCTACAGCCAGCATAGCACTCAATGGTGAAAAACTCAAAAGATTCCCACTAAAATCTGAGACAGGACAAGGATGCCCACTATCACCACTCCTATTCAACATAGTCTTGGAAGTCTGGTCACAGCAATCAGGCAAGTTAGAGAAGTAAAAGGGATCTAAATTGGAAAAGAAGAGGTAAAAGTGTCACTATATGCCGATGACATGATAGTATATATAGAAAACTCTAAAAGGTCCACACAAAAACTACTAGAGCTGATCGAAGACTTTAGCAAGGTACCAGGTTACAAGATAATGTTCAAAAATCAGTTACATTTTTTTGCACTAATGATGAATCAACAGAAAAAGGAAGTAAAGAAACAATCCCCTTTAAAATAACACCCAAAGTAATAAAATACCTAGGAATAAATCTAACCAAGAAGGTGAGAAAATTATACACAGAAAACTATAAGCCATTGGTAAAGGAAATTAAAGAAGACTTAAAAAAATGGAAAGGTATCCCATGCTCTTGGATTGGAAGAATCAATATTGTTAAAATGGTCACACTGCCCAAGGCAATATACAGATTTAATGAAATCCCTATCAAATTACCCAGGACATATTTCATAGAACTAGAACAAATCACAATAAAATTTATATGGAACCATCAAAGACACAGAATTTCCAGGTCATTACTGAAGAAAAAGAAAGAGGCTGGAGGAATAACTCTCCCAGACTTCAGACAATACTATAGAGCTACAGTCATGAAGACAGCAAGATATTGGTACCAAAACAGACATATAGAGCAATGGAACAGAATAGAGAGCCCAGAAATGAACCCACAAGCTTTTGGTCAACAAAGGAGGCAAGAATATACAATGGAATAAAGACAGTCTCTTCAGCAAGATAAACATAAGACAAGATACAATAAACCTTGTAGAAGAAAATACAGGCAAAAAATCTGACAAACATCTAAAAAATGTTCCCCTAGGCAGTCTACCAAAGCAATAGAAATAAAAGCAAGAATAAACAAATGGGACCTAATGAAACTTACTAGCTTCTGCACAGCAAAGGAAACATAAGTAAAACAAAAAGACAACCCACGGAATGGGAGAAAATCTTTGCAAATGAAACTGACAAAGGCTTGATCTCCAGAATATATAAGCAGCTCATATGACTTAATAAGAAACAACCAAATAACTCAATCCAAAAATGGGCAGAAGACCTAAACAAGCAATTCTCCAAGGAAGACATAGAAATGATCAAAAGGCACATGAAAAAATGCTCAAAATCACTAATTATCAGAGAAATTCAAATCAAAACTACAATCAAGTATCACCCCACACCAGTCAGAATAGCCATTATTCAAACATCCACAAGTGACAAGTGCTGGAGAGGCTGTGGAGAAAGGGGAACCTCCTACACTGCTGGTGGGAATGCAGTTTGTGAAGCTACTGTGGAAAACAGTATGGAGATTCCTCAAAAGACTAGGAATAGACTTGCTGTATGACCCAGGAATCCCTCTCCTGGGCATATATCCTGAAGGAACCCTACTTCAGGATGACACCTGCACCCCAATGTTCATAGAAAACTATTTACAATAGCCAAGACATGGAGACAACCTAAATGTCCATCAACAGATGACTGGATAAAGAAGAGGTGGTATATTTATACAATGGAGTACTACTCGGCCATAAAAGCTGACAACATAAAGCCACTTACAGCAACAAGGATGCTCCTGGAGAATGTCATTCTAAGTAAATTAAGCACTGTAACAAGAAATAAAGAGAAGGTACCTCCAGGTACAGTTATTTTGATTAACATATCCATACAGAAAGCAAGTCACCCCCACGACTGCTGCCAGGAGGAGCATCTGAGTGTAATAGCCCAGCCAAGCAAAGTAGATTCTGAACTTCTCTCTGTAGAATTTCTTGCAGAGAGACAGAATGTAGTTTCAGAAGACACATAGTTACTCTGTAGCTTCATCCTCATATTAATTTCTTTTTTCTTTGTTTTTTTGGGGGGCATAATTAGGTTTATATATTTGTTTTTTAAATGGAGGCATTGGGGATTGAACCCAGGACCTCATGCATGCTAGGCATGCACTCTACCACTGGGCTATACCCTCCCTCCAACATATTAATTTCTGATTCTTAATCAAGGGGGCTTTAAGTTTAAACCTCTGACTCAATTCACACTAAAAACATATGCGTTTTCATAGCAGACCCCAAATTCTACCATGAAATAAGAAGTATTTTATGTATCATCGAAGTACTGATCACTGGTTCACCTGCTGAAGAGAGATAAATGAGAACGGAGCAAAGGAGGGGATGAGGCTGACTCCAAAGCAGATGCAGGGGATCATCATCACTCACTGGAAAGACTGGCACATTCAACAAATCCCCCAAATATCATTCTTAACAGGCTTGACACAAGTGGACGTCAACAACTGCCTCAGTCATCTGCTCCTGCTTTATCTCGGGAACTTCCCTGGAGCAAATGCATCGTAAACCACAGGTAAGGAAATGGCTGACAATAATAACAACTGGGAGATTCAGAACTGAGAATGAGGAGAGACATTCGTTCAACTTTCACAATGGGAACGAGTTGCAGGAGAAACTTTTCAGCTGTTTCTCAGCCTGTTTCTAAGTGCTTATTTGAAGTTCTGCAGTTTTCACTGTTAAACAGTTTGGAGCTAGTACATACAAATATACATGTATGGACTGTAGTTTGCAAATGAAAAGGAACTTGGTGTTCCTAACACGATAGGAGAAGGACGGCTTTCACACACAAATATATCTCAGAACTCAGCATTTGGAGAGACTATCGTTCATCTAGCACAAAGTGAACGGATTGCAGGAAAAACTTTTAATCTGCTTTCTCAGCATGTTTCCTTGTGCCAGATGGAAGTTCCTGCAATTTTCACTGTAAAACAGTGTTGGAGCTAGCACCACCCTATATATATGTATGGAGTGTAGTTTGCAACTGAAAAGAAAATTTGTGTTCTGAACAAGATAGGTGAAGGACGGCTTTCACACACAATTATCTCTCAGAAATGAGCATGTGGAGAGACATTCGTTCATCTAGAAAAAAGGGAAAGATTTGAGGAGAAAATTTTACTCTGTTTTCTCAGCCTGTTTCCTAGTGCCGGTTTGAAGTTCCTGCAGTTTTCACTGGAAAACCGAGTTGGAGCTAGTACCTATCCATATATTTATGGAGTGTAGATTGCATCTGAAAAGAATCTTTGTGTTCTCAACAAGCTAGGTGAAGGACGGTGTTCAATCACACTTATATCTCAGAAAGGAGCATGTGGATTGACGTTCATTCAACTAGCACAAAGTGAATGATTTGCAGGAGAAACTTTTACATTCGTTTCTCAGCCTGTTTCTAAGTGCCTGTTTCAATTTCCTGCAGATTTCACTGTTAAACAGAGTTGGAGCTAGTACATACAAATATAAATGTATGGACTGTAGTGTGCAACTGAAAAGTAACTTGGTGTTCCCAACAAGCTAGGTGAAGTACGGCTTTCACACACACTTATCTCTCAGAACTGAGCATGTGGAGAGACGTTAGTTCATTTAGCACAAATTGAACGGGTTGCAGGAGAAACTTTTACTCTGCTTTCTCAGCCTGTTTAATAGTTCCTGATGGGAGTTCCTGAAATTTTCACTGTAAAACCAAGTTGGAACTAGTACCTCCCAATATATATGTAAGGACTGTAGTTTGCAACTGAAAAGAAACTTTGTGTTCTGAAAAACTAGGTGAAGGACAGCTTTCGCACACAATTATCTTTCAGAACTGAGCACATGGAGAGACGATCGTTGATCTAGAACAAATGGAGCGGGTTGCAGAAAAAATTTTACACTGGTATCTCAGCCTGTTTCCTAGATCCGGTTTGACGTTCCTGCAATTTTCCCTGGAAAACAGAGTTGGAGCTAATACCTCCCCATATGTGTATGGAGTGTAGATTGCAACTGAAAAGAAACTTTGTTTTCCAAACAAGCTAGGTGTAAGACGGCTTTCACACACAATTATTTCTTTGAAATGAGCATATGGAGACACATTCGTTCATCTAGAACAAAAGGAACGTGTTTCATGGGAAGCTTTTATTCTGCTTTCTCATCCTGTTTCCGTGTTCGGGTTTGAAGTTCCTGCAGTTTTCACTGTAAAACCGACTTGGAGCAAGTACCACCCCATATATATGTATGGAGTGTAGTTTGCAACTGAAAAGAAACTTTCTGTTCCCAAGAAGCAAGGTGAAGGATGGCTTTCACACACACATATCTCTCAGAACTGAGCAAGTGGAGAGACGTTCTTTCATCTAGCACGAAATGATCGGGTTGCAGGAGAAAATATTACACTGGTTTCTCAGCCTGTTTCACATTGCCGGTTTGAAGTTCCTGCAGTTTACACAGGAAAACGGATTTGTAGCTAGTACCTCCCAATATATGTATGGAGTGTAGATTGCAAGTGAAAAGAAACTTTGTGTTCCCAACAAGCTTGTTGAAAGATGGCTTTCCCACACACGTATATCTCAGAACTGAACAAGTGGAGAGACGTTCGTTCATCTAGCATAAAAGGGTTGGATTGCATGGGAAACTTTTATTCTGGTTTCTCAGCCTGTTTCCTTGTTCGGGTTTGAAATTCCTGCAGTTTTATCTGTAAAACTGGGTTGGAGCTAGTAACTCCGCATATATATTTATGGAGTGTAGTTTGGAACTGAAAAGAACTTTGTGTTCCCAAGAAGCTAGGTGAAGGACGGCTTTCATCCACAATTATTTCCCAGAACTGAGCATGTGGAGAGATGTTTGTTCATCTAGCACAAATTGAACGAGTTGCAGAAGAAACTATTTCTCTGATTTCTCAGCCTGCTTCCTAGTTCCGGTTTGAAATTCCTTCAGTTTTCACTGGAAAACTGTGTTGGAGCTATTTCCTACCAACAAATATATGGAATGTAGATTGCAACTGAAAAGGAAACATGTGTTCCCAAAAAGAGAGGTGAAGGAAGGCTTTCACACACAATTATCTCTCAGAACGGAACATGTGGAATGACGTTCGTTCAACTAGCAAAAAGGGAATGAGTTGCAGGAGAAACTTTTTATTTGTTTCTAAGTGCTGATTTGAAGTGCCTGCAGTTTTCACTTTTAAACTGATTTGGAGCTAATACATCCAAATATAGATGTACGGATTGTAGTTTGCAAATGAAAGGAACTTGGTGTTCCTAACAAGCTAGTTGAAGGACGGCTTTCACACACAAGTATATCTCGGAAATTAGCATGTGGAGAGATTTTCGATCATCTAGCACCAATGGAATGGGTTGCAGAAAAAAATTTTACACTGGTATCTCAGCCTGTTTCCTAGATCCGGTTTGACATTCCTGCAGTTTTCAGTGGAAAACCGATTTGGAGCTAGTACCTCTCAATATATTTATGGAGTGTAGATTGCAACTGAGAAGAAACTTTGTTTTCCAAACAAGCTAGGTGTAAGACGGATTTCACACACAAATATCTGTCAAAAATGAGCATGTGGAGAGACGTTTATTCATCTAGCACAATGGGAAAGGGCTGCAGGAGAAGCTTTTACTCACATTTCTCAGTCTGTTTCCTAGTGCCGGTTTGAAGTTCCTGCAGTTTTCACTGGAAAACGCAGTTGGAGCTATTACCTCCCAATATATATATGGAGTGTAGATTGAAACTGGAAAGAATATTTGTGTTCCCAACAAGCTAGGTGAAGGACGGCTTTCACACACAGTTATCTCTCAGAACGGAGCATGTGTAGTGACATTCGTTCAACTAGCACAAAGGGAAAGAGTTGCAGGTGAAAATTTTACAGTCAGTTCTCAGCCAGTTTCTAAGTGCCGGTTTGAAGTTCCTGCAGTTTTCACTGTTAAACAGATTTGGAACTACTTCATCCAAATATGAATGCATGCATTGTAGTTGGCAACTGAAAAGTAACTTTGTGTTCCAAATTACAAAGGTGCAGAACAGCTTTCACACACAATTATCTCTCAGAATTTAGCATGTGGAGATACATTTGTTCATATAGCACAAAGGGAACGGGCTGAAGGAGAAACTTTTTTCTGGATTCTCAGTCTGTTTCGTAGATTCTGTTTGAATTTCCTGCAGTTTTCACATGAAAATGGAGTTGGAGCTAGTTCCTCCCCATATATATATGGAGTGAGGATTGCAACTGAAAAGAAACTTTGTGTTCCCAACAAGCTATGTGAAGGACGGCTTTCACACACACGTATATCTCATAACTGAACAAGGGGAGAGACGTTCGTTCATCTAGCACAAATTGAATGGTTTGCAGGAGAAACTTTTTCTCTGTTTTCCCAGCCTGCTTCCTAGTGCCGGTTTGAATTTCCTTCAGTTTACACTGGAAAAATATGCTGGAGCTATTTCCTACCCATAAATATATGGGGTGTAGATTGCAACTGAAAAGGAAACATGTGTTCCCAAAAAGAGAGGTGAAGGAAGGCTTTCACACACAATTATCTCTCAGAACGGAACTTGTGGAGTGACGTTCGTTCAACTAGCACAAAGGGAATGAGTTGTAGGAGAAATTTTTAGTCGTTTCTCAGCCTGTTTCTAAGTGTTGGTTTGAAGTTCCTGGAGTATTCACTGTTAAACTAATTTGGAGCTAGACAGTACAAATATAGATGTATGGATTGTAGTTTGCAAATGAAAGGAACTTGGTGTTCCTAACAAGCTAGTTGAAGGACGGCTTTCACACAGAAATATATCTGAAAACTGAGCATGTGGAGAGACTTTCTTTCATATAGCACAAAGTGAACTGGTTGCAGGAAATAATTTTACTCTGGTATCTCAGCATGTTTCCTACTGCCGGGTTAAAGTTCCTGCATTTTTCAGTGTAAATAAGAGTTGGAGCTATTAACTACCAATATATATGTATGGAATGTAGTTTGCAACTGAAAAGAAACTTTGTGTTCCCAAAAAGCTAGTTGTAGGACGGCACTCACACACACTTATCTCTCAGAACTGAGCATGTGGAGAGATGTTCGTTCATCTAGCACAAGTGGAACTGGTTGCAGGAAAAACTTTTACTCTGGTTTCTCCGTATTTTTCCTAGTGACTGTTTGAAGGTCATGCAATTTTCAGTGTAAAACCGAGTTGGAGCTAGTACCACCAGATATATATTTATGGAGTTTAGTTAGCAATTTAAAAGAAACTATGTATTCCCAACAAGCTATGTGAAGGAAGGCTTTCACACACACTTATCTCTCTGAACTGAATACGTGGAGAGACGTTCGTTCATCTAGCAAAAAGGGAGCGGTTTGCAGGAAAAACTTTTACTCTAGTTTCTCAGTCTGTTTCAAATTGCTGGTTTGAAGTTCCTGCAGTTTTCAATCTAAAACCAATTTGAAGCTCGTACTCACCATATATATGTATGGAGTGTAATTTTCAACTGAAAAGAAACTTTTTCTTCCCAACAAGATCGGTGAAGGACGGATTTCACACACAATTATCTCTCACAACTGAGCATGTGGATCGACATTCATTCATGTAGCACAAAGGGAACGGGTTGCAGGAGAAAGTTTTACTCTGGTTTCTCCGTCTGTTTTCTTGTGCCAGTTTGAATTTCCTGCAGTTTTCAGTATAAAGCCGATTTGGAGCTGGTACTTCCACATATATATGTATGGAGTATAGATTGCAACTGAAAAGAAACTTTGTGTTCCCTACAAGCTAGGTTAAACAGGGCTTTCAAATACACTTATCCCTCTGAACTGAGCATGTTGAGAGACGTTCATTCATCAACACAATGGGAACAGTTTGCAGGAGAACCATTTACTCTGGTTTCTCATTCTGTTTCCTAGTGCCAGTAGTAAGTTCCTCCAGTTTTCAATTTTTATCCGATTAGGAGCTAAGTTCCCCATATAAATGTACGGAATATAGTTTGCAACTTAAAAGAAACTTTGTGTTCCCTACAAGATAAGTGACGTATGGATTTAACACACATAATCTCTCAGAACTGAGCATGTGAAGATACGTTCATTCATCTACCAAAAAGGAAACGGGTTGCAGGAGAAATATTTACTCTGGGATCTCCGTCTGTTTCCTAGTGCCGGTTTGAAGTTGCTGCAGTTTCACTGTAAAACCGAGTTGGAGCTTGTACATACACATATAAATGTATGGATTGTAGTTTGCACTGAAAAGAATCTTTGTGTTCCCAACAAGGTAGGTGAAGGATAGCTTTAATATACACTTATCTCTCAGAACTGTGCATGTGGAGAAACGTTCGTTCATCTAGCACAAAATGAACGGTATGAAAGTAGAACTTTTACTCTTGTTTCACAATCTATTTCCTTTTGCCGGTATGAAGTTCCTGCAGTTTTCAGTGTAAAATCGAATGGGAGCTAGTTCCTACCCATATAAGTGTATGTAGTGTAGTTTGCACCTGAAAAGATACTTTGTGATCCCTACAAGCTAGGTGAAGTACGACTTCCACACACACTTATATCTTAGAACTGAGCATGTGGAGAGACTTTCGTTCTTCTAGCACAAAGGGAAAGGGTTGCAGGAGTAACATTTACTCTGGTTTCTCAGCCTCTTTTCTAGTTGCAATTTGAAATATCTGCATTTTTCAGTGTAAAACTGAGATTGTTCTAGTACCTCCCATATATATTTATGCAGTATACTTTGCAAGTGACAAGAAACTTTGTGTTCCCAACAAGCTATGTGAATGACGGCTTTAAAACACATAATATCTCAGAACTGAGCATGTGGAGAGACGTTTGTACATCTAGCACAAAGGGAAAGGTTTGCAGGAGAAACTTCTTCTATGGTTTCTCTGTCTATTTCCTAGTGCCATTTTGAAGTTCCTACAGCTTTCACGGTAAAAACAATTTCGAGCTAGTACATACAAACATATATATGGGTTGTAGTTTGCAAATGAAAAGAATCCTTGTGTTCCCAACAAGGTAGGTGAAGGAAGGCTTTAACACACACTTATCTCTCTTAACTGAACACGTGGAGAGACGTTCGTTCATCTAGCAAAAACGGAACGGTTTGCAGGAGAATCTATTACTCTGGATTCTCAGTCTGTTTCATAATGCCGGTGTGAAGTTCCTGCAGATTTCACTGTAAAACCGATTTGGAGCTAGTTCTTCCCATATATATGTATGGAGTGTAGTTTGCACCTGAAAGAATCTTTGTGTTCCCAACAAGCTAGGTGAAGGACGGCTTTCACACACACTTATATCCCAGAACAGAGCATGAGGAGAGACTTTTGTTCATCTAGCACAAAGGGAATTGGTTGCAGGACCAACTTTTACTTTTGTTTCTCATTCGCTTTCCTAGTTTCGGTTTGAAGTTTCTGCAGTTTTCAGTGTAAAACCGAGTTGTTTCTTGTACCTCCCCATATATATGTATGCAGTGTACTTTGAACTGCAAAGAAACTTTGTGTTCCCAACAAGCAAAGTGAAGGACGGCTTTCAAGCACACTTATCTCTCAGAACAGAGTATGTGGAGAGACGTTCATTCATCTAGCTCAAAGGGAATGGGTTGCAGGAGAAACTTATAATCTGGTTCCCAGTATGTTTCCTAGTGCTGGTTTGTAGTTTCTGCACTTTTCATTCTTAAACAGAGTTGGAGCTTGTACTTCCCCATATAAGTGTAAGGAGTATAGATTTCAAATGAAAAGAAACTTCGTGTTCCCAACAAATAAGGTCAAGGGCGGTTTTAGCACACATTAAATCTCAGAAGTGAGCATGTGGAGAGACGTTCGTTCATCTAGCACAAAGGGAATTGGTTGCAGGAGAAACTTTTACTCTGGTTTCTCAGTCTGTTTCCTAGTGCCAGTTTGAAGTTCCTGCAGTTTTCAGTGTAACAACGAGTTGGAGCAAGTATGTCACCATATAAATTTATGGAGTGCAGTTTGCAGCTGGAAAGAAACTTTGTGTTTCCAACAAGCTAGGTGAGGGACGGCTTTCACACACACTTATCTCTCAGAAATTATCATGTGGAGAGACTTTCGTTCTTCTAGCAAAAATGGAATGGGTTGCAGGTGAAACTTTTCCTCTGGTTTCACAGTCTCTTTCCTAGTTCAGGTTTGAAGTTTCTGCAGTTTTCAGTGTAAAACTGAGATTGATCTATAACCTACCCATATATATGTATGCTGTGTACTTTGCAACTGAATAGAATCTTTGTGTTCCCAACAAGCTAGGTGAAGGACGGCTTCCAAAGACACATATCTCTCAGAACTGAGCATGTGGAAAGACCTTCATACATCTAGAACAAAGGGAATGGGTTGAAGGAGAAACTCTTTACTCTGGATTCTCTGTTTGTTTCCTAGTGCCAGTTTGTACTTCCTGCAGTTTTCAGTGTTAAACCGTGTTTGAGCCAGTACCTCCCAATATATACGTATGGATTGTAGTTTGTAACTGAAAAGAAATTTTGTGTTCTCTACAAGCTATATGAAGGACGGCTTTCACAGACATAATCACTCAGAACTCAGCATGTGGAGAGACGTTCATTCATCTAGCACAGTGGGAAAGGGTTGCAGGAGAAACATTTACTCTGGTTTCTATTTCTATTTCCTATGGCCGGTTTGAAATTACTACAGATTACACTGTAAAACCGATTTGGATCTAGTACATACACATACATATGTATGGATTATAGTTTGCAACTGAAAGGAATCTTTGTTTTCCCAACAAGGAAGGTGAAGAAAGGATTTAACATTCACTTATCTCTCAGAACTGAGCATGTGGAGACACGTTCGTTCATCTACCACATATTGAATGCTTTGCAGGAGAAACTTTTACTCTTGTTTCACAATCTGTTTCCTAGTGCAGGTTTGATGTTCCTGCATATTTCAGTGTAAAACCGAATGGGGACTAGCACCTACCCATATATATGTATGGAGTGTAGTTTGCATCTGAAAGAATCATTGTGTTCCCAACAAGCTAGGTGAAGGACGGCTTTCACACACACTTTTATCCCAGAACAGAGCATGAGGAGAGACTTTTGTTCACCTAGCACAAAGGGAAAGGGTTGCAGGAGAAACTTTTACACTGGTTTCTATTTCTGTTTCCTATGGCCGGTTTGAAATTTCTACAGTTTTCAGTGTAAAACCGAGTTGTTTCTTGTACCTCCCCATATATATGTATGCAGTGTACATTGAACTGCAAAGAAACTTTGTGTTCCCAACAAGCAAGGTGAAGGACGGCTTTCACACACACTTATCCTTCAGAACAGTGTATGTGGAGGGACGTTCATTCATCTAGCACATAGGGAATGGGTTGCAGGAGAAACTTATTATCTGGTTTTCCAGTATGTTTCCTATTGCTGGTTTGAAGTTCCCGCACTTATCATTGTTAAACAGATTCGGAGCTAGTACTTCCCCATATAAGTGTAAGGAGTATAGATTTCAAATGAAAAGAAACTTCGTGTTCCCAACAAATAAGGTCAAGGGCGGTTTAAACACACTGTATCTCTCAGAACAGAGCATGTGGAGACACGTTCGTTCATCTAGCACAATGTGAATGCTTTGCAAGTGAAAATTTACTCTTGTTTCACAATCTGTTTCCTAGTGCAGGTTTGATGTTCCTGCACATTTCAGTGTAAAACGGAATGGGGTCTAGTACCTACCCATATATATGTATGGAGTGTAGTTTGCACCTGAAAGAATCTTTGTGTTCCCAACAAGCTAGGTGAAGGACGGCTTTCACACACACTTATATCCCAGAACAGAGCATGCGGAGAGACTTTTGTTCATCTAGCACAAAGGGAACGGGTTGCGGGACCAAATTTTACTCTGGTTTCTTAGTCTCTTTCCTAGTTCCGGTTTGAAGTTTCTGCAGTTTTCAGTGTAAAACCGAGTTGTTTCAGGTACCTCCCATATATATGTATGCAGTGTACTTTGAAATGCAAAGAAACTTTGTGTTCCCAACAAGCAAGGTGAAGGACGGCTTTCAAACACAAATATATCACAGAATTGAGCATGTGAAGGGACTTTCGTTCATTTAGCTCAAAAGGAACGGGTTGCAAGAGAAAGTTTTACTCTTGTTTCACTGTCTGTTTCCTAGTACCATTTTGAAATTCCTGCAGTTTTCACTGTAAAACTGATTGGGAGCTTGTACCTCCCCATATATATGTAAGGAGTGTAGTTTGCAAATGTAAAGAATCTTTGTGTTCCCAATAAAATTGATGAACAAAGGCTTTATCACACACTTAAATCTCAGAACTGAGCATGTGGAGAAACTTTCATTCATCTAGCACATAGGGAACTCTTTGCAGGAGAAACTTTTACGCTTGTTTCACTATCTGTTTCCTAGTGCCATATTGAAGTTCCTGCAGTATTCACTGTAAAACCGAGTTGGTTCTAGTACCTCCCCATATATATGTATGCAGTGTACTTTGCAGTTGAAAAGGAATTATGTGTTCCCAACGAGCTAGCTGAAGGACGGCTTACAAACACACTTATCTCTCTGAACTGAGCATGTGGATAGACTTTCATTCTTCTAGCACAAAGGGAACGGATTGCAGGAGAATGTTTTACTCTGGATTCTTAGTCTGTTTCCTAGTTCTGGTTTGATTTCTGCAGTTTTCATTGTAAAACCGAGTTGGTTATAGTCCCTCCCCTTATATATTTATGCAGTGTACATTGTAGCTGTATAGAAACTATGTGTTCCCAACTTGCTAGCTGAAGGACGGCTTTCAAACACACTTATCTCTCTGAACTGAGCATTTGGAGAGACTTTCATTCATCTAGCACAAAGGGAAAGGTTTGCAGGAGAAAGTTTTACTCTTGTATCTCATTCTGTTTCCGAGTGGTGGTTTGAAGTTCCGGCAATTTTCAGTGTAAAATTTATTATCAACTGGTACGTACCCATAAATATGTATGGAGTGAAGTTTGCAACTGAAAAGAAACTTTGTGTTCCCAACAAGCTAGGTGAAGGACGGCTTTCACTCACAAATATCTCTAAGAAATGAACATGAGGAGAGAAGTTTGTTCATCTAGCACAAAGGGAAGGGGTTGCAGGAGAAATGTTTACTCTGGTATCTCAGTCTGTTTCCTAGTGCCAGTTAGATGTTCCTGCATTTTTCAGTGTTAAAATGAGTTGGAGTTTGTACTTCACCATATAAATATACAGAGTATCGTTTGAAACTGAAAAGAATCCTTGTGTTCTCAACAAACTAGGTGAAGTACGTCTTTCACACACACTTATCTCTTAAAACAGAGCATGTGGAGAAACGTTTGTTCTTCTAGCACAAATGGAAATGTTTGCAGGAGAAACGTTTACTCTGGTTTCACATTATGTTTCCTGGTGCCAGTTTGAAGTTCCTGCATTTTTCACTGTAAAACCGAGTTGGTTCTAGTACCTCCCCATATATATCTATGGAGTGTAGTTTGCAACTGAAAAGAAACTTTGTGTTCCAAACAACCAAGGTGAAGGACGTTTATCACACAGACTTGTCTCCAAGAACAGAGCATGAGTAGAGACGTTCGTTCATCAAGCAAAAAGGGAACGGGTTTCAAGAGATAGTTTTACTCTGTATTCTCAGTCTCCTTCCTAGTTCAGGTTTGATATTTCTGCAGTTTTCAGTGTAAAACCCAGTTGGTTCTTGTACCTCCCCATATTTATGTATGCAGTGTACTTTGCAGCTGAAAAGAAACTATGATATCCCATTATGCTAGCTGAAGGACGGCTTTCAAACACACTTATCTCTCTGAACTGAGCATGTGGAAACGTTCGTTCATCTAGAACAAATGGAACGGGTTGCAGGAGAAGCTCCTCACACTGGAATCTCAGTTTGTTTCCTAGTGCCAATTTAAAGTTCCTGAAGTTTTCATTGTTAAACCGAGTTGGAGCTATTACTTCCCATATAAGTGTGTGGAGTAAAGGATTCAAATGAAAAAAATCTTCGTGTTCCCATCAAAATAGGTGAAGGACTATATTAACACACAATATCTCTCAGAAATAAGAATGTGGACATACGTTCGATCATCTAGCACAAAGGGAACGGGTTACTGGAGAAACTTTTACTCTGGTTTCACATTATGTTTCCTGGTGCCGCGTTGAAGTTCCTGCAGTTTTCACTGTAAAACTGAGTTGGAATGATTACCTACCCTTATATATGTTTTGAGTCTATTTTGCAATTAAAAGAATATTTGAGTTCCCAAAAATTATGTGTTGAAGGCTTTCACACACACTTTTCTCTCTGAACTGAGCATGTGGAGAGACGTTCATTCATCTAGCACAATGGGAACGGTTTGCAGGGGAAACTTTTACTCTGGTTTCTCAGTCTGTTTCCTACTGCCGGTTTGAAATTACTGCAGCTATCACTGCAAAATCGAGTTAGAGCTAGAACCTCCCCATATATATGTATGGAGATTAGTTTGCAACTGAAAAGGAACTTTGTGTTCCCAACAATGTAGATGAAGTACGGCTTTCACACACACTTATCTCTAAGAAATGAGCATGTGGAGAGAAGTTTGTTCTTCTAGCACAAAGGGAACAGGTTGTAGGAGAAATTTTTACTGTGGTTTCTCAGTCTGTTTCTAGTGCCGTTTAGATATTCCTGCATATTTCAGTGTTAAAATGATTTGGAGTTATTACTTCACCATATAAATATAAGGAGTATAGATTGCAACTGAAAAGAATTCTTGTGTTCTGAACAAACCAGCTAAAGTACGTCTTTCACACACATTGTCTCTCAGAACTGAGCATGTGGAGAGACGTTTGTTCTTCTAGCACAAATGGAAAGGTTTGCAGGAGAAACTTTTACTCTGGTTTCTCCATTAGTTTCCTAGTGCCAATTTGAATTTCCTGCAATTTTCACAGTAATGCAGAGTTGGCTCCAGTACATCCCCATATATATGTATGGAGAGTAGTTATCAACTGAAAAGAATCTTACTTTTCCCAACAAGCTAGGTGAAGAATGGCTTTAACACTCACTTATATCTAAGAACTGAGCATGTGGAGACACGTTCGTTCATCTAGCACAAAGTGAATAGATGGCCGGAGAAAGTATTTCTCTGGTTTCTCAGTCTGTTTTCTATTGCTGGGTGAAGTTCCTGCAATTTTCAAAGTAGGAGTTAGTTTCAGCTAGTACGTCCCCATATATATTTATGGAGTGTAGTTTGCAAATGAAAAGAAACTTTGTGTTCCCAACAAGCTAGATGAATGACGTTTTCACACACACTAATCTCTAAGAAATGAGCATGAGTAGAGACGTTCGTTCATCTAGCACAAATGGACGGCGTTGGAGGAGAAATTTTTACTCTGGTTTGTCAGTTTGTTTCCTAGTGCCGGTTAGGTGTTCCTGCATTTTGCAGTGTTAAAATGAGTTGGAGTTAGTACTTCACCTTATAAATTTACGGAGTATAGTTTGCAACTGAAAAGAATCTTTGTGTTCTCAACAAGCGAGGTTAAGAACGGCTTTCACACACATTTTCTCTCAGAAATGAGCATGTGGAGAGACGTTTGTTCTTGTAGCACAAATGGAAAAGTTTCCAGGAGAAACTTTTACTCTGGTTTCTCAATCTGTTTCCTAGTGCCGGTTTGAAGTTCCTGCAGTTTTCAGTGTAATGCCGAATGGGAGCAAGTAATTAACCATATAAATATATGGATTGTAGTTTGCTCCAGAAAAGAAACTTTGTGTTCCGAACGATCTAGATGAAGGACGGCTTTCACACACAAATATATCACAGATTTCATCATTTGCCGAGACGTTCGTTCATCTAGCATAAAGGGAACGTGTTGCAAGAGAAAGTTTTACTCTTGTTTCAAAGTCTGTTTCCCAGTACCATTTTGAAGTTCCTGCAGTTTTCACTGTAAAATTGAATGGAAGCTTGTACAACCTCTTATATATGTATGGAGTGTAGTTTGCAAATGAAAAGAAACTTTGTGTTCCCAACAAACAAGGTGAACAATGTCTTTATCACACAATTATCTCTCAGAACTTAGCATGTGGAGAGACTTTCATTCTTCTAGCAAAAAGGGAATGGTTTGCAGGAGAAACTATTACTCTTGTTTCTCAGACTGTTTCCTAGTACCGTTTTAACGTTCCTGCAGTTTACAGTGTTAAAACATGTTGTAGCTAGTACTTTCCCTTTTAAATGTATGGACTACTGTTTGCAACTAAAAAGAATCTTCGTGTTCCCAATAATCTAGGCAAAGTACGAATTTCACACACATTATCTCTTTTAACTGAGCATGTGGCGAGAAGTTCGTTCATTTAGCACAAAGGGAACGGTTTGCAGGAGAAACATTTCTTCAGGGTTCTCAGTCTGTTTCCTAGTGCCGGTTAGAAGTTCCTGCAGTTTTCACTATAAACCGAGTTGAAACAATTACCTCCCCATATATATGTATGCAATGTAGTTAGCAAATTAAAATAAAGTTTGTGTTCACATCATGCTACTTGAAAGAAGGATTTCACACGCTCTTATCTCTCAGAACTGAGCATGTGGAGAGATGTTCATTCATCTAGAACAAAAGGAATGTTTTGCAGGGAAACTTTAACTCATCTTTCACAATCTGTTTCCTAATGCCGGTTTGAAGTTCATGCAGGTTTAAATGAAAAACGAAATGGGAGCTAGTGCCTACTCATATATATGTATGGAGTGTAGTTTGCACCTGAAAAGAAACTTTGTGTTCCAAACAAGCTAGTTGAAGGACAGCTTTCCCACACAATTATATCCCAGTACTGAGCATGTGGAGAGACGTTCGTTCATGTAGCACAAAAGGGAACAGATTGCAGGAGAAATTTTTACTCTGTTTTCTCAGACTCTTTCCAAGTTTCGGTTTGAATTTTCTGAAGATTCAGTGTAAAACCGAGTTGTTTCTATTACATCCCCATATGTATGTATGCAGTGTACTTTGCAACTGAAAAGAAACTTTGTGTTCCCAACAAGCTAGGTGAAGTACGGCTTTCAAACACACTTATTTCTATGAACAGAGCATGTGGAGAGACGTTCGTTCATCTAGAACAATTGGAACGGTTTGCAGGAGATACTCTTCACTCTGGCCTGTCAGTTTGTTCCCTAGTGCCGATTTAAAATTCCTGTAATTTTCATTGTTAAACCGAGTTGGAGCTTTTACTTCCCATATAAGTGTATGGAGTAAAGGTTTCAAATGAAAAGAAACTTCATGTTCCCAAAAAAATAGGTGAAGGACTAATTTAACACACAAAATCTCTCAGAACTGAGCATGTGGAGAGACGTTCATTCATCTAGCACAAAGGGAACGGGTTACTGGAGAAACTTTTACTCTGGTTTCACATTATGTTTCCTAGAGCCGGTTTAAAGTTACTGCAGTTTTCAATGTAAAACGGAGTTGGAAAGATTACCTACACATATATATGTTTCGAGTCTCTTTTGCAATTAAAAGGATCTTTGAGTTCCCAAAAATTATGTGTTGAAGGCTTTCACACACAATTTTCTCTCTGAACTGAGCATGTGGAGAGAAGTTCATTCATCTAGCACAAAGGGAACAGTTTGCAGGGGAAACTTTTACTCTGGTTTCTCAGTCTGTTTCCTACTGCCGGTTTGAAATTACTGCAGCTATCACTGTAAAATCGAGTTAGAGCTAGTACATCCCCATATATATGTATGGAGATTAGTTTGCAACTGAAAAGGAACTTTGTGTTCCCAACAATGTAGATGAAGTACGGCTTTCACACACACTTATCTCTAAGAAATGAGCATGTGGAGAGAAGTTTGTTCTTCTAGCCCAAAGGGAAGTGGTTGTAGGAGAAATTTTTACTGTGGTTTCTCAGTCTGTTTCCAAGTGCCGTTTAGATATTCCTGCATATTTCAGTGTTAAAGAGAGTTGGAGTTATTACTTCACCATATAAATATAAGGAGTATAGATTACAACTGAAAAGAATCCTTGTGTTCTCAACAAACTAGCTGAAGTACGTCTTTCACACAGATTGCCTCTCAGAACTGAGCATGTTGAGAGACGTTCGTTCTTCTAGCACAAATGGAAAGGTTTGCAGGAGAAACTTTTACTATGGTTTCTCCATTAGTTTCCTAGTGCCAATTTGAATTTCCTGCAATTTTCACTGTAATGCTGAGTTGGATCCAGTACATCCCCATATATATGTTTGGAGTGTAGTTTGCAACTGAAAAGTATCTTATTTTCCCAACAAGCTAGGTGAAGGATGGCTTTAACCCTCAATTATATCTTAGAACTGAGCATGTGGAGACACGTTCGTTCATCTAGCACAAAGTGAACGGTTTGCAGGAGAAAATATTTCTCTGGTTTCTCAGTCTGTTTCCTATTGCTGGGTGAAGTTCCTGCAATTTTCAAAGTAGGAGTTAGTTTCAGCTAGTACGTCCCCATATATATTTATGGAGTGTTGTTTGCAACTGAAAAGAAACTTTGTGTTCCCAACAAGCTAGATGAATGACGTTTTCACACACACTAATCTCTAAGAAATGTGCATGAGTAGAGACGTTCGTTCATCTAGCACAAATGGACGGGGTTGGAGGAGAAGCTTTTTCTCTGGTTTGTCAGTCTGTTTCCTAGTGCCTTTTAGGTGTTCCTGCATTTTTCAGTGTTAAAATGAGTTGGAGTTAGTACTTCACCTTATAAATATACGGAGTATAGTTTGCAACTGAAAAGAATCTTTGTGTTCTCAACAAGCGAGGTTAAGAACGGCTTTCACACACATTTACTCTCAGAAATGAGCATGTGGAGAGACGTTCGTTCTTCTAGCACAAATGGAAAAGTTTCCAGGAGAAACTTTTACTCTGGTTTCTCAATCTGTTTCCTAGTGCCGGTTTGAAGTTCCTGCAGTTTTCAGTGTAATGCCGAATGGGAGCAAGTACTTAACCATATAATTGTATGGATTGTAGTTTGCTGCTGAAAAGAAACTATGTGTTCCGAACGATCTAGATGAAGGACGGCTTTCACACACAAATATATCACAGAATTCATCATTTGCCGAGACGTTCGTTCATCTAGCACAAGAGAACGCGTTGCAAGAGAAAGTTTTACTCTTGTTTCACTCTCTGTTTCCCAGTACCATTTTGAAATTCCTGCAGTTTTCACTGTAAAATTGAATGGAAGCTTGTACCAGCCCTTATATATGTATGGAGTGTAGTTTGCAAATAAAAAATCTTTGTGTTCCCAACAAACTAGGTGAACAATGTCTTTATCACACACTTATCTCTCAGAACTTAGCATGTGGAGAGACGTTCATTCTTCTAGCACAAAGGTAATGGTTTGCAGGAGAAACTATTACTCTTGTTTCTCAGTCTGTTTCCTAGTACCGATTTAACATTCCTGCAGTTTACAGTGTTAAAACCTGTTGTAGCTAGTACTTTCACATTTAAATATATGGATTATTGATTGCAACTAAGAAGGATCTTCGTGTTCCCAATAATCTAGGCAAAGTACGGCTTTCACACACATTATCTCTATTAACTGAGCATGTGGCGAGAATTTCGTTGATTTAGCTCAAAGGAAACGGGTTGCAGGAGAAATATTTCTTCAGGGTTCTCAGTCTGTTTCCTAGTGCCGGTTTGAATTTCCTGCAGTTTTCAGTATAAACCGAGTTGAAGCAATTACATCCCCATATATATGTATGGAGTGTAGTTAGCAACTTAATATAAACTTTGTGTCCACATTATGCTACTTGAAAGAAGGCTTTCACACGCTCTTATCTCTCAGAACTGAGCATGTGGAGAGACGTTCGCTCATCTAGCACAAATGGAACGTTTTGCAGGGAAACTTTTACTCTGGTATATATGTCTGTTCCTATTGACGGTATGAATTTCCTTCAATTTTCACTGTACAACCGACTTGGAACTCGTACTTCCCATATATATGGATGGAGTGTAATTTGCAACTGAAAATTAAATTTGTGTTCACAAAAATTTAGGTTAAGTACGGCTTTCATACACAAATTATCTCTCAGAACTGAGCATGTGGAGAGACGTTCGTTCATGTAGCACAAAGGGAACGGGTTTCAGGAGAAACTTTTACTCTGGTTTCTCAGTCTCCTTCCTAGTTCCGGTTTGAGGTTTCAGCATTTTTTGGTGTTAAAGCGAAATTGATCTATTACCGCCCCATATATATTTATGCACTGTACATTGAAACTTAAAACAAACTTTGTGTTCTCATCAAGCTAGCTGAAGGACGGCTTTCAAACACTCTTATCTCTCAGAACTGAGCATGTGGAGAGACATTCGTTCATCTAGCACAAATGGAACGAGTTGCAGGAGAAACATTTACTCTGGTATCTCATTCTATTTCCTAGTGCCGGTTTTAAGTTCCAGCAGTTTTTAGTGTTAAACTGAGTTGGAGCTAGTACTTCCCCATATAAATGTACGGTGTATAGTTTTCAACTAAAAAGAAACTTTGTGTTCCCAACAAGCAATGTGAAGGATGGCTTACACACACATTATCCCTCAGATTTGAGCATGTGGAGAGACGTACTTTCGTCTAGCACAAATGGAACGGGTTGCAGGAGACACATTTCTTCAGGGTTCTCAGTCTGTTTCCTAGTGCCGGTTTGAAGTTCCTGCAGTTTTCAATATAAACCGAGTTGAAGCATTTACCTCCCCTATATATGTATGGAGTGTAGTTAGGAACTTAAAATAATCTTTGTGTTCACATCATGCTACTTGAAAGAGGATTTCACACGCTCTTATCTCTCAGAACTGAGCATGTGGAGAGATGTTCGTTCATCTAGAACAAAAGGAACGTTTTGCAGGGAAACTTTAACTCATCTTTCACAATCTGTTTCCTAATGCCGGTTTGAATTTCCTGCAGGTTTCAATGAAAAACGAAATAGGAGCTAGTGCCTACCCATATATATGTATGGAGTGTAGTTTGCACCTGAAAAGAAACTTTGTGTTCCAAACAAGCTAGTTGAAGGACAGCTTTCCCACACAATTATATCCCAGTACTGAGCATGTGGAGAGACGTTCGTTCATGTAGCACATAAGGGAACAGATTGCAGGAGAAATTTTTACTCTGTTTTCTCAGACTCATTCCAAGTTTCGGTTTGAAGTTTCTGAAGTTTCAGTTTAAAACCGAGTTGTTTCTATTACATCCCCATATGTATGTATGCAGTGTACTATGCAACTGAAAAGAAACTTTGTGTTCCCAAAAATGTAGATGAAGTACGGCTTTCACACACACTTATCTCTAAGAAATGAGCATGTGGAGAGAAGTTTGTTCTTCTAGCACAAAGGGAACAGGTAGTAGGAGAAATTTTTACTGTGGTTTCTCAGTCTGTTTCCAAGTGCCGTTTAGATATTCCTGCATTTTTCAGTGTTAAAGTGAGTTGGAGTTATTACTTCACCATATAAATATATGGAGTATAGATTGCAACTGAAAAGAATCCTTGTGTTCTCAACAAACTAGCTGAAGTACGTCTTTCACACACATTGTCTCTCAGAACTGAGCATGTGGAGAGACGTTCGTTCTTCTAGCACAAATGGAAAGGTTTGCAGGAGAAACTTTTACTCTGGTTTCTCCATTAGTTTCCTAGTGCCAATTTGAATTTCCTGCAATTTTCACTGCAATGCTGAGTGGGATCCAGTACATCCCCATATATATGTATGGAGTGTAGTTTGCAACTGAAAAGTATCTTACTTTTCCCAACAAGCTAGGTGAAGGATGGCTTTAACCCTCAATTATATCTAAGAACTGAGCGTGTGGAGACACGTTCATTCATCTAGCACAAATTGAACGGTTTACAGGAGAAAGTTTTACTCTGGATTCTCAGTCTGTTTCCTAGTGCTGGTTTGAAGTTCCTGCAATTTTCATTGTAAAACTTACTTTCAGCTACTACGTCCCCATATATATTTATGGATTGTAGTTTCCAACTGAAAAGAAACTTTGTGTTCCCAACAAGCTAGGTGAAGTACGGCTTTAACACACACTTATATATTAGAACTCAGCATGTGTAGACACATTCATTCATCTAGCAAAACGTGAACGGTTTGCAGGAGGACGTTTTTCTCTTGTTTCACAATGTGTTTCCTAGTGCCGGTTTTAAGTTCCTGCACTTTTCAGTAAAACCGAAAGGGAGTTAGTACTTACCTATATATATGTATGGAGTGTAGTTTGCACCTTAAAAGAATCTTTGTGTCTCCAACAAGCTAGGTGAAGGACAGCTTTCACACATAATTATATCTCATAACTGAGCATGTGGAGTGACGTTCGTTCATCTATCACAAAGATAATGGGTTGCAGGTGAAAGTTTTATTCTGGATTCTCATTCTCCTTCCTAGATCTGGTTAGATTTTTCTGCAGTTTTAGTGTAAAACCGAATTGGTTCTAGTACCTCCCCATATATATGTATGCAGTGTACTTTGCAGCTGAAAAGTAACTATGTGTTCCCAACATGCTAGCTGAAGGACGGCTTACAAACACACTTACCTCTCTGAACTGAGCATGTGGAGAGACCTTCATTCATGTAGCAAAATGGGAACGTTGTGCAGGAGAATGTTTTACTCTGGTTTCTCAGTCTTTTTCCTAAATCTGTTTTGATATTTCTGCAGTTATCATTGTAAAAGCGAGTTGGTTATATTACCTACCGTTATATATTTATGCAGTGTACTTTGCAGCTGAAAAGAATCTATGTGTTCGCAACATGCTAGCTGAAGGATGGCTTTCAAACACACTTATCTCTCTGAACTGAGCATGAGAGATTTTCCTTCATCTAGCACAAAGGTAACGGATTTCAGGAGAAAGTTTTACTCTGGTTTCTCAGTCTGTTTCCTCGTGCCGGTTTGAAGTTCCAGCAGTTTTTAGTGTTAAACCGAGTTGGAGCTACTACTTCCCCAAATTAATGTACGGTGTATACTTTTCAACTAAAAAGGAACTTTGGGTTCCCAACAAGCAATGTGAAGGACGGCTTACACACACATTATCCCTCAGATTTGAGCATGTGGAGAGACGTACGTTCGTCTCGCACAAAGGGAACGGGTTGCAGGAGAAACATTTCTTCAGGGTTCCCAGTCTGTTTCCTAGTGCCGGTTTGAAGTTCCTGCAGTTTTCAATATAAACCGAGTTGAAGCAATTACCTCCCCTACATATGTATGGAGTGTAGTTAGCAACTTAAAATAAACTTTGTGTTCACATCATGCTACTTGAAAGAGGATTTCACACGCTCTTATCTCTCAGAACTGAGCATGTGGAGAGATGTTCGTTCATCTAGAACAAAAGGAACGTTTTGCAGGGAAACTTTAACTCATCTTTCACAATCTGTTTCCTAATGCCGGTTTGAATTTCCTGCAGGTTTCAATGAAAAACGAAATAGGAGCTAGTGCCTACCCATATATATGTATGGAGTGTAGTTTGCACCTGAAAAGAAACTTTGTGTTCCAAACAAGCTAGTTGAAGGACAGCTTTCCCACACAATTATATCCCAGTACTGAGCATGTGGAGAGACGTTCGTTCATGTAGCACATAAGGGAACAGATTGCAGGAGAAATTTTTACTCTGTTTTCTCAGACTCATTCCAAGTTTCGGTTTGAAGTTTCTGAAGTTTCAGTTTAAAACCGAGTTGTTTCTATTACATCCCCATATGTATGTATGCAGTGTACTATGCAACTGAAAAGAAACTTTGTGTTCCCAAAAATGTAGATGAAGTACGGCTTTCACACACACTTATCTCTAAGAAATGAGCATGTGGAGAGAAGTTTGTTCTTCTAGCACAAAGGGAACAGGTAGTAGGAGAAATTTTTACTGTGGTTTCTCAGTCTGTTTCCAAGTGCCGTTTAGATATTCCTGCATTTTTCAGTGTTAAAGTGAGTTGGAGTTATTACTTCACCATATAAATATATGGAGTATAGATTGCAACTGAAAAGAATCCTTGTGTTCTCAACAA
The DNA here is from genome assembly GCF_036321535.1 of Camelus dromedarius. Classification (NCBI taxonomy): domain Eukaryota; kingdom Metazoa; phylum Chordata; class Mammalia; order Artiodactyla; family Camelidae; genus Camelus; species Camelus dromedarius. Next base: position 1,982,354 of record NW_026989801.1, read on the forward strand.
ACTAGCTGAAGTACGTCTTTCACACACATTGTCTCTCAGAACTGAGCATGTGGAGAGACGTTCGTTCTTCTAGCACAAATGGAAAGGTTTGCAGGAGAAACTTTTACTCTGGTTTCTCCATTAGTTTCCTAGTGCCAATTTGAATTTCCTGCAATTTTCACTGCAATGCTGAGTGGGATCCAGTACATCCCCATATATATGTATGGAGTGTAGTTTGCAACTGAAAAGTATCTTACTTTTCCCAACAAGCTAGGTGAAGGATGGCTTTAACCCTCAATTATATCTAAGAACTGAGCGTGTGGAGACACGTTCATTCATCTAGCACAAATTGAACGGTTTACAGGAGAAAGTTTTACTCTGGATTCTCAGTCTGTTTCCTAGTGCTGGTTTGAAGTTCCTGCAATTTTCATTGTAAAACTTACTTTCAGCTACTACGTCCCCATATATATTTATGGATTGTAGTTTCCAACTGAAAAGAAACTTTGTGTTCCCAACAAGCTAGGTGAAGTACGGCTTTAACACACACTTATATATTAGAACTCAGCATGTGTAGACACATTCATTCATCTAGCAAAACGTGAACGGTTTGCAGGAGGACGTTTTTCTCTTGTTTCACAATGTGTTTCCTAGTGCCGGTTTTAAGTTCCTGCACTTTTCAGTAAGACCGAAAGGGAGTTAGTACTTACCTATATATATGTATGGAGTGTAGTTTGCACCTTAAAAGAATCTTTGTGTCTCCAACAAGCTAGGTGAAGGACAGCTTTCACACATAATTATATCTCATAACTGAGCATGTGGAGTGACGTTCGTTCATCTATCACAAAGATAATGGGTTGCAGGTGAAAGTTTTATTCTGGATTCTCATTCTCCTTCCTAGATCTGGTTAGATTTTTCTGCAGTTTTAGTGTAAAACCGAATTGGTTCTAGTACCTCCCCATATATATGTATGCAGTGTACTTTGCAGCTGAAAAGTAACTATGTGTTCCCAACATGCTAGCTGAAGGACGGCTTACAAACACACTTACCTCTCTGAACTGAGCATGTGGAGAGACCTTCATTCATGTAGCAAAATGGGAACGTTGTGCAGGAGAATGTTTTACTCTGGTTTCTCAGTCTTTTTCCTAAATCTGTTTTGATATTTCTGCAGTTATCATTGTAAAAGCGAGTTGGTTATATTACCTACCGTTATATATTTATGCAGTGTACTTTGCAGCTGAAAAGAATCTATGTGTTCGCAACATGCTAGCTGAAGGATGGCTTTCAAACACACTTATCTCTCTGAACTGAGCATGAGAGATTTTCCTTCATCTAGCACAAAGGTAACGGATTTCAGGAGAAAGTTTTACTCTGGTTTCTCAGTCTGTTTCCTCGTGCCGGTTTGAAGTTCCAGCAGTTTTTAGTGTTAAACCGAGTTGGAGCTACTACTTCCCCAAATTAATGTACGGTGTATACTTTTCAACTAAAAAGGAACTTTGGGTTCCCAACAAGCAATGTGAAGGACGGCTTACACACACATTATCCCTCAGATTTGAGCATGTGGAGAGACGTACGTTCGTCTCGCACAAAGGGAACGGGTTGCAGGAGAAACATTTCTTCAGGGTTCCCAGTCTGTTTCCTAGTGCCGGTTTGAAGTTCCTGCAGTTTTCAATATAAACCGAGTTGAAGCAATTACCTCCCCTACATATGTATGGAGTGTAGTTAGCAACTTAAAATAAACTTTGTGTTCACATCATGCTACTTGAAAGAGGATTTCACACGCTCTTATCTCTCAGAACTGAGCATGTGGAGAGATGTTCGTTCATCTAGAACAAAAGGAACGTTTTGCAGGGAAACTTTAACTCATCTTTCACAATCTGTTTCCTAATGCCGGTTTGAATTTCCTGCAGGTTTCAATGAAAAACGAAATAGGAGCTAGTGCCTACCCATATATATGTATGGAGTGTAGTTTGCACCTGAAAAGAAACTTTGTGTTCCAAACAAGCTAGTTGAAGGACAGCTTTCCCACACAATTATATCCCAGTACTGAGCATGTGGAGAGACGTTCGTTCATGTAGCACATAAGGGAACAGATTGCAGGAGAAATTTTTACTCTGTTTTCTCAGACTCATTCCAAGTTTCGGTTTGAAGTTTCTGAAGTTTCAGTTTAAAACCGAGTTGTTTCTATTACATCCCCATATGTATGTATGCAGTGTACTATGCAACTGAAAAGAAACTTTGTGTTCCCAAAAATGTAGATGAAGTACGGCTTTCACACACACTTATCTCTAAGAAATGAGCATGTGGAGAGAAGTTTGTTCTTCTAGCACAAAGGGAACAGGTAGTAGGAGAAATTTTTACTGTGGTTTCTCAGTCTGTTTCCAAGTGCCGTTTAGATATTCCTGCATTTTTCAGTGTTAAAGTGAGTTGGAGTTATTACTTCACCATATAAATATATGGAGTATAGATTGCAACTGAAAAGAATCCTTGTGTTCTCAACAAACTAGCTGAAGTACGTCTTTCACACACATTGTCTCTCAGAACTGAGCATGTGGAGAGACGTTCGTTCTTCTAGCACAAATGGAAAGGTTTGCAGGAGAAACTTTTACTCTGGTTTCTCCATTAGTTTCCTAGTGCCAATTTGAATTTCCTGCAATTTTCACTGCAATGCTGAGTGGGATCCAGTACATCCCCATATATATGTATGGAGTGTAGTTTGCAACTGAAAAGTATCTTACTTTTCCCAACAAGCTAGGTGAAGGATGGCTTTAACCCTCAATTATATCTAAGAACTGAGCGTGTGGAGACACGTTCATTCATCTAGCACAAATTGAACGGTTTACAGGAGAAAGTTTTACTCTGGATTCTCAGTCTGTTTCCTAGTGCTGGTTTGAAGTTCCTGCAATTTTCATTGTAAAACTTACTTTCAGCTACTACGTCCCCATATATATTTATGGATTGTAGTTTCCAACTGAAAAGAAACTTTGTGTTCCCAACAAGCTAGGTGAAGTACGGCTTTAACACACACTTATATATTAGAACTCAGCATGTGTAGACACATTCATTCATCTAGCAAAACGTGAACGGTTTGCAGGAGGACGTTTTTCTCTTGTTTCACAATGTGTTTCCTAGTGCCGGTTTTAAGTTCCTGCACTTTTCAGTAAGACCGAAAGGGAGTTAGTACTTACCTATATATATGTATGGAGTGTAGTTTGCACCTTAAAAGAATCTTTGTGTCTCCAACAAGCTAGGTGAAGGACAGCTTTCACACATAATTATATCTCATAACTGAGCATGTGGAGTGACGTTCGTTCATCTATCACAAAGATAATGGGTTGCAGGTGAAAGTTTTATTCTGGATTCTCATTCTCCTTCCTAGATCTGGTTAGATTTTTCTGCAGTTTTAGTGTAAAACCGAATTGGTTCTAGTACCTCCCCATATATATGTATGCAGTGTACTTTGCAGCTGAAAAGTAACTATGTGTTCCCAACATGCTAGCTGAAGGACGGCTTACAAACACACTTACCTCTCTGAACTGAGCATGTGGAGAGACCTTCATTCATGTAGCAAAATGGGAACGTTGTGCAGGAGAATGTTTTACTCTGGTTTCTCAGTCTTTTTCCTAAATCTGTTTTGATATTTCTGCAGTTATCATTGTAAAAGCGAGTTGGTTATATTACCTACCGTTATATATTTATGCAGTGTACTTTGCAGCTGAAAAGAATCTATGTGTTCGCAACATGCTAGCTGAAGGATGGCTTTCAAACACACTTATCTCTCTGAACTGAGCATGAGAGATTTTCCTTCATCTAGCACAAAGGTAACGGATTTCAGGAGAAAGTTTTACTCTGGTTTCTCAGTCTGTTTCCTCGTGCCGGTTTGAAGTTCCAGCAGTTTTTAGTGTTAAACCGAGTTGGAGCTACTACTTCCCCAAATTAATGTACGGTGTATACTTTTCAACTAAAAAGGAACTTTGGGTTCCCAACAAGCAATGTGAAGGACGGCTTACACACACATTATCCCTCAGATTTGAGCATGTGGAGAGACGTACGTTCGTCTCGCACAAAGGGAACGGGTTGCAGGAGAAACATTTCTTCAGGGTTCCCAGTCTGTTTCCTAGTGCCGGTTTGAAGTTCCTGCAGTTTTCAATATAAACCGAGTTGAAGCAATTACCTCCCCTACATATGTATGGAGTGTAGTTAGCAACTTAAAATAAACTTTGTGTTCACATCATGCTACTTGAAAGAGGATTTCACACGCTCTTATCTCTCAGAACTGAGCATGTGGAGAGATGTTCGTTCATCTAGAACAAAAGGAACGTTTTGCAGGGAAACTTTAACTCATCTTTCACAATCTGTTTCCTAATGCCGGTTTGAATTTCCTGCAGGTTTCAATGAAAAACGAAATAGGAGCTAGTGCCTACCCATATATATGTATGGAGTGTAGTTTGCACCTGAAAAGAAACTTTGTGTTCCAAACAAGCTAGTTGAAGGACAGCTTTCCCACACAATTATATCCCAGTACTGAGCATGTGGAGAGACGTTCGTTCATGTAGCACATAAGGGAACAGATTGCAGGAGAAATTTTTACTCTGTTTTCTCAGACTCATTCCAAGTTTCGGTTTGAAGTTTCTGAAGTTTCAGTTTAAAACCGAGTTGTTTCTATTACATCCCCATATGTATGTATGCAGTGTACTATGCAACTGAAAAGAAACTTTGTGTTCCCAAAAATGTAGATGAAGTACGGCTTTCACACACACTTATCTCTAAGAAATGAGCATGTGGAGAGAAGTTTGTTCTTCTAGCACAAAGGGAACAGGTAGTAGGAGAAATTTTTACTGTGGTTTCTCAGTCTGTTTCCAAGTGCCGTTTAGATATTCCTGCATTTTTCAGTGTTAAAGTGAGTTGGAGTTATTACTTCACCATATAAATATATGGAGTATAGATTGCAACTGAAAAGAATCCTTGTGTTCTCAACAAACTAGCTGAAGTACGTCTTTCACACACATTGTCTCTCAGAACTGAGCATGTGGAGAGACGTTCGTTCTTCTAGCACAAATGGAAAGGTTTGCAGGAGAAACTTTTACTCTGGTTTCTCCATTAGTTTCCTAGTGCCAATTTGAATTTCCTGCAATTTTCACTGCAATGCTGAGTGGGATCCAGTACATCCCCATATATATGTATGGAGTGTAGTTTGCAACTGAAAAGTATCTTACTTTTCCCAACAAGCTAGGTGAAGGATGGCTTTAACCCTCAATTATATCTAAGAACTGAGCGTGTGGAGACACGTTCATTCATCTAGCACAAATTGAACGGTTTACAGGAGAAAGTTTTACTCTGGATTCTCAGTCTGTTTCCTAGTGCTGGTTTGAAGTTCCTGCAATTTTCATTGTAAAACTTACTTTCAGCTACTACGTCCCCATATATATTTATGGATTGTAGTTTCCAACTGAAAAGAAACTTTGTGTTCCCAACAAGCTAGGTGAAGTACGCCTTTAACACACACTTATATATTAGAACTCAGCATGTGTAGACACATTCATTCATCTAGCAAAACGTGAACGGTTTGCAGGAGGACGTTTTTCTCTTGTTTCACAATGTGTTTCCTAGTGCCGGTTTTAAGTTCCTGCACTTTTCAGTAAAACCGAAAGGGAGTTAGTACTTACCTATATATATGTATGGAGTGTAGTTTGCACCTTAAAAGAATCTTTGTGTCTCCAACAAGCTAGGTGAAGGACAGCTTTCACACATAATTATATCTCATAACTGAGCATGTGGAGTGACGTTCGTTCATCTATCACAAAGATAATGGGTTGCAGGTGAAAGTTTTATTCTGGATTCTCATTCTCCTTCCTAGATCTGGTTAGATTTTTCTGCAGTTTTAGTGTAAAACCGAATTGGTTCTAGTACCTCCCCATATATATGTATGCAGTGTACTTTGCAGCTGAAAAGTAACTATGTGTTCCCAACATGCTAGCTGAAGGACGGCTTACAAACACACTTACCTCTCTGAACTGAGCATGTGGAGAGACCTTCATTCATGTAGCAAAATGGGAACGTTGTGCAGGAGAATGTTTTACTCTGGTTTCTCAGTCTTTTTCCTAAATCTGTTTTGATATTTCTGCAGTTATCATTGTAAAAGCGAGTTGGTTATATTACCTACCGTTATATATTTATGCAGTGTACTTTGCAGCTGAAAAGAATCTATGTGTTCGCAACATGCTAGCTGAAGGATGGCTTTCAAACACACTTATCTCTCTGAACTGAGCATGAGAGATTTTCCTTCATCTAGCACAAAGGTAACGGATTTCAGGAGAAAGTTTTACTCTGGTTTCTCAGTCTGTTTCCTCGTGCCGGTTTGAAGTTCCAGCAGTTTTTAGTGTTAAACCGAGTTGGAGCTACTACTTCCCCAAATTAATGTACGGTGTATACTTTTCAACTAAAAAGGAACTTTGGGTTCCCAACAAGCAATGTGAAGGACGGCTTACACACACATTATCCCTCAGATTTGAGCATGTGGAGAGACGTACGTTCGTCTCGCACAAAGGGAACGGGTTGCAGGAGAAACATTTCTTCAGGGTTCCCAGTCTGTTTCCTAGTGCCGGTTTGAAGTTCCTGCAGTTTTCAATATAAACCGAGTTGAAGCAATTACCTCCCCTACATATGTATGGAGTGTAGTTAGCAACTTAAAATAAACTTTGTGTTCACATCATGCTACTTGAAAGAGGATTTCACACGCTCTTATCTCTCAGAACTGAGCATGTGGAGAGATGTTCGTTCATCTAGAACAAAAGGAACGTTTTGCAGGGAAACTTTAACTCATCTTTCACAATCTGTTTCCTAATGCCGGTTTGAATTTCCTGCAGGTTTCAATGAAAAACGAAATAGGAGCTAGTGCCTACCCATATATATGTATGGAGTGTAGTTTGCACCTGAAAAGAAACTTTGTGTTCCAAACAAGCTAGTTGAAGGACAGCTTTCCCACACAATTATATCCCAGTACTGAGCATGTGGAGAGACGTTCGTTCATGTAGCACATAAGGGAACAGATTGCAGGAGAAATTTTTACTCTGTTTTCTCAGACTCATTCCAAGTTTCGGTTTGAAGTTTCTGAAGTTTCAGTGTAAAACCGAGTTGTTTCTATTACATCCCCATATGTATGTGTGCAGTGTACTATGCAACTGAAAAGAAACTTTGTGTTCCCAACAAGCTAAGTGAAGTACGGCTTTCAAACACACTTATTTCTATGAACTGAGCATGTGGAGAGATGTTCGTTCATCTAGAACAAATGGAACGGGTTGCAGGAGATACTCTTCACTCTGGCCTCTCAGTTTGTTTCCCAGTGCCGATTTAAAGTTCCTGTAGTTTTTTATTGTTAAAACGAGTTGGAGCTATTACTTCCCATATAAGTGTATGGAGTAAAGTTTTCAAATGAAAAGAAACTTCATGTTCACAACAAAATAGGTGAAGGACTAATTTAACACATAATATCTCTCAGAACTGAGCATGTGGAGAGACGTTCGTTCATCTAGCACAAATGGAACGGGTTACTGGAGAAACTTTTACTCTGGTTTCACATTATGTTTCCTAGAGCCGATTTGAAGTTCCTGCAGTTTTCACTGTAAAACGGAGTTGGAACGATTTCCTACCCATATATATGTTTCGAGTCTATTTTGCAATTAAAAGAATCTTTGAGTTCCCAAAATTTATGTGTTGAAGGCTTTCACACACACTTTTCTCTCTGAACTGAGCATGTGGAGAGAAGTTCATTCATCTAGCACAAAGGGAACAGTTTGCAGGGGAAACTTTTACTCTGGTTTCTCAGTCTGTTTCCTACTGCCGGTTTGAAATTACTGCAGCTATCACTGTAAAATCGAGTTAGAGCTAGTACCTCCCCATATATATGTATGGAGATTAGTTTGCAACTGAAAAGGAACTTTGTGTTCCCAACAATGTAGATGAAGTACGGCTTTCACACACACTTATCTCTAAGAAATGAGCATGTGGAGAGAAGTTTGTTCTTCTAGCACAAAGGGAACAGGTAGTAGGAGAAATTTTTACTGTGGTTTCTCAGTCTGTTTCCAAGTGCCGTTTAGATATTCCTGCATTTTTCAGTGTTAAAGTGAGTTGGAGTTATTACTTCACCATATAAATATATGGAGTATAGATTGCAACTGAAAAGAATCCTTGTGTTCTCAACAAACTAGCTGAAGTACGTCTTTCACACACATTGTCTCTCAGAACTGAGCATGTGGAGAGACGTTCGTTCTTCTAGCACAAATGGAAAGGTTTGCAGGAGAAACTTTTACTCTGGTTTCTCCATTAGTTTCCTAGTGCCAATTTGAATTTCCTGCAATTTTCACTGCAATGCTGAGTGGGATCCAGTACATCCCCATATATATGTATGGAGTGTAGTTTGCAACTGAAAAGTATCTTACTTTTCCCAACAAGCTAGGTGAAGGATGGCTTTAACCCTCAATTATATCTAAGAACTGAGCGTGTGGAGACACGTTCATTCATCTAGCACAAATTGAACGGTTTACAGGAGAAAGTTTTACTCTGGATTCTCAGTCTGTTTCCTAGTGCTGGTTTGAAGTTCCTGCAATTTTCATTGTAAAACTTACTTTCAGCTACTACGTCCCCATATATATTTATGGATTGTAGTTTCCAACTGAAAAGAAACTTTGTGTTCCCAACAAGCTAGGTGAAGTACGGCTTTAACACACACTTATATATTAGAACTCAGCATGTGTAGACACATTCATTCATCTAGCAAAACGTGAACGGTTTGCAGGAGGACGTTTTTCTCTTGTTTCACAATGTGTTTCCTAGTGCCGGTTTTAAGTTCCTGCACTTTTCAGTAAGACCGAAAGGGAGTTAGTACTTACCTATATATATGTATGGAGTGTAGTTTGCACCTTAAAAGAATCTTTGTGTCTCCAACAAGCTAGGTGAAGGACAGCTTTCACACATAATTATATCTCATAACTGAGCATGTGGAGTGACGTTCGTTCATCTATCACAAAGATAATGGGTTGCAGGTGAAAGTTTTATTCTGGATTCTCATTCTCCTTCCTAGATCTGGTTAGATTTTTCTGCAGTTTTAGTGTAAAACCGAATTGGTTCTAGTACCTCCCCATATATATGTATGCAGTGTACTTTGCAGCTGAAAAGTAACTATGTGTTCCCAACATGCTAGCTGAAGGACGGCTTACAAACACACTTACCTCTCTGAACTGAGCATGTGGAGAGACCTTCATTCATGTAGCAAAATGGGAACGTTGTGCAGGAGAATGTTTTACTCTGGTTTCTCAGTCTTTTTCCTAAATCTGTTTTGATATTTCTGCAGTTATCATTGTAAAAGCGAGTTGGTTATATTACCTACCGTTATATATTTATGCAGTGTACTTTGCAGCTGAAAAGAATCTATGTGTTCGCAACATGCTAGCTGAAGGATGGCTTTCAAACACACTTATCTCTCTGAACTGAGCATGAGAGATTTTCCTTCATCTAGCACAAAGGTAACGGATTTCAGGAGAAAGTTTTACTCTGGTTTCTCAGTCTGTTTCCTCGTGCCGGTTTGAAGTTCCAGCAGTTTTTAGTGTTAAACCGAGTTGGAGCTACTACTTCCCCAAATTAATGTACGGTGTATACTTTTCAACTAAAAAGGAACTTTGGGTTCCCAACAAGCAATGTGAAGGACGGCTTACACACACATTATCCCTCAGATTTGAGCATGTGGAGAGACGTACGTTCGTCTCGCACAAAGGGAACGGGTTGCAGGAGAAACATTTCTTCAGGGTTCCCAGTCTGTTTCCTAGTGCCGGTTTGAAGTTCCTGCAGTTTTCAATATAAACCGAGTTGAAGCAATTACCTCCCCTACATATGTATGGAGTGTAGTTAGCAACTTAAAATAAACTTTGTGTTCACATCATGCTACTTGAAAGAGGATTTCACACGCTCTTATCTCTCAGAACTGAGCATGTGGAGAGATGTTCGTTCATCTAGAACAAAAGGAACGTTTTGCAGGGAAACTTTAACTCATCTTTCACAATCTGTTTCCTAATGCCGGTTTGAATTTCCTGCAGGTTTCAATGAAAAACGAAATAGGAGCTAGTGCCTACCCATATATATGTATGGAGTGTAGTTTGCACCTGAAAAGAAACTTTGTGTTCCAAACAAGCTAGTTGAAGGACAGCTTTCCCACACAATTATATCCCAGTACTGAGCATGTGGAGAGACGTTCGTTCATGTAGCACATAAGGGAACAGATTGCAGGAGAAATTTTTACTCTGTTTTCTCAGACTCATTCCAAGTTTCGGTTTGAAGTTTCTGAAGTTTCAGTTTAAAACCGAGTTGTTTCTATTACATCCCCATATGTATGTATGCAGTGTACTATGCAACTGAAAAGAAACTTTGTGTTCCCAAAAATGTAGATGAAGTACGGCTTTCACACACACTTATCTCTAAGAAATGAGCATGTGGAGAGAAGTTTGTTCTTCTAGCACAAAGGGAACAGGTAGTAGGAGAAATTTTTACTGTGGTTTCTCAGTCTGTTTCCAAGTGCCGTTTAGATATTCCTGCATTTTTCAGTGTTAAAGTGAGTTGGAGTTATTACTTCACCATATAAATATATGGAGTATAGATTGCAACTGAAAAGAATCCTTGTGTTCTCAACAAACTAGCTGAAGTACGTCTTTCACACACATTGTCTCTCAGAACTGAGCATGTGGAGAGACGTTCGTTCTTCTAGCACAAATGGAAAGGTTTGCAGGAGAAACTTTTACTCTGGTTTCTCCATTAGTTTCCTAGTGCCAATTTGAATTTCCTGCAATTTTCACTGCAATGCTGAGTGGGATCCAGTACATCCCCATATATATGTATGGAGTGTAGTTTGCAACTGAAAAGTATCTTACTTTTCCCAACAAGCTAGGTGAAGGATGGCTTTAACCCTCAATTATATCTAAGAACTGAGCGTGTGGAGACACGTTCATTCATCTAGCACAAATTGAACGGTTTACAGGAGAAAGTTTTACTCTGGATTCTCAGTCTGTTTCCTAGTGCTGGTTTGAAGTTCCTGCAATTTTCATTGTAAAACTTACTTTCAGCTACTACGTCCCCATATATATTTATGGATTGTAGTTTCCAACTGAAAAGAAACTTTGTGTTCCCAACAAGCTAGGTGAAGTACGCCTTTAACACACACTTATATATTAGAACTCAGCATGTGTAGACACATTCATTCATCTAGCAAAACGTGAACGGTTTGCAGGAGGACGTTTTTCTCTTGTTTCACAATGTGTTTCCTAGTGCCGGTTTTAAGTTCCTGCACTTTTCAGTAAAACCGAAAGGGAGTTAGTACTTACCTATATATATGTATGGAGTGTAGTTTGCACCTTAAAAGAATCTTTGTGTCTCCAACAAGCTAGGTGAAGGACAGCTTTCACACATAATTATATCTCATAACTGAGCATGTGGAGTGACGTTCGTTCATCTATCACAAAGATAATGGGTTGCAGGTGAAAGTTTTATTCTGGATTCTCATTCTCCTTCCTAGATCTGGTTAGATTTTTCTGCAGTTTTAGTGTAAAACCGAATTGGTTCTAGTACCTCCCCATATATATGTATGCAGTGTACTTTGCAGCTGAAAAGTAACTATGTGTTCCCAACATGCTAGCTGAAGGACGGCTTACAAACACACTTACCTCTCTGAACTGAGCATGTGGAGAGACCTTCATTCATGTAGCAAAATGGGAACGTTGTGCAGGAGAATGTTTTACTCTGGTTTCTCAGTCTTTTTCCTAAATCTGTTTTGATATTTCTGCAGTTATCATTGTAAAAGCGAGTTGGTTATATTACCTACCGTTATATATTTATGCAGTGTACTTTGCAGCTGAAAAGAATCTATGTGTTCGCAACATGCTAGCTGAAGGATGGCTTTCAAACACACTTATCTCTCTGAACTGAGCATGAGAGATTTTCCTTCATCTAGCACAAAGGTAACGGATTTCAGGAGAAAGTTTTACTCTGGTTTCTCAGTCTGTTTCCTCGTGCCGGTTTGAAGTTCCAGCAGTTTTTAGTGTTAAACCGAGTTGGAGCTACTACTTCCCCAAATTAATGTACGGTGTATACTTTTCAACTAAAAAGGAACTTTGGGTTCCCAACAAGCAATGTGAAGGACGGCTTACACACACATTATCCCTCAGATTTGAGCATGTGGAGAGACGTACGTTCGTCTCGCACAAAGGGAACGGGTTGCAGGAGAAACATTTCTTCAGGGTTCCCAGTCTGTTTCCTAGTGCCGGTTTGAAGTTCCTGCAGTTTTCAATATAAACCGAGTTGAAGCAATTACCTCCCCTACATATGTATGGAGTGTAGTTAGCAACTTAAAATAAACTTTGTGTTCACATCATGCTACTTGAAAGAGGATTTCACACGCTCTTATCTCTCAGAACTGAGCATGTGGAGAGATGTTCGTTCATCTAGAACAAAAGGAACGTTTTGCAGGGAAACTTTAACTCATCTTTCACAATCTGTTTCCTAATGCCGGTTTGAATTTCCTGCAGGTTTCAATGAAAAACGAAATAGGAGCTAGTGCCTACCCATATATATGTATGGAGTGTAGTTTGCACCTGAAAAGAAACTTTGTGTTCCAAACAAGCTAGTTGAAGGACAGCTTTCCCACACAATTATATCCCAGTACTGAGCATGTGGAGAGACGTTCGTTCATGTAGCACATAAGGGAACAGATTGCAGGAGAAATTTTTACTCTGTTTTCTCAGACTCATTCCAAGTTTCGGTTTGAAGTTTCTGAAGTTTCAGTGTAAAACCGAGTTGTTTCTATTACATCCCCATATGTATGTGTGCAGTGTACTATGCAACTGAAAAGAAACTTTGTGTTCCCAACAAGCTAAGTGAAGTACGGCTTTCAAACACACTTATTTCTATGAACTGAGCATGTGGAGAGATGTTCGTTCATCTAGAACAAATGGAACGGGTTGCAGGAGATACTCTTCACTCTGGCCTCTCAGTTTGTTTCCCAGTGCCGATTTAAAGTTCCTGTAGTTTTTTATTGTTAAAACGAGTTGGAGCTATTACTTCCCATATAAGTGTATGGAGTAAAGATTTCAAATGAAAAGAAACTTCATGTTCACAACAAAATAGGTGAAGGACTAATTTAACACATAATATCTCTCAGAACTGAGCATGTGGAGAGACGTTCGTTCATCTAGCACAAATGGAACGGGTTACTGGAGAAACTTTTACTCTGGTTTCACATTATGTTTCCTAGAGCCGATTTGAAGTTCCTGCAGTTTTCACTGTAAAACGGAGTTGGAACGATTTCCTACCCATATATATGTTTCGAGTCTATTTTGCAATTAAAAGAATCTTTGAGTTCCCAAAATTTATGTGTTGAAGGCTTTCACACACACTTTTCTCTCTGAACTGAGCATGTGGAGAGAAGTTCATTCATCTAGCACAAAGGGAACAGTTTGCAGGGGAAACTTTTACTCTGGTTTCTCAGTCTGTTTCCTACTGCCGGTTTGAAATTACTGCAGCTATCACTGTAAAATCGAGTTAGAGCTAGTACCTCCCCATATATATGTATGGAGATTAGTTTGCAACTGAAAAGGAACTTTGTGTTCCCAACAATGTAGATGAAGTACGGCTTTCACACACACTTATCTCTAAGAAATGAGCATGTGGAGAGAAGTTTGTTCTTCTAGCACAAAGGGAACAGGTAGTAGGAGAAATTTTTACTGTGGTTTCTCATTCTGTTTCCAAGTGCCGTTTAGATATTCCTGCATTTTTCAGTGTTAAAGTGAGTTGGAGTTATTACTTCACCATATAAATATAAGGAGTATAGATTGCAACTGAAAAGAATCCTTGTGTTCTCAACAAACTAGCTGAAGTACGTCTTTCACACACATTGTCTCTCAGAACTGAGCATGTGGAGAGACGTTCGTTCTTCTAGCACAAATGGAAAGGTTTGCAGGAGAAACTTTTACTCTGGTTTCTCCATCAGTTTCCTAGTGCCAATTTGAATTTCCTGCAATTTTCACTGTAATGCTGAGTTGGATCCAATACATCCCCATATATATGTATGGAGTGTAGTTTGCAACTGAAAAGTTTCTTACTTTTCCCAACAAGCTAGGTGAAAGATGGCTTTAACCCTCAATTATATCTAAGAACTGAGCATGTGGAGACACGATCGTTCATCTAGCACAAATTGAACGGTTTGCAGGAGAAAGTATTTCTCTGGTTTCTCAGTCTGTTTCCTATTGCTGGGTGAAGTTGCTGCAATTTTCAAAGTAGGAGTTAGTTTCAGCTAGTACGTCCCCATATATATTTATGGAGTGTAGTTTGCAACTGAAAAGTAACTTTGTGTTCCCAACAAGCTAGATGAATGACGTTTCACACACACTTATCTCTAAGAAATGTGCATGAGTAGATACATTCATTCATCTAGCACAAATGGATGGGGTTGGAGGAGAAAATTTTCTCTGGTTTGTCAGTCTGTTTCCTAGTGCCGGTTAGGTGTTCCTGCATTTTTCAGTGTTATAGAGTTGGAGTTAGTACTTCACCTTATAAATATACGGAGTATAGATTGCAACTGAAAAGAATCTTTGTGTTCTCAACAAGCGAGGTTAAAAACCGCTTTCACACACATTTTCTCTCAGAAATGAGCATGTGGAGAGACATTCGTTCTTCTAGCACAAATGGAAAAGTTTCCAGGAGAAACTTTTACTCTGGTTTCTCAATCTGTTTCCTAGTGCCGGTTTGAAGTTCCTGCAGTTTTCAGTGTAATGCCGAACGAGAGCAAGTACTTAGCCATATAAATGTATGGAGTGTAGTTTGCTGCTGAAAAGAAACTTTGTGTTCCGAAAAATCTGGGTGAATTATGGCTTTCACACACAAATATATCACAGAATTCAACATTTGCAGAGACGTTCGTTCATCTAGAACAAATGGAACGGATTGCAGGAGATACTCTTCACTCTGGCCTCCCAGTTTGTTTCCTAGTGCCGATTTATAGTTCCTGTAGTTTTCATTGTTAAACCTAGTTGGAGCTTTTACTTCCCATATAAGTGTATGGAGTAAATTTTCAAATGAAAAGAAACTTCATGTTCCCAACAAAATAGGTGAAGGACTAATTTAACGCACAATTTCTCTCAGAACTGAGCATGTGGAGAGACGTTCGTTCATCTAGCACAAAGGGAACGTGTTACTGGAGAAACTTTTACTCTGGTTTCACATTATGTTTCCTAGAGCCGGTTTGAAGTTCCTGCAGTTTTCACTCTAAAACGGAGTTGGAACGATTACCTACCCATATATAGGTTTCGAGTCTATTTTGCAATTAAAGAATCTTTGAGTTCCCAAAAATTATGTGTTGAAGTTTTTCACACACACTTTTCTCTCTGAACTGAGCATGTGGAGAGAAGTTCATTCATCTAGCACAAAGGGAACAGTTTGCAGGGGAAACTTTTACTCTGGTTTCTCAGTCTGTTTCCTACTGCCGGTTTGAAATTACTGCAGCTATCACTGTAAAATCGATTTAGAGCTAGTACCTCCCAATATATGTATGGAGATTAGTTTGAAACTGAAAAGGAACTTTGTGTTCCCAACAATGTAGATGAAGTACGGCTTTCACACACACTTATCTCTAAGAAATGAGCATGTGGAGAGAAGTTTGTTCTTCTAGCACAAAGGGAACAGGTAGTAGGAGAAATTTTTACTGTGGTTTCTCAGTCTGTTTCCAAGTGCCGTTTAGATATTCCTGCATTTTTCAGTGTTAAAGTGAGTTGGAGTTATTACTTCACCATATAAATATATGGAGTATAGATTGCAACTGAAAAGAATCCTTGTGTTCTCAACAAACTAGCTGAAGTACGTCTTTCACACACATTGTCTCTCAGAACTGAGCATGTGGAGAGACGTTCGTTCTTCTAGCACAAATGGAAAGGTTTGCAGGAGAAACTTTTACTCTGGTTTCTCCATTAGTTTCCTAGTGCCAATTTGAATTTCCTGCAATTTTCACTGCAATGCTGAGTGGGATCCAGTACATCCCCATATATATGTATGGAGTGTAGTTTGCAACTGAAAAGTATCTTACTTTTCCCAACAAGCTAGGTGAAGGATGGCTTTAACCCTCAATTATATCTAAGAACTGAGCGTGTGGAGACACGTTCATTCATCTAGCACAAATTGAACGGTTTACAGGAGAAAGTTTTACTCTGGATTCTCAGTCTGTTTCCTAGTGCTGGTTTGAAGTTCCTGCAATTTTCATTGTAAAACTTACTTTCAGCTACTACGTCCCCATATATATTTATGGATTGGAGTTTGCAACTGAAAAGAAACTTTGTGTTCCCAACAAGCTAGGTGAAGTACGCCTTTAACACACACTTATATATTAGAACTCAGCATGTGTAGACACATTCATTCATCTAGCAAAACGTGAACGGTTTGCAGGAGGACGTTTTTCTCTTGTTTCACAATGTGTTTCCTAGTGCCGGTTTTAAGTTCCTGCACTTTTCAGTAAGACCGAAAGGGTGTTAGTACTTACCTATATATATGTATGGAGTGTAGTTTGCACCTTAAAAGAATCTTTGTGTCTCCAACAAGCTAGGTGAAGGACAGCTTTCACACATAATTATATCTCATAACTGAGCATGTGGAGTGACGTTCGTTCATCTATCACAAAGATAATGGGTTGCAGGTGAAAGTTTTATTCTGGATTCTCATTCTCCTTCCTAGATCTGGTTAGATTTTTCTGCAGTTTTAGTGTAAAACCGAATTGGTTCTAGTACCTCCCCATATATATGTATGCAGTGTACTTTGCAGCTGAAAAGTAACTATGTGTTCCCAACATGCTAGCTGAAGGACGGCTTACAAACACACTTACCTCTCTGAACTGAGCATGTGGAGAGACCTTCATTCATGTAGCAAAATGGGAACGGTGTGCAGGAGAATGTTTTACTCTGGTTTCTCAGTCTTTTTCCTAAATCTGTTTTGATATTTCTGCAGTTATCATTGTAAAAGCGAGTTGGTTATATTACCTACCGTTATATATTTATGCAGTGTACTTTGCAGCTGAAAAGAATCTATGTGTTCGCAACATGCTAGCTGAAGGATGGATTTCAAACACACTTATCTCTCTGAACTGAGCATGAGGAGAGATTTTCCTTCATCTAGCACAAAGGTAACGTATTTCAGGAGAAAGTTTTACTCTGGTTTCTCAGTCTCCTTCCTTGTTCCGGTTTGAAGTTCCCGCAGTTTTTAGTGTTAAACCGAATTTGTTCTATTACCTCCCCATTTATATTTATGCAGTGTACATTGAAACTTAAAAGAAACTTTGTGTTCTCAACAAGCTTGCTGAAGGAAAGCTTTCAAACACTCTTACGTCTCAGAACTGAGCATGTGGAGAGACATTCGTTCATCTAGCACAAACGGAAAGGGTTGCAGGAGAAACCAATACTGTGGTTTCTCAGTCTGTTTCCTCGTGCCGGTTTGAAGTTGCAGCAGTTTTTATTGTTAAACCGAGTTGGAGCTAGTACTTCCCCATATAAATATACGGTGTATAGTTTTCAACTAAAAAGAAACTTTGTGTTCCCAACAAGTAATGTGAAGGATGGCTTACACACACATTATCCCTCAGATTTGAGAATGTGGAGAGACGTACTTTCGTCTAGCACAAATGGAACGGTTTGCAGGAGACACATTTCTTCAGGGTTCTCAGTCTGTTTCCTAGTGCCGGTTTGAAGTTCCTGCAGTTTTCAATATAAACCGAGTTGAAGCAATTACCTCCCCTACATATGTATGGAGTGTAGTTAGGAACTTAAAATAAACTTTGTGTTCACATCATGCTAGTTGAAAGAGGATTTCACACGCTCTTATCTCTCAGAACTGAGCATGTGGAGAGATGTTCGTTCATCTAGAACAAAAGGAACGTGTTGCAGGGAAACTTTAACTCATCTTTCACAATCTGTTTCCTAATGCCGGTTTGAATTTCCTGCAGGTTTCAATGAAAAACGAAATAGGAGCTAGTGCCTACCCATATATATGTATGGAATGTAGTTTGCACCTGAAAAGAAACTTTGTGTTCCAAACAAGCTAGTTGAAGGACAGCTTTCCCACACAATTATATCCCAGTACTGTGCATGTGGAGAGACGTTCGTTCATGTAGCACAAAAGGGAACAGATTGCAGGAGAAATTTTTACTCTGTTTTCTCAGACTCTTTCCAAGTTTCGGTTTGAAGTTTCTGAAGTTTCAGTTTAAAACCGAGTTGTTTCTATTACATCCCCATATGTATGTATGCAGTGTACTATGCAACTGAAAAGAAACTTTGTGTTCCCAACAAGCTAAGTGAAGTACGGCTTTCAAACACACTTATTTCTATGAACTGAGCATGTGGAGAGACGTTCGTTCATCTAGAACAAATGGAACGGGTTGCAGGAGATACTCTTCACTCTGGCCTCTCAGTTTGTTTACTAGTGCCAATATAAAGTTCCTGTAGTTTTCATTGTTAAACCGAGTTGGAGCTATTACTTCCCATATAAGTGTATGGAGTAAAGATTTCAAATGAAAAGAAACTTCATGTTCACAACAAAATAGGTGAAGGACTAATTTAACACATAATATCTCTCAGAAATGAGCATGTGGAGAGACATTCGTTCATCTAGCACAAAGGGAACGGGTTACTGGAGAAACTTTTACTCTGGTTTCACATTATGTTTCCTAGAGCCGGTTTGAAGTTCCTGCAGTTTTCACTGTAAAACGGAGTTGGAACGATTACCTACCCATATATATGTTTCGAGTCTATTTTGCAATTAAAGAATCTTTGAGTTCCCAAAAATTATGTGTTGAAGTTTTTCACACACCCTTTTCTCTCTGAACTGAGCATGTGGAGAGAAGTTCATTCATCTAGCACAAAGGGAACAGTTTGCAGGGGAAACTTTTACTCTGGTTTCTCAGTCTGTTTCCTACTGCCGGTTTGAAATTACTGCAGCTATCACTGTAAAATCGAGTTAGAGCTAGTACCTCCCCATATATATGTATGAAGATTAGTTTGCAACTGAAAAGGAACTTTGTGTTCCCAACAATGTAGATGAAGTACGGCATTCACACACAGTTATCTCTAAGAAATGAGCATGTGGAGAGAAGTTTGTTCTTCTAGCACAAAGGGAACAGGTAGTAGGAGAAATTTTTACTGTGGTTTCTCAGTCTGTTTCCAAGTGCCGTTTAGATATTCCTGCATTTTTCAGTGTTAAAGTGAGTTGGAGTTATTACTTCACCATATAAATATATGGAGTATAGATTGCAACTGAAAAGAATCCTTGTGTTCTCAACAAACTAGCTGAAGTACGTCTTTCACACACATTGTCTCTCAGAACTGAGCATGTGGAGAGACGTTCGTTCTTCTAGCACAAATGGAAAGGTTTGCAGGAGAAACTTTTACTCTGGTTTCTCCATTAGTTTCCTAGTGCCAATTTGAATTTCCTGCAATTTTCACTGTAATGCTGAGTTGGATCCAGTACATCCCCATATATATGTATGGATTGTAGTTTGCAACTGAAAAGTATCTTACTTTTCCCAACAAGCTAGGTGAAGAATGGCTTTAACCCTCAATTATATCTAAGAACTGAGCGTGTGGAGACACGTTCATTCATCTAGCACAAATTGAACGGTTTACATGGGAAAGTTTTACTCTGGTTTCTCAGTCTGTTTCCTAGTGCTGGTTTGAAGTTCCTGCAATTTTCATTGTAAAACTTACTTTCAGCTACTACGTCCCCATATATATGTATGGATTGTAGTTTCCAACTGAAAATAAACTTTGTGTTCCCAACAAGCTAGGTGAAGTACGGCTTTAACACACACTTATATATCAGAAATCAGCATGTGTAGACACATTCATTCATCTAGCAAAACGTGAATGGTTTGCAGGAGAATGTTTTTCTCTTGTTTCACAATGTGTTTCCTAGTGCCGGTTTTAAGTTCCTGCACTTTTCAGTAAAACCGAACGGGAGCTAGTACTTACCTATATATATGTATGGAGTGTAGTTTGCACCTTAAAAGAATCTTTGTGTCTCCAACAAGCTAGGTGAAGGACAGCTTTCACACATAATTATATCTCATAACTGAAAATGTGGAGTGACGTTCATTCATCTATCACAAAGATAATGGGTTGCAGGAGAAAATTTTATTCTGGATTCTCATTCTCCTTCCTAGATCTGGTTAGATATTTCTGCAGTTTTAGTGTAAAACCGAATTGGTTCTAGTACCTCCCCATATATATGTATGCAGTGTACTTTGCAGCTGAAAAGTAACTATGTGTTCCCAACATGCTAGCTGAAGGACGGCTTACAAACACACTTACCTCTCTGAACTGAGCATGTGGAGAGACCTTCATTCATGTAGCAAAATGGGAACGGTGTGCAGGAGAATGTTTTACTCTGGTTTCTCAGTCTTTTTCCTAAATCTGTTTTGATATTTCTGCAGTTATCATTGTAAAAGCGAGTTGGTTATATTACCTACCGTTATATATTTATGCAGTGTACTTTGCAGCTGAAAAGAATCTATGTGTTCGGAACATGCTAGCTGAAGGATGGTTTCAAACACACTTATCTCTCTGAACTGAGCATGAGGAGAGATTTTCCTTCATCTAGCCCAAAGGGAACGGATTTCATGAGAAAGTTTTACTCTGGTTTCTCAGTCTCCTTCCTAGTTCCGGTTTGAAGTTCCCGCAGTTTTTAGTGTTAAACCGAATTTGTTCTATTACCTCCCCATTTATATTTATGCAGTGTACATTGAAACTTAAAAGAAACTTTGTGTTCTCAACAAGCTTGCTGAAGGAAAGCTTTCAAACACTCTTACGTCTCAGAACTGAGCATGTGGAGAGACATTCGTTCATCTAGCACAAACGGAAAGGGTTGCAGGAGAAACCATTACTCTGGTTTCTCAGTCTGTTTCCTCGTGCCGGTTTGAAGTTGCAGCAGTTTTTATTGTTAAACCGAGTTGGAGCTAGTACTTCCCCATATAAATATACGGTGTATAGTTTTCAACTAAAAAGAAACTTTGTGTTCCCAACAAGTAATGTGAAGGATGGCTTACACACACATTATCCCTCAGATTTGAGAATGTGGAGAGACGTACTTTCGTCTAGCACAAATGGAACGGTTTGCAGGAGACACATTTCTTCAGGGTTCTCAGTCTGTTTCCTAGTGCCGGTTTGAAGTTCCTGCAGTTTTCAATATAAACCGAGTTGAAGCAATTACCTCCCCTACATATGTATGGAGTGTAGTTAGGAACTTAAAATAAACTTTGTGTTCACATCATGCTAGTTGAAAGAGGATTTCACACGCTCTTATCTCTCAGAACTGAGCATGTGGAGAGATGTTCGTTCATCTAGAACAAAAGGAACGTGTTGCAGGGAAACTTTAACTCATCTTTCACAATCTGTTTCCTAATGCCGGTTTGAATTTCCTGCAGGTTTCAATGAAAAACGAAATAGGAGCTAGTGCCTACCCATATATATGTATGGAGTGTAGTTTGCACCTGAAAAGAAACTTTGTGTTCCAAACAAGCTAGTTGAAGGACAGCTTTCCCACACAATTATATCCCAGTACTGAGCATGTGGAGAGACGTTCGTTCATGTAGCACAAAAGGGAACAGATTGCAGGAGAAATTTTTACTCTGTTTTCTCAGACTCTTTCCAAGTTTCGGTTTGAAGTTTCTGAAGTTTCAGTTTAAAACCGAGTTGTTTCTATTACATCCCCATATGTATGTATGCAGTGTACTATGCAACTGAAAAGAAACTTTGTGTTCCCAACAAGCTAAGTGAAGTACGGCTTTCAAACACACTTATTTCTATGAACTGAGCATGTGGAGAGACGTTCGTTCATCTAGAACAAATGGAACGGGTTGCAGGAGATACTCTTCACTCTGGCCTCTCGGTTTGTTTACTAGTGCCGATATAAAGTTCCTGTAGTTTTCATTGTTAAACCGAGTTGGAGCTATTACTTCCCATATAAGTGTATGGAGTAAAGATTTCAAATGAAAAGAAACTTCATGTTCACAACAAAATAGGTGAAGGACTAATTTAACACATAATATCTCTCAGAAATGAGCATGTGGAGAGACATTCGTTCATCTAGCACAAAGGGAACGGGTTGCTGGAGAAACTTTTACTCTGGTTTCACATTATGTTTCCTAGAGCCGGTTTGAAGTTCCTGCAATTTTCACTGTAAAACGGAGTTGGAACGATTACCTACCCATATATATGTTTCGAGTCTATTTTGCAATTAAAGAATCTTTGAGTTCCCAAAAATTATGTGTTGAAGTTTTTCACACACCCTTTTCTCTCTGAACTGAGCATGTGGAGAGAAGTTCATTCATCTAGCACAAAGGGAACAGTTTGCAGGGGAAACTTTTACTCTGGTTTCTCAGTCTGTTTCCTACTGCCGGTTTGAAATTACTGCAGCTATCACTGTAAAATCGAGTTAGAGCTAGTACCTCCCCATATATATGTATGAAGATTAGTTTGCAACTGAAAAGGAACTTTGTGTTCCCAACAATGTAGATGAAGTACGGCTTTCACACACACTTATCTCTAAGAAATGAGCATGTGGAGAGAAGTTTGTTCTTCTAGCACAAAGGGAACAGGTAGTAGGAGAAATTTTTACTGTGGTTTCTCAGTCTGTTTCCAAGTGCCGTTTAGATATTCCTGCATTTTTCAGTGTTAAAGTGAGTTGGAGTTATTACTTCACCATATAAATATATGGAGTATAGATTGCAACTGAAAAGAATCCTTGTGTTCTCAACAAACTAGCTGAAGTACGTCTTTCACACACATTGTCTCTCAGAACTGAGCATGTGGAGAGACGTTCGTTCTTCTAGCACAAATGGAAAGGTTTGCAGGAGAAACTTTTACTCTGGTTTCTCCATTAGTTTCCTAGTGCCAATTTGAATTTCCTGCAATTTTCACTGTAATGCTGAGTTGGATCCAGTACATCCCCATATATATGTATGGATTGTAGTTTGCAACTGAAAAGTATCTTACTTTTCCCAACAAGCTAGGTGAAGAATGGCTTTAACCCTCAATTATATCTAAGAACTGAGCGTGTGGAGACACGTTCATTCATCTAGCACAAATTGAACGGTTTACATGGGAAAGTTTTACTCTGGTTTCTCAGTCTGTTTCCTAGTGCTGGTTTGAAGTTCCTGCAATTTTCATTGTAAAACTTACTTTCAGCTACTACGTCCCCATATATATGTATGGATTGTAGTTTCCAACTGAAAATAAACTTTGTGTTCCCAACAAGCTAGGTGAAGTACGGCTTTAACACACACTTATATATCAGAAATCAGCATGTGTAGACACATTCATTCATCTAGCAAAACGTGAATGGTTTGCAGGAGAATGTTTTTCTCTTGTTTCACAATGTGTTTCCTAGTGCCGGTTTTAAGTTCCTGCACTTTTCAGTAAAACCGAACGGGAGCTAGTACTTACCTATATATATGTATGGAGTGTAGTTTGCACCTTAAAAGAATCTTTGTGTCTCCAACAAGCTAGGTGAAGGACAGCTTTCACACATAATTATATCTCATAACTGAAAATGTGGAGTGACGTTCATTCATCTATCACAAAGATAATGGGTTGCAGGAGAAAATTTTATTCTGGATTCTCATTCTCCTTCCTAGATCTGGTTAGATATTTCTGCAGTTTTAGTGTAAAACCGAATTGGTTCTAGTACCTCCCCATATATATGTATGCAGTGTACTTTGCAGCTGAAAAGTAACTATGTGTTCCCAACATGCTAGCTGAAGGACGGCTTACAAACACACTTACCTCTCTGAACTGAGCATGTGGAGAGACCTTCATTCATGTAGCAAAATGGGAACGGTGTGCAGGAGAATGTTTTACTCTGGTTTCTCAGTCTTTTTCCTAAATCTCTTTTGATATTTCTGCAGTTATCATTGTAAAAGCGAGTTGGTTATATTACCTACCGTTATATATTTATGCAGTGTACTTTGCAGCTGAAAAGAATCTATGTGTTCGGAACATGCTAGCTGAAGGATGGTTTCAAACACACTTATCTCTCTGAACTGAGCATGAGGAGAGATTTTCCTTCATCTAGCCCAAAGGGAACGGATTTCATGAGAAAGTTTTACTCTGGTTTCTCAGTCTCCTTCCTAGTTCCGGTTTGAAGTTCCCGCAGTTTTTAGTGTTAAACCGAATTTGTTCTATTACCTCCCCATTTATATTTATGCAGTGTACATTGAAACTTAAAAGAAACTTTGTGTTCTCAACAAGCTAGCTGTAGGAAAGCTTTCAAACACTCTTACGTCTCAGAACTGAGCATATGGAGAGAAATTCGTTCATCTAGCACAAACGGAACGGGTTGCAGGAGAAACCATTATTCTGGTCTCTCAGTCTGTTTCCTCGTGCCGGTTTGAAGTTCCAGCAGTTTTTAGTGTTAAACCGAGTTGGAGCTAGTACTTCCCCATATAAATGTACGGTGTATAGTTTTCAACTAAAAAGAAACTTTGTGTTCCCAACAAGCAATGTGAAGGATGGCTTAACACACATTATCCCTCAGATTTGAGCATGTGGAGAGACGTACTTTCGTCTAGCACAAATGGAACGGGTTGCAGGAGACACATTTCTTCAGGGTTCTCAGTCTGTTTCCTAGTGCCGGTTTGAAGTTCCTGCAGTTTTCAATATAAACCGAGTTGAAGCAATTACCTCCCCTACATATGTATGGAGTGTAGTTAGGAATTTAAAATAAACTTTGTGTTCACATCATGCTACTTGAAAGAGGATTTCACACGCTCTTATCTCTCAGAACTGAGCATGTGGAGAGATGTTCGTTCATCTAGAACAAGAGGAACGTTTTCAGGGAAACTTTAACTCATCTTTCACAATCTGATTCCTAATGCCGGTTTGAATTTCCTGCAGGTTTAAATGAAAAATGAAATGGAAGCTAGTGCCTACCAACATATTTGTATGGAGTGTAGTTTGCACCTGAAAAGAAACTTTGTGTTCCAAACAAGCTAGTTGAAGGACAGCTTTCCCACACAATTATATCCCAGTACTGAGCATGTGGAGAGACGTTCATTCATGTAGAATCAAAGGGATCAGATTGCAGGAGAAATTTTTACTCTGTTTTCTCAGACTCTTTCCAAGTTTCGGTTTGAAGTTTCTGAAGTTTCAGTGTAAAACCGAGTTGTTTCTATTACATCCCCATATGTATGTGTGCAGTGTACTTTGCAACTGAAAAGAAACTTTGTGTTCCCAACAAGCTAAGTGAAGTACGGCTTTCAAACACAATTATTTCTATGAACTGAGCATGTGGAGAAACGTTCGTTCATCTAGAACAAATGGAACGGGTTGCAGGAGATACTCTTCACTCTGGCCTCTCAGTTTGTTTCCTAGTGCCGATTTAAAGTTCCTGTAGTTTTCATTGTTAAACCGAGTTGGAGCTATTACTTCCCATATAAGTTTATGGAGTAAAGATTTCAAATGAAAAGAAACTTCATTTTCCCAACAAAATAGGTGAAGGACTAATTTAACACACAATATCTCTCAGAACTGAGCATGTGGAGAGACGTTCATTCATCTAGCACAAAGGGAACGGGTTACTGGAGAAACTTTTACTCTGGTTTCACATTATGTTTCCTAGAGCCGGTTTGAAGTTCCTGCAGTTTTCACTGTAAAACGGAGTTGGAACGATTACCTACCCATATATATGTTTCGAGTCTATTTTGCAATTAAAGAATCTTTGAGTTCCCATAAATTATGTGTTGAAGGCTTTCACACACCCTTTCTCTCTGAACTGAGCATGTGGAGAGAAGTTCATTCATCTAGCACAAAGGGAACAGTTTGCAGGGGAAAATTTTACTCTGGTTCTCAGTCTGTTTCCTACTGCCGGTTTGAAATTACTGCAGCTATCACTGTAAAATCGATTTAGAGCTAGTACCTCCCCATATATATGTATGGAGATTAGTTTGCAACTGAAAAGGAACTTTGTGTTCCCAACAATGTAGATGAAGTACGGCTTTCACACACACTTATCTCTAAGAAATGAGCATGTGGAGAGAAGTTTGTTCTTCTAGCACAAAGGGAACAGGTAGTAGGAGAAATTTTTACTGTGGTTTCTCAGTCTGTTTCCAAGTGCCGTTTAGATATTCCTGCATTTTTCAGTGTTAAAGTGAGTTGGAGTTATTACTTCACCATATAAATATAAGGAGTATAGATTGCAACTGAAAAGAATCCTTGTGTTCTCAACAAACTAGCTGAAGTACATCTTTCACACACATTGTCTCTCAGAACTGAGCATGTGGAGATACGTTCGTTCTTATAGCACAAATGGAAAGGTTTGCAGGAGAAACTTTTATTCTGGTTTCTCCATTATTTTCCTACTGCCAATTTGAATTTCCTGCAATTTTCACTGTAATGCTGAGTTGGATCCTGTACATCCCCATATATATGTATGGAGTGTCGTTTGCAACTGAAAAGTATCTTACTTTTCCCAACAAGCTAGGTGAAGGATGGCTTTAACCCTCAATTATATCTAAGAACTGAGCATCTGGAGACACGTTCTTTCATCTAGCACAAAGTGAACTGTTTGCAGGAGAAAGTATTTCTCTGGTTTCTCAGTCTGTTTCCTATTGCTGGGTGAAGTTCTTGCAATTTTCAAAGTAGGAGTTAGTTTCAGCTAGTACGTCCCCATATATATTTATGGAGTGTAGTTTGCAAATGAAAAGAAACTTTGTGTTCCAAACAAGCTAGATGAATGACTTTTTCACACACACTTATCTCTAAGAAATGTGCATGATTAGATACGTTCGTTCATCTAGAACAAATGGACGGGGTTGGAAGAGAAACTTTTACTCTGGTTTGTCAGTCTTTTTCCTAGTGCCGTTTAGGTGTTCCTGCATTTTTCAGTGTTAAAATGAGTTGCAGTTAGTACTTCACCTTATAAATATACGGAGTATATTTTGCAACTGAAAAGAATCTTTGTGTTCTCAACAAGCGAGGTTAAGAACGGCTTTCACACATATTTTCTCTCAGAAATGAGCATGTGGACAGACGTTCGTTCTTCTAGCACAAATGGAAAAGTCTCCAGGAGAAACTTTTACTCTGGTTTCTCAATCTGTTTCCTAGTGCCGGTTTGAAGTTCCTGCAGTTTTCAGTGTAATGCCGAACGGGAGCAAGTACTTAACCATATAAATGTATAGAGTGTAGTTTGCTGCTGAAAAGAAACTTTGTGTTCCGAACAATCTAGGTGAAGTACGGCTTTCACAAACAAATATATCACAGATTTCTGCATTTGCAGAGACTTTCGTTCATCTAGCACAAATGGAACGTGTTGCAAGTGGAAGTTTTACTCTTGTTTCACTGTCTGTTTCCCAGTTCCATTTTGAAGTTCCTGAAGTTTTCACTGTAAAATTGAATGGAAGCTTGTACCACCCCTTATATATGTATGGAGTGTAGTTTACAAATAAAAAGAATCTTTGTGTTCCCAACAAACTAGGTGAACAATGGCTTTATCACACCCTTATCTCTCAGAACTGAGCATGTGGACTGACTTTCATTCTTCTAGCACAAAGGGAATGGTTTGCAAGAGAAAGTATTACTCTTGTTTCTCAGTCTGTTTCCTACTACCGTTTTAACGTTCCTGCAGTTTACAGTGTTAAACACTGTTGTAGCTAGTATTTCCCATTTAAATGTATGGAGTATTGTTTGCAACTAAAAAGAATCTTCGTGTTCCCAATAATCTAGTTAAAGTAAGGCTTTCACACAAATTATCTCTTTTAACTGAGCATGTGGCGAGAAGTTCTTTCATTTAGCACAAAGGGAACGGTTTGCAGGAGAAAGTATTTCTCTGGTTTCTCAGTCTGTTTCCTATTGCTGGGTGAAGTTCCTGCAATTTTCAAAGTAGAAGTTAGTTTCAGCTAGTACGTCCCCATATATATTTATGGAGTGTAGTTGGCAACTGAAAAGAAACTTTGTGTTCCCAACAAGCTAGGTGAATGACGTTTTCACACACACTTATCTGTAAGAAATGTGCATGAGTAGATACGTTCGTTCATCTAGCACAAATTTACGGGGTTGGAGGAGAATCATTTCTCTGGTTTGTCAGTCTGTTTCCTAGTGCCGGTTAGGTTTTCCTGCATTTTTTAGTGTTAAAATGAGTTGGAGCTATTACTTCACCTTATAAATATGCGGAGTATAGTTTGCAACTGAAAAGAATCTTTGTGTTCTCAACAAGCGAGTTTAAAAACCGCTTTCACACACATTTTCTCTCAGAAATGAGCATGTGGAGAGACGTTCGTTCTTCTAGCACAAATGGAAAAGTCTCCAGGAGAAACTTTTACTCTGGTTTCTCAATCTGTTTCCTAGTGCCGGTTTGAAGTTCCTGCAGTTTTCAGTGTAATGCCGAACGGGAGCAAGTACTTAACCATATATATGTTTGGAGTGTAGTTTGCTGCTGAAAAGAAACTTTGTGTTCCGAAAAATCTAGGTGAAGGACGGCTTTCACACACAAATATATCAGAAATGAGCATGTGTAGACACTTTCATTCATCTAGCTCAAAGGGAACGGTTTGCAGGAGAAAGTATTTCTCTTGGTTCACAATCTGTTTCCTAGTGCTGGTCTGAAATTCCTGCAGTTTTCAGTGTAAAACCGAACGGTAGCTAGTACTTACATATATATATATATGTATGGAGTGTAGTTTGCACATTAAAAGAAACTTTGTGTCTGCAACAAGCTACGTGAAGGACAGCTTTCACACATAATTATATCTCAGATCTTAGCATGTGGAGAGACGTTCGTTCATCAATCACAAAGTGAACGGGTTGCAGGAGAAATTTTACTCTGTATTCTCATTCTCCTTCCTAGATCTGGTTAGATATTTCTGCAGTTTAAGTGTAAAATCGAATTGGTTCTAGTACATCCCCATATATATGTATGCAGTGTACTTTGCAGCTGAAACGTAACTATGAGTTCCCATCATGCTAGCTGAAGGACGGCATTCAAACCCACTTATCTCTCTGAACTGAGCTTGTGGAGAGACATTCATTCTTCTAGCCCAAGGGGAACGGTTTGCAGGAGAAAGTTTTACTCTGCTTTCTCAGTCTTTTTCCTACATCTGGTTTAATATTTCTGCAGTTTTCATTGTAATACCGAATTGGTTACAGTCCCTCCCCTTATATATTTATGCAGTGTATATTGCTGCTGAAAATAAACTAAGCGTTCCCAACATGATAGCTGAAGTACGGCTTCCAAACACACTATTTCTCTAAACTGAGAACGTTGAGAGACGTTTATTCATCTAGCACAAATTGAACGGTTAACAGGAGAAAGATTTACTCTGGTTTCTCAGTCTGTTTCCTAGTGCTGGTTTGAAGTTCCTGCAATTTTCATTGTAAAACTTACTTTCAGCTACTACGTCCCCATATATATGTATGGATTGTAGTTTCCAACTGAAAAGAAACTTTGTGTTCCCAACAAGCTAGGTGAAGTACGGCTTTAACACACACTAATATATCAGAACTGAGCATGTGTAGACACTTTCTTTCATCTAGCTCAAAGGGAACGGTTTGCAGGAGAAAGTTTTTCTCTTGTTTCACAATCTGTTTCCTAGTGCCGGTTTTAAATTCCTGCAGTTTTCAGTGTAAAACCGAACGGGAGTTAGTACTTACCTATATATATGTATGGAGTGTAGTTTGCAGCTTAAAAGAATCTTTGTGTCTCGAACAACCTAGGTGAAGGACGGCTTTCACACATAATTATATCTCAGATCTGAGCATGAGGAGTGACGTTCGTTCATCTATCACAAAGATAATGGGTTGCAGGAGAAAGTTTTACTCTGGATTCTCATACTCCTTCCTAGATCTGGTTAGATATTTCTGCACTTTAAGTGTAAAACCGAATTGGTTCTAGTACCTCCCCATATATATGTATGCAGTGTAATTTGCAGCTGAAAAGTAACTATGTGTTCCCAACATGCTAGCTGAAGGACGGCTTACAAACAAACTTAAATCTCTCACTGAGCATGTGGAGAGACCTATATCCATGTAGCTAAATGGGAATGGTGTGCAGGAAAATGTTTTACTCTGGTTTCTCGTTCTTTTTCCTAAACCTGTTTTGATATTTCTGCAGTTATCATTGTAAAACCGAGTTGGTTATTGTACCTACCCTTATATATTTATGCAGTGTACTTTGCAGCTGAAAAGAATCTATGTGTTCACAACATGCTAGCTGAAGGACGGCTTTCAAACACACTTATCTCTCTGTACTGATCATTTGGAGAGACTTTCATTCATCTAGCACAAAGGGAACGGTTTCAGGAGAAAGTATTACTCTGGTTTCTCTGTCTGCTTCCTAGTTCCGGTTTGAAGTTCCAGCAGTTTTTAGTGTTAAACCGAATTTGTTCTATTACCTCCCCATTTATATTTATGCAGTATACATTGAAACTTAAAAGAAACTTTGTGTTCTCATCAAGCTAGCTGAAGGACGGCTTTCAAACACTCTTATCTCTCAGAACTGAGCATGTGTAGAGACATTCGTTCATCTAGCACAAACGGAACGGGTTGCAGGAGAAACCTTTACTCTGTTTTCTCAGTCTGTTTCCTCGTGCCGGTATGAAGTTCCAGCAGTTTTTAGTGTTAAACCGAGTTGGAGCTACTACTTCCCCATATAAATGTACGGTGTATAGTTTGCAACTAAAAAGAAACTTTGTGTTCCCAACAAGCTATGTGAAGGACGGCTTACACACACTTTATCCCTCAGAATTGAGCATGTGGAGAGACGTACGTTCGTCTAGAACAAAAGGAACGGGTTGCAGGAGAAACATTTCTTCAGGGTTCTCAGTCTGTTTCCTAGTGCCGGTTTGAAGTTCCTGCAGTTTTCAGTATAAACCGAATTGAAGCAATTACCTCCCCTATATATGTATGGAGTGTATTTAGCAACTTAAAATAAACTTTGTGTTCACATCATTCTACTTGAAAGAAGGCTTTCACACGCTCTTATCTCTCAGAACTGAGCATGTGGAGAGACGTTCGTTCATCTAGAACAAAGGGATCGGTTTGCAGGGAAACTTTAACTCATCTTTCACAATCTGTTTCCTAATGCCGGTTTGAATTTCCTGCAGTTTTCATTGTAACACCGACTTTCAGCTAGTACATCCCAATAAAAATTTATGGAGTGCAGATACCAGCTGAAAAGAAACTGTGTTCCCAACAAGCTAGGTGAGGGACGGCTTTCACACACACTTATCTCACAGAAGTGGTTATGTGGAGAGATTTTCGTTCATTTAGCACAAAGGAACAGGCTGCAGGGGAAAATATTATTCTGGTTTCTCAGTCTGTTTCATTGTGCCAGTTTGAAAGTCCTGCATTAATCAGTGTAAAATCGAGTTGGAACTAGTACCAACCCATATATATGTAACGATTGCAGTTTGGAACTGGAAAGAAACCTTGTGTTCCCAACAAGCTAGGTGTAGGACGGCTTTCAATCACACTTATCTCTCGGAACTGAGCATGTAGATAAACGTTCTTTCATCTAGCACAAAGGGAACGGGTTGCAGGGGAAACTTTTACTGTGGTTTCTTTGTCTTTTTCCTACTGCCGGTTTGAAATTACTGCAGTTTTCACTGTAAAATCGAGTTATAGCTAGTACTTCCCCATATATATATATGGAGAGTAGTTTGCAACTGGAAAGAAACATTGTGATCCCAACAAGCTAGTTGAAGTACGGCTTTCACACACACTTATCTCTCAGACCTGAGCATGTGGAGAGAAGTTTGTTCTTCTAGCACAAATGGAAGGGTTTGCAGGAGAAACTTTTACTCTTGAATCACAATCTCTTCCTTAGTTCCATTTTGAAGTTCCTGCAGTTTTCACTGTAAAACCGAGTTGGAACAATTACCTACCCATATATATGTTTCAAGTCGATTTTGCAATTAAAAGAAAGTTTGAGTTCCCAAAAATTATGTGTTGACGGCTTTCAGACACAGTTATCTTTCTGAATTGAGCATGTTGAGAGACGTTCATTCATCTAGCACAAATTGAAAGGTTTACAGGAGAAAGATTTACTTTGGTTTCTCAGTCTGTTTCCTAGTGCTGGTTTGAAGTTCCTGCAATTTTCGTTGTAAAACTTACTTTCAGCTACTACGTCCCCATATATATGTATGGATTGTAGTTTCCAACTGAAAAGAAACTTTGTGTTCCCAACAAGATAGGTGAAGTACGTCTTTCACACACATTATCTCTCAGAACTGAGCATGTGGAGAGACATTCGTTCTTCTAGCACAAATGGAAAGGTTTGCAGGAGAAACTTTTACTCTGGTTTCTCCATTAGTTTCCTAGTGCCAATTTGAATTTCCTGCAATTTTCACTGTAATGCTGAGTTGGATACAGTACATCCCCATATATATGTATGGAGTGTAGTTTGCAACTGAAAAGAATCTTACTTTTCCCAACAAGCTAGGTGAAGGACAGCTTTAACACTCACTTATGCCTCAGAACTGAGCATGTGGAGACACGTTCGTTCATCTAGCACAAAGTGAACGGTTTGCAGGAGAAAGTATTACTCTGTTTTCTCAGTCTGTTTCCTATTGCTGGGTGAAGTTCCTGCAATTTTCAAAGTAGAAGTTAGTTTCAGCTAGTACGTCCCCATATATATTTACGGAGTGTTGTTTGCAACTGAAAAGAAACTTTGTGTTCCCAACAAGCTAGATGAATGACGTTTTCACACACACTTATCTCTAAGAAATGAGCATGAGTAGACACGTTCGTTTATCCAGCACAAATGGACGGGGTTGGAGGAGAAAGTTTTTCTCTGGTTTGTCAGTCTGTTTCCTAGTGCCGGTTAGATGTTCCTGCATTTTTCAGTGTTAAAATGGGTTGGAGCTATTACTTCACCTTATAAATATACGGAGTATTGTTTGCAACTGAAAATAATCTTTGTGTTCTCAACAAGCGAGGTTAAGAACGGCTTTCACACACATTTTCTCAGAGAAATGAGCATGTGGAGAGACGTTCGTTCTTCTAGCACAAATGGAAAAGTCTCCAGGAGA